>NC_055689.1:16151876-17351876 GCF_017639745.1 Melanotaenia boesemani
CGAACAGCAATGCCATGCACATCCAATGCACACACGTGCACTCGTGCACTTGGTGCATTGTGCCAATGCATACGCCCACTGCTGCACACGCTCTCGTCTTTGAGGAAAATCTCGGTGTGATGCTATCACACGGAGAAAACTTCAAAGAAAACAACACAGGTTCAGTTGTGGACTTTGCTTCACTTCAAGAGAAAGAAATTCCCTGTCAGGTACAATCCAAAGAAATGCAAGTATCTACTCCAGAAGCTCTGAGTCAGAAACTTGAAGAGAGAAGAAGCAAGAGATGGTGTACAATAAGATAGGCTATTTGCTGAGGGCTTTAAGCAAACTTTACTGTTAACTTCCTCCAACATAAAAAACATTTAGAAACGCTGAACTGGTTCACACAATAGGAGTCACCATGCTTGTGTTGTGTAGGGCTGAGAACAGATTGAAGTTAGCCATTTCAATGTTGTTATGGAAACGAGATGAGATTTCATGACAAGCAGACACTTGTCAGAGTTTAGCTGCTCTGCATTCAATCTGCTCATATTCTGTTAACTGCTTCTTTTGTGTGAACTGACCCATGTGCCCCAATTTTGACTTTGATTTGGTTTCTAAATCTTTTTCTTTCTTTCTTTCTTTCTTTCTTTCTTTCTTTCTTTCTTTCTTTCTTTCTTTCTTTCTTTCTTTCTTTCTTTCTTTCTTTCTTTCTTTCTTTCTTTCTTTCTTTCTAAAAAACCATCCTCTCCTCCCTGTATCTTTCCTGATCCGGACACGGTCCATGATGATGTCACCCTCTCCAGTGAGTTAACTGGAGAGGGTGAGGTGGAAGCTACTGTTTTGCTCCCGCGGTCTGGGTTAAGAGCCCACTCACTGAGATAAGAGAGCATTGTTTACTTGGCCCAGCCTTGTTACAACTCCCACACAGACGCACATGGAGAGCTCTACCGCCCGCACTCCACAGCTTTTACTGTCACACTTTCCACAATGTACTGTGTGACTGTGGTTAGTTATTAAGAACTGTGTAGAGTCAGTCTTGATTGCACTTCCATCATAATGCCAGTCTAAACTTCCTATACAGTCCCTGTAGGCTGTTTGTTCTTTGCTGAACACTTGTTGTGTGTAACAACAGCTTTTTGATGAACATCCCTGTCAGGTTTTCAGATTTGCATATTTCCTTCTTACAGCGTTTTCTAATGGGACTGCATCAAACTGTGCAGTATGACTTGTATCATTATGTGCTTTATTTCATGATCTGGTTCTTTCTTCACTGGATTTGACTGTTTTTTTTTAACTAAATCTAACAAAGCTTCCCATGCAACAATGGTTGTATTTGGAGGTCATGAGAAAGCATTTCTTACAAGATGGGGCTCCCATCCCAAGATGCATCATCTCTGTGTGGTATCAGTTATTAATCTCTATTAGTATTAGGCTATGGGACATGCTGTGAATAAAAAAATCAGCCAGGATTTTAAAACCAGGATTTAGAAAAAAATCTGGTCTTCTCTCAAATAGAATTGTAACTACTTACATCCACATGCTCCTCTATGAAGTTCACCAGTATCACAGTTTACTATGAAACATCAGCTGAAAAAATCTCTGTTTCTGTCTTGACACATTCATACTCGCATTCACACACGAACCCCATCCCACTCATCACCTGCCACAGCTCATGCATCCTGATTTTTTTCTATCATTTCTCCTTTTTTTTTTACTCACATTCTGAATTCTCGCAGGTGTCAGAACTTAGAATAACCTGCCACCTACTCCTTCCACCTCACTCTCACAAAGTCTCCATCATCACCACCATCAGTTTACGTACCGGTACTTCATGCCAGTCAGCTTGGCGGTGGACTCTTTGAGGTTGTGGTGGTAGCGATGGGTGAAGGAGCCCAGGCTGCGAGCTATCAGAGCCACCGTGCGGAAGCGGGCACGGGCATGACTAGCTGTGTTGGGGCTGGTGGCATTCTGTTTGCTGTGCTCGCCGTTTCGCGGGGCCTTAAGCCCATGGTCCGTACATGCAAAGGACACTTGCATGGTTGTTAACAAAGACCACCAGTTGCTCCAACAATCTCACGGCTTTGTTTGTGTCCAGTACTTTACAGTCTCTTTTTCTGTCTGTTGAGACTATATTTCGGTCTTTGTTGTTACATGAAGCTGAAATTCAGAGGTCCAGTCCTGTCCTGTCTAATGCTGCAGAATTTCGTAAGAAAATAACAAGAAGGAATGATGAAATTATAAGCTTATTCAGCTTCTTTTGAGAGAAGAATCCCAAACCTATACAGCCTCAACATTGGACAAATCAAGGGTGTAGTCTTGGCCAGTTTTTCAGGAGCTGGGACAGGGATCCTGAGCTGGTCTGACTGCACCTAAAAATATGAGAGAGGGTGGAGATGGAGGGAGAAGGATGAAGAAGAAGCACTGAATGAGTTGCTTGGAGAGAGGTCCAACTGAGAAGATAACTTGACCAACGGAGAGAAAACATCTAGCCAAACCAGAAAAAATTAGAACAACAGATAAAAGCTCTTTGTGTTTTCTGTATCTGTGTTTTGTCAATTTAACGCCTCCTGCTCACATCTCTGAGCTCCTTCAACTTATAGTGTAAAATGAGCTCAGTTCTGCCCCAGTTTTTCCTGTCTTTTTAGCTCATTTTTCTTTCTTTGCCTGTCTTGTATTATTTCTCTCCCTCTTTGTAAATATACTATTCCAACTCAAATCTTGTAGCTTCTGTCACTTTCACTCTTTCTGCTACATCTTTCCCGGATGCCTTTTTTTCTCTCAGATTATGTCAGACTGCCAGGAAATGTAGATGCCAAGGGAGTCTTTCTTGCCCTCCAATTGCGACTAAACATTTTTATCAAACACCTGTAATGAGAAGAGTTACACTGCACCACCACATTGTGATGTTGACACTGCACAGGCACATGCACATTATCATAGACACTTGCACTCCTGCCACACATCTTAAAGAGAAGGTAATGCTTTTCAGAAGTGGCATTGATTGCAAATTCAAAAATAAAACAAAACAAACTGCATGCACAAATGTTTCCTGGCAGGTAGGAACATTTGTTTCCATTCACAACACACACGCACAAACCAAATCTTAAGTGGTACAAGTCATCTTACATAGTGAGTTGCCAGCGATCAGTAAGAAAGACGGACGAGGCAGAACTGAATCATGTGTGCTCTGCTACAACTTTAAGTGGAATCGAGCAGTGTTACACACAGAGCAGATGTCCCACACAGATCTGCCTCCCGACAGAGGAAGTATGTCCCTGCAGCTGTCCTCAGACCAAGCAAAAAGCCTTGTCCCGCCTCCAAAGTCCTCAAGGAAGTTGCAGAGCTCTTTATGGTCCCCAGCTTTGCACCAAGACAGCTCTGTCTGATAGAATGGTGGAACGATAATGAAGAAGCAGAGTGGAGGAAGAGGAGAATGGAGTATGCATGGTACCTCACTTCAGGGAGAGGAGGACAGATGCAGTGAGGAGGCGAGGAGCAGCATGTGTTTGAGCGCAGAGAGTGAGCCAGTCGCTGAATGAGGAGAAGGTGGGAGGGGGGTTGGAGAGAGAAAGAGAGAGTGTGCATATAGACAACTGGCTCTGACTGAGTGGCTGGAAGAACTGCAGTGTTTTCACTATGGCGCCACACACAGAGGGGAAGAGAGCGCGGTAGATTCTGAATGGAAATCAAGACAGCCGAGCTGACTTGATGTATGTGGCGTATCTTCTTTCTTAAAGAAATCCACCTCAGGCATAATGTCAAGGTGGCTGAAGCTGGTTAATTACATTAACCCTCATACAAACAATCCCAAGCATGTTCACTTGACTGGACATTTTACTGGCCACCCCCAGCTTTCTGTGATCTGCTACAACAGTGCATGCTCATTTTTAAGAGCAATTTTAATAATTTTACAAGCACCCACTACCACTCTATATCCTACAAAAATAACATGACAGCTCTTCCTGTTTTTTGAAAAACAGCAATTTCTAGTTTATTACAGCCTTATAAAAGAGGACCTAGTGACTTCTCAGAGCAGATGACGAATACAGATCGGTTGAAGTGGTAAAGTGCAATAGAGCATAAAAACCACTGAACAGCACACCGCCTTACTTTCCTCCCCCACGTAGCAGTTATGTGACAATGCCAAATTTCATGGTTCATTGAACATCCACACACCTCGAGGCCAACACAGCTTTATTTAGATCATTTGTGATTGTGTTTGATAAGAGTAGACACTAGTAAAATCGGTTCAGGAAGCCTCTGTCATTTTAATGAGTTTATACTCTTTGCATACTCTACATTATTATAGCACTTCTTGTCACATTCTGTTTGAAAAAAGCCGACATAAATGTATAGTTGTTAAAAGGGTGTTTGGAGCCAGCATCAAGCAGCTTTAGTTTATTGCTGTAGCTTGTGTCTCTTATAACTAAATTAATGAATAGATAAAACATCTAGACCACTGTGAGTGGACAAAGGATTGATCCAAAATGGAAGTGCATGATGATTGGTTATTCTTAAAATGTGCCAAACTGGATTTTAGAGGGATGATATTAAGTGATGGAAGATGAGCCTGAGCTACAAAGTAGGCATTGTGGGCAGTGATGTCCTGTGTGGAGAAAAATTACAACACTCATTTTTAATGATGACCATGGGCTTTGGAGACCATTTCAGTGTTTAACTACACATCTAACTCATTGAATGAATACAAAACCATTAAAAAAAGCAGGTCTGTTTGAGTATTTTGGAAGGTGGAGCTTAATCATGCTGCAGCTGAGGATTTTATTTAAACTGAAGACCTGCAGGGTGTTTAGAATTAATCCCTGTAATGTGTCTTGTGTATGAGCTTTCCTTTGAACTTCATGTTGTTCATGTGAATGCTCTTGATTCTACAAGAGATTTTTTCTTTTTTTCCCTTTTCCTCTTTTTTTAGCTAATATATTAAAATATATATATATATTTATCTTTCAGAATAGACCAAGATATTCCAATCTTACTTAATAAAAAAAATGCCGGATATTCAACTCTCTTAAAGTAACTTAACAGTTTTGTTTCTTCAAACTTGCCTCCAGTTGTTAGCACACACATTTAGTTGGATTTGGAGGCTCTGAATTCTCAAAGCTCAAGCGAAAATAACTCTAAAGACATCATCAAGGGTATTTTTCCAGACTGTGGAAAACTGCCTCCAGGGCCTCAGCAAACTGTTCTCACAGCCGTTTTCATCCTGGGTACATATACAATGATTATGATATGTAAAATTGGTACATACCTTCCCATTCAAATCACACAGCCTTTCTAGAAACCGAAAAAGTGAAAGAAGCAGTCTCAGCATCGATGCTGTCATTTCCACATCTCCTTTCCCTCCAGCAAACCTTTTTTTGGCCATGACATGTAATTCCACAATGCTCTTGAGAGGTAACTATGCAGCTATATGAAGCTGCAAACATGCTTCTAAGTGTCACTAGCACCTTCAAGGCTTCTATTTCCTCTGTTGATCTCATTTAAAAGCGTGTCAGTCAAAAGCATTAGCTAGAGCTGTTACAGTCTCAGCTGGAATCCCCAGTGGTCGATTATATTATTACCCTGAGGCAAACTACTCTGCTTAAACTGCTCCAATGACAACCTCTAACAGACTTCTAACACTCTGTTGCTAAACCTCCATAAGGTACGAGTGCACATGTTGATATGAGCAACCATGCTGCAACACTGGGAAACCTATGAAACCCTTAACTAAACCTAAACCTAGATTTCCAAGAGGAAGAGCATCTGTAAATACAGCATAATTTGGTAGCACTGCATGTGGCTCTCTAAATTACTGCATCAATTTGTGGCAGTAACAGTGATTTTTCTTTTGGCACTGCTACTGTAATGCAGCCGTCGGTAATATTAGATCACAGCTCTGTAAACAATTTCTTACAAGATTTTTGTGTGGCACATTGACTTTTGTGTTCAAAAGGCCATTCATCATCTAATGGATAGTTTTTCTTATCAATGCTATCCTTCTGCGGAGAACATGAGAGATAATAAGAGGGGAAACCTTTCCAAGTATCCTGTGACATCACTGCTGCAGCAGTTCCACCTCTGCACTGCTCATTACTTCTTCCTATATAGGTCTCTTCACATCTTTTGTTTGTCTTTCTCCCCTCTTCCCTGTCCTTACACTAGCACACTTCTGCAAGGCCACAGTCTTTCCTCTGCTGCAGACTAGACCAAGAGTAGAAGTCATTATGATGCACTGTGCGTACACCAGAGTGAGCACTGGTTGTTTAAGCTGTCTTAATGCCGACTCAGAATGACCACATTTATTAAGCTCCACATCTTTCCCTGCAAATAAGCAAATGTACATAAAATATTGATGAAGGAGACTGATTCAGTGTCACATATAAGAGCAGAATACTGTATGAAGTTTTGACAGAAGAGGCAAGGTCAACCATCTGACATCCACAGCATCAGAACCATCACTTCTATCATCAGTGCCTGACACTTTGAATCTGCAGCAGTGACACAAACAACTGCTGACATCTCTTTTGTGTCAGCCCCTGTAGATGCCCCCTGCCTTCTGCAACTTATGTTATTGCCCAGCAGACATGTGGCCTCATGGTGTGATACTAAATAACAGGGAGGCAAGAAATGCAGATCCATCTGTTTCCAGTTGTGAATCACTTAATGGTTCATAGATTTCTTCTTGATGAAAAGTTTAAGTACCTGCTGAATGTAAAGTTGGGGATAAATGGGTAACAATTTGGTGATTCAGTCACCCAACACTTGCCCAGGGCAAAAGATCACTCTGAATGTGCTGGGTTATAGATATGTCTATTTGTTATCACATTAGGAAAGAAAGACTTTATTGTCATTATGTAAATAACACAATGGAATTCAGTGCAGGGCTGGGGGGCATGGCCCCCACTTAAAATGTGGACCTTATCCTAGCCGAGGAACAGACAATCAAATTCTAACAAATATTCAGTGTTCACTGACCTTTACTTGAGTAAATTTCAGATGCCCAAGTGCAAGTAATGTACCTCTCTATGTTGTTCTAAATGTAATTCTACTTCCATACTGCCATGTTCTTGATCATAATGCAGCATTTATACAACATAATCTAAACAACTGCCTACGCAAGTGACAATATTTGCTGTCCAGACTACTTACATCTCATGGAGAGGATGTAAAAATCATAAAACTAAAATCAAAGTTAAACGCCTAATAATGCTGAAAAAACACTGATAAAACTTTGAATTTGGCTAAAACAAGTTTTTCTTGTATCATTGAAGTATAGATGTGCAGCAGTGATTAAAGCTATACAGTGTAGCATCATGCAAACAATTGTTGATTAATAAGATATTGTCTGTTTACTTATCTAAGGTTTGCTTTTTTTTTTACATTAGATGACCACTTTAGTTGTAATAATCAGTAAATTGTTTCTTGAAATGGAAACCCCTTTTTAAGGGTTTTTATGCACCACCCTGTTTCTGATCTGTGCCCCCGTCTGAGCTGCCCATCAAAAACTTTGTAGACCTTCGCCTGGCACTTCCTAAAAATAAAACTCAGAAGTACACATCAAAAAGTTTGATCGATATGCATTCTAATGCAATCAAAACATGCTTTAAAGAATATGAGACAGGAATAATTTTTGTAGTGTTTCTCAATCCAGTTCCTCATAACCCACTGCGCTGCATTTTTTAGATGTGTTCCTACTCCAACACACCTGATTCAGATTATTGAACTTCCTCATCAAGTTCTTTGCAGCCTGTTAATGATCCCTTTATTTAACTAAGATGTGTTAAAGTAGGGTTACCTCTAAAACATAAAATGGGTCTTGATGACCAGGATTGAGAAACACTGGGTTAAATTAAGCTGGGATTTTCTGTTTTGTATGTCATTGTTTTGATTTGCAAACATATATGTACAACATATAATTATATCATATATATTATCTAATGTGGTCCTGCGATGGATTGGATACTTTGTTAATGCACATTTCATTTTAAATGAAAACTTTCTAGTCAATAAAGTTTGTAGTTATGATGAACATAATTACGTATTACATAAATGACACAGCTAAACCCCATAAAGCACACACCACTGAGTCTAAAAACATTTCTGCAACTGATGACTGAGGAGCAGCATGAAAACCTTTACTTGGCTGCATGGGATCTGATTAACGACGATGAAATTCTGGCATTCTGGAAACTACTAATATAGATAAGTTTAACATATCTGAGCCATAAGAGATGGGTCTCAGTCTTTAACAGGAATGTTAATGATTGAGTATAAATGGGGCAGATCCTAGTAGTTTTAAAGCTCATAAAGGCAAGCGAGATTGCGATGACAAATATTATATCAATCAATGCTTTTTAAAAACCTAAAGGGCTACTTTTGTCTCTGTTTGTTGCAGAACAGTTAGCTAACCTAGCTTAGCACAAAGTGGGGACATTTTTTTGTGCCTAAAGGTCAAATCTATCACATACACTGACAAATCTTTGTCTTCTTTGTGCACACAAAGATTGAAAATAAAGAGAGAAAAAAAATCAGATGGACTCTGATCCATTTCTACCTCTTGCTAAGTTAACAATCTTATAGTTTCTATTTAACATGTATATGGAAAACATCTCTGCAGTCGTGTTTCCTACACACTTTTTTTCACTGAAAACCTAAAGAACTGATCTAAGAAACAAAGGAACAATTCTGGAAAGACACACAATTTAATTATATAACCCATCATTCTAATTAGCCCATCTTTTAATAGCTCTCTGCTTTGATAATCAGCTCAATCATCAAGCCCTTCTTCACTAATTGTACTGAAATCTGCTCAAGTCAAGGAGTACAAAGACTCACAGATGTGGTTTTGTATTTTTAAACATTAAGTCTATTCAAAGGGTGATTAGATATGAATTACAAAAGCATTAGACATTTAACAAGGTACTGTGACAAATTAATGTTTAATCTCTATTTCCTGTCATTCATAAATGATACAATCTTGCGATAACAAACAGATTGTTGTGTATTTATATTGGGGGCAAACAATTCTTGTTTAATTAGGCAGATGGAAAAAAGTTGCACTTAATTGAAAAATCAATGTGGTAACCCAAATTTGGTTTAAGCAATGCAGAACTTTTGCAACTCACCTTCTAAAGGTTCCTCTTTTGAAATAAGGTAATACATAATGGCACAAATTGGCTGCATTTTTGGAGAGTATTTATCTGAAGTATAAGCTAAGTACATGCAACCCTTTGCAAAACACAATATCCTACCTGTAGACCATGCTGCCACAAGGATGAGTGGATGCCTGAAAAAAATGGCTGTGCACATGGAAAGGTTCCTCTATACTCTGCTGTTCCTGAGGTGTGCTGGTATCAAAACTTCCTGGAAGGCAGCTAGTGGGACTTGAGGGGCACATCCTGGCTCCTGCCCCCTGTCTCTGCTGGCTGGAACTAGGGCAGCGGTCCAGTCTCGGCCCCCCTCTCTGCCTAGGCACAGGGATCTCACTACAGGCTGCCTTGAGATACATGTTTTACTCAGGTTGATGGGACTCTTTCTTTTGCAAATCCCCTTCAGTATATTTAGTCCTTCATATGTATCCCTGAGAGTGCAATACAATGCTGATCATGTGGGGGATATCTGTCTGTAGTTATTTTGCTGGAGTATATCTGTCATGCCTCTGGGCTCACAGAGTGATTTCAAGTATTAGCCTGACACAATTTCCATAGATGCATCAAAATACTTTGACAAAGCCAGTACAGCAGACAAACATATAAATAAACTTAACCCACAAACAGCATCAAAGGGGATGGCAGACAGGGCGCCAGCAACAGCTGTGCCATACCTGTGATGTCAACTTTATTCTTAGATGAAGAACAAACTATAGAACAAAGGCAGCTTTTGTTGATATTTTGTTTGTTTTGATAAGCTAGATAAGCCTGACTGTGTGTCAGGGAAGGCTAAATAAAACCACATGTCTACTTGACCGAAATATCTTCTTTACACGTTCATTGTACGTACGGCCATTTCAAGCAAGAGCTAAGAGGGAAACCTGATCAGTAAGCTCCTGAGTGATTTATTAAATGATGACAGACATTCAACTCCTTGTATCTGAATGAGATAGGTCGAATGTGAATACAGAGATATCAGGATCTCTTTAAAGGTCAGATCTGAATATTTTAATCTTCAGGTCTTAATGTACACTTCCATCAGTACAAACTCATTGATACCTCCTTCAGGGAGGTTATATGGTTTGTTAAAGTGTCTGACTGTCTGTTTGTTGGCTGGATAAATCAGAAAGTCACGGATTTGGTTGGATTTGGGCCATGGCCCAAATTATAGCTGATTAACCTCTTTATGTGGAACTGGATCCAGATCTTTATTTGTGTTTTGGCTGAATGGTGGTGTGGTGGTAAACACTGTGGCTTCACAGCAAGAAGGTTGCTGAATTAAGCCTTGGCTGAGGGGAGGTTTAAACAGTGCATGAAGCTTGCATGTTTTCCCTGTGTATGCATGGGTTCTCTCCAGCTTCCTCCCACCATCCAAAGACATGCATGCCAGGTTAACTGGTCACTCTAAATTGGGGGTGAATGGTTGTTTGTCTCTCTGTGTTGGACCTGTGATGGACTGGCGACCTGTCAGGCGTGTATGCTCTCGCCTGCTTACTGCTGGGTTAGGCTCCAGCTTTCCCATGACCCTGAATTAAAATAAGCGGTTTAGAAAATGAATTAACATTTATTTATGAATTGAGCAATATGAAGGTGCCAATCTTGACTAGAAATAAAGACCCTCAACATGGACAGATGTGGCAGTCTTGTAACCAAAGATAACCTGGGACAAACTGAACGTGTCTAACTGTGTGGCTGTGGCCAAAACGCTTACTGAGGATGAACATATACCATGGATTTTGCTGTGATTTTACAGGCTTCTGGTAAACTTAACTTATGCACAGCCAGCCAACAATCATGTTGCTGTTGTGATGCTGGACAGTACAGGTTATAAAGAGGGGGGGGGGGGGGGGGGGGGGGGGGGCATAGTACGACTGCACCTCACATTTTTACTCTAGAATGCAATGTGCTACTAACTACCAACACCTCTTAAACTATTTTGGATGGTAACCTGTTCTTATATTCCGTGTCTTGAGTCTCGTCCCGTTGGAAAATCATCACATTATCATCTGACCATAAAAGAGCTGCAAGTAAGAAGTTAGGGGAGGCAGGTAGTTTCTCTGTTTCATAAGGAAGCTTACACTGAGTCTGGGTTAAAAGAGAAGAAAAACTTCTTTTTTTTTTTTTTTCTGGGTAAATCAAACTTTTTATTGCAATGATTTGGCTGAAAATGTTCTGTTTCCTGCCAATTCACTTAGTCTTGAGATGCTTTTTTTTAAGTTCCTATGTCTTCTTACCACAAGTCGACAGCCACACTGCCAATCCCAGTTTCGGCCAACGAGTCCCAAGAGCTGTCCCAAGACTGTGAGGCTTCTGCCAGGAAAACAGACTTCTAGCCCTGAACCAGCCAGCTCCCTGTAGTTGCCACTGTGTTATCGTTTAAAGAATTGCTTCCTGCCAAAACGACACCTACTAAAGAAAGCATGACTCATACAGACTTCAGTCCTAACTAATGAGCCGCTCCCTGTCATTTCAGAGTTTCAGTGGGTCAGCATTTGGCCCTTATGTGTCACAAATGGCTTGATGCTGCTCTTCTAAGTCCTGAGGGGTTTTCAGCCAATCATACTACACATCCCAATGCGGTCTCTCCTCCTACCCTCATGGTTGTCTTACATTTTGCTTTATCTAAGACTCATCCAAAAAAAAAAAAAAAAAAAAGTTGACATCTCAGCCCAAGAGTCGGCTAACAACTCTATTACTCCTGTCTGTACTGACCCTTCACCTTCAAGAACATGCTCTGTCTCTTACAACTCATTCTGAAGGGCCTTCTGTCAGCTAAGCCCTTACTGAGACAAACAAAACAAAACAAAAATCCTGCATCCAGGACATTGACAGACTCTAGCACAGCCTTTAGAGGTTTGTTTGTCAGACCTTCTGCCCTGTCCCTGCTTCACTTCCCTGACCCACTAGAGTTACCTTTACTTCCTCGTCTCCTGTCCTGCCATTGATGAGCTGAGGTCCTGACTTCATCATTGGTCCAGTGTGTCTGTATTGCCTCTGGATTTCCCTCCACAGCTTCCTGCTTGTTCTGCAGATTGGAACTAGTGTTCTGTATCTGGGTCTTCATCAATGAGAAACCATAAACCAGAGAACTAGTAGGTGCAATTTGGTCATGGAAATGGCAAAATGATTTATTAGACATCACAAAATATTAATATATTTGCATAAATAACATGCATTATGTAGACTTAAATGTGAATAACATCCTCTTGGTTAGCTATACCTGTCTGCCCTCTAGTGGGCAAAGCAGATGATCAATTTTCTTCTGCCCTTTTCACATCAGTATATCAAACATGAAGCGGCAAGGTAAATTTATTTGTATAGCACATATCATGTACAAAACAATTTAAAGTGCTTAAAGAGATTAACAATGTTATTATTATATTTTTGCACTTTTCTGTTTCCCTGTTTCTGTTTTATTATTTATTGTTATTACCTCACCCCACCCCCACCTGCACACTATCCCAATATACTATCAGTCATTGACAGGTCTGAGATGATTATATGTAATGAAAATGAAAATAAGATATTAGAAGATGTGCAAACTGAGAGCACCGCTGTCTGCTGTGCCCTCCCACTCAGTGTCTCTGTGAGGGGATGATACATAGCTTTAAGTGTACTTCAATGCCCGGAATTGTGAGTTTTTTTTCCACTGTTTTCTACATGATCAGTGACTCATCCAAGTGTGACTACAACAGGAAGCAAGTAATTCTGCCAAAAAATACCTTGACTTGATGTCAAAAATATGAACGGCTACTTGTTTTTTTACTGGAGACGTTTGGCCATAACGAAGAGTGCTATACCTCAAACTATTGCTGTTAAAGGTGATTCTACAAGGTTCTGAATCTGTATTTATTTTTCCACATAGAAATATCTTTTTTGATGAGTTTGTTCAGCTTCTTTAAGTCTTTGGTTCTGTTGCTGCTCTTGTTCCTCTTGAGGTCAACAATCATCTTTTTTGTTTTGTTTGTGTTCAACATGAGGTGATTGTTACCACACCATCTCACAAACTGACCGACCAGTTCTCTGTACTCAGCTTCTCGTCCAGCAACCCACAGCTGCATCAGAGTATTTCTGTAGATGACAGGACTTAGAGTTGAACTGGAAGTCAGAGGCATACAGTGTGAAGAGAACAAAGATCCTTTGTGGTGCACCATTGCTGTTGACCACCAGCTCAGACACACAACCTTTCAGTCTCACAAACTGTGGTCAGTTTGTTAGGTAGTCATAAATCCAGGTGGCTGTGTAGGTATCCACCTGGAATTTTATGGAGCTTCTTACATAACAGAGCGACTGAATTGTATTAAAAGCGCTTGAGAAATCAAAGAAAATCATCCTCAAAATTATGCCTGATTTGTCCAGATGAGAGCAGGTCCTCTGAACCGAAAGCTACACGCAACTTAAACTTGAACATAAACTTTTATGGCTGAATATGTTTTTGAAATTGCATCAGTCAATGCTAAACATTTATATTTGCCTACAACATTTAAAATGAAGCAAATTGTGAAAACTTGATCCAAGGACATTTTAGCTTTCATCAGTATTACAGATAATATGTTTCAATTGACTTCATAACTATACTTGTTTCTAATTATCATCACGTCTTTCATGTCTTACTTTGTGTGTTTCTGTGATTAGAAACAGATTTAAATGACAAGGCCATTGCAGGACCTGAAGAGTTAATGAGAATTGTTGAATATTTGCAACTGAACATTAGCAATAGCACACAAAGCACACATATTAAAATGAGATCACACTTTCATAAGGAGGCATATATTTGAAAATATTTATGTCATGATCCCAATTGGTCTCTAACAGCTGAAAATATGTCTACACATATGCAGAGCCGCACAAAGAGAAATGCCATTGCTCTGTGACAGAAGGGGATCACACATGATGAATTCTGCATGCAGAGCAAAAGCAGCAGCTGTTCTTAGATCAGCCTTTCTGCATCCACTGGGTCTCTATCAAGTAACATAACTTTTATGGTCCCAAGCTTTGCAGCAAGAAGGCACCCACTGGTAAAGGGACTAAAAATGGTAGTTAAAAAGCACAGAGGAAAAGGAGGAAAAAGGGGAATCAGGAAGAAGTCTGACCTTACTAATGTGTTGAGGCTATAGAGTTTTCACACATAATTAAAAGAGCCCAGCCAATATAAATTCATAAAATGATTTAATGTTTTTCCACCTTAAAACCTACTTCTGATGCTCAGAGGCCATTGATTTCTCTGCTGCACAGCAGTCTGAAAATCAAAATGATTTATGTCCACAAACCAAGAGAAGGCTATGATAAATATAGTGTTTTCAGGTAGTCATTGCTCCTTGTCTAAATGTAACAAAGAACTGACAGAAAGAAGAAATGTTGGAGGTTTTATTGAGGTCTGGAGGGGAGAATTTATCACAAGATTCCTAACAGGAAACCACCTGACTGGCTGGCTGGCTGCCAAAGATCCTCAGAGATATTTAGCAGCATCTGGACTGGTGGATTATTGTATGCCTAAATAGAAAACAAGTCCTTTGGAGTGATGAATTGTGGAGAAAAATGAATGCAGAATTTAATGAAAAGATGACCCCTCAAACTTTTTATCACAGTGCTGCATGGATCATCCCATGAGCTTGTTTTGCATCCAGAGGCTCAGAGAACATTTCACTGGTAGGGACAAAGGATTACTCTAAATACCAACAAATTCTTGAAGCAAGAACCATATTACAGTTATAAAAGAAACATAAAACCTTTAACAGTGATGACACTTTCAGCCAAGGGTGCACATATTTTTGTGTTCCTCTACATAGGCTGAAATAGATGAGTATTTCTATTAAACATCCTGTGAGAATATTTATTTTTTTCATTACAATCTGACAGAGGAATCTAGAAAAATTTGACATGAGGCTGGCATTTTTCACTAGGATTTAATATGCACAGGTAAATAACAGCACAAACATTATTTACCCTGGCTATCAGTTGTAAAGCTTAATAACTTCTCATAATAGGGAAATTTGCAGAGGGTTTTGTGTGCAAAAAGCCAAAGTTGTGCCATTAAGATTGTTAGTAAAAATTGTTTTATTTGACAAAAATCTGTGTTTGATTATGATCATTATCACGATCAATAACTAAAGGCAAAATCATGAAATTTCAAGCAAAAAGTATTGGCATCAGAGACACTTGCCCTGGATTTACTTGGTATTGGACTGATAGAAAGATTTGCAGCTTAGCTCAGCTGTCTAGGCTCTGATTAATCTCAAAGTTGTACTTGCCTGCCCTCTTGTGGATGGAGAGGAGAATAGCTCAGGTTTCCTCATGGAGAATCTAAATTACCTCTGTATCACTTTATGCTTACAGGGACTCCAGAAAAGGACCAATCAGTCTTTTAGAAACAGTGATAAATATTAAATAAGCACACAGAGAAAAACTGCCAGCTTCAACCAACACGCATTCACAGGTCTGAGCATATCAGTGCATGTAATGAAAAGGGAGATAAGGTGTTTGATGAATATGAGGGAGCTGACAGCACCTCTGTGTCTGCTGCATCCTCCCACTCAGCAAGCAGTGTGGAGGCAGAGCATTTATTCTATTTCAGTCCCTGGATAGGCTTTTCTTCACTGTTCCCTCCAAGACCGGTGACTCATCGATACTTGTCTGTAGGCAGAACGGCAAAAAAAGAAAATCAGACCATCAAATGTAGAGTGCTGATGTTATCCAGCTTCATCATAAATAAAGGCATCTGTCACGTTTGATTGATTTTTACTGCTGTAATAAATGCAATGCTTCATTGTGCATTTTCTTATCTTTCGTTATCTTCTTATCTTGTTTTTTGCGTCCTCTTATCATGTTTTTCTGTACCACTAAACCTTACAACAACCATAAAGCACAACAATTACGGTCATATGAGAATTAATGTTTTGGTCCAAAAAGCAATGGACATTTTACACACTTATGCCTCACACCACAGAAAGTCTAAACAGGATTAAATCTTTTAATTTCGGAGCTGCATAGAGTTTTATTTCCTCAAAATCCACAGTAGATTAGGTATTTGTGGTTTTCAGTGAGCCTATCAAAAGTAAGACTCTCTGACTTTTTATCCTTTACCTAAAGAAGGAAAAGTATGCCCAGGTTCTTCTCACCAAGTTATTGACTTTGTTACCAAATATTTGGTCAGAAATTGTGATTTCTACTGAAAATGAATGCACCAGTTGTGAGTTGGCTTTTGCTTTAACAGGTGTATGTGTGACTCATAATATTCAATTATTACACCCCTTTCACTGCAGTAAAGTAGTTTGTCTCCATCTCAGGCAAAGGTAGCCCAGGGCTTCATAACAAGTGCTCTCAAATGCTGTTCTTCTCCTACATTAAAGCCAACATTTCTGTCACTTTAGACTCACACTGTTTTACTGACAGTGCACACCGACCCACAATGGATGCATTTTTTCTTTTCTGTCTTTCTTTTTTTTTTTTTTTTGAGCCCTTCACACCATCCTGACTCACCATGGAGAGAGAACACACGGATGCCAATGCATTGTGAAAGTGTTTGCCTCTTTGGCATTTTTCCTGTTTTAGTGCTGCCTTGCAAAGCTCACAAATGAATTCTCCATGATCCAGCTCAGATGGAGAGGTAGTAGTGACAAGTCTCTTTTTGACCTAAAGGGAAAGAAAAAAAAACAGTGCCTTACATGGCACCATAATTTTTTTCCACTAAATGCTTGATAGAAGCCACAAAAGACAGATGCAAAGTGTTAATAAAAACATCTGTATGCAAACTAAGTGTCATTTGATGTCTGTACAATTCTACACTGTTGTGAAAGCATCAGAGACAAAGCCAACGCAGATAGTGAGACTGGACCTGGTCCTTCATGGTAACTCTTAGTACTGACACATCAGAAAGATATGTACTATGCTCCACCCTACTCTCTCCCCCTGCATGACTGTCTTGCAGAATTATCTCCTAATTTTGAGTTTGGAAAAGACCTGATGATGATCCAATAGCCCAACTGAGAGACGATCCAGAAACTGCCGAATCTTCCTTGTGGCATAACACCAGTTTTTCTTAACAGTGAGTAAAGAACTAGCCAGATCACAATATCATGAATGGAGACAAATTGTGGAGAGTGTATCTGGACATAATTTCTCAACAATCCTTACATGGCACATTGACACTACTTCACCAGTCAAGAAAACAGAGTGAGACTTTTTCTGAGAAAGCAAAGATGTTCATTACTTTCTACAGATGGGCAACAGCAAAGATCTGAGCCTCCTGGATCATTTTTAGCTTGGCCCTGTCCAACACACATGAGATAAACTTACTTGAAGTCCTTGAAGACATTGCCTGTTTGTACTTTGGAAAAAAACAACCTGAATCTGTAGGGACTCTACACTTTGAACTCTTTCCAGTGGGTGCTTCAAGATCTTCTCTGCTTATTTATTTATTTATTACCTTACAGCTGCTCCAGAAGACAGCTGTAAGGTAATAAAGCTGTAAGAAGATAAGAATGATAGAAATACACAATTATGTGAAGTTCCTTGTTGATGGTGATAAAAGATTAACTTTTGATCAGTAAATATCCTGAAAACCAAGGGCATTTCCTTCTATGTGTGGTATATAACGCATCGCGAGGAGAACTGATACAGAACGGATGCCGACAGACAGAAGTAAGTCATGATGCTGTCTTCAGTAGCAGTTTTAACTTACGTCTTCATCTTATGTACAGCCGAGGTCCCAGATCAAAGAGTGGGAGATGCCAATGAACCTGAAAGTACTAGCAATGAGTTTAAATGTGTCTGTGATGCTGACACAACACTAAGCCAGAAAAACCACTGGCAACTTGTCATCCTAAAAGAGTTGGAGGCCAAACTGAAAAACACACAGAAACAGTTAGAGGACCTGAGATCAGAGATTCGAGGTAAGAGGAACATGTTTCTTGTTTGTCTTTGTGTATACTGTTCATGCTATTTAAAAACAATTCAAATATAAATAACACTTATTTTCATGTAAATTCGAGGTAATCGGGTAGCATTTGGAGCAACTATCAGCAATGTTGGAAATATTGGACCCTTCAATACAGATATCACGTTAACTTACAAGAAAGTCTACATAAACACAGGCTCATACAGCCCTGCAACAGGTAACCTTCTCATGGTAATATGTTGTTACACATTTATGGGTTAATAACATGCATTACTTCAGAAAAGGTGTGACTGTATCAATCATCTACAGGTATTTTCACTGCTCCAGTCAAAGGAGTCTATTACTTCAGCTTCTCTGGTCATAATATATCATCTAGACCAATGGGGTTGCAACTGATGAAAAATGGAGAGCAGATGGTTACTGTGTACAACCATGCTGCTGGAAATCGACATGAGACTGCAACCAATGGCATGACTCTGCAACTTGAATTAGGAGATCAGGTGTACATGAGACTGAGGGCAAACACCTGGATTTTTGATAATTCAAATGACCACAGCTCCTTTATTGGCCATTTGCTATTCCCTCTGTAACGTTTGGCTGCATTGCAGTAAGTAAAAATTGTTTAAACAAATTATGTAAATATAATTATATATAAAAAAAACCATCAGTGATTAAGAAATATTTTTTTGCTTTTAGACGTCCTTGAAAAAATCTGTAGTGTTTAAAGGGACTTTGTGTAACTTTTTTTGTTGTTTACTGGCCAAAAATGATGTCTGTATTTATATATGTGTTATCATTGGTGTATAATGATCTGCTACTGATCTGCCACATTTTTGTAAGCTAAGAATTTTAGATTTGTTTATCCATATGACGGGTAAGCCGGTAGGGCAGCGCCATGATGGTCTGCCATCTTAAAACTACAACTGCCAGCAAGGGACAAACAGCACCAACTACAGCGCACAGTGATTGAGACGCAGGAGGAGAAGATAAACGAGAGAGGTTTACTACCCCGGCAAGATGGAAAATCTGTTCGGTTGTTATTCACAAAAATTAATCATTACCATGGGCAGCATAACAGTGCCAACTTTCAGATTAGGGCCAACTCCTAATGCCTGTGCAAATTTTGTACCAACCACCCATGTTTACAACAAAAAATGCTTATGTTTGCACAGATTAATCTGCACTGTCAAATGTGGACATAGTGAAAGTATATGAAACAATATTTACAAAATCAGTTTGATCTTTTGCGTTGGTTTGTGATGTACTTTGGCAACATATGATGGTAAAATCACAATAAAAATAAATGTCTTTCATTGCAAAACTTTTGTTTAATTTAACTTTATCCTTTCAGCATAGCCGCTCAGCTGGGCTGTTTAATTGATTTAGATGATTAATCGTTTAGTCATTGTAGAGCAGTATAAACTGCTAGAAGAGAATGGCACGTTCTTCATCGGCAGTTGCTGTTGTAGAGCAGGTATAAGAAAGAATGGCAAGCCTGTTGTGTCTGGACAAAGTAACATCCATCCATCCATCCATCCATCCATCCATCCCTCCATCCCTCCATCCATCCATTGCCGGTGGGAAGTGGCTTTGGCCGTTTTAGAGCAGCGACAGACCGTTGAGGAAACTACAACTGCTGTTGCAGCGTGAGTGGCAGGCCGTTTGCCTTTTTGGATCTCAGTGTCCCTAAGTAATTCCTACACAAAAGAATTAAAATTCTCCTTTGAATCTTTTACCAGTTTGGTCTTATAAGCCACGGGCTTGTCACTGACTAAATCTGAGGATTTTACTCTCCTAACTCAATTGAAATAACATAGTTTAGCTCCCTGTCCTCATTCAGTTTTCATTTTCATGTATTGCATAGTAACCAGTGTTGGTATAAAGAAAAAAAAATCACAATGACAAATTGCTGCACTGACTGAAACTGTTTTATATGTTTGATATATTAAGTATAAATAACTGAGAAGTGTGATTGACTGTTAGCTAGGTGATACTTTAGAAGAGAGGATCACATGTTAAATATAGGTTTTAGAGCTAGACTGTCCCAAAAAATCTTGTAAAAATTCCCACATTATCATTCTTACGTCTTGGCATTTGCACAAATTAAAAAAGGTGAACACAGCACAGTGAATAGAGAATTTTTGAAGAGCTTAATAATGAATTTACTTTTCTGTCTGCTGTTGTGTATTTAACAGACACAACACCCAGCATGAAAAAGCTTTCTACCGCGTTTTGAACCTTACCTTCATGTGGACAAAGAGCTAGTAAACACATGACCCCATCTGAGCTTCCACAAGCTTGCCAGTAACAGCCATGCTGCATTACTGTAACCATAAAAAATACTGACAACAGAGAAGTTATAATGTCATACAGGACACAAGACTTTTTTTGCTCTTTTTCACCACAAGGGTGAGACTGAATGTGTGTATGTCAGCTGTCATGCTCAGTCCATGTGGTTTAGTGGTTTAACAGTAACACAGTCATGAAAGCCTTTTAATAAGAAAGGAGGCATAATATGTTTCCTGTTTGGGGCGTCTTCAGTGGTTGGGAAGTGACTTAGATGATTTTCTGGATCACAATATCTTTCTCTCTGTGCTGAAACGGCTCACAGACATACTGTCAATTATTGTCACATGATCCTGCAGGCTTCTTTGCTCAAAGATCACATGGAGTCATTGCAGCTTTTCCATCAAACATGTTAAGTCTTTTCACCCTTTCCCTGTGCTTTAAGTCTGTCTCAGTAGCTATCAAATAAATGGACTAGGCTTTAAAACAATACAACTTCCAAAACATTACGAAAGCGAGATCACGTCCTGTGCACGTCCAAAGGAGGACAAGCTGTGACAACATAGAGGAAGTGCTTATCTGTTTCAACATTTTTTAGATCTGAGGTGAAGTTACTCAGGAAATACCCTGTCATCCACCCTTCCTTTCCTCTGTGCACTTAAAAACCCAGCATTTCTGAGCTGTGGTTGACAGATTTACATACAGTGGTGTGCTAGCGTAGGACAGGCAGAGAGGCTCTGAGTGAAAACTACTATAAGCTTTAAAACTGCCAGTAATTATCATGCCAGGTAGTTTACTGGATGTTATGAACACTATGTCTGTTGTTGTTGTTGATGTAAGGTTACAAGCAAACCTCCAGCTCTGGGATGTGCTGATATTGTTGAAAAAAACCTAATTTGGACACAGTTAAAGGAGCAAAACCAAAAGTGTTTTAGCTATATATATATTGTTCAGCCAAAAATGTAAGATGGGCAGCACTTTGCTATCGTGGACTAAAGTGCTTCCATCTGAGTCAGGTGCCACAGCTGCAGCGATCTATGTTATGAAAAAATACAGGAAACTCAAACTTTAATACACATGCTATATCACTGTTGCCTCGCATTGAAAGAACAAAGCCACACCTACTGGGTCATATGAATAAAACCCTGCAGACAATAAACCAACAAGATGTTACTAAGAACTGATGAGTATGTAATATATGAATGGAAAAATACATAAAAACACAGTAATAACAAAATGCCACTTAAACATGTTTTATTCAGACCTGCAGATTTATCCTCTTTAGATCAGTCAAATGTTAGCTATTTCTAATACTATACAAATGATATTTTATTGATGTGTCTGGTTTATTTTATCTGTATATAGTTAGATATTTTTGTCTTTTTTTTAACTGTCAGGTTCTTTTAGTTGTTCTCAACATGACCACAGGGTGTATACAAGTTATACTACACCCCTTTTTTCACATGTATGCAAAAAAGAAGGTTTTACTACTTTATTTTTAAAATGAGTGTGAATAAAGGAAAGTTATATTAGCATTTCTTTTTTTATCAGAGGTCATAAGTGGGAAAAGCATTTTCTAAAATGACCTCATAAGCTGCCAGGTTGCAGGGCTTTTGCTGACAAGCAGCCACTATATACACGTTGTGCTGTGTATTCACTTTAGTAGGACTGTCTTTGAAATTATCCCCACTTAATGTTAAGTTGGCATTTTAGTATGCACTGAAAACAGCAGCTTCTTCAGAAAGCCATTAAATAAAAAAAGGTGTAGTTGATTGAAGGAGCCTTTTCTCTACAACTTGCCGAGTAGGAGCACGTCCTCTGACTGAGTTTGGCAATCTGACCTTGAGTCTCTGAGCAGAGGGACACTTGCAACAGCAGCAGCTCGCTGCCCAGTCTGAGAAACGAGTCACCGAATGCCAGTCCACAGCATGTATGGCTGACTGAACTTGGCTGCTTACACAAAAAGCCCTCTCTGTCCTCCACTTTGCAGCCTAGAAAACATGCGGTGGAAAGAGGGGGAGCAGCTCACCCCAACACACACTCTTTGGAAACTCGACTCACTAAGCAAAAAAGTGGACAGAGGTCTAGTTTTTATTCAGGAAAGGCACGATCTCAGATTTGAACACCAACTAGTGGCTGAAAGCTCTTCATAACTTTTTAAATGTGTCAAATATTTTGCCACATCTGTTACCATCGCATGTAAAAATATGTAACAAATTGTGTAAGAGGTTATCAATTGTAAATAGAAATGAGCCTTTATTTTATTTGTTGGAATTTATATTAAAAAAATAATCAAAAATTGCCAAAAAAATGCACAATTTCGTTCCCTGAAGTCTTAAAAGGATTTGTATGACAACAGTTCAAATCCCAATATAGCAATTATGTAACTTCCGGTTATTCCAATTTTGCTGCATATATTACTACACAAGTAATTTATTAGCAAAAATTCAAATGAATGGATTAATCAGTTTCTAAATTTGTTACAGCAACAACAAAATCAAATACAACTTTAAGTAAAAAGGTATACTGGTATATGTATAAAGATATATGTAAGGACACAAGGACAAACAGGCACCACACACTGAGTTAAGTAAAATGTGTTTTGTATTACAACTGCTTCGAAACTGACAGGTGGATAGCAGAATCCACAAGGAGATTTACAATTACGGTAAGTCAAAAATGTCACATTTTAGAAAAGCAAAGAAAAGTCAAGATAATACATATAGACATGGCTTGCCATTCACTTAACCAAAAATCCCAGTGGGAAAAGTTTGCTTTTTTCTAAGACTAGTACCTTTAGAATCTGACCCTGAAACAGCAGGTCTATTAAAAGCTTCGCCTCCTGACAGTAAACTTTGACACCAAATGAAATCAGAGTGTAAAAAGTTCTGATTGCCATCAAGACGCACTGAAGAGGAAGTAGGGCTCATCAGTTGGCACAGTCACAGGAGATTTCTTAGGGAAGGCACTTGACATGGGGGGGTTGTGGCGTTCCCCATGCAGCGACAGCAGTGCACCAACATCCTTGTTTGTGCACATGGAGGAGGCACACCATCAGCTGGGTGCAAGATCTGTTATAAAAATAATAATAATAAAATCACCAAACTTGAGGGGGGGTATATTAGCATAACACATCTCCACTCCAAAGCTTTAGATGCAGTTTCTCAGTAGGTGGGCCTGTGCCTCTTGGATTATACTTGAAAATTTGGAGGAATTATACAAGACTGGATTTAAGCAACCTGTGCAAGGCTTGAGTGGTGAGTTTCTGAGATGTTTCCTTTTTAATGCTTTCAGGCCTTCTCCAACCAAAAGGCCCTAAAAGTGCCTATCTTCTGCCTGCTTGGGGATTTGACATAACCATCATCACCACCACCATCACAATTAATCTCCAAAACAGAAGAACCAAGCCCAGAAGATATAACAGTAAACTAAAATAACACAAACTAGAAAAATGAACAGATAAAGACGTGTCTCTTAGGTTTCACAATTAGACATTCCCATTGAGGCACAGTTCCAGAGAAGTGTCAAATACAAAGCCATTAAAAAAAAAATCAGAAAGAAAAAAGAAAATCCCAAAACATTCAAGTACTTTGTCATGTAAACAATTTTCCAGACTATGATACATAATCGATTGTTGTTGTCGATTTTTGTTTGTGTGCAACAATAAGACAACAGTGTGAGGAGATATTTTCGCAAGAAGCCCTGCAGCACAACTTCTAAGCTCAAATTCTGCGCAGTTTCTTCACGTGCGTTTGTTTTTTAATGGTTTTATAGCAGGACACACGAGCAGCACTGGTCGCCACCACTTGGAACAGTTGAATAGTTCATCTGTCTCACTATTTCTGCAAACAGTTCGTCGACTGATCCTTTATTTTTGGCTGAAGTTTCCATAAACGGGCAGCTCCAGTCTTGAGCCAGCGCCTTGCCTTCCCCGGAAGACACCTCTCTCTCCCCCTCCAGATCCACCTTGTTTCCCACCAGGATCATGGGCACCCTCTCGTACCGCTTCACCCGGATGATCTGGTCTCTCATGGGCTTGATGTCCTGAAAGCTCTGCTGGTTGACCAGGCTGTAAACTAAAATAAACCCCTGCCCGTTCTTGATGTAGAGATCTCGCATGGAGGCGAACTGCTCAGTCCCTGCCGTGTCCAGGATTTCCAGCACCGACGGGGACGAGTCCACCTCGATCTCCTTCCTGTAGAAATCCTCTATGGTGGGGTCGTACTTCTCGATGAAGGAGCCCGTCACGAACTGGACCGTCAACGCGGATTTGCCGACTCCACCCGAGCCCAAAACAACCACTTTGTACTCCCTCATGGCTGAGGGGAGAAAAAAAGGCAGACACCTCCTTTTTTTTCCGCGACGAAGCCTCCTCTCTCTTCCACCCCGCTGACCAGCCCCGATGTTTTCAAGCCGAGCAGGCTGGGAAGGCTACCCTCTCGTTCGGATAGCAGTCAGATCCTCCTAGCCTGCACTGGAAGGGGCACGGAGCAAAGATCCGAGGAGTGTGACTGCTCCTGGACATCAGCGAGGCGGGTTAAAGCACATCTTGATCGCACTGTATTGTGCAACGGTGCGGGGAAGCGTGATCGCTTCTCTGCTCTTGCATGGCGTTTCCTGCCCACATCCTCAGCGCGTCAAAAGCCGAGGCTCAGTTCCGTTTTCTTAAAGGAGCCGTCACCGAAACTCCCCTTCACAGCAATCAGATGACCAGACACACACCAGTCTGTGGCCTGTTGTGCACGACCTCTGCCCGCACACACATAATCACGGTCACTGCTCTCAACTAGAGGCTCTTCAGCTGCACATTTCCCATTTAATTATACACACAAGCCTGTCTGCTAACGAGGCCAGTCACTTAGTCAATAATCCATTTAGATATGTCAAATTACTTCATTACTAACTAAGCAGATAGTTTATTAGATTATTCCTCCCTTTTCGTCATCTGTGCACAATGTGTTGTTATATTGTGATGAGATAGAAGTTTCCTCAATTCTTATGTGATTAAAAAAAGGTTGTTGACATGAATTAAAATTGATTTTAAATGTGATTTTTGTTGTGAACCTCTTGTAGACATAAAGGCAAATCAAACACACACTTGTTTGACTGTAATTGGATTTATAAAAACATGAATTGGAACTAATTTACGTTGTCAAACCACATCTGTGCAAAGATGACATGACCTTTGTAGTCCTGCATCAACAATAATGTTCAGCTGAGGGCTGTTTGTTTTTCTTTTCATTTTAGCATCTTAACAAGCCTGAAGCATTCTGGGAAACAAGTCTTGTGGAACTTTATGGTTACCTATCCAGTTATCCAGAGGGGGATGGAGGTGGTGGTAGTAAATTTTAAAAGCTAGAGATTGAAAGAGGACTTCTACAACAGGAAAACAATCCCCTAAACATTTCAATATCCACAAAAGGTTACCCCAAGAAGCAAAAGCTGGAGGTTTTTATTGCCCTGGTCACCTTAATGACTGGTTAGCCCTAAAATGAGCAGTGCCTGCCAAATAGTTCATGAATAGTAGCAAATAATTAAAATAAAGAACTGCTACAAATAAATAAATAAATAAATTTACAGGCTGTTTGTCAGAAATGTTTTCATGGGTACTAACTATGCTTTACAGATTTATTGGAAAGATCTTGCCTTTAAGAAATTTGTCATTTTGACCAGAGGTACCAAACATCACCAGGACTCATGCCTTCATTTTGGCGAATTTCACATCATTTAAAATGAGGAAATGTGACTACAGTCTTGCACAGAAAACTACCTCTAAATCTGCTGGAAAAGAACAAACAATAACACTGTTTGTGTCAAAATATTTGCACTTAGATTCCTACGAACAGAAAAGTACCTTCCTTTTGGCACCGAGGTAGTCTGTTTGTGAGCTTGTATGAGTTTAATTTAAAAGCATTTAAGTTTTAACCTATATAAAAGACAAGGTCTTGTAAAAATGCCCTGAGCACAATCAATGTAATTTTCAAGATATGTAACATATCACTCTCCAGAGAGCTGCTCCAGATTTCCTTTTTTTTTTCCTGACCTCGAGGTGAAGACAGCTGCTCACAAGACTGAACTTCAGGAACAATACTGTACTATCTTGGATTATCAGCTTCATGAAAGAAATGGCTCAAATATAAGGGAAAATAAACACTTTCATACTGACCTCCATGGTTAAAAAAACATGGTTTTAGCAACAAAGCTGAATTTACATTTCTATATCTTAACTTCACCCACACATCCAACACACAGAGACAAAGACCACATGACTGTTGCATGAGCAAATCAAACATTGTTTTATTCAGATTTTTTTTTTGTTCTTTTTTAAAATCCATACAGCAAGAGTCAATAATGGCAACAATAAAATGTGCATAAACAAATCTGAAGACAGAACAGTATATTGTTGTGTGGCACATGTTAGCAAATACATAACTGGTGGGTGCTCTTACAAGTAAAAAGCAAGTCAAAGCGTACATGTGCACCCAGCAGGGAAGAGAGATCTCATTTGCAGCCAGAAGACTGATTTGGAGAAAATGGTGCTTTGGTTCTGTAGCAACTAAATGAAGCAGCCTTAAGTCAGAAGCACAATGACGGTGACTGTTACATTCATTTTAAAGACTAATTTGCCAAATATGCTTTTGGTGTGATGAGCTTTCACCTGCTGAGTGCACAGCTCTGAAAGCAGGAACAACTGCTTGTGAGTCAGTGTCTACTGTAATCCTCTTTCTATGACAAAATATTCGGGGTGATGAGTGCTAATATGTTATTTCTTTTTTTTTAAATAACACATTTGCTTGGAAACACGAGTAAGATGACTTTTTTAAAACATTATTTCTGCCCACTGTGGATGTTATCTACTGTATGCATAATTTAAAAGAAACAAGTATTTTGTATTCTGATGTCTGAAGGTGTTATCTTTCCTTACATATCTATGCAGTTTCTTTTGTCTACATGGTTGTACTGTACTTTTACATGCAGTCAAATCAAAATATAATAGAATACATTTTTTAAATAGATTTATTCATCAACTGTACCATGGGAGCAGCAATACTGCATGGCCAAGTCCAACAAATGATAGAGGAACACTGTTGGATATGTCGTCCTATGAGAGGCATGAGTTTAGCATGACATTGGGGATATCTACTCCCCTGCAACATTCTCTGGCATCGTGAGCCACCTATAAAATAAGACAAAAAGCGCATAGCTTTCTCTGAATGCATTGGCCAAGAAACTAGTGCCCTTCTTTGCAAGCAAATTTTAGCTGGTTTTCTAATTTAAGAATTTAAATTAATCTAAGAAAATTCCTTATAATTATAGATCTTTTTTTATTCAAAATAATATCTCAATATGATACACATTTTTTTCTCTGTTCATTTGACTATATACAGAAGTGCAAAAAGTCAACCTTCCTCCCCAAGGTTAGAACTCACTATCTGCAGCATTTCTGACTCCTCCACAGTGGAAGAGCATTTGCTTTCTCCCTCCAAATCTCACCAAACAACAACATCAATCTCACTGCTTGTTTTGGCCTGACATTCAGGGCAAACTTAAGAAATATTCCAACAAAAGTAAATATATCTTTGAAATGGATACAGTAGAAAATAATCTTTACTCTAAAACATGGACAGTCTATTTTTCATTATAATATTTTCAAACATGACGCTGACATGTTACAAGGAAAATTTTAAGTTGGTTAAAACAGTTTTTTGTTTCCTCTACTCAGAGATGAATCAATCTCGCTCCTTGTATCAAGGAGTTTTCCATCAATAAAATGAAAATGTAACATCAACTGAGAAGGACCTCCAGCTATATGAATGAAGTGAATATCTAACAGATTATTCTTTATATAGTTTGAAAAAGTTATGAATGTCATACTATCTTAAAATCTACAACAGCTATATCAATGTTGTCAAGTAATAATATAATAAGGCAAAAAAAAAGAGAAAAATCTAAAACTACATACCTCAAATAGATTCAAATCTTTAAGTAGTACATAACACATAAGTTCAATGAAATTTAAGAGAGTAATTGTTTCTTTTACAGAGAAAAAACAAAACAAACAAAAAAGATAATAAAGCGGCATGTGAGAACTATAAAAAATCATTGGTGTTTTTTTCCTGCATGGTGATTGAAAGGACATTGGATTGGGCACTGACTCTTTAATTGTAAGCTAAGGCCTTGTTAGGTACATAACAATCGGTACAAATACAAGACACACGTTTGTGATAACATAAAACGTAAATAATCACAAACCACAGATGAATAAAATATGGTAAACATGTTTCCTTAATTGTTTAAGCCTGCCAGAGATGTTTCAATAGCCATCTGTGAATAAGACTGAGTGAAAAACTGTGCTTTGGTTTCTGTAGTTAGATCTACAAGGTGATGAAAACTTTCAGTTTTTGCTTGAAATATAAGTAAAAAAATTTAACATCTTGTATCTCAGCAAAAAATTAGACTTAATGGATGGGTTAAAAAAAATAAAAATAAAACAAAACACGGATGACCAGATAGATAATCATTCAAGTGCACATGTGGTTTAAATGACCTAACAGACATTTAGGTCTGTTCTTTAAAGTTCCCAACAGTGTTATTTTTTTAAAATTTTTTTTATTATTATTTGTTTTTTGGAGACATAATTTTAAAGCTGCTCCTCTTTCAAAGGAGGGCAACAAGGTAACACAATGCCAATTGAAAATACATTTTCTACTTTACCAGGCTTTCAAGTTAATTAACAAACTTAATCCTGACAATAAGAACAACCAGTTCATGAAACCAAGCATGGCAATTTTCTTTTAAAAGACCTGCCCACGTTTGATTACAAAACAAAAACACAAACTTAAATATCAAAGAAATTAAATTGGAGAAAACCCAACATCTAAAACTAATTAATAAAAAAAGAATAAGAAAAAAAAAACACTTACAATGAAGATTCTGAATGAAAACAATACAAAAAAAGAAAAACAAAAACAAAACTTTTACCTTCGGTAAACAAATAACACTGCTGAGATAACACTCTGGTTTTAGCTGTCTGGCCTTGATGGCACTTGACAAGGTGAAAAAAGCTAGCCAGGCTGTACTTTCAAGGTACACAGGTATGTTGGTTTACCCAGAACATTCATATGTCCAAGACCCTCATTTCAACATCTAGTTTCACTAGTAGCCATAAAAACACAATACTGTACATGCCTAATGCATTTGGCGAATAAAATCTCAGTGAAAATCATTGTGCCTTTAAGATCTTAATTAAAATTCAAGGTGCATGGTTTCATTTCACTTGTAAACTATGAAATATGGCTATCAATTAAAACATGAAGCAGAACAAAGAAGAAAAAAAAGAAAGAAAAAAAAAAAACAAAAGAAAGAAAAATCTTGGTCTTCTAACGTACCAGCACTGATGTTGTCTCATGTAACAACGCTCTTGACCTTCTGTGCAAGCAGTAATGATGATAACTGAGTGCCATGGTTTAATTAGACACAGAGGTATTGTGTGAACGCTTTCCACTGACCCTGGCACCAAGGCATCCTTTTCTCTCAGCTGGATGTTGAATTTGACAGCAAATTTTTCTTAATATTGATATGTGGAAAGATGGCACAGATCGTGTGTTGTACCCTTTGACATTTACACATGTGACGAGACCATCGTTGTGGATCAGGAAAGAGATGACAGACCCTCCTTGTCCCATTGCTTGACATTCTGAAGGTTATGTACATAAAGGCTGAACTCTTTTGGCTTGGACGGTGCCAGCACACATTCATTTGATCTGTAAGAGATGATGAATTTCACTTGAATAAAGCCGATGCTTAAGTTTTTGTTACTAAAGGGAAAATACAGCCTGTCCTCTATGTGCATGGAAACAAAATCTTGAGCCGGAGCTAACATGAGTCACACAAAATAAATAGAAAAAAAAAACACTTAAAATGAATAGGGAGAATTAGAGGATTGAAATAGGAACTCACTGTTCTTGAAAGGAACTACATTTGAGTCAAGTACTTGTGACTACTCAGATGATCTGCAGATATTATTGGAATCTGGGGGACAGAAAACAGAGATTAAATAAAGCATGCTAGCTAAGGACACATAAAGTTGACTGTTGACCTCAGAACAAGCATGACTCAGCACAAATTAACCACATTCTTTCATGTCAAAATAAGTTAATCGCTGAAAAGGGACAAAGATGAGATGATGGATAAAGCTTTGTGGCTACAGTTGAAGCACAACCAATTCAGGCACGGCATACGTAAGCCAGACATTAGAATTAACACACACTTGTGGGTAGCAGGGAACGAAAGAGGATGATTTTAAAGGACGGGAGAGACAAGTAGGGTTGGAGGGGGAGGTGGGAAATTGTCAGTTAGATGGCTTCCCCCATGCAAATCTAAGTCCTCCATGTTGTTGACCTGCACACCTCAGTTAAATGCAGAAAACTGGTTCAAAATGAGGACTAATAATAATAATAATAATAATAATAATAATAATAATAATAATAATAATAATAATAATAATAATAATAATAATGATAGTTTAACTCATCTTAAAATAATTGCAATACTAAAGTAAAATTCAAGAAGAACATTCAAAATGTTACATATTTTCTTTTAAGGCTGGTTTTATAGCTTTTGTTACTTTAACAATGATTTTGTCCAGCTTTTTAAACACAAAGAACGTGGTAAACATTTGCTTTGCGTGCTGGAAGCAGCTGCAAAAAAGACCCCCCCCAAAAAAGAAGAAAAAAAAAAGTAAGTCAAGCACCAAAGGGCACGGAAAGCAACTATTGCACAAGCTGTGCAAATGGCTTTAAGATGTTTAGAAAAAACAAAAAACAACTACCTCATACATACCAATTGCATGTATTCGTTGGTAGTCAACTTTGATAAGGAAGAGTCCTCAAAATGGGAAAGGACAAAAATCGAGGTTACAACGAGGACACACATTAAATGAAATACAGTATGCTTCTTTAGAAAGACAGATAGATTCTTAAAGGTAAATGCTGTGGTTATAGTTTAAATTGATGCATATGTTGTAAAACACAGTATAGTAAAATATAAGACTGCATGTTGGACTCTAGTGTAGGCCAACAAGAGGAGTACCGCTTTTACCCAACCCACCCCTTATAAGACACAAGCATTCCAAGTCTGTCAATGTGCACTTAAAGAAATGATAGATAGATAGATAGATAGATAGATAGATAGATAGATAGATAGATAGATAGATAGATAGATAGATAGATAGATAGATAGATAGATAGATAGATAGATAGATAGATAGATAGATAGATAGATAGATAGATAGATAGATAGATAGAGAGTTGGTAGAGGTGCAAACCTGATTGGTGGAGGCAGTTGCGAAGGGAACGCTTGTGGCAGATGTGGTGGCTGCAGACACAGTGGCTGGAGTACCACCATGCATCATGGGAACTTTTTTGGAGGGAAAATCATGTAAGCATAAATACACAGAGGAGCAGTGTTGCCACATACACACCAGGCAAATGAGGGAAGGAGAAGGAGAAAAAGAGCCAGAGAGGGATTCGATTTAACTGGTTCCCCTTCTTCCCTCTGCCAAGGCTGAAAAGACTTGTGTGTTTTGAGAACTTGATGTGGTTAAGTGTAGCTGTAGCAGCCGGGACTTGCATATTTGTCAGTTTTATGAGAGCTTTACTTCACTGGTAAATGCCAAATTGCAATTATATCTAAAAGTTTCTAAGAAAAAAGATGTGCTGTAACGTTTAAATAAATTTGTAAACAGTTTGTAAATATAGTACTTATGGCAGATGAGATAGAAGGGAAAGTTATAATTGAACACCCTCACTTAAAAATAAAGTTTTAAAGGCGTTTCAATAAGTGTCAGATTAGTCCAGCCAAAAGCCAAGTTTAAGTCAAGCAAGAGATTGAGTGTTTAAGCAATATACAAAAGGTGTACACAAAAACCACTAAAAAAGTATAGGTCAGTTAGATTGATACTATGAACCGCAACATCTTTTATACAGGTAATTTACAAGATGCAAATAGCACAATATTTTTTATTTTCTTCTGTAAAATTTGGCTTATGTTTCAGTTCATAAGACATCTTTACAGAGCTAAAACAGTAACTCTTAATTAAATTAGCTGTAAATACAACACAGTAAATTTCACTGGAAACTTTGACTTTGCTGACCAGTGATTCACAGACATGACGTAACAAATAAATGAAGAAGGAAATCTGGAACCTACCAACGCTGGCTGCAGGTGTCATGCACAATATTGAGCCTGCCCATCATGCAGTGCAACAGGAAGTGGATTGGACAGGGAAGAGAAATCAAAACAGCCCATCACAAGGTTCGTTAGAGTGAAGGGAGAGATAATGTGGAAAAAAAAGGTTAATATTTCTTGGAAACAGACATCAGTGATTGGAGATGAAATGGTGAACTCACAAGACAGTGTGTTAAAAGTCTGAAATTAGACTTTCTTGTGCAGTGTAATCTTATAAATGCATATTTTGCCAAGAGTGAGAGCAAGGTTATAAATTTAATCATCTATTGCTAAACATTCAAGATGAGGAGTAGATGTGTGCAGAAACCAGACTCTTTAGCCTGCTGTTAGCTATCAAACTGAGGTGTAAGATTTCATTACTGAAAACAGTCAGCCCTCATTCATCCAAGCCCAAGCCAAAGCCCCAGAAACATTGGTGATCACACTGTGGACTGTTTATGTTTACAACATTCTACACTGTATTTTTAGTTTTAATTTTATCTGTTTCTGTAACCAAAATAATGTCTTAACATCTATGAGCAGGTGCAGCTAGCTATGTGGAGCTGTGTTAAGGCAATTAGTAGGTAGAGAAACATTCTAACCCCTTCTTATTACCTAGTGGCCATGCATTGCCATACAAAGCATAAAGCACTTTTAAGAATTACACTAAAATACATGTGTAAAATCCCTGTTGGCCTGGAGTGAAATTTATTACTTGAATAGGTACGAAATTTGCTACCAACTGCTCTGTTCTGTTCTCCAGTCTAACACTCTGCCAACCCCAGCCAAGCAGGAGCCAGGTTAGACTGATCCAGCCATCCACTGGGTGGTAAGAGCACTCGTGGTGGTTGCTCTGGGAACCATACCTGATGGGAGGAAAGCAGCCTGCTGCTGAAACTGCATGCTGGCCAGGGCCTGTTGGTACTGGAGCATGCCGGTATTAAATACGGCAGAGGCCCCGTTGGCCTTCTCCAGGGCTGCCCGCTTTGGGAGGGGAGCCATGACACTAGGGGCAATGCCCTGCCCATCCAGATGGAGGGAGGTCAATGAGAAAGAAAGTAAAAGGAAGAGAGAGGAAGAAAGACAGAGAAAGGTGCGTGGAATACAGAGAGAGTGTTAGAAAGAGGCAAAAACAAGAAAGAAAACAAAAAAAGGTACATACGTTAGAGGACATCGCAGGAATAGTGTCACAACATCTTTGTGTGTACAGCAATAACAATATCATACCATCAGTAGCAAGCAAGCAGCAGTCTGACACAAGTACTACACAAGCAGGAGCATGGTGCTTACTGGAGCTATGTGCTAAGAAGCATTCATATATTTACTTTGTACTCATAGGGCTGACTAGATGCAACATAAGCAAGCATTAACTATTAAAACAATAAGGCTGCTAACAAGGTGGAACAGGTAGGAAGCACAGAGAAAGGGAGGCTGCACTGCTAGCTCCATGATAAACTGTGTAAGCCTTGTTTAAGTGATGGTTCACTCTCAGACAAAAGTCAAAAATGACCTAAGGCCAAGACACGTTTGCAACTAATTTTTATATTTACATGCTAAAAGCTCTGGCTGTGGGCTTAATCTTGACAGGAGGCCATTCTTGAGGTCTGAATATCTATGACAAAATCTGATGTTGAGTGAACTATCATTTGAACTGTGAACCTGTTACGGTGGGATCACACCTGTATGGTTATAAAGACTATTCTTAACCCCACACAGTAATTATCTGACATGCACTAGCAACACAGACATGCACACATTTGATTGAGCTGCTCCATAACACTAATATTTAGACATAAGACTGAAGCCATGCCACCATTACAGAAGCTCTATCTCCCTAGCCGTCACTGACTTTTGTTAAATAGGCTGCAGGTGATGAATTGATTGTGGCTCCTCATCATTAATTCCAAATTTTAATTTTGTGTTTGTGGTGATTGCTGCAAGAAGAAATTTGTATGTTGCTGGGTGCAACTTAACCATCGAAAGGCCACAATCATTTTATCACAGGCAACAATGACAGATCAACAGGAGGACAGAAAAGACATTGCACTGAGACACTAACATAGCTAGGTATCTGGTTAAACACTGCTCTACAACAAAGCCACATGCCAAGCTAAAAGGTGAAAGGTCATAGTACCAGGTCAAAGGTTGCGTCGAGGGGTCGCTTCAGTGATTTGACAGCCGACTGAGTCTTAATTAGCAGGCAGCGAGCACATGATGGCAATGGGCCAATGGGGTTCAAGCGCATTAACATAAACCAGCAAGCAGAGGTGCATCATGGGGGCAGCAGTGCAGTTTGGGTATAGGTGAGAAAAAACAAAACAATAAAAAAACAAATCATTGGAATGCAATATACAAGGGGATAACAGGACTAAGGCATGCACAGTGTGGACACTAGTGCTACTACTCAACAGTTAAACGATAATAAATGATAACTACCACTCTACATTAGTCATTGTCACACAAGAATGGATGAATATAGCAATGAGAAAATTATTCAACTACCATTTTGAGTCTCAGCAACTGGGAAGAGAACTACATGGAAGCAAAATTTGCAGGTTTCTGTTTCACTGTGCACATCATAGTCAGGTTCACATTACAATGATTCACCCCCCAAGGTTCATTGTGTCATTAAGAGCATGTAGAAAAACACTGTGAACAACAGAGAAGTGTGGCTGCACATCTATTCACCGGTGTCGTTACTGCAGGACACGACTAAAAGCACAATGAGTCCTTTTTAATTATGTCAAGAGGAAGAGAAGTTTTAGATAGGAAGCACAGAAACAATGGAGTCAAAATAAGGCCAGGCCACCAGAGAGAGACAGAGGGAGGAACTGGACTGTCTGCTTGTAATCTGGGATGAAGTGAACAAGGAACAAGACAGTCAGTTTGTCAAATTAGGAAGAAAAACATTTGACAAAACAATAATCAGGTTATAAAGTTCTATTGTCTGGTCCTTCTTCATGTCATCCAGCAGTGCGCAGATGTTACCCAAATCAACATGCAGACCTTTCAAGTTTGACCTGGCAAAAGCAGAACTAAAAATGCTTTGTAATACCAGTAAGGAAAGTGAGACAAGTGTGAGACAGAGAACCTTGCCTAGTTATGCCTAATGTCAATAAATTTTTTTTGACAGAGCACCTCAACGTGTTGTGAGTATGAATAAGTATGACTTCACTATTATAGACTGCTCACCATGGCCGCGGCGGCTGTTGCCTGGTTCACCTGATGCTGGGTAGCCTTAATTTTGGCTTGCAGATGGGCTGGCGGGTGGAAGTACTTGCACTTTTCCCTGGAGCATCGACCCTTGATGTAGTCCATGCATACAGTGACGGTGTTGTCATTGGTGTCAATCATGGTGCTGTCTGCGGGGTGAGCAAAGCGACAGTCGCTCTCCCCCCGAGCGCAGTTTCCTCTCTGATATTCCCTACACACCTACAACAGGAAAAAGGAGGATAAAAAGTTAACCTGCATCTTCAGGACCGTATGAGAATAGTTTTATATGTGTTGTGTCTTAACATCTTCAGTATGACTCATCAAGTTTTCACTTTTACTTCGTCATTATAATGGAAATCTTTACTACAATCTAAAAGGCATAGAGAAGAATGCAAAATCTAAAGGCTTTCAAAGACAACACCCTTCTGTGTGAAAGATCTGAGTCTGTGCAGTGTCCTTTCATATCTAACTGGGGATTTCTGCTATTCTAACATGTTCCTGTTTTACTACAACTGCTGATCAGGTCACAAAATTATACATTTGTTGACCAGTTTAACAGATTAAAATTGTATCCAAGTTATGACTGGCTTATGGACATTAACACATTGGACATACATATAATCATTTATATTTCTTCTACATGTACAATGGATTTGTATTGGACAGTGATTCTCAGACACATCAGTCTCAGTCTACAAAGAAGACAGCAGAGGGCAGCACCTTCTTTTAAATTGTCATGGTTAGTTGCCTGCTGTTCACTCTTACTGTGTAGTGAATGGCTTTTTACAGATACATGATTCTTGGACTTTGAAAATATATATGATTATGAATTATATATTTTTAAGTATAGTATAATTTTGGAGGACCATTGAACACAGTTCTTGACAAGAAATAACTCTTGTTGCAGCTTCTTACCTATCACATCACAGATGGTGTGGAAATTGTTGGCACTTTCTTCACTCAGATGAACATTAAAACAAGTTAAAACTCACTTCTGGTAAGTGTTGTCATGTTGTTATCTGAAATGCTCTATGCAAAAGCATGAAATTGACCAGAAGTAGACAAAGCACAAGAACTCCTTGCACAATGCCACACTTTATTTTTATTTTCTTATGATTAGTTTATTTCTTTCATATGCATTATTGCACTTGCTCTTGATATTACAGTTCAGTTTCAAAAATAGTTAATTTTTTAAAAGTCAAATAAAGATACCATTTTACGGCTCCATTTTGACTAATAGAGAATCACAACATGAAGTAAATTTTATAGGTTTGGAGGTTTTAAGGAGAATGCAGCAGATTCCTATCGACACAAAGCAGTCTAACTCCAAAACAAAGTGCTAAGAAAAGTAGGAATTGGCTTGTTTGTTACCTCAAGTCTGTCTGTTCTCAGCAGTTTCTGAGCTGCAGCAGCGGCAGCGTTGGGAACTTGGCTGACGGCAGGGCTGGAGGCCATTAGGACAGGGGTGCTGGGCAGGATCTCTGGAGGCATCAGGCTCGGTGACACAGGACTTAGGTAAGGATTAAAGGCTGCAGCTGCAGCAGCTGCTGCTGCACTGGCGTTGGTAGCCAGGCCTGGTGTCACCGAGAACATGGGCTGAAGAAGGACAAAGTAGAAGCAAAAATTAAAACGACATAACATGTTTGCACAAATCACAATTCTGAAAGCTTCCTTGTGGAAATAACAGCGACAAATTGAAAAGGGAGTTCAAAATACTTAAAAAGCCACACAAAGAGAGAAAGAGCTATATATGTGTAAGCTTTTACATATATGCAGTCTCACCATGGACAGTAGCTGTGGTGTGTTCATACGTGTGTGTCCTCTCACCATAGGTGGTAGCTGCGTGCCAGGCATCATGGCATTGGCAAGCTGCATTTGCTGGGCCAGCATGGCCATATTCTTTTGCTGGATCAGATTGTTCCTGCCATTGATCTCCAGCTGTGTCTTTAGATGAGGAGGAGGGTGCAGGTACTTGCAGTTCTCCCTGGAACAACGACCCTGATGGGAAAACGGAGAAGTGACAGTATTCAATATCAGATTTATTAAATTAAATAAGTTTTTAAGTTGTTATCACATGTGGTATCTATACAGATTTCAACAAGTATTTTGAACTAGCCAGAGTATTGTTATTGGGATCACATATACAAACTTTAATCACATGTTCCACACAATTTTAATTAAAATTGTTATTTTTATTCATCTTCACAGGTATAGTCCAATTCAATACAATTCACTGTATTCCAATTATAATCCAATTAAATAAACATACATTTAAATTGTGTTCATATAAGCCAATAAAAACCTAATGGCCCAGCTACAGAAACCAATGGATGGCATCAAATATTCATTTCAATTAAATCCCTGATCCTGAGTAAAGATTCAGTTCGATTGCAGACTCTCAAATTCAGATTTTTGGGTTCAGTCTATCTCTAATTATTAACGGCTTGCTATTTCTGTCAGTCCCAGCTGGGACATGTGTGTGAGTGCAGTAGCCCTGGGGGTCATGACTTATACTGTGGTGCTTTTCTCTAGACATCGAGCTTAGCTACATGTCTAACTGACACTAAAAATACTGACCACTCACATGATCTGTCTATATTGTTTTTCAGCAGTCATCCAGAGGTCACGCATCGAAGCTTGTGAATAATTATCTAAGACAGAGATCCCTTTCTGCTGCCTGCTGTGAGTATCCAATTATGCTTTCAGTCTGGAGAAGAGTCGTCCTATGAGAAGACGCATGCACAATCACATTCTTGCGCAAGCAAGACTGCATGCTCATTGGAGTCATGTTCATACAACAGGCGGCAGATATGTGTAATGCAAACATGAGGACACACACAAACAAGTCCACTGTGCAGGAAAGATATGTATTCACTTTCAGCACAGTGGCACAGGTGATCTGACTTTGGGGAAACTATGCTTTTCGTCAGTGGGCAATCTAACCCCACTGGGATTCATTCGTATATTCTATCATGGCTTTTTTCTCCTTCACTTTCACTGACACTAGAGCACAGATTTGAAGAAAAGAGTTAGAGACAACAGCAAGAGACGGGGGAACTTGGAAGGCAGAGGGACGGCAGCTTCTCTATTGGTTTCTATGATCTGCCTGAAATAAAGAATTGGGCATCTAGAGCTTTCTACTGGTTTGTTTTGATATAAAACCTTTAATGAAGCCCAGATTAAAAGCTGATTTTATTGAATAGATGGTTATTTCAAGGTATATAGTTGTATTCAATTGGACTATTATTTCAAGAGATTGTTTTATATTACTTTTAGATTAATCACATCTAGTGGTTTAAATTTCAAATTCTGGGTTTTTCAGTATGATTATGTAGAAAACAGTGTATGTAAGGTGTAGCATATGCCTTTTATTTTTGAGACAAATACAAACTATGCTCATGTATGTTTTTATAAACAACATTGAATGTACTCAGGAAAAATGAAGAGGCAGTGAAAGTAAAAGTTAAATGATGCATAACTTTCCATGCGAAAGTAATAGGTTAGAAATAAAGAACAAAACTGGGGAAGGAAAATCAAGATAAGCTTACTAGTAACAAACAGAGCAACATTAAAATAAAAAAATATAAGATTTCTGTTTACAAATTCTAAAAAAAAAATTTTAACAAGAAGAACAAGAAGGCATGCATATTTCAGCTCAGTCTCAGCTTCAAACAATAACATGTCAACAGCATCATCCATCCATTTTCTATGCCTGCTTTATCTTAGTCAGGGGGGACTGGAACGCCTGCAGAGGAAGGGGGGGACTCTGTACAGGTCACCAGCCCATCACAGGACAAGCAAATAGACAAACAATCGGGCATTTTCCCTTTCAAGTTCAATTCATAATAACCAATTAAACTAGCATGCACGTTTTGGGGCTGTGGAAGGAAAAGGGAGTATTTGGAGTAAACCCAAGCATGCAAAAGTCCACACAGAAAAGCCCCAGTGAGATTCAAACTTGTGACCCTCCTGCTATGAGGCTACAAAGTTACCCACCACAGTACCATGCGTTGTGGTGGCACACAATATGTATATGAAGTAGTTCAGATGAGGCAACAATTTATCAAAGAGTAGTGGTTTGCCTAAGTTTATAATTCTTCCTGAAGCCACATATGACAACATTTTTAAGCCACATGAAGTCCGTGTTTGTGGCAAAAGCCCTGATCACGTACAAGGCTTAAAACGTCAGGTTCTACTAGCAGTCCAGAGAGTGACAGTGATATCCAAAAAGGGGTGGAGAGCGCGTATGTGCTTTGAGTGAGTGTGTGTGTGTGTGTGTGTGTGTGTGTGTGTGGGTGTGTACAGAGGGAGGCCAGTTGTAAAGACATAAAAGATCAAGTTGCACTCACCCCATATGACCCTAACTGTCAACTGCTGGATTAACGACTGCTCCCGTGTATATACATGTGTGCATGGGAAACATTTAGGTTTGCTGTTAGCTAACTAGATTTGTTCCAGTCCAAATGGTTAAAATGAAATGCAAGAAACCACTGGCAGCCATTTTGAAACAAAAAAAACAAAAAAAAAAAAAAACATAGGACAAAGAAGAAGAAACATCAGACTGCCTGACAAGAATGAGGGAAAGTGAGAGTCATGTCGACTCTGTAGCGAGACCGAGGCTGCGTCAGGGAAATTTTAGAAGTTGCAAAGGAAGAAGTGATAAGTGGGGGCTGTCAAACGCAGGGAGGAGAGACAGAAATGGAGATGCAGACAGAGAGTACGAGAAGACATCGCCCCTCACATCACGTTTGTTTCTTTTACTGTGACATCAGTGGCCTTGAGGACTAGATACAGATGGTGTCCACGGCAACAAAGCAGCCAGCTCCGACTCTGTGATTCCTTCATTTTGCGTGATCACTGGCAGATAAAGACACTTGGCTAAGAAATTACAACAGATACAACTGGCCCTGCAGCCACAATTAGCTCAATACCAGAGGATGTGTGCACCCACATACATTTTTCATGGACGTGGTGCTAATTAAAAAGGTCACCCTAAATTGAGAAAAAATAAATAAAAATAAAAAATTACAGATACCTTCAGCAATTCTTATCACTGCTCTTTTGACTCCATTGATACTTCAGACTGAACAAAGTATAAAATAATTTTAATAAACTGACACTATTCAAAGGCAATTATCCAAATAAACTATTAAGTGTGTTATGCACTAAAAGCCACCAACTAAAAGCTTCAAATGATGTGTCAGGGATGCTAAGAGCTAAATTATTTTAATTGTTTGAAGTGAGCATCCACAGAAGGATACACCTACATCATAGGCTAATCTCTGAAAGTACAGGTAGGGAACAAAGAGAAGTTACTTATTTGTCTATTAAATTCCTACACAAGCACATCTCATTCTGCTTCATATAAGCAACAAAGCTACAGTCTGGCAGAGGGCGAAAACTTTAAACTGAAAGGGCTAACCGCAAACTCACAGTGGCAAACTGAGACATGGGATGAAGTTCACAGAACTTTTGGAAACAGGCTCCTACAAACAGGACTGGAGTCATACAAAAATCTGTTTAATCAGTGAGAAATAAAGACTTCAGGCTGAGGCTTGAAAAAGACCACAGGAACTGGACAGTAGAAGACTGGAAGAAGGTCATCTTCTCTAAGTTCAATTTGCAGCTTTGCCCAACAACTAATCATTTGCTAGTTAGATGGAGACCTGGAGAGGCCTACAAGCCAGTGTCTCACACTGACTGTTAAATATAGAGGAGGATCAGTGATGATCAGGAGGTGCTTCAGCAAGGTTGGAATCAGATGTGTTTTTGTGAAGGATGCATTGGAAAAACCTTTACTTCCTAATGTTAAACCTGTGCTCCTCAACTCAGAGGATTACAACAGGACAATCCTCCAAACCACACAGCCAGGTTTGAATGGAGGATCACCACATCAAGAGCCAACTTATCAGATTGATCAGCTCAATCTCCAGATATGAACCCTGTTGAAAAGCTCTAGAATGACATTAAAACGAAAGTAGATGGTCACAAACCATCAAGCAAAGCTCAGTTTGCTCAGTTTTTCCCAAAAGCTTTTATCTTTACTTATGTACTTAGTTATTTGCTCATCCATTATAACAAAATGCTGGGTTTTCAAATGAGTTCCTGCTCCTCTACTGAACTTTTCTTTTCTTCTGTAGGTTCACTCCAGGCCATGTTTGATATTAGTAGAGGAAGTCTGTACTTCTCCTGGTGAGATCACACTAGCCAAAATCCAGGCCAACTGGGAACAATAATCCCACTGGCTACTGGGCAGGCTGTTTAATAATAAGTTGTAATAACATGTCCCACCCTGATCACTCTCTCATCTAACTCTCTGTCTCACTCTCTTAGACACACACCCTGCTTTTGTGACTATGCGGGATTTATACAAACAATGAACCAATGTGTAAAGAATGCTGGGTGTGGCTGAATCCCATCCTTTTAAGGAAAAGGGCGAAACATGCAGGAAGATGTTTTAATGGACGTGTTTCAGAATGTGTGTGAGAGAAAGTGTGAGTGAAAGTGGAAAGGTAAAAGACAGGTCTCTCTAAGTGCTATAACAAAATATATTAAATTAACCCAACCTTTTTGAACAAGCTCAAAAAAGAACTGGAAGTCAACTCTAATGCTTAGTAACTTTAAAATGAGACTCAGGAATTTTCAGCTTTGCGTTGGTCTGTTAATAAAGTTTACATAAGGAATTATTTCCAATAAGATGTCCATTATCAGGAATAAATAGGTGACTTGAGGCCAGAACAGTCAGAAGAACAGTAGTTCTAATTTCATGTTAACTTATTAGCTAGTTGCACTAAAACTGAAATTGTGGCTTTAAATGCATCTCTGTTGCTATGGCCTCACATGGAGCTTGATATATTAAGAACTCAACAGTTAGGACAGGAATAAATGGGTACCATACAGCCAATCAGAATTAAGTATGCATCCAAAAAGTTAAATAAAATTACAGCATTTTGTTTTGTTTTTAACATAGTTAATTTTTATATTGTTTTGTGTTAAAATTTCTTTCTTAAAGGAATATAACTCCCATAAAGCACTTTTTGCATAAAGCAATGCTACACTTTCTTCTACTTGGGGACTTTATTCACTTATATTCATTCATTTATATGAATTATTTAGAAATCTATAAAAAAAAAATTTGCAGGAGAAATATGTCAAATGTGTCATGTTTTTGTTAGATCGCCAGCAAACTTTAATTTTCCATCTAGATGTAGAACAGCTTTGACTACTTTTCTTTGGTCTTCCAATTGTTCCACAAGAATAAATACCAGGAAAACACTTTTCTTGAATACTACCTGCTGAAGATTATCTTTGTTGCAGAACTGATTTACATGGTCATCAATTTCTGTCTTTGTATATCATAATGTCACTTCAACCATTCATGTTTTGAAATACTTTAAAATTTACTTTACTTCACATCTTTGATGCTCTGGTGTTGCGGTATGATGTTATTCAGTTGTGTTGGGTTGGGGTGTGAAGCTACAATGTTCTCTGCCCAGCGTTCCACTGTCTTCTGTTTATACATACAGAGAGATGAAAGCCCTCTCCGTGAACGAAGCTTTGTTCTGCTGGAGAGCAGCGGAGACTCAAAGAAACTGGCCTAGTGGTTGGTGTCTTTGTCTACTGTGCACTGAAATACGGGATAGAATAGAAAATATCATCTTGGTATATATATATATATATATATATATATATATATATATATATATATATATATATATATATATATGTATGTGTGTGTGTGTGTGTGTGTGTGTGTGTGTGTGTGTGTGAACATCTTCTTACCCCCCCAACATGGAATTTGCTTAGTTCTTAAGGAAAGAAACAAATAAACAAACATGTCATGCATCTAAGCTTATAATGCAATCTTGTTGTTTGTATGTTTCTTTTTAGTTTTTTTCTACCTAGTTCAGGATTAATTTAACTATAATTTGAAGAGAGTGAAGGACTTCATAGATCTGTAGAGTCATGGGTGTTGCAGGGATGTTTCTGTGCTGGGGCTTGCATTTCTTTATCAGACAACAAACACACAGTCATACTCTTGTGATTATGTCTGTATCTTCTTGCCAGGTCTCGGTGCACACAGTGATCCATGCAACACAGCTTAGTGGTCAGGGAGTTGACGCAACTACCGGGGCTTGTGAAGATATAGAGGTGGGAAAGAGTGTTAATCTAAGATAATAAATATATAATACAAAATGCCCCCTGTGACGCATTACCACCCTCATTAAACAACGACAGAGTTAAAGGATTATAGGTTATACCAGAAAGGGACCACACAGAGTGTGATAAGGTTAGCCAGATAAATATGTTTGTAGGAAATATGAGAAGAAAATTCAAATAACCTTTAAGATGAAGGGAATAAAGGAAGCAAACAAACATAAAAGAAACTTTAAACTGAAGACAGTGTTTAAATTTAAATACACATTAGACACAGCAGTGGCTACAGAACCCTAACTATTCATACGTATTCATATTCAGACAGACACAGTCACACATATATGCAGAGCAATGAGTTATTCACACTTGAGAGAGTGTTGGTTCTCAGAAATGCCCCAGGTCAGATGTCACGTACACAGGAGCCCTGGATCCAAACTTAGACTTCTCTGTTTTTCTCCTGACATGCACCCACACCCACCCCCCCCACCCCCACATGCTATCTCTTTCCTATCTCTTTTTACACAAACACACTTTGGTGTTGCTGCTGTTTACACCAGTTTTACTTCTTTGCTTCTCCTTCCATAAGGGATAACAAGATTGGTTTCTTACTTTTCATTATCAGCAATAACAGAGCAATAACACAGGTATTGATTTGAGTGGCAGCACTTTATGAAAACCACCCAGTGCTCAGACAGTGAGAATGAGAAGCAGCCTGGGAATGTTCATTTAATCATCTCTGAGCACCGTTTCCCAGTGGGAGTAAAAAAGAAGAGTCATTGTGCTGAAATCATAAGGTCCCAGCAGTGGTGAGGTGACACTGATGACGCTGTTACATGTGAAATGACTGAAGAAACCCCCCACACCCCACCCCCACCATCTGCAGGTCTTTTGGGTTGACCAAGGCCAGCCATTTTTGTTGAGCAGCCATTTCAAACCTAGTTGAATAATACAGATTTGACTTCTCGTGTTTATTTTTGAATGATTAAAGATTCCCCTCATAAAAAACTAATTTTTTTTTATATTTTCCTAACATAAATATCTACATAGTCCATGTGAAATTTGGGGGAAAGAGGAAGATATTAGAAAAGATATTTAGAGACATTTTTAAACTTCAAAAGGTCAAAAAGGTAGTCTTATCAGTACAATCTCTTTAAGACACCTTCCTCAGATCCCAATTTTCTGTCCTCCCTTTCTAACCCCTATCACATCAACCATCACCAGAACAAAGCTCCTTTCTTTCTCCAGTTCTGTGAGGTAATAGAAGGACAGTGACCAAGACATAATCACAGGGATCATAACTAATTTAGTTTGCAGCAATAACAGATTTAATCTGGTATGTATAATGCTAATCTCATATCACAGACTGTAATCCTACCCACAGCTCTGATCTAACTGTCAACTTGCCTAATCCCACGTCTGCATGTAATTATCTCCTCCGCACTTGGCACCAGTATAAGAAAGATGCTTTCAAACAGTTTCTCTCTTAATTATATGATATTGTTTTGACTCTTTTTAAAAAAAAAAATCCTTTTTAATACATTTCTTTAAAAACCCCTTCCTTTGTTGGGCAATGGCAAAGACGTATTCCTGCTACAGCTACAAATAAATGAACAACATAATTCTAAAGTCAGTGGGAAATCCTGTCCAAAAGACTCAGCATTGCATTAACTATGAATCATATATCACTGTAGTGCTGCAAGTGATGCAAATGGTGTATTTCTTTAAATTACATAATTAACACTATAATAAACTGGATATTATATCAATCAGATATATTATTATAATCATACTAATAGTCTAAATTGTACAGAGCATAATCAGTGGCAGGTAATGCACAGATCTGTGTAATGTAATTACAGACATAATTTGTGTTTCACAAAGAACTAATCAGAGCTAACACAAGCTGGGTTGTTTCAGGTCAAAATATAACACATTGTGGATCTTCACTGGGCACAACAAAAGTTGTGTGGATGTTGATGAGGTCTTTAGTCCTGATATGATTCGCATAGCAGAGCTTTATCTTAATATTATGGTACAAACAACTGGGCATATTTATGAAGATGTGTTAAGATTAGATATCTCAACATAACTATGACTTAAAAGACCTTTTATTTATCATTTGCCACTACAAAGTTTCTCATCGTGTTGCTTCTGGCATCAGCTCTTTAATCTTCTGTCCCAAGAGACACGGGGCAGGGTAAACATGACTGATGGACCCTACAGCCAGTAAAATGAAGTGGTAGTGTGAAAAGTTGTTTAAAGAGTTGAGTTTATATAAAGTATCTGTGCCCTGAAGTTCTTCTCTCACTTAACTAATAAGGCGATAATAGCTGACCTAACTTGATGAGTTTCTGTCCACATGTAAGCTGTAAGGTAATGATGGCAACTGTCTATAGACATTCATTAATGCATAAAAAAACAAAACAAACAACAAAAAAAAAACACATTTTACCTAATCAGTTACAGTAGGTTTGACTGATTAATCAACAGTTCAAAGAGATGGAAATATTAGCTCTGAAGTAGCTTTCAAAACTACATGGAAGAGGACACACTTTGCCAAACATCCATATTAACCTCAAATTATTAAATTAATTTATTCAAACCAAATGATTTACGTGATTTAAAAAAGCCATGTATGCTTTGTTCTGTCAAAATTTTCCAATTGGTGAAGCCAGTTAATCCTATTTGAGGTTGTTTAGTATGTCTGTCTGTTAAAGAAAGACACAGAAAAGGCGGCTATAGAAGAGTAATCATTGTATCACTGGTGTTATAAATGGGGCCTGTGTGACAGAGAGACAGGGACGGCTGACACTGAAAAGAAAAGACTGTTGTCGCAGATCTTCCATCACATAAGCTCACAGACAAGATGCAAAGCCATGCTGATGTGACAAGGATACACACACCATAAAACGAGGAGACCAAAGAATGGCTCTGTGTGTTTTAGTATGTGTGGAGGTCAGGATTAGTGTGGTTCAAACACAAATCCCCCAGCATGAAAGCAAGGAAGACGTAAGTGTAGACCCACCAACAGTAGGATAAAGAGGCTTGAGAGAACCTACTTTCTAAAAGAAAAAAACCCTCTTAATGGGGCATTAGTGCAACTTTCCAGATGCCTGAATCTACCTTGTAAATCAAATTTAAGAGGAGAATCATTCATTGCAGATGCACCCACAGTTATCCCATTAAAAATCCAATTAAGATGGCAATTCCTTGCATTAACCTGAGAGGAAAAAAGTTAATATGGATGTTGGAAGTCTGTCTGAATTAGAGCTGTACTGCAGTAGTCTGACTGGAGACTCACAGCATGCTACTGAAAACAAATCTTATTTATTACAAATAAAACCATCATAATATTTAATGTTGGTCAGAATTTAACCTTATTTTAACATGCACTTTTATGTTTTCTTGGGCATTAATAGACAGTTTAAAATGACAGATCATTTCTCATTTATTAAGGCTAATGGTAAATATGCATTGCAGAACGCAGATTTTCAAAGCACTTTTTAAACTTCTAAATTATGCCGCTATACTCAGTTTATAACAATTCCTCACTGGCCAAAAAAAATGGGATCTGTAGCCTGCTAATGGCAATTTACAGTGTGTCTGTCAGTGTTGTGTGACAGCAGAGACAAATACACATTAGCCTCCTGAACTTATAACCCTGTGCTTTACATACACAGAAAGCACAAAATGTTGATTTTACTTGTCAAAGATTGTGGCCGGATAATTTGTTTGAAATCATAAAAACAGTATCAACATAAAACAGACCATATTTACTCCACATGTGTGTCTGGCTAGCACCTGACCACTAAATATAAGCATGCTGTCAAAACACTGTGAGCAAAATGAGAGAAAAGGCAGATAATGCCACGGAGACACAGATAAAAACAGACATAGACAGAGATTGTCTAGACTGTAGGTATATGGACACTCACCATTTCTTATCTATTATTTGTGTTGTTTTTCATGGACTGTACTTCATCACATTCAAATGACATAATTTATAGAACAGAACTTTAGAACATTAAAGTGTGCTTAAACAGCATAAAGAACCTGTGTATAAGATCTTTCCTACTAAATACCTGATTACCAATTTTTACCAAGGAGTTAAAAAGTAACTGGAAAAATATGAACAAAAACATAATTTTGTGGAAAATTCTTTTAAATTAGTGGCTGCCCTAACTCTTTAACACAAAGAAACAGCAGATGTTTGGTATCTTTTTAGTGCTTTGGGTCATGAGCTGTTCCCCTTTTCAAAAGACTTTCACCTACTCTTTCCATCCTTTTAAAAGAGGTTTGTTTTTGATTCACTGACCAATGATGCTTTGTCATAAAACTCAAACATGTATTTAATGTAGAAAATTCTTACTCTGCAGACATTAACTTTTTAAATGCATAATGCAAATGAGTTTGCAGTCGTGCGCAAAACTTCTGCTCCTAAATCATTTAGGTAATTTGCCATCATCCAATTTTCTGTGTGCGAGGCATTTTCACAACTGACTGACTTTTGACATATTTCAGAAAGATTATTTTTTTGTTTTCAGTGAGATTCTTATTGTTGTCTTGAACCTTTTAGCTATTCTACAGTCATTTTATTCAACAGTTATTTATCAGACGCTAGCTGCCTATCACATCAGACAAATCCACTTCAATTCACATACCAACTTTAACTTGATAATTAGTTTATATTCTTAACCTACTCCAATGAAAAGATGGTTATTTCAGTGTAGGATTTCTATGTTAATTCTGAAATTTATATATTGAAACACAAAGCCACAGGAGCCAAAACATGTAACAGGTTTCCAAAATATTTGTTCTTAGACTACAAATAAAAGGATGCAGGGATGTAACGATGGCTCAGAATAATGTAGAAAAGCTAATAAGTCAGCTGGAGCAGCACTATCAACATGGACATACGGCACACGCATGCAGTCCTATTTGGCCTACTTTCCCTCAGAACTCAGATGTGATGATAGTGGGTTTGTTATTTGGCAGGTAGAGAGAGCGCAAAGTCTGTGATGCATGGAAGTGTGTGTTCAAACTGTTGCCCTCAGGTATTAACCACTCCTGTTTTTTACAACATAGTAGGCAGTGTTGGGGTTAAATAAGGACTTGCATATGCTGATAAGTTCACATAACATCAGAGTTGAGGTCACTAGGGCCCCTAAACTCCAGCCACTTAAGTTTATGTATGCACATATGTGTGTCCGATGGTGGGGGATGGTAGCAAGGTGTAATTTGAGCCATGCTGTAAAGGGATGGGTGTGGCTTGAACTAAATGAGGCAAAAACCAGACTGAGCGGGAAATCAAGAAGAAGGAACCAACCAGGAATGAAAACAAGCAACAACAAGTTCATTCAAAGCATAGTTACCCTTATTGCTTCACACTCAGTCTGGTATAAACTAATGAAGAGGGAATTAACTTCCTTGTTTACTCTTACGCTCCAGTTATAATAGAAAAGCATTATTGCAACAACAAAAGAATATAAACAAGAGTGATGAAGGATAAAAGTAGGTATCCTTCATTAAAATATGACTAGGCTTTTGCTATAAACTTTACTGTTGTAGTTGTCTGATATAGCTCGGTTAAATGGAGCATGGGCTACAGTATTTTTTCCTCTTGTCCTATATAACTGTTCCTTTTATCAGTTTTAGCTATAAACATATTGTTTAAATTCCAAATCAGCATATGACACCTAACCTATCTGCTCAGCAGTTAATCATCAACAGACCAGGTTACAAAGCTGACTTTAAATCGGGAAGTCTAGGCTGCCATTATCCCTCTCCAAATATTTACCCTGCCTCAACATAGCTGAGCTGTCTGTGCTGCTCCAACCAGATAGACAGTCAACATGTGCTCCGGGGTTAAGGCCAAGTCTAAGGCCATTAAATACCCCACATACATTGTGTATGCATGGACAAGTACACATAAAACTACACATAATAAAAAATTTTAACTCTGCAGCTTAAGGAGCATGTGGTTCTGACAGATTGTCTTGCAACCTACTCTTTTTTCTTTTTTTTCTTTATTTTTTTGGGCTGTAGAGCTATAACCGTAAGTACATAAGTGTGTATAAAAGTGTGCATTTTTCTGCAAGTGGATGTGTGTGCATCATGTAAAAACACAAGCCAAAAAGAGATGATGACTTGGTTTGGGTGTGACCTGCTCAGCTATGCAATGGTGATCATGTGAGACCTGTTCTAATTATACACTTCTCAAGAAGAAGGTCGATCCTCTCTCTTGGGGAGGAATCATGTGCACGTGTCCAACAGGGTGCATTAATGTGTGCAAGACTAGTAAAGGAGAGCAATGCAGTTTAATGTAACACTACTCATCTGAGACTTTGTCCTAGTTCAACCACTCAGTCTGTGTTAAAGTAAAGTAGGACAACCGATCTTTGAGTGAATGTGATTGTGCTTCTGTGTAACAGAACCTTCATAATGTGGTGAATGCAGGTGTGCCTGTTTATTTGTGTATGCATTCAATAGCAAATGGACAACTTCCAGTTTCTGATTTCATCTATACTTATTTGCTATTTCTGTCTTTTGCTTTTTCCTGCTGTGTCCAATGTGGGTTTTGAAGACCTACTCTGTTTTTCATTACCAGTGGAAAAAATGGGGCAAGTGGTTAAAAAAAGCATTGCCCAGCTCCATTAATACGCAAATCCTACTGGAAAATGAACCCAAACTCCTTAAATAGGCCCCCCGGGTCTTTTAAAAAAGCTGCAATACATCTACCAGCAACTCCTTTCTAACTGTGACCTTTACTTCACTGTGAATGACAACGCAAACATACATGAACATATCAGCATGCTTCTGCCTGTTGATAAAGGCTCGATTTCTTTGTAACTGTATCATCACATGGCACATGCTTGCTGGTTTACTGAGGGGACTGGGACTTACCGACATTCAGGAGAATATTATGCCATGCTGTTGCAGTAGTTACACTTCTGCAGTATGATTTCAGACTTTTAATTTTTAAAATTTTTTTAGTAGTAGCCAACATCTATGTTGCTAATCATAACATTTTACTTCCACAATTCACTACCCCAAAATCAGTTTAGGAAATACATTTTCTTCTTTATGATTAAGAGAGTTCTTATATTTCTTGCCACAATAGAAAAAGCTGCAGTTTTACTTCATTTTTTAAGGTATATCAAATGGCATCAAGAAATAAAATGTTTGTGGCAATTATATCTGATGGGAATGATGGCCACTTTGAAAACCAGATTCAGGATATATGACTATGAATTTTGAAACTTACATGCATCCTTTGGCACTAGTACATTGAGAGGAAACTAGAATTTGTCTTGGGTCTTACAATATTCCACATCTGGCTATAAAAACTTCTGAGAAGATTTAAACATGGTATTCTCATCTTAATCCAACCCCTACTCATATACAATGACCATGACCCACCAGTTTCTTTTACCAATTATCCAACTTCCTTAAAAGTATTAACCTTTGTTAGATAATTGTGTTAACAAAAACAAACAAACAAAAAAAAATCAAAAACAAAAACAAAAAAACAAACATGCTTTTAATGACTGGCATAAATAAATAAAGGTTAAAAATGTGTCTTCAGGAGGCGAATACAAAGAAAAGAAAAAACCCACAGATTTTGTTCTAAAAAAAGTACAACTGTGGATGTATGACTTAATGTGAAAGATGGAAAAATTATTTCCTACTGCGATCTAAAGATGTACTGCATACAGTTCCCCAAGAGTGCTCAAAAGCACAAAGATGCATATAAAAATACACACACAAACCCCCTTTAGCTGCCCTTAGGTTGTTGCACAGGAAGTGGTTTGAGTGAGTGAGAGCAATATGGTGATGGTATCACCTTGCTCCTCTCCAGCTGCTGAGATGTGTTGTGCTCAAGGCATCTATATGAGTTTACACACATGCCGAGACCTTCATTTGTGGTTTTTTTATTCAAAACCTGGCAAAACGCAGTGTTTCCACCTCCAGAGTGATGGTGCTTGTAGAAATTTATGTAACTGTGTTTATGTAAAGTGTAATCAATCGGAAACAAAGTTGACTAAGCCTCTTCTTTCACCTCCCTACATCCTTGATCAAGTTACAGTCACATGACCAGAAATAGGCAGGACTAAGACAAGCACATGTTCTGGCCAGATAGTGCAATGTAGCATGTTATTTCCAGTTTGCAACTGTAGATAGTTCCTTGAACTGTCAGATCGTATGTGCGCGGTTTGTGACCCATACAATTGTTTCTAATTTGGTCTCCTTACTTCCTGATCATCACTTCTTACCTTAAGTGAGTCGAAGCAGGCAATCACCCGTCCGTTGTCCACCTGGCAGCTCTTGGCTGGATGAGCAAACTTGCACTCCTGGTCAGAGCGCGAGCACGTGCCCCTCTGGAACTCCCTGCATACTTCCAGTGTCAGCCACTTTGTGTCACGGATATGTGCTATGTTCACTGCCATAGCAACACGCTAGCAAAAATACTCCTAACAGAAATATGTTCAACCACAAATAAAGTACCTCTAGTGTTTTAATCCACAACTTTAAGATCAACTTTAGAAAAAAATGTATTTGGTGTTGTTAGGTGAAATAATAATAATAATAATAAAAATCATACAAAAAGAAAAGTTCCTATTGATTGAAAGGGCTCTTTTTCCAAAGTGAAATGTTACAGGACTTCTTTTGTTGTGGATGTTAATGGGTCATTTCCCAAAAGACAGCTGGTAAAGTGATTATATCCAGAAGAATTCTTAGCCCAATCAGCTGTCTCTCTTGGTTTGATTTTTCTCTTACTCACTGTTTATTGCTTACATGACAGTCTCATCTATTACATTCCCAAGCAAAGGTGGCAAAAAGATAAACAGGCCAAACTGAGAGCCCTCTGGTTAGGAGCAGTGAAGCAGGCAACCAAGGTGACAGTCTGTAATCTGCTTCAGGAAGGTTAAGGACACTGAGGACTGAGTGGAGGCTCCGAGGGTTGAAGGCGAAGGTGAAAGGCAAGGTAGGTGAAATGCTGTGTGGGCCTGGAGGTGTGCTGGGCTGCAGTGGTAAGGCTGGTCAGCTGATAGTGAGCTTTCGGCAGCAGGGTCGTCTGATGAAGAGCACTGAGACTGGAACCCAGCTGCGTGGAGTGGATGATGATGGTAGAGGAGGGACGACCGGGTCAGAGCGTAGGCAGCAAGGAGGGTGTGGTTGCTGTCCTTGTACTCGTGTTACTGTGGCAGCAAGCGAGCGAGGCAGGGGGGAGGGTGGAGCTTCAGCTGTAGAAGCAGGTCAAAGCTGCAGCAGACATCAGGGAAGGCACTTCCTCTGAGGAGAGAGTGAGATAGAATGGAGGAGAAGACAGAAAGATTAGTCTGATGATAAATGTATAAAATATACACAAAAACTTTTATGTTTATCATCCCTCCCTTGTATCGCTCAGAGAAGATTTTGCTTAGCTGCATGTTTCTAAGTCAGGCCACTACTATTCTTTGTAGCTGTAGGAATGAAGAATATGTTAAAATGTCAGATATGCAGAGGAGTCAGCTAAAACAAATAAAACTTTCACCCTGCCCTTTGCTCTAAACACATACTTCATCCCACCACAGCACTCAGAGTCACACTAAAATACACAAAGTAGCTGTTCACATCTCTTCTAGGCGATACAAAATAATCTAATTAAATCCTGTATCACTTGCCATCCAGTACAGCAAAGTTGACCATTACTAATGCGCTTAGAGGTGAACGAATGGAAGACAGTGAAAACAAGGGGGAAGTTGAGGCAAGGCATGAAGGAGAAGAGGTTAGTCATTTCCTTTCTTGCAAAGTCTTGTGAGAGTGGGGACCAATGAGATCTAGCAGAGTTGCAGCAACATTCTGGGCTGAAGGCCAGGTGAGAGCAGGGGGAGGAGCAAATAGGAGACTGACCTGCCCACTGCTGGAGAAAGACAGACACACACTGAGATAATCATTTAGCTTCCTATTTGTATGACAACTTATCCTATAAAAAGATAATAAATCCATCATACAATCTGTAAAAGATCCAGTAAAAGCTTTCATAATGTAGTCTGTCAAAACAAGAAAAACAGTTATACATAAAAAAAAAATAAACAAAAAGGTTTTCATTTATATGTAAACTTGTCTGCAGCCATAACATCCTGCTTATTATGTCACTTTAAACAGTGGAAAAAAGATCATGGATTGTTTTTTGTTCAGATTTTGTTTTGCTGACAGTCTATTTTTGGCATATCCACTACAGTTTTCGCAAGGGGAATTTGCATGATTGGGCTCCCAGGGGCCCATTTTGCTCTTATCACACAGGCAGTGTGAGACACCACACCCTGTGTAGAGAAATCGCTTTTCCCAGAAAAGCATGTGCACCTTCAGCAATGCATCGCAACACTGCTAACTTTACAACACTGCAACACTCTATATCACAGCTCTGCAGCAGAGCAGCTAAAGCCATGATGACCCAGCAACATGGATATACACTATGTTTAGAGAGCAAGAGTGTGAGAGAGAGAGTGAGTGAGTGAAGGAGAAAACTGCGTAACTTAACCTTGAATGATCCCTATAGCAAAAGCAGCATTACTGCTACAGATGACCTTTGGAATAAAAGTGCAACTATGAGCAAAAGCCACAATTGCCCTACCCATACTATGTATTTATCTAGACGCACAAACTAACAACATGAGCAAATGCATGCCATGGATGATAGACGGGATGATTTCATGAAGAGGACAGGAGATTAAAAAAATTCTATAACATTCACAAATAAAAGATCATAAAATGTCATCAAATGCAGTTATTCAGTTTAACAAGAAGAAATACTAATTCTGCACAGTTTATTAGCGTTTACATGTCAAAAAAGTATTTTTTAATCTTTTTTTTTTTCTTTCTGAAAGTGCCTGTACTGAATGTCTTCTAACATATGGCATGCCATGGTTTTTGTTTACATTTTAAGGGCATGTTTCTGTTCCCATAAACTCTGTCTATGTGGAATTCTTCAGCATTTCATTCTCACTACTCTAAGTCAGCCATTGCTGCCCTGGAACATGTGTTTTTTTTATATATATAAGGTTGGTATTGCTTGCTCTTACTGCAGCACTTCATGCTGTAGCGTAACACTTTATTAGTTTTTTTTTTTATTTTGTCATTATGATTATTATTGATTATTATTATTATTATTATTATTATTACTATTGAAATTTCCCTCTGAGATAAAAAAAAGTATTTTTCATTTAATTCATTTTCACTATTTAATCTTTAGGTTCCAATAAATTTCTTCAGTAAAATGAAGTGTAATGACTTGACGTATAGAAAACCAATTCCCCCGAGTTCTGACTTGATACTGTTTCTATGGCTGCTGTTTAGTCGAACAAGTGTATATCTGTTAGAGAGAAACACACACATATGGCGTAATGTGCAAGAGTTATTATAAGCGCACATTATGATACATCATGTCTGGATGTGGTCATCCTTGCCTTAATGTATTTCTTCATCTTCATGGTCTTTCCTATTGCTACACTCTCCCTTGTCTGAGTCCCCTTTAACTATCAGTGCTCTTTGTCTCCTGTGTGTCCAAATTAATGATTGCTTAAAATTATCTTCTTCTATGCTCTTACCACACAATTTATAATATATTTTACATGTGAATCTTTGACTTCTTAGGTCTTTTCAGTTATTTTGACCATCTCAACTGCATTTATATCTTAGTGTCTGGCATACGCTTTCTCTTCCAGCATCCTCAGAAACACTTGCTCAGACTTCAAGGTCTTGCAAGCTGGTGCAAGGTCAGTCACAATGGAACAGCGAGAGAGCAAGCAAGAAAATATGTGCTTCCTGTTGGCTTTTAGAACACGTGGTGGAAATATTATCAGACTGCAAAAAGAAGAAGTGTGTCTTGAATATCAGCTCATCACTAACAGCTCCCAATCATGTGACACCAGCAAATGCCTTAACGGCATTCACACTTTCTGTCATGAAAAACAACCCACCACATCTTTTAGTTTCTCTTGGTTATGAGCCATAAAGCAATTCTGTTCTTAATGAAGAAAGATACTGTCAAAATCTACCCAACACCTTTATATAGCCAATTCATTACTAAGTTTTCTTAAGAGTTATTGTGTTAGGAAGATGTGTCTCAACTGACTGAAACACAAACAAGAAAAACAATAGCAATAAAAAAAGAAAAACAATAAAAATAAAATCTGGGCTGGGTTTAACTGGTGTTGTTATTGCAACTGCTAGAGACTAAGGGAAAAAGAAAGGAGGGTGTGGTTCACAGTTATGATAAGACTTCCTAAAAAAATGGCACATTATAATTGAAGTTAAGTGCAGATTTACACAGCTTGACACCACAGGTCATGAGACACTGAACTTTTTAATGTGAATTACTGCATAAGACACAAAAACACTGAAAAGTCTCATCATGTAACAAGGCCAATGCTGTGTTTTGCAGTTTTAATGAAGGCAACCCAGATCTTTGCTAAAAATTCTAATGGGGTTCCCTGTTCCTTACATCTCTCTTCTCCATAAAGGTCCATGAAAGTTTGTCTTGGAGATGCAATCTGCAAAGATCACATCCTTCCTTTATGCTCTTGCCTGTATTGAGCAATTGCACACATCAGGAGAGATATACTAATTATTATTTTGCACCATGCACTTTGGTTTGCCAACAGAAACAGAGGTATTCATCTTTTTTTGGTTTATGTCTGTTCAATAAAAGGGAGTGGTTTCAGCTATTTGACAAAGGTGGAGTCAGGGTGACAGTATGCTGACACAGACTATCAGAGTGGACAACGCAGTAAGAAATGCAACACCCCTGGCCTTCCGGGTGGTACTGCTCTGTGTGCTCAGAATATAGTTTGTCAATATTGTCCTCACTGACCTTTACTTACACACGTAAAGAGTAGTGCACATACAAACACATGAGAATCTTCTTTCTGGTGCCTCTGTATCTCTGTGGATTGAAAAATATATACAGAGACTGCAGACTGACATTCTGTTAGGCACATCTCCTGGATTACCCACACATTACCAAAGTATTGCACACCTCTATTGGAACTCTTCTAGGCTGAGACCCGCAGAACTCTGCAGAAAATGGATCCAACAACTAGAGCAAGAATATGTTGTAGCAAAACTAAATTAATACACGTTTACATTTAAAAGGTTTTTCTATTTAATCATTAAACAAAAACAACTCAAATGGAGAGCCATGTTTCAGAGGTCCTAGTCTAAATAAAATTTTGTTATTTTGAAAAGAATACTATTATTCTTATTACTGCTATCATAATCCTTGTCGTCATCACCATCATTGAACAATTAACTCTTCTCAAGTAATAGTTTTACTGAGTTGTTTGCTTTCTAATTATATAAAGTAGCACTGAACCTAGGGCTTCGACTAGGAACACAAAACAAACAATGCCTATTGATTGCCTCTTGAGGCAAACCTCTGGGGACAATGAAATCTCTTGTTTAGAATACACAGTCAGAGCTATGCACACACACACACACACACACACACACACACACACACACACACACACACACACACACACACACACACAAAACTTGTAAAAAATGCACAGAAAACACACACAAATGCAAACCTTTGCAAATAGACAAATCACTATCTGTCCTAACACTGAGTATTCCTAAGCTGTGGTGAATATCTAACTGTGTGCAACACTGCATCTCTATGTTCATATGTCAGTGTTAGGACGTGGTGAAATCAACAGACTGTGTGGATAATGGTCAGCCTTATGGTATAATGGGTTGCTGAGCCACAAGCTGATTTCTACCTAAACAGAAGGAACAAATTTAAGAAAACTTTTGCAGGTCTAAATGAGTAAACGCTACCTGTTCTGGTTAGAAAAAGAAAACAAATTCAAACAATAACACAGAAAAAAAGGGAATTTACTGACTTGTCGAAGCCTGCTTCTACTAAACTAATAAACTCAGTCACAATTACACAATTTCTAAAAAGATTTTTGATTTGTGAATTGGATGGAGCAGTTTGAATACTTGAGCTGAATACTGGAGAGTTTTCATTGTCTGGATTGCAAGGAGGACATGATACAACTGTGTGGAAGAAAAGCAAAGACAAGCTTACACTGGCAACTGTACCTTTGTAAAGAATGTTAAAGAACTATCTACTCTGCAGAAAAAGCTGCAAAACAACCTCATGCTGTATATTAGCACCACAGTTTAAAATCAGATAAAGGTGATGGTGGGTTCTGTACTGCAATGTGTTACTGAGACATAATCCTGAAAATTAATAAATGTTGATAAGAACAGAAACAGATGAGCATTATGTCAGGTTAAGAACTTGTTTATTATAAAGGTAATAAGCAGCTGTGCTTCTGACAGCTGGTGAAGCCAATTTATACTAACTTAACTTGGATTTGTGCTAAGTGGAGGATGTCTTACTCAACCAAAGCTGCTAGAAATTGTTTCTTGAAGGGGTTGAAATGTGGTCATAACATTAGAGGAAGAACCATAGGAATCCTCATGTAATAAAGACTTAACCTGTCAGCTCTGGACTCAACCATGCACATAATCCTGTCTGTGGGGCAGATTCTAAATCATAGGGAACACACATCAAACAACCACAATTTGCACTAGAGTACAACCCTACAAAATGTAAGCTATGTAATCTTTGACACACTATATCTATATTTATCTATATTTATACTGACAGTAGGGTCATGCTACCCAAGTTTCTACCAGACAGCAATTGTCAGTCCACCTGCAACCATGCAGCCTGGGGGCTTTTAATAAATCTCAATGCAGTAGCCTATATTGCACATCTGCCCATGTGGCGCCTCCTTCCATGTGTGCAAAAACTTGGGCTGTGTGTGCTACTGTCTGGGCCACCATGAGTGTTACTCAGTCACAACAACAACATTCCACATGATTGCCCCAACCACGGACACACCACCAGGAGGAAGCTCAGAGAGGCAAGGAGGTGCAGAGATGGTGAGGAGTGGGACAAAGAGAGAATAAGTAGGCTAGAGTTCAGATCTTTGAAGATCCTCTAGCTTTCAAACATTTGACCATTTGATTATCTGATTTTTCTTTCCCTTTAAACCCCCCCCCCACAAAAACAAAAATCAACAACTGAATTGTGACCACTCGTATATGACACAGAGACAGCTTTTGAATTATGGAAGAGAAAATACTTGAAAGCAGTAAAAAAAGAGACTATTTTGGGTATAAAATTAATTAATACAAACAAAAACACTTTGGTCTGTTTAAGTTATCACTACCAACTAAGACAAACCTATCATCTTAAGTGAAGAAAACATTACAGGACAATCTCAAATAATACTCTAAAGCCTTAAAAAAGGATGAAGTGACTTACTTTCACTCGCGTTTAAACATAAACAAGTAAAATCCCTCCATTTACTGGATTTCTCTTTCCCTTTCTCTTTCCTCCTTGTCCCCTTTTCCTTCTCTTAAACTTTCTTTCTTTCTCTTAGTTACTCCCCCTCTGTCAGACGCATGCAAGCACTCACTTATCCAGACACACACACTCAGTCCCACAGACAGAGTCACCCTCTAACACACTCTCTCCTCCCGCGACCCGGAATGCTTGGCAAGATTCTACTGTACTGAAATACTGCTCACCATATAAGGTAGCAGCAGCTTCACATGTCACGCATAATTTACATACATTGGGGAGGGAGTTTGCCTTACACAGAACACACACATTAGAAATACGCGCACACACATGCAAAAGCATGCTTCCAACCTTTAGGCTGACGCAGCAAGATGGGGAAGATATTAAGAAGATTTTTTACCATTCTCTATGTTGACTAAGCTCTGCAGGATAACTCCCAACATGTCCAATGTTGAGTCAGATGGACGGAATGAAAGCTGAGTGGGCGATCTATTGATCCTTTCTACTGCTTCCTGGAACAACCGTGGCCCTCCAAATACACACACATGCACACAAACACAAATTTTCTTGCTAACTAGCGCTACCCTCAGGAAGTAGCAATTGTGTGACTGCCTGCTTTGAGCCAAGAATGTGTCTTTCAGTGTGTATGCACGTGTGTGTTCTTATAGCTGTAAAACATGCCATAACAAATACAAGTTAGCTCTGTGGTCCAAATACTAAACCCACACACACACACAGCTAGACTTAGGCAAATAATCTCCATATATCTACATATATTCCACTGCACAGACCCTGACTTTGGAAAGTGAAGACAGAAGCACACACAGGAGGAAAGATCTAGATAAACCAATGAAACTGGGAGGAGGGTTATGAACCAAGCTCTTACCTCTCACATTGCTCTCCAGTTACTGTGTGTGTGCTTCCGCGCCTCGACTGGCTCTGTATGTTTATGCGTGTATTCAGACAGGCCGCGACAGCAGACCCTCAGGCACCGGCTGGACCATTCTCAGGCAGGCAGGCAGAACACAGCAAGGCAGAGCGACTGGCAGAGGAGAGGCAAGCGAGTGAGCGAGTGAATCAGCAGCGAATGAGTAAAGGAGCTGTGCAGAGCGGAGCACCAAAGTGAGAGAGAGAGAGACAGAGGAGGCGTGTTTGTCTGTGTGAATGTGTGTGTGTGGGTCTGTGTGTTTTGCAGCGTTGGCTGTGTGCGCTAGTGTCTCCCCTCCCTAGCCTGTTCAAGTGGCTGAGCTGGGTTGTGCAGAGCTGTGCTGAGATGGGCTGGGCTGTGTCTTAACTGACTCCCCTGCCTCTGGATCGTCTGTCTGCTGCAGGGAAGTGGTGCTCGCTGGGCGGCAGTAGCAACAGCTGTGGATGTAGAGGAGGAGGAGGAAGAAAAGGAGGAGGGAGCTCTGACTGCACTGGGCATACAGATCCTGCAGTTCCCTCTCCCTCCTTTTCCTTAACACTAAAGCTGGCCACGCCCCCCATAACAACACCAGGAAGTGCTGGCTCAGTTACAGCAGCACTGCCCTTGCCTTTCCAGAGAAGCTGAGGAAGGAGAGAGGAAAGAGGCTGGAAAAAAAGACTGGGAAAACAAGAAGGGTTTTAGAAGCAAGTCATGGCATTGATGTCAGATACATACCAGACAGAAAAGAATGAGAATTAAACATGTAAAAAAAAATGACTTAAAAGGGCAGGGAAGAAGAAGGAGAAAATGGCAGCTGGAAAGAATGAATGGATTAAAGGATGTGGATGAAACAACTATGGAAAGATTTACAGGAAGTGTGCAACACACTGGATTCTGTCTGGCTTCCTCTCTCTCTTTCATAATGTTTTTCTGCTGTGACATGAAAACCCTCTGCTCAGTTTCACACCAACGCTGGCCCTCACTTTAACTGCAGTAAACAGCCAATTAAGCTGAATTAAAGTGTGGTACTCATGCATACATTCAGTTATATAAAACATGTAAATAGTCTGAAATATGCCACTACAAAAATATGCAGACCAATGCAGTTTGTTGCAGGTTAGCAACACATAAAGTCTAACTGAGAAAACACTAATGCGACTCGCGCTACAAACTCTCCAGTTTTGCTGCTGACATAACGTCTTTGCAGCTTTAAGTCTTGAATCCAGGGGAAAGCCAAAGAGACTAGAGGAGCCTCCAAAAAATTTATTTGAGCCTGATGCTGCAATATCCGGTAGCTAAGGATATAGTGGCCCTGGCATCTAAAATAATGAGCAAAATATGAGCTCTGAGGAGTTTTTTTTATTTGACCATGCCTAAAGTAGCTACGCAACACATTTTACTTGATTATGATCACTAGGTAAAAACACTGACAATATTCTTTTCGGAAGGTTAAAAAACAGCTTTGTTAAGTTAAATGAGATCACATTGTGCACGGCCATAGAGTAATGTATGATCTTTACTTTCTTTGGCATGTTTGCTTAAACTTGCATGAAAAATATGGCTCATAAAAAGCTGTGAAGCCTCATCTATCTTTGTGTTCTTATAATTCCGTATCTCTCTAATCAAGCTTCTACAGCTGAATAGCTCTGTTTAATACAAAGCTGGTGATAAGTCATCTCTAATTTACGCAGTGGCCCCTTAAACCCAGGGTGTTAATCTGTGGTGGAGTCAGGCGCAATGCTGATACTTTACCAATCCAATATCCTAGTGAAATGTGTTTGCACACTGAGAGAAAACAAAAACAGGTTGTAATTCAAATTATAATACATGATGGCACTAGACATTATCTATTTTTAGCTATCAGTCATTAGTGATGGAATAATCCATTTTCAACCACAGCATCTTTATTCCCCTAACCGTTGATTCTAAAAAACAACAGTTTGATTCCAACTTTGGTCCAATTGCAGGTCTGATAGACAGTCTAAATTTTACATTTACAAAATATTTAGACTTCAGAGAGACAATGAAGTTTTCTGAAGTTCAGCAAAGAGCAGCATGAATTAACATACTGAAGTTGAACAAACTGCTCTTGTACAAACTAATGGCAACCAACCGAAAACAGGAAGAGGTGTGAATGTGGTGTACTAAAGGGGAATTCCACAACTTTTATACAACTAACTGTAGATCAGTGAATTAGTCACTTGGTAGTATAATGTCTTCTGTGGATCTAGAGGGACCTTTGCCAAGTCTCTAGATGTAACCATTAAAATATCATTATCGAGATTCATTATGAAAAAATATTTCTCTCTCGTTACTGCACTGATTATGACTATGTTTAATAGATCTTTCTTTTGCATGTCATAAACATTTTTAGAAGTCAATCAAAGCCAAATTAAAAGGATAATTTACAAGGAAACAAAAAAAAATTGAAATTCCTTCAGAAATTTTATTAATCAACCTGAATGCCAAAAAATACTTAACTAACACTGGTTGTCATGGACAACCCCTCATTCTAGTTCAAACTACTAAATCCTGACACCAGATTTTATTATCTGTCCCTCCACCCTACTGAACACATCTTTCCACTTTAAACTTTCATATCATCTCATTGCTTTGCTATTTCTCAGTGCTCTGTAAATGACACTGGCTGGCAGATGTGAACTCTCACTTCGCTGAAGAAACGTTGCAGAGCTTTTTGTGCCAAACTCTGACAGCTCATCTGTCACTAAGTCTCCAAATACACATTAGACTCACATTACAGACCATCACAACAACTGCAACAGCGCAAAGTATTGGAGAAAGGACAACAGTCTCGAATTGGATCTAAAATTGACCACTTCGCAATACTTTACACAAGATGCTGAAGAATGATAATGAAAAATGTTTCTTTAAGACTATTCCTATCTGCAAGCCAAAAAGTTTGTTTGCCTTTTAACAAAAAAAAAAGAAAAAAAAATTCCGCTGTGCAGATTTGCAACCATATTTGCCTGCTGTCGTCCCTGTGGTTTTCTCTTAACTTCTCTCCATTTTGACATATTGGAGGGAAGCAGGTGCAATTCAAGATGTCAGGTTTGAAATACAGACAGAGGAAATAGCATACTGCCTTGTTCCTATCTGACACCACTGTGTGTATGTAAGACAAGCTTGTCTTGGAAGTAAAATGAAAAAGAATGGAAGCATCCTCTCTTAGGCTTACATCAGAGCTTTCATCTATTTTTCTGTTGCAGATATGGATGCCCATTATACCCTTCATACATCGTAAGCTCACCTACCAATCACATTAGAAATAAAAGTAAGATAAATTTGAGCAAAGAGCTACATATTACATATTTACTTGAAGTAGTGGAAAAAGTTTTCATCTTTGCAACTCTTAAGACAGGATAAGTTCACCAGCACGCAGTTTAAAGCGCAGTTACACGAAACAACAGGAAACATTAAATACCGTGAAAAAAAAACAAAAAAACCCAAAGGAAATCCACTCATTGCCTCATTTACCAGACATCGATCCTAGAGAAAAATTTTATGGACAGAAGGTTTACCTGTGTGTCTGTCTATCGCCGACGTACCACTGGGACAGACAAAGCCACTTCAGCACAGGTCATGCTGATGCAATGCATTGTGGGACAAATTGACATCTTCATTTCTCTCTTCCTCTACTTGTCTCGCTCTGCTCTCTCACACTCTCATAATAGCACCTTCTGCTTGGCAACGGCCATACCGCAAACGTGGTGTACAGCGAACCATCGCTGTGCATCATCAAGTCTCCATGACAACTACTCCTTATCTCATTTGCATTGCCTGCTTGCATTATGTACTTATGCCAAATATGGTCACCTTGTTATTTTCCCCGCCTCTTTCTGGATTCCCTTTTTATAACTTCCTCTTTACCTCCATTTGCACAACTGTTGTGTGTACTCCTTTTATTATGAACACTTGCATATTCCACTGCAGTCCAATACAACAGTCCTGCCATAACATTTGTCCTATCTTTTTTTGTTTTTTGAAAACTGGATTTACATGGTTGGAAACATGTCAAGTAGTTACACGTGATGTTGTAATAAACTAAAACACAGCATATAACACAGTATCACAATGTCAACAAGAAATATATCCTTTTAGGATTTTAACAGTAAATATTACAAAACAGTTGTATAAGATTGCAACAGTGTACCCCATGACAAAGAGCTTGAATGTTGGTGCATCTATATGTCCATATATGACAGTACAACAGTAAGTGTGTGAAAAGAGGAAGAGTACGTGACATTAGAGCAGTTTGCATTCTGAGAGATAAGCACTAAAACAGCTTCATAAATCAGTAGCAGGGGCTTAAACAGTGGTCTTGGTAAGATACCCCCTCCCATCATCACAACAATTTACTTACCCCTTAGTTCTTTTTCTGTGAGGACTGGTGCAACATTTCCCCCCTCCTTTTTCTCCCCAAAGGACAGTGTCTATCAAGCTATCAGTGGAATGTTGAAGCAGGCCCCTGGGGCCCACACACGCAGAAACACTCAGCAGCACTCAGCACCTGTCTCCAACTGCCAGCACAGAGAAAGAAACACGGTCAATCACACCGGACAGCACAGCAAAGGGGAAAGAAAAGTAGAGTGGGAGGCAGACAGTTCATCAGCAAAATATACTATTGAAGAACACGTTCTGTGTCACAGTACATTCTGATTTAAAATAATGGATAATCTTTGGACTAACTAAAGGTTCTTATCTCCCAAATATGATAAAATATTTATATTATGACACTTAAGAAAATACACAGACTTTGAAAAACATCACACATTAAAAGAACCTTATAACAAACAAAAACAAAACAACCTTCCTTTTTTATTTGTAATTTATTATCAGACTCCCTAAACCACATTGCTTCCAAAAAGCCAAATTAGTTTGACCTTTCTTGCTGACAAAAGGTCAGCACAGCCTGGTCAATGTGCTCATTTAAGTTCAAGCTGAACTAAACATGCCTCAGCCTGGCAGGAAGTCAGTTTGGGTTTTTGAGTTTCACTTTAGGGCTAAGCACACGGCTTTGAAGGGAAGTAGTGAGATGGTTTCAGCACAAGACAAAATGAGAGCATCTTTTGCAAATTTGTATGTTGATTTATTTAGTCTTCAACAACATTGGAATCCAACAGTGAAAATTAAAAGAAAGTCTGATTAATGCATTGAATAATAAATAGGTCAGGACTGTATTTTTTTAGACCAAGCTTGCACATTCTTCACTTCAAATTGCTTCATTGCACAATAATGAGCAAGAACACATATAAACAGTTCAGTGCTCTTCTTTCAAAATCTGTCCATTTTAGAGACAATCAAAAAGTTGCTAATTAAAATTTTGTATGAAAACTGTGCATTTTGGTAAAATAACTGGTGAATTTCCTCTAATTCTTCTTGAAATCCACATGAAGATACATAAAGGCAAAATCCATTTCAAACAGATGTTTAACTCATTTTCTAAAGACATATAACAGATCTATTTGTAAAAATGTAAAAATAGAGCAAAAAATGGGGGAAAATAATAGCACATACTTAAAACTTCTGCTCTTCATTTACAGTGAACTTACTCTAAAGCAAACTGATAATTGTTATGTGAAAAACACTGCAAAACTTTACAGTGATGTTTCTTTTCTGTTTACTCAGAATATTGTCACACGTATCTTTATAGATATACCACTTTTAACTTACTGTGTCAGCAGGAGAAGCTCTGAGGAAGTACCTCTGCTCTGGGCTGAAAGGTGTTGAGACTCAAGGGATTGAAAGTCAATGAAAGCAGGTCTAATTTAGCCTCCACTGCTCTACAAGCTGCCAGGAATCATAGAGTCTCCTTCCCGTTTTAAGACTCCTTGGACACTGCAGTCAAGTGGCACTACTGCATTCCTTAATATACTAAGGAGGTGGAAAGAGAGATAGAGAAATGTAGAAGAGTAACATAAAAAAAACTGTATACAGATGCACCTTTTTAATAATCTTCAGCCTAAACCTGGAAAAGCTGGAAAATATGGAAATGTTCTAACAAATTAAATTTCTTTCTCTGTAAGTTTACTTTCACCATCCGGTTTGGACACATTTATCCCCATCTTATCTTAACACCTTTCAGAAGATATGTAGTCAGCTTTATTCTGTAACTGACTTGGACTTGAGGATCTATTGCACCGTATTGCAACAACTTGCAATAAAAACTAGTAGTGAGGTGAAAAGACTAGCCAGGCCTTGGCATTGTGCTACATCATCTTTGATAATACCACACTAAACTGAAACTAGATACTGCTGGCCTGGAAGTCTATTTTTTTTATGTTTCCATAAACTGTATTTGATGTGACAGAAAGATATAAAAGACTAGAAACAGAACTCCAACATTGCTCAAACTACACAGTGTTATCTTATAAACCATTTATAGTATAAGTGTTTTTATCTCTATTAAAAATTGATAAATTTACTGCTTGGTCAATACAGAAAGAACAAATTAAATGTCCTAATATATGTCTGATGACACATACACATAAAAAATGATAGAGCAAAGTGACACATCAATTCTTGTCCACTCATGAAAATAACAGACACATCATTATTAGAACCATAGCAGCCAATGTATTAAAAATAAACGGATTAGATGAGGATTAGTCACTGAGCCACAAGTCTCCTTACATTCTAGTATTTTCTACTATGATATGACTGTGAATGCGCTATTGAAGACAGTGATCACATAAGCCATGGTATGGCAAACAGAATAGGATTAGCTATGCTTGTGTGTTTAAGTATCATCTTTAGCTCCCACCTCCTATGGGGAGGAGATAAATACATGGCTGTCATTTTGCTGCATGTGTGTGGAACAACACCAGCAAAGACCAACTGACATAATCCCATTAGTCTATTCAAGGTCCCTGTACGACCACCATGCATACTAAGAAGACAAGGCTGGTCAATATCCATTAACTGGCTTCATGCAGACAATTTTACATGAAATTGGAGTCACTGTAACAAAAATGTTCAGAAATTTACATTTATGTCCCATTAGCTAGTGTTAAAGCAGCTTTTGAGACCTGTTGATTATTCATCCACCTTTATATGAAAATTCTATTCTAACTTCTATTCAAAGCATAGGTCACTGGACATCCTCAAATTAGCTCTGATAACTAATAAACTAAAAGCTACTGAGTAGACATCTATCAAAAACTGAAATTATGACATTGAATTTGTGTTTAACTTAAGGTAAAGAGGCAGTAATCAAGAACATGAATACCTGGGGTTTCTATTTGGTCTGAGACAGTAAGCCTCTCACAAAAAATTGCAAAAAAGCCAACACAATGAATTAATATTTCACTTAGATTTGCTAAATTCCATGATCATTGTCAAATCAAGGTTATATTATTTTATTTTATTTTCAATTTTCCTCAGCTGATAAATAAAACATTTTTCATGAATTTAATCTCATACACATTTTAATGTGAGCCCACATAACCACAAACTGTTGGCAGATGGATTGCACTAAACACAGATTATTTGTCTTGAGAGATTCATTAATTTCTGATTTAGGGAATAAAAAAGAAGATGAAGAAGAATAAAAAGAAACTAATCAAAATTCCCCAGAACTAACGTATCTGAACTCCTTAAATGCATCAAAAACATTGCCGTTGTTAACTAATGTAACACACCCCCAACTCTACTCACTGTGCCTTCCCTGGATCTGTTTAGAGCCATTCGGGGTAGGCCTGTGTTACACTTTGAAAACCACTTCTCAAAACCATTTTTAGCCTAATATTAAACCATGCTGCTAAATTCATCTTTCATCCATCTATCCATCTATACTTCCAATTTCAACGTATATCAGCTCAGTTTTTGAGGGGGCTGGACTCTGTTCCAGTGGGAGGTAAGATAGGACCATTTATGCTCACGCTTACACAAATCTAGAGCGACCAATTAATCTTAGATGCATGTTTGTGGACTACAGAGCAAACCAACCAGAACTAATGTGGAAAAAAAATCCACAATAGTACAGGGTGAGTATACAAGTCCCTGAGCTGAACCAGAAACCCTCTTGTGGCTAAAGAGGGTAGCTGGATGCAGCCTCAGCTGGCTTCACAGAAATCTGAAAATAGTATGTTTTTCTGCAACATATGAAAGACGCAATATAATGTATTACGGGATTGAAGAATTAGGCAGTTATCAAGTCACTATAAAACAAATCTTTTAAGTGAAACACAATCACAGAGAAGATAGGCACATCTAATGATATTAGTTAGGTATCATGGCATTACCCAAAATTAAGCAAGTTTTATCGCTGGGCTGATGGTAAAGCACCTAAAAAGTGTTTGACCACCAGTCAGATAAATATTCTAGCAGTAATCTAGCAGTCAACTCAAAATGGAACCCATTGTTATTCTAAAAACGTGCTACAGATAATTATATCCCTTCTTAGCCAATCACATAAGGCCATGAGCCATAAATAACAGACTGCTCCCCTAGAGAGCACAAGTCTGTGCCGAAAAGTCAACAAACAATTTCTCCAGTAGCAAGTCTTGCACAGCATTGAACTGGTCTAGCTCAGATGAAGATATACAGAAAGGCAGAGAGACAGTGGGTTGAATATTTTCAAAAAGAAAGCAAGACCAATAGAATAAAGTGGAAAAAGGAAACAAATGTAAGCTATTATTACTGAGCCGTAATGCAAGCGGTTAAATGGGAGTGTGGCTTCGAGCTATGTCATTACAGACTGCTCCAGAGGGCTGCAAAACTTACAGATCTTAGTTTGGAACACTAGGATACTCAAAGACAAGGCACAAGATCCATTCAAAAAGCTTATTCAAAATTGTTGCAATATTTTCCAAAAATCATACTAATCTTAATAGCAGAACCTCTCATTTAAACCATCTGCAGTCTAATTTTAAGCTTTGCTTCCCAAGTAGGTGTTTTTGCCAGACAGCTAACACAGTGCTCTGTGAAACAACTTAGTCTGTGGGGCATTATATTTAGATTTTATGACCAATGCTGAACTCTGACCCAAGATATTTTCACCAGGGTGATTTGAGATGTCACCTCGATATGGCAACAAGTTATGGCTGCAATTACGATCGGGTCACACCACGCACATCACATGGCTGGAAGAGGACATTAGTGCATTTGCTCCCTCTGAGTGATGAGAGATGGAATTGGGAATGTGAAGACCAACAAGATATTACTAATGTGTTATAAAGTAACAGAACACTTGTGTTTCTTTAGGGAACTGAGACTTTATCTAATCTTTTCATGTCATATCATTGTCATAGTGATGATAAGTCCCAACGATAAAGTGTCTGCATAGTCACTCCATGACAAAGCTTTTTTTTTTTTTTTTTGAAAGAAGAGTAGATGTCTGTCATCTGGTAAACAATGGTAAGTCATCTGAACCAAAATTCTTGAGGGTTGTGATCTTATCAACAGAAATGCCAACTGCATCTGTGTAATGCTTCTTGCCACATACTTCTTGAGATATGTAAACATAGCTGAAAGTAGTGCCATAGTTGGTATGCATCACATGTTACAAGAAGATGTTTGTTCTTCTCACCAATGCTGCTTGTTGTAATTACTGGCTTGGGAAAGATAACACATGATGAACTTTAGTGTCAAGTATCCAGAGTCAATATCCCTGTTTGTAAAAGGTAGATGTAGGTGTAAATCTTGACTTGAAATATGTGGGCAGTGTTTTAACATATGCCAAAGCCAGTTATCTGCTGCTGTGATAGAGTTTATGCCATAACCGCAGAATTTTACTTTAAAAAAAAAAAAACATTCTTGGTGAAAGACAAGCACTAAATACTTATTATTTTTTGGATTTTAATATTGTCACACTACATCTGAGAAATACTATCCCAGTGCATTTAAAACAAGAACACCTGCTTTGAATCTCTGCATATTTCTTTAGAGGTAAGGAAACTGCATATGATGCTACAAACAGAGCAGCCTGACCCCTCTCTCAGCTCCCAGGACATTTTCTTCCATCCTCCCTATTGGGATTCTAGTAGCCTACATTCCCTGCCTCAAGGTTGGCGGTGGTGGCAAATTAAATTACTTGTCCTGTTTTGTAGTGTTGGCGCCAGGTCAACCGCAGCTTGGCTAAAATGATGAGTGTGGGATTCTGAAGGGAACTGCATTCGTCCTGACCTGCTGGTGTCATGTTTGCAAAGCAAGTAGCAGTGATGAAAAGAGCTGAAATCAAAAGCAGTGTATTAAATTCTGCTTCTGTAATCACCTGCAAAAAATCAATTACCTCTGCTCTCAAATGCATCACTTTATACTGTTGTCCTTTGGTCTTACCCTGCTGATGAAGGATGTCATGTGCTTGCACATGGAGTGAAGCTTGACTACATGAGGCCTAATTTTGTTAAACTGGCAATACAGCACACACCCCCTGCTGGGCATTTGAAATATAACATGTAGCAAACAGGAAATAATTTTATATATATTTTTTTACTGTTTCTGATATATACGTTGTTGATGATAACCTCATGTGTATCCAACAAGCTGTCCATCATAGTCTATTTAAGACAAATTTGCACAGACATTATGCACTCCACTAAATCATCATTTTCTTTAGTCACAACGCACTTCTGTTATGTAGGCTATCTAAAGAGAAATGTAGTTTATCTGTCAGCTGCAGAAAGGGTTGTTATCAGCAGATAAACAGTTTACACACCACTCTTTGGAATGGGAGGAACTTAGAGTATATTATATGGTGTCAAAACACAAGTGAACAGGCAAGTTTTTAATACAAAGATGCATTTGGCTGTCAGATATGTGCATTAAATATCAGTTTAATCCTTCAACAAACAATATTTTGGACCAAATTATTAAGGATATCACTGTGTATAAGAATACATATATACAAATTTGTTTTATGTTGCCCACAAACAATTAGGTATAATAGTATTTAATCTACCTAAAGTATGTAATTTACTTAGTTATACAAATGTATAAATAGCTGTACTACTTTCACATCCTTGCAACATTTTAGTCCTCTGTTTTTGTCAAAGATATGACACTAAAAGGTGTTGTTCCTAGCTATGCTTTTGGCTTCCTCTGGTGTCCAACAGTGTCAATGACAACCATTTTTAAGATAATCTAAAATAGCATTGTCATTTGAAATCATGGGTAATGCAGACTTGACAATTTCAACCACAAAGGTACTTAGTTGACTAATCTGTCTGCAAGATGTTGGAACTACTGTACAAAAGAGAGCAGCAAAGAATTAGAATTAGTTCTTCTAAATTCTGCATGTGATGAATTTGTTACACAATTTTTTTGCAGCATGTGTGCATGTATGTGTGTCAATCATTTTTATATATCTGTGAATCTAGAGGTGATGCCTTTGTAATACCTAATAGTCAGCATACCATTGAGGGGGAAAATGGCTGTAGTCATGATGATGAAGATGATTATTATTATATTATTATTATTATTATTATTATTGTTGTTGTTGTTGTTGTTATTATTATTATTTATTTATTTTTAAGCATATGGCTACATATGTTTTGAATAAAAATAATTTCAATAATTTAAAATAATTTGTCTATATAAATTCTGGTCACATTTTGAGGTGCAGTCTGAATCTGAGTTTAACACATAACAGTCATCCTATCTCCTTAAAGTACATTAGATGGAACCAATTTAACTTTATGTTGACAGAGTAAATGAATATTTAACAGGAGGAGGGGAAGTGGTAGGCATCAAATCATTAAGAAGGAACTAGCCTATCTCCAACTCCAGTCCTCGTGAGCTACTGTCCTGCAGGTTTTGGATTCTACCCTGATGCAACACAACTGACTCAAATCACTGGTCATTAACAGGCTTGTGCAGAGGTGTGTTGTTGTAGGAGACATCTAAAACCTGCAGGACAGTAGATTACGAGGACCGGAGTTGGAGATCCCTGCCAAGTGCAATCATGTGACCCTTACCATCAACAGCCGGATAACGGACTAGACTGATGCTTTTGATCCACTGGTTGTAAATTTGTTCAATGTAAAGGTGAGCTTGGAACAAATTAAGAATATGTGTCTGAATCAAATGTGTCTTTGAAGGTGGTTTGGATTCTTTTAAGAGAGATTCAAACAGGGAAAAAATAACAGGGGTCGGGAACATGGACAGCACCCAGAGGATCATCCAAGTGATCAGTGCTATGCAACTGGAAATCATAAAGTTGAAGCTGGAGAATATGAGCCTGCGAGGAAGAGCTGGAGCACATCTCCGAAAGAATGCAACAGTTCCTATTATGACAACAGAATGCAGAGGTATGTTTATACTGTATCCTAGCCTAACTATTCTGTTAATCATGTACTGATTAACTATCCAGTAGAGTCATAGAACATTGCTTACTGCAAAGCCAGTAATTACACAGTTAACATGAAGGTTACATAAATATATGTGGTTAACACACTGCTTTGGAGGCTTTATTGTATTTAGGTTTTGGTTAAATAATACTCTATCTCAATAGATTTATCTTTTACTATAGACCATTTTCTTAGTATTTTCGTGATATTATTAATTAACATTTATATTTACAGTGCAAACAAAACAATGCAACCATTAAACTCGCATTACTGTACCTCTTCTCCAGAGAGAGTCGTGACGACAGTGAGAAGATACTCAGTCTACCAGCCAGTGCTCTGCTGTGAACATTTGCAAATGAATATGAAGAGTGAGAGGTGAACTGGAACGCAGCAACGCTGGCAATTAAAATGCTCCAACTGAAAAATATGTTTTTTCTTTTTGTTTGTTTTTTTTAAAACCAGTTTAACTACTTTTTTAATTAACCCCATGATAACGTCAACTAATAAAACTGTATATTGCTTTCACATAATACTACATAATACATAATATTTGTTTGTTCATTGTGGTTTCTTGAATTTAAGTTATTTGTTCTGTGATAAACAAGCCAAATACTTAAACGAAATAATAATTACCACCATGCTGGGTCAACGGTTTATCAACCTGTGGAATGCACCTGTCAGGGTTATCAATCTCGCGAGATTTCTGGATTGCGCAGTGGAGAACAGTCGGCCGCCATCATTGCATACAAACTAACGTTACCTAAAAACCACTCTGGATAGCGATTGAAAACACAACAAACACAGAGAGCGTCCTAATTTCTAAAGGGGAGGTCATTGAGTTTCCGTGTCACTTTCCTGGCTCAGAAAGCAAACCAGCGGTTGCCTTTCATGTAGTCTTTAAGTCAACTTAGTAACGAAAGTCGTTTCTAACTAATCATGTCCAACCTTAAAGGCGGCACCAAGAAGGACACCAAGATGAGGATACGAGCCTTTCCCGTAAGTATTTACTGGTTCATAATGCCAAGACATAAAGTTTAGTAGAGATTCGAGTACGGGGATGACAGCTGTTTATGCTAACACCTGCTAGCTAACTAGCTACTCTAACTACAAACAAACAAACAAACGTTATTGTTAAGTGAAAACTGCTATTACCTGAACAAATGATCTGATCTATGATTGTTATGTTATTTCCTCTGTTTATTTTGATATCTTGTTTATGGGATGGAAAGTATCACCGCCTGTCATGAACCAATGTTAGCATATGAAAAGAAACTTCTCCAGTGACCAGTAGCAAATAGAAGCTAGCTTAGTAGCGGGCCTATTAGCTGGCTTGACGTTTGTTAAGTTTGAGTCAGTCAGCAAGTACTATTAACGTTAGAGTAACTGCGAGGACTTTTGATATGTCGTGAAAAGGTGCGCAACAGATTTATGTAAGGCTGCGATAAACTGAAGACAATGCATTGTCATTTGGTATTGGTTTGACAGTTAGCACATCTTCATCCGGACCAAGAATAAAGCAAACATACTAAACTGAGCTGTAAATGTTGACGTTACAGCTACTTTCTGCTGGTACCTATGACGCATGGTACTTTAATTTACACTGGCCACTCGGATGAATTACACATACACCATTTCATGGATCCTCTAAGCGCAGTTATTTGTATATACTGCAGTATATGCAGCATACCAAGCCTTAATAGCACCCCTGTGAGTTGAACCAGAGAAAGACATTTACAATTTAATGTTCAGGTCAATGTGGGGGTCAAAGATTGCTGGTCGAGCAGTATTTACAAGAAATATTTTCTTAAATGTTGAGCAATCATTCAAGTCCATAACACATTAATCCATAACTTAGCTATTATCCTTTTTATTTAGTACATTTATATGAAATTAACTAATATTTATAATGAATATCAACTGAAATGTACTTGTACTGTGATCTGAAAAATAATAAGCTGTCATACATATTGGCTTTTGAGAAACTGTTGAAGTTTCAAGCTCTGCATGTTTTTTATTTAAACCACAATGTGCTCATGTTGTGTTTGGCTTTTCACTTAAGTTTCAGATTAATGTAAGCAGGTCGTGATTTTAAAAATGCATTAAGATAACAGTCATCTCTACTCTGTGTTTTCAGTTTCATTAACTTGCACATTTTTAGTGTCTAGTTTTATGTTCATTCATGAGTAAAAATACCATTTTGAAATGAGCTAGTAATTTTGCTTGGTTGTTTGGTTACCTATTTGACAAGCAGCCTTTGCTTGTCACTGGTATTAAAAACCTTTTTATGTAGCTTGCTCAAGAGGATTGGCTAGTTAGGCTCCTTACAATTACAGTTCACAGTTGTCTGTAAAACAATGAAAACAATAAAATTTCCTATTAGTGACAGCCTATGACGGTTTACATGAGCTCAGAGCTCCAATATGCTAATAGACAGTATTTCAGTTTTTCTTTTTTTTTCTCTCTCTCTTTTTTTCTTTTTAACAATATAAACAATTTAAATTTTGCGGTGAGTATGACCATGACTACAAATTTCTGTGATGGTTATTTCTTAGCTGATTTTTCTGTGATTTTATCTTTCCTTTATGTCCAGCATAATGCTACCAAACGAAAAGTATGTTGTGATGGATTTGTATCACAAACTAAACAGTACAAGGTGCAGCTTTACATAACTTTTCTTTCCTTGCTATGTGATTTGTTTTTTATGGCTCAGTTTATATTGCATGATTAACTGAAACTCACTTGTATGTCTGTTGGACATATAACTTCATCTATAAAATTGTGATTTAAATATGGTTTCTGTCGAGAAAAAAAACAGGCACTTGATGTGCTATTGCATTCAGTCTTCATCTACATTGTATGCCACAAAGACTGTGGTGTTTTAATACTGCTGAATCAAGGATTTCTAATATCTAAAAGGTATTAGATCTAAAAGATTCCCTGTTTTACAGTGAAAGCAAAAAAGAAAATATACCTCACTTAACATAGAAAAATAGCTTTACAAAACTGGCTCTATAATGCAACATCATTACTATAACATCATTACTAATTTAATAAATTTAATTTAAATTTAATAAACTGTATAATAAAGGATAATTCGTGATATTGCTGTAATAACCCAGGTTTACAATGTGAAAGATTTGACATTTCCAGTAAACGTCTTCTGCCTCCCACAGATGACAATGGATGAGAAATATGTGAATAACATCTGGGACCTTCTTAAGAATGCCATCCAGGAGATTCAGAGAAAGAACAACAGTGGGCTGAGCTTTGAAGAGCTGTACAGGAATGCCTACACCATGGTGCTCCACAAACATGGAGAGAAGCTCTACACCGGTCTAAGGGAGGTCGTCACTGAACACCTCATCAACAAAGTAAATAGAGGTTTTTCTATCCAAAACTGGTCTTTATTTAATAATGTACATCATGGTAACGACTAATGAGAAAAGAGATTTATTCTGAAGAAATGATGTTTGTAAGTCAGAAGTAGATTGATATTGTTTATGTTTTACAGGTACGGGAAGATGTTCTAAACTCTTTGAATAATAATTTTTTGCAAACACTGAATCAGGCCTGGAATGACCATCAAACTGCCATGGTTATGATCAGAGACATCCTCATGTACATGGTAGGTATGCTTGAGTTTTATGGTGCAGTAATAGCAATTGTTACGCAATACAATTCGTTTTTTTTTTTTTAATCAGTAAGTCAGGAGTTGTTTTTGTCAGATGTGTTTCTCTGCATGTGAATTATTGGATTTTTTTTCCAGTGCAATGAATCTCTTTTTTTTTTCTTTTTTTTTTTTTGTTTTTTAAAGAAATTACCTTTGTGCTCACCAGCCCTCTCCAGCATCGTCTTCTGAACCTAGATTGTAATGTTCTGGACCCAACAATAAGTCTTTGTTGCCATATTTATTTGTTCTGTTGGAAAACTGGCAGGGCTAGTTGTTTTCCCTTGCCAACAGCAAGTACAAAGTGTGTAGGGTCATGGTTGTGATTGAGCCCTTGAGAAAAGCACAAATGTGAGCTAAACAATAGCACAATCATTAAAAAAAAAAAAAAAAACAACTCCTGAACTCTCTTGAGGTGTTTTTGTTCAACATTTTCCCTTTCCGTTTTACCCCTTGAAGTTAGTTTTCTGTTTTTGTTTATTATTTTTTTAACTAGCCAATACAGAGGCCCAAGGCCTGTTCTATAAAGCAGTTTTCTGCCATCGCAAAGTAACTTCATGTTCACAAATCTACTCTGGAAAAGGTTATGAATAGGCATGTCTAAAAAACAGACTACTGATCAGTCAGTTCTATTGAAAATGCCAACAGCATAATCACAAGATCCTGTAGATACTGATACACAGATTGTGAGACTCACACAGAAAAACAATACTTTTCAGAGACTACTTACATTTTTAGCCATATGTGAAAAGCACTTTTAAGAGAAATATAGATTCTCAGTGGAGTTGACAGCCTATCCAAAGCAGACACCAAATATAACACTATAGCCTTTTCCGTGTTTAATAAACAAGACCCCTTACAAATAAGCAATCTAACTTGTTGAACATAGATTTTTATATTTATACTTTACCAGCTCCAAATATCTTTTAAACCCACCTGGGTTGCAGCTAAAAGAGTAAAACTAAAAATGTCTTATACACTGTGAGAACTTATGTAAGCAGCTTTGTCATTGAACAGAGGCTCAGTTGTTATTGTATTCAAATTTAGACTATATCTGAATTACAAGGCAGTGATCTTTCCAAGCCATAACACTCAGAAACAGAAGATGTTGGGTGGTTTGCCATGTATGCGATAAAAGGAAAATAAAAGTTGCCTAGGTTGTTGTTACTTCTGTTTTAGATTGTGCTATCTTCTCATTTCATTGGTTCCTGTACAGCCTCAGCCAAACAAATGGTCAGGATTGGTTCCCTCTGTGTTCCACATATCGTCTGATCTTCTGAGACTATATGTGGTGCTTTGCTAAGTTAAAGCAGAAAACCTTAGCTGCAGTGTTGATGATTGATTTAGCTTGTGTATTATTGTATTCTTGTCTTAAGAAAACCTACAAACAATAGTTCAGCTACTGGTCTTTTGCTTTTCTTACCTGAGATAGCATTTTGTTGCTTTCCTAAAATCTTTTAGGCCTCATTATTTACCAAAGTGACTGGAAAAACCAGTGCTATCAAGAGGCCCTTTGCTCATATCACCAGTGTCTGAACAAACAAAACAGCACTAGGGAAAAAAAAAACTACAAAGTCAAATTGCATCTGCCCAACAGGACAAGCTATCTGCAGAAAGTATGTGATACAGTTAGCTAAACTGGAGGATTATGAAGATTAAAAATGATAAAGTGATAGTAATTAAAAGCAAATGTAACCATTTAATTTGTGTTATGGATAGATTGTGTCTTGTCTTGACATATTGACTGTCAGCTTTCTGTAATTACTGCTGCTTATGTTCTCAAAGCACTCAATCACTATGCTGAACAGCCAGTAAGAATGAGCTCTCATTAACAGCTGTAACAAAGATTTATATGTTGAATCATCCAAAAATAAAGATACAATCTAGTTCTGATGCTAACGAGTATATATAGGTGGAAATAAAGATAGTCCTAATGTTTTTGGTACAGAAATCAAATATGACACTGTACGGTACTAACACTTTACTATGATCATTAATGATGTATGTTATCTATGTGATGCCTTCTTAAATATCACTTTTTGGTATGACAGATCAAAAGAACAAGTTAATTATCTGTTTGTGTTTGTGCATGGTCTCATAAGTTATACATTTGCTGGATTCTTTAAAATTAAGTACAATACCTGCAATCCCGCATCAATGAGTTTAGCTATAACTTTGTCTTAAAGGAATTACCCACACACCACCCATTTAATTTTATAGGCTGATAGCTAGTAGAAACCTTGCAACCTGCCAACGAGAACACGTAATGTAAGCTGTGCTGACATCCAGCCCCAGTTAAGACATGAAATGACAACCAGCATGAAACAAAATACTGAAATTGAAATAATGGAATGTTTAATAACGTCTATTTCTTTTTACACTAAAGCGCTTAGAAAAAAGCTATAGTTTTAGCTTTGGAGGTTTTACTGTCACTACACTGTGTGGGTTAAACTGAGTCAGATTATAGTACTTCTTTATATATTTTATATACATAGAGTAACTTTCCGTTTTCATCTCTTTCAGGATAGGGTGTATGTACAACAAAACAATGTGGAGAACGTCTACAACCTCGGCCTAATCATATTCAGGGACCAGGTAGTGCGTTATGGCTGCATTCGAGACCATCTACGGCAGACATTGCTGGACATGATTGCACGGGAGAGGAAAGGAGAGGTTGTGGACAGGTATACACAACTTGTTCTTGCGTTCCTCGTCTTAGCAACACTTAATGCTATTGAAAGATGTTAACTGTAATAACATTAATTGTGTAAATCTGGTACAACAGTTTTTGTATTTTCAGGATAGTAAATAAAGCCCACTTTGAAATCTAACGCTGTTCCAGAAAGCCTCAGCGAGTGGACCCAATGTTTTCTCCAAGTAGTGTTTATGTGTAAAAAGTGCAGCACAGCTTTCACCAGTTGGAATTTTTGGCTCACACTTGACAATATTTCTATCTGTTTCTACATGAAAACATCTCCAAAAGAAGGACATGATGACCCGTAGACGGTCTGTAGGCGAGTAGCAAGCCCCGCCACCACCTGCATGCCTAAAAGCTGAGAAATCTGGAAGATGTATTTTTCACTGTGAGATTAAACAGCAAATATAAATGTGGCCTGTTTAAAGCATTGTATCAGAAATATGGAGTCTGGATCCATATGTTGATCTGGGACATTGTTCTAATATGCGATCCATGAATGACACCAGCATCAAAGCCCATTACCAGAATCGGATCAATCCCAGCTCTAATTGCTTTAGAATTCCACGTAATTTGGAGTTATTGGATGATGATGCAGCAAGACTCTAAAATACCTGACTTGATCTTTATTTATTCATCATCAACTGCAGGGGGGCCATCAGAAACGCCTGCCAGATGCTGATGATTCTTGGCTTGGATGGCAGATCAGTATATGAGGAGGACTTTGAGGGCCCATTCTTAGACATGTCAGCTGAATTCTTCCAGGTGAATTTTTGCTGAATGCTTTATGCTCTTAGTTTTTTTTTTTGTAATTTCTGAGAGTCTTTATGGTAAAACATTTTTGGTCTTTTCAGATGGAGAGCCAAAAGTTCCTTGCAGAAAACAGTGCCAGTGTCTACATAAAGAAGGTAGAGACTAGAATCAATGAAGAGATTGAGCGAGTTATGCACTGTCTGGATAAGTCTACAGAAGAGCCCATTGTCAAGGTTGTGGAAAGGGAGCTAATTTCTAAGCACATGAAAACCATTGTTGAGATGGAGAACTCTGGCCTGGTCCATATGCTTAAGAATGGCAAAACAGAAGGTAAAATAATTTCTTCATGGATGTTTTTCCTTTAAATTCTTAGTGTAACTTTAAAATAAAAAATATGCTTGATATATCAACGTTTTTCACATCATGTCTCACTCTCAGACTTGGCGTGCATGTACAAGCTTTTCAGTCGCGTGCCAAACGGCCTGAAAACAATGTGCGAGTGTATGAGCTCTTACTTGAGGGAACAAGGCAAGGCTCTGGTGTCAGAAGAGGGAGAAGGCAAGAACCCCGTCGACTATATCCAGGTACGATAAACAGTGTGCCAGAAAACCCAGCTAAACTTTTAATGACCACAAGAAATTATGAAGCTTGCTCAAAGTTGTAGGAGAGACCAGCTGTGCCAGATAATATGATCTTTTTGTTAATCTTTCCTCAACAGGGTTTGCTAGACTTGAAGACTCGATTTGATCATTTTCTTCTTGAGTCTTTTAACAATGACAGACTCTTTAAACAAACCATTGCTGGAGACTTCGAGTATTTTCTCAACCTCAACTCCCGTTCGCCTGAGTACCTGTCACTCTTCATTGATGATAAGCTTAAGAAGGGAGTTAAAGGGGTATGTGACTTCTTAGAAAACTTTTTTTTTTTCTTCTTCTTCTTCTTCAATTGAACGTTGTCTCGTTGCGTATTTAATTTTTCTGTCTTGTTAATCAGTTGACAGAACAGGAGGTGGAGTCTATTCTCGACAAGGCCATGGTGTTGTTCAGGTTCTTGCAGGAGAAAGACGTTTTTGAAAGGTACTACAAGCAGCATCTGGGTCGTCGGCTTCTCAGCAACAAGAGCGTCTCAGATGACTCAGAAAAGAACATGATCTCTAAGCTAAAGGTAAATTAATCAATTTTGGACACAGGTTCGTGTGTGTGTCCCTTGCAGTTATATCTTTTATGTCATGCAACTCTATTCATATTTTACCCTTATTTTATGGTTCTCTTTCTGCCTTGCAGACAGAATGTGGCTGTCAGTTCACCTCAAAACTGGAAGGGATGTTCAGAGACATGAGCATCTCCAACACTACTATGGATGAGTTCAGGCAACACATACAAACCACATCGGTAATGTGGTCACAGAAACAAACAGCAGACCCAGTGTTGGGTCAGATTGCATTGAAGTGGAGTTAATTACATAACAAAACATGTGAAAACATTTTCTAAACAAATATTTTTGAAAGTATTTTTATTTACAGCTGCTCAGATCAGATTACACAAAAACAGTGCTAACCTACAAGATATGAGATGCAGTCTCTTTACTGCAGGTTTTGTTGTTGCTAAGAACTTAAATAAAACTTTTTTTTTTTTTTTAACAATTTTAAAGACACTCAATGTTTTTCAAGCAGTTCTTGGCAATGTCACAAGAATGTAATTTTGGATTTTTTCTTGATTATTTGTCTCTTTAATCATTAGTACGTCAAAATACTAAAGAAAGTACACAGCTGCTGTGTAGAGGTAGTTTTCAACTAATATAATTAGACTTGTATATTATTTTCAGGCATCTCTAAGTGGTGTGGACCTCACAGTAAAGGTCCTCACAACTGGCTACTGGCCTACACAGTCGGCAACCCCGAAATGTACCATCCCACCTGCTCCTAGACATGCCTTTGAAGTTTTCAGGAGGTAATGCTTGTAAATTCATGCATATGTTTTACTACACAGTGGAAAGATCTATTACATCTCGTATAGTTTCCACTTGATATTTTCCTTTTTTCCAGGTTTTACCTTGCTAAGCACAGTGGCAGACAGCTTACACTGCAGCACCACATGGGTGGGGCAGACCTAAATGCAACCTTCTATGGAGCTGTTAAAAAGGTTGACATAAAAGCTGTAATAATGAAGCTATCTTAGCAGTTAGATGCAACTATGTCTTTCCAAGGAAGTTTAACACTTTGCAGTCAAGTCTTACTGCCCCTTCCTTGTCTACGTTTTCTGCAGGAGGATGGTTCAGAGGTGGGAGTAGGAGGAGCCCAGGTGACGGGTTCTAACACTCGAAAGCACATTCTGCAGGTCTCCACCTTTCAGATGACCATCCTCATGCTCTTTAACAACAGAGAAAAGTTCAATTTTGAGGTGGGAACACAGTGCAGCACTTTTTTTTTTTGTATGTTTCTTATCATCTCTAAGAAACAACCCACCTTCATTTTAACAAAACTATTGCTAATTTTGTCCCCTGTTGCAGGAGATCCAGCAGGAGACAGATATCCCAGAGAGAGAGTTAGTGCGAGCCTTGCAATCTTTGGCTTGTGGGAAACCCACACAGCGGGTTCTCACAAAGGAGCCCAAGTCCAAGGAGATTGAGAATGGGCATGTGTTTACAGTCAATGATCAGTTTACTTCCAAGCTGCACAGAGTCAAAATTCAGACAGGTGAGCAAAGTGTATTTACTATATACTATTATATATGTATACTATGGAATAAAGACTCATCTCACTTCTTGTCCCATTTGTTTGCTGCTGTCTGTAAATTACTTTTTTTATTATTTAAAGAATTCTATTGTATGTTACTTATATACTGTAAACTAAATGTTTCCATTTAATGTTATTTCTGCAACATTATCTTTTTGTAATTTTTCCAACAAATATTTAGCTTCTGTAACAACTGATACCTCGGCTCCAAAGCCACATGTAATGTGCTGTACATGCATTTAGATCGGAATATGAAAAGCACACCTTGGCGTCATTTTGAAGTTTTTCAGTTTTCATTAAGTGCACTTTGTTGCTTGAAAGCTGCATAACAGAAACTAGCCATAAGGTGGAGCCAGAACTTTTCTTTGTTATATTAAACTGTACTTGAGAAGCTTCCTACATCTCTTCTTTGAATCTCATTGTATACCTGTAACCGACTTTACTAGTTGCTGCCAAACAAGGTGAATCAGATCCTGAAAGGAAAGAGACACGGCAGAAAGTGGATGATGACAGGAAGCATGAGATTGAGGCAGCCATCGTGCGAATCATGAAGTCAAGGAAGAAGATGCAGCACAATGTCCTGGTTGCAGAGGTAAGAAACCTCCATACCAATGTTTTTCATTATGGACAGCTATTTTTGTCAACTTCATTTCTCTCTCTACTACTTTATGACAAATTAAAAAGGCTGACACAATGAACTGGTAATGAAAATGCCTACATTTCGAAAAACATCTCAAATATTCCCAAAAAATTTTTACACTCACAAGATGGTTTTTGCAGACATATCGATATGGAATATATCGCAAAAGTGTAATGGAAACCCTTTTTTTTTTTTTTGCATTTACACGTCACCAGACGTGTAGTAGGGGGTCATGTGACCTGTACATTTCAAGCAAAGATGGTGTGGTATGTATGGGTGGAGATGGAAATTTTTTCAGAAATAATTTAAGAGAAAAATAAAACTGCCATCCTTGATGGCAAACCCCAAAATCTAGAGTTTTAAAAGGAATTAGAAATCTCCATTCTCCCAGAGTTAAGTCTCACTGGATGAGAGTTTATGGTTTATGTGCTAAACACCACCGAATGGAAATGCCTTCAAATCACAGCTGTACTTTTGAACAGAAATATCGCTTTTTACGAAAAACTAATGAAAATTCAGCTTGTGATTTTGTGTGAAATACCATTTAAAGAACTATCTTTAAAGGTAAAAAGTTTTCTTAAGTTTTGTTACTTTTTGTCTTCAGGTGACTCAGCAGCTCCGGGCACGTTTTCTTCCCAGCCCTGTGGTAATCAAAAAGCGCATAGAAGGACTAATAGAAAGAGAATACTTGGCGAGGACACCAGAGGATCGTAAAGTGTACACCTACGTTGCGTAGACTGTGGACTCTGGACAAGCGTCGGTAGAGACTGGATGGAGGGAATTGGAATTATCATTGGTCGTTGTTACGCATGGACTGGAAGTTTATTTGAAAAACAAACACTGGGAGCCTGATTCATCTTTCCTTGCAAAAACACAATAAACCCTCATAAATTGGAAGGAAAATCTTGACACAGAAGGAAAAAAGAAAAAGAATCCATTGGGTCTTCTAGATGACTTTTAAATCGGGCCCAGTCTTCCTGTTCCCTGTGAGTTTTAACGTGGATGGATCCAGCTTCAAGCTTTTCACTGTTTTACCCTTATAGAGATCAAACTTGCAAAGAATCCCTTGGGAAAATGTGAATGCAGCACATTATTATTATTATTATTATTTTGTTTCAATACTGTATAAAAATAATAAAATTATTAAAAACAACAAATGTGGATTGTTACAAAATAAAGATGAGTATTGTTGCTCTAGTTTGTTATAGAATTGAATTGCCCATCATTTATATTTGTCTCCTTATTAGAATGAAATCTGTTATCTGCAAGTAGTAAGTTTTGTTTATTTTTTCTTTTGTTTTCCCCACATAACATCAGCATCGCACTATACCGGTGACTGCTGCAAAATGTAAAATCAATATAATTATATCTGTTAACGTAACTCAAAAAGTTATGGGTGGATTTTGATGACAGGAAATTGTAGGTAGGTAGGTAGGGTAGGGAATAAGGAATAAGTTATTAGCTTTTGGGGATGATCCAGATTACCGCTTACATCCAGATATATTTTAAAGAGTGCTTTACTATGGGGAGATGGAAATAATTTTGCCATTTGAGCTTCCAACTCAAAATTAATGCCCACAATCATTGGCAAAAACTGAAACTCTGCTTTTAATGTACAGTTTCCCAAAAGAACATAATTGTCTACAATATCAACATGGAGTGGCAAAATTTTAATAAACCACATCTGTCCCTTGGAAAGTATTTATGCATCCTGATACTGCATTCAAATCCATTAAACAAGAATTATTACCAGGTTCAGGGCCAGAGAATAGATCTTCATTTTCAGGTTTAAAGTTGGGGGGCTTTGACAAGAGATGGTGGCAAAATGGCCATTTTGGAGAACTTGCATGAACTAAAACCTCTCCGAAGTTTGCTCTGCTTCACCTTGTAAGAGTTGGCCTTTGCAGAGATAATGTGCATATATAGTACTATGATTTGATAGAGGTTTAGAGCTACAGCTGCTTCATTCCAAAGGGACATTTATATTCTTACATCCTGTAAGTGTGTTTTTTTTTTTTAATCTGCCATCTTAATTTATCAGAATTTATTCTTCACTAGTAACACATACTAATATTTACACATCAAAACTCCCATGTCCCCCCTTTATTATGAGTTAAGTATGGAAATAGACTTTGTGGTTGCAGAAATATACCCATTTAAGTTTGGGTAATTGCAATTTTCAACCAGAGGCACAGAAAATTAATAACAAAACATGGTTTCAGGAGCATTAGGTCAAGACCGTGGAGTGGTCAAGCCAAAGTCTGAACCAGTACAGAACTTCATAGGAGAGTCCTGAAAAAGGTCACAGTTCTTATTTGTCAAGTAGTCAAACCTTGTTGAATTCTTCCCAAGAATATTTAAGGCTGCTATCAAAGGTGCTTCAACTTACTAGTAAATGAATGGTGCAAATACATTTATAGATAGGAAAATTCATTCTTTTATATTCCATAGTTACAAAATGAAAAAAAAAGAAGAGAAAAACATTGTACAATTAAAGCTTGTACATGTTTTTAGCATCTTCCACTTGTCCCTTTGCTGCAGCAGAGAAAATTTGCATCCATTGTGCATGGGAAGTTGGAGGACAAGGACTCAAAATCACCCAGTTTTAGACCTAAGAATCAAGTATACAGTATGCTTCCTTTTTGGGACGCCTTACTTTCCTGACAAGCATTTTTCTTGTGGCATTTTGTTCAATTTATATCACTAGTTGGGAACTGGAAAGCACAGAGACACACCAACAGAATGAACACACCTGTATGTTGAAGAAAACAGTTGTATGTAAACAATGTCACACAGATCTGAGGTGAAAGAATTGCTCACAGACATTATAGGTCTACCACCTCACTGTATAAGCACACTGCTAACAACATGCTGCTAGATTTGAACATTATATAAAACTTGTATCACATCACCAACCACTAAAAGTTAGCCCCGTCCTGCCAACTGATTTCATACTTTAATTTGTATATTTGTGTTGTAGATAGTGTCATCGGTGATCTGCAGTTCAAAATGTGCAGCCATAGTGTGATTTCTACCATAAATGGTCAAAAACTTTAGTGTAGTGGCGCCTAAGACTTACAGTGCATCCGGAAAGTATTCACAGCGCTTCACTTTTTCCACATTTTATTATGTTACAGCTTCATTCCAAATTATATTAAATTAAGCTCTTACCTCAAAATTCTACACACAATACCTCATCATGACAAGGTGAAAAAAGTTTTTTTTGAGATTTTTTGAATTTATTAAAAATGGAAAACGAAGAAATCACATTTACATAAGTATTCACAACCTTTGCCATGGAGCTCAAAATTGTGCTCAGGTGCATCCTGTTCCCACTGATAAGCCTTGAGATGTTTCTACAGCTTAATTGGAGTCCACCTGTGGTAAATTCAGTTGATTGGACATGATTTGGAAAGGCACAAACCTGTCTATATAAGGTCCCACAGTTAACTGCATGGCAGAGCACAAACACCAAGCATGAAGTAGAAGGAATTGTCTGTAGACCTCCGAGACAGGATTGTCTTGAGGCACAAATCTGGGGAAGGATACAGAAAAATTTCTGCTGCTTTGAAGGTCCCAATGAGCACAGTGGCCTCCATCATTCGTAAATGGAAGATGTTTGGAACCACCAGGACTCTTCCTAGAGCTGGCCGGCCGTCTACACTGAGCAATCGGGGGAGAAGGGCCTTAGTCAGGGAGGTGACCAAGAACCCGAGGGTCACTCTGGCAGAGCTCCAGCGTTCCTCTGTGGAGAGAGGAGAACCTTCCAGAAGGACCACCATCTCTGCAGCAATCCACCAATCAGGACTGTATGGTAGAGTGGCAAGACGAAAGCCACTCCTTAGTAAAAGGCACATGGCAGCCCGTCTTGAGTTTGCCAAAAGGCACCTGAATGGCTCTCAGACCATGAGAAACAAAATTCTCTGGTCTGATGAGACAAAGCTTGAACTCTTTGATGTGAATGCCAGGCGTCATGTTTGGAGGAAACCAGGCACCGCTCATCAACAGGCCATTACCATCCCTACAGTGAAGCATGGTGGTGGCAGCATCATGCTATGGGGATGTTTTTCAACAGCAGGAACTGCCAGACTAGTCAGGATAGAAGGAAAGATGACTGCAGAAATATACAGAGACATCCTGGATGAAAACCTGTTCCAGAGCGCTCGAGATCTCAGACTGGGGCGACGGTTTATTTTTCAGCAGGACAATGACCCAAAGCACACAGCCAAGATCTCAAAGGAGTGGCTTCAGAACCACTCTGTGAATGTCCTGGAGTGGCCCAGCCAGAGTCCAGACTTGAATCCGATTGAACATCTCTGGAGAGATCTGAAAATGGCTGTGCATAGACGTCTCCTATCCAACCTGAAGGAGCTTGAGAAGTACTGCAAAGAAGAATGGGCGAAACTGCCTAAAGACAGGTGTGCTAAGCTTGTAGCATCATATCCAAAAAGACTTGAGGCTGTAATTGCTGCCAAAGGTAGATCAACAAAGTATTAAGCAAAGGCTGTGAATACTTATGTAAAAATGATTTCTTCGTTTTCCATTTTTCATAAATTCAAAAACTTAAAAAAAAAACTTTTTTCACCTTGTCATAATGGGGTATTGTGTGTAGAATTTTGAGGTAAGAGCTTAATTTAATATAATTTGGAATGAAGCTGTAACATAATAAAATGTGGAAAAAGTGAAGCGCTGTGAATACTTTCCGGATGCACTGTATGTACAATTATGCAAAACATAAGTCCTGCTCCAGAGGGCAACACCTTTATTTATAGTAACTATTTAATAGATGATCACAGATTTACTTGTTCTGTTGAAAAGGTCAACTGTTGCCATGAGGTAAAGTTAACATTTTTAGGACTGGTACAACTGCAGTTTCTACTACAGACAATGATGCAATTTTCTGGATGTGTACCAAGAGTCACAAATTGAAATTACACTAATGCTTTTCATCATTTATATAACAGATATGTTTTACATGTCTTTGGTAGCTGCTTTTGACCTTTTCAACTCAAATCAGTTTAACAGTTCATGGTATTTTCTGAACAGTTCTGCTGACCTCACAGGCCAAATGATGTAACACTGAATTATGCAACATCTACAACAAGCAAGTATCTGTAAAAACCATTTAGTGAGTTAGAGGATGCATAAAACTAAATATGACAAAAAGGTTACATTTTCCAGTTAGTCACATTTCATGGTTGCTGATAGTTTCATGAGTTAGTAGTATGTGGTGCAACAGAATCTAAACAAATTCAAGTCTGGAAGGGCCCCGAGGACCTTTAAGATTCAAATCAGGTTGTGATTGAACAGCTTGGGCCAAAGTATCCAGCTGAGTCATGAAACTCTGAATCTCCTCAGCAGAACTGTGAGTCCAAGCCAAAGGGAGGTGGTCAGGAATAGGCTTGCGATCTGCAATGCAAATAAACTGTCAGAAAGGTGGAGGCAGATGATGGCAACGTCTGAGCTCATCTGAAAAAGCTGCAGAAAAATGAAAGAATTGTCTCCTCATGTATATGTGGAAGAAGCTGTCACATGTTGCTCTCTTCACCTTGAAAGAACTGCCCGCTGCGTGTCCTGGAGGCAACTCTGGACAAAGCTAACCACACAACGGTGTCAGCTCCCTGCTCTACAGAGCGCAGCCTGTCTCCCATCATCTGGTGGAACTGAGGCATTGATGTAGAAACAGCTGGACATGGAGGAAAAGTCAACTGCTTTTTAGTGGTGTATGTGGGATACAATAATATTAGAAAAAAAAATCTACGGTTGTGTTAAAAATAAAGAAAAAATATATCAAATGTTCAAGCATGTTTACTAAAATATCTTAAGTGCAAGCAACTATTCTCTCGCAACAGGTGAATTTACAAGATGAATGCAGTATATCTCATTTTCTTATGCACTTATACAACTACATTACTGTTACCACCATAACTTACTATTTTAATTAATCTTTTGATACCTTCCTACAAATAAATATTTTGGGGGAAAAAAAAGGATTTGAACCATTGTTTTATCTAAAGGAAATTAGTAAAATCTTTAGGTATTTTTTGTTTGTATAAACAGGGAAAGAGACAGCTTATATGCATCAATAAATCACATGCATGCACAATAAATGAAAATTGAAAACAGAAATAGATTTACTAATACTGTTGAAATAGAAAATATAAATACTTTTAAAAATGATAAATGATAAAAATTAATATGATAAACTAGTTAAATGGCCCGGCCTCTTCTAAGATTAGATCATAATCTGGTTCTTCTGAGTGTGACAGAACACATCAACTTCTGTGTTGAGAACATCGCCTTCACAAGAACAGTGAGGTGCTTTTCCTATGACAACCCTTCATCAGTTACCAGAGAAAACTGCTAAACATAAAAAAGAAATCCTTCAGGGATGGAGCCAGGTGTTATTAAAGATGCCACAAAACTATTTAAAATAAAGATTTAAAAGTCCATGGAGGAATAAAAAGATAACAACACAAGGAATCACAGGATCAGGAATGAAAAAGATTATAGGCTTTAAAATAAAGGGGTGTTAGACTGATGGAAGTCTGGACAGAGCAAATGAGCTTCACATAGTTTTTAACACATTCAGCTCAAAACAACTTTCAGAATTATCCCCCCTGCCTACCGTCAAACAGACCTCATACCCTCCAGTCCAGAACTTTCCTAACACCCTACAGCTTAGTCATGGACCTTAAAACAGCCTAATTTCCCTCAACATAAGGAAACAGTGACACCTCCTCTGGGTGCAGGTCCAGATGGTGTCAGCCCCAGGGTTCTGAAAACCTGCTCAAAACAACTATGTTGGATTCAACTTCAGCCTCAATCAGAAATAAGTTCCTGTGTTGTGGAGGACTTCCTGTCATGTTTATATAACAAAATAAATCATATCCATACATCTTACATGGCAACAGACCAGTTATTCTAACATTTCACATCATGAAAGTCCTTGAGGCTGTTATTGGCTCACATAAATAAGCAAGTTGACACCTTTCAGGAAATATTACAGTTTGCTTGTCGGAATGGGTTTGAGGTTGAGGACACCATCATCTGGTTGCTTCAGAGACCACAGTTTGTGAGACTGGAAGGTTGTGTGTCTGAGATGGCATTCAGTTACACAGGAGACAAGGGATTGTACTCTCACCATTTCTCTTCACACTGTACACCTAAAAATCTTACAAAACAATACAAAATGCTACATGTCTTCTATAAGTCAGTTGTGGAAAGTGCAGTTTGCTTTGCAGACATCTACTGGGGCAGCTAACTGAACAAACTGATCATGAAGGCTGGATCTGAGCTGAGAATGACTACTGCTTGAGCTGATTGGAAAAAAATGCTGCACAAATTGCTGAACATATTGGACAACTCTACACAACACAGTGAGAAAACATGAAAGTGTGTTTAGAGCGAGGCTTCTTCAAGTATGCTACACAACAGAAGTGGCTGAATCCTCCAAAATAAGACTTGGATTATTTTCTAACTTTAAAAAAAGGGAATTAATAAATTAAAGGGATTGAGTTCATTTTCCTGGTTGTATAAAATAAAGTTGAAGCTCCACTTTGAAGTTTTCTTCTTTTTTATTGTTTCTTCTGTCTCCTTTATTACTAAATCTTCTACATGAATTCCAATGTTCCCTACATGTTGACTTTCAGTGACAATATGGGTCACACATTGTGCAAAATTTGACTTTTTTTTTCTTTTAGATGTGACTAAATAAAAAAAAGACATAAAAACAAAGATTCTTATACATTTACTCTCTGTTTTTCTTTATCTTTAACCAGTACCTGGTGTGTCTACCCAGCCTGGATGCATGACAGAGAAGTGAATGATAGGGTTGGCTTTGGCCCAGTGTTGTGTCAGCACCACCTGCTGTCTCTGAAAAGAAACAACACATTGTTATCTTTGTTAAAATAGTCATCTTTTTTGTTTCACATATGTCATATTCAAGCCAGAATATATCTGTCTAATCAAAAATATTTTTGATATTAAAATCCAGTACTAGACGCTAAAATGACAGCATCCTAATCTGCATCACATCTTCTTATTCTACCTTGTTCTGTGCATGGACCATAACTCCATCAAAGTAGCCATTTTCTGACTGCAAGTCATCAACTCGAAGTTTCTGAACCAGCATGCCCCCTGAGGACACAGTGATCTAAAAGACAAGGAGACAACAGCTACACCAGTGTTCTGAGACAACAGCCACTACAACTCAGACAAAAGTGGCATTATGCTGTCCACATGATCCAGATGAAGACTTTTTTGTGTTTATTTGTATGTATAACCATACCACTCTGGGGTCCCGGCTCTTCTGCAGAAGTGGTATGAGAGTCTGTGTGAGGATGTACACCCCTTAAGAGTAAGTGACAAAGACAATAGATGTAAAATGGTTTTATGAGTATGACACTTTCTAACAGATCTTTCTCTTACCCATGGTGTTGGTGGCAAAGTTCTTCTCTATCCCCTCTTCATTAAGCTCCCTCTTGTGCACCATACAGCCAGCATTGTTTATCTACCACAGCATATAACAATTTTTTTTTATTAAAATAAGCATGTGTGAGTAATTTCTTTATGACAGAGTAAAGGGGAGGAGTGATGCCTACCAACACATTCAGTGATGGATACTCTTTCTTGAAGGCCTCTGCAAACTCCCAGACTTTGCGTGTTTGGGACATATCTATAATGTGGATGTATACCTCCTACAAAACAAAAAAGTATGACTCTCTTTTAGTGATATAATAGGATTTGTCTGTTCTTTTTTTTTTACAATTTATTGTATGGTGTTTTTAAATCTAACACACTTACCGTGTTCCCAGATTCATAAACTATATCTGACCTGGCTTCCTCTGCTCTATCTTTGTTCCTACACACCATGTGGACTGTTCCACCTGCAAACAAAAATAAGAGCTTATTTTTTGTCAGAATAAAGCATATCATAAAGCATCACTCCCCAGCATGTACCTTTCTTGGCTATAGCCATGGCTGTTGCTTTTCCTATTCCACTGTTGGCTCCTGTGATCATAAAAGATCGTCCCACAACGGACACTTCCATGTCCTTGGGCTCAAAGTTTTTGGATGCTTCATCATATCCCATCCTAAAAGTACACAGAAAACACACAAATTGATAATTATGTATAAGGAGAGAGAAATGCTCAGCTTAAGAAACAGCTGAAAGACTGTTTTTTCATCGTCAGTAGGGATGTGAATGCCGTTCTCAAGACAAAGGAGCTGTCAATAGAACGATTGTAATTGTACATAAAGGCCAGTTTGTACAGTGATGTGTGCCATACAGTGATCAGACCCTTAACATGCTTCTTTTAAGCTTAAAAATTACATGATATACATTTTCTACCATATAAATTCTATATTCTGATTACCAATAATCTAAACTAGTAATACAGCTCTGATTGATAACTTTTAACATCCAGACTATTGATCAAAATAAACGAGATATTGTACTTACCTTGTATATTGATGGACACCAATCAAAAACCAGATAGAATTTCGATACAGAGACATGATATCAAGTAAACAACAATCCCAAAAACAGCACTCTAGTCAGCTCCTTGTTAACCACTGTGACAGATCACCAGCATCACATAGAACAGATGTAGAAGGAGCACCTGCTGCTCTCTAGCGATCCTCCATGAGAACAACACTTAAACACACACTAACACAGTAAAGTGGTAAAGTTAAAGTTTGATAAGTTCATTCATATGGAAGCTGCGTGCTTTTGGTTGAGTGGGTCCCTGTAACACAAACCATAAAACCATAACCAATCCAGATGCCCGTCAGTTTTGCTGACGCGTCGTTCCTCCGCCGGCCAGGAGGGCGGAGTTAGACATTGTTCACGCTGACCGCTCTAGACGAAGCATACCTACATTATGTTTTCAGCCGGACTGTTTGGCCCTTTGTGAGGGTTAAAGGGCATATTTTCTCATCTTCTGATAACGTTTGTAGCACTTGGAGCCGCGTCAAAATGGTAAGTGTTTGGCAGCTATTTTGTGCGCATGACTGTGTCTGTAAGGCAGCGTCAGTCTACATTTGCTGTTCACCTGTTGCACCTGCTGGCGCCCACAGGTAGCCAACGATGAAACTCTCGCACTTCCTCTTAGACTGAGAGGTGTTTCGTGTTTTCAAGACTTCAAATGAGACTATATTTGTCTGTTTGTTTGTTTGTTTGGTTTTTTTATTGGGCCATTTTATAATATGTAGTCCATTTTTAGCGACAGTCGGAAGTAAGGCGTTTCCATAACCGGTTCCTTTAGTACAACAGGTTTCACCACCTTCCACCGAGTCCTCCCTTTCTGCCTGTTTAATACTTTACATATTAATTTGCCTGTGGAATGAAAACAAGGGACAGACACTCTACTGTAAACTCCAGGAGTGGTTTTATACTGTTTTTAACAAAATAGTTTCAGGCAAGCAACCCTGCTAATGCTCCTTCGGTTGTATTGTTCCTTTCAAACCAGTTCCAAAAGTAGAAATACTAGTAGACTATGTCCTCATTTTGTGGAAGCCAATTAGCCCTGACATTGTCCTACTTTTTCTATATGTGGCTTCAACAAAATTTCAGTTGAGCTTGCTGCTCTTTTGTAGTGCTGAAAGACGTCTGCGAAATATAAGTTGCAGAAATAATCTGTAAAAAGAGTTTGATGAAAGCAGGCCTGAAGCAGCTGAGTAAAATGTTCATGTATGTTAAAGATATGATGCCATTCGGTTATAAAGGCTAATGCAGCTTTGGATTGGGAACTGTTTTAGCCCATTTGCAGGGACATTACATAAATCTAAAGAATGAGATGAGATTTGTATGAAACATTGAAGTAACTGAAAAAGTTTATGAATGTTTTTTATGTATTTAAATACGAATTAATCTTAAGTATTTAGTTTTTATTTTACTTTATGTCTCACCTGTAATGAAATACATGAAATGAGGTAGAAATAAAACAACGTTTTACCAGAAATTAAAAATATTTTTTCAGAATTATAGTTGTATACAGTGCTGTAAGCACATTTACATTTCTGAAACATTTCTTAAAAATGAAATATTAATGTAAATACTTTGCTGTGCACGAAATATGTTAAAAAAAATATTGCTGTTTGCTATTGCTATATGCTGTTGCACAGCATGGTTTTGCCTTTTCTTCTTTCTTGGTTTGTTTATTTCATTTATTATAGCAAGGAAACATTTCTAGTAATTTTCAAGTCTGGAAATTATTTTTTAAATAAATCACAAAGAAGCTTTGGAAGACTTTATAGTTATTATATTTACCAGCCTTCAATCTTTAACCAAAATCACCTCAAAACTTTAAATGCTAAATCAGGTGTTCCCTGAAAACCTCTGTGCCATCAACAATGAAAGGAAGACTTAAAGGAAACATTGTGGTGTGGAGGGAAACTTAGTGTTTGTTTTGATTTTGAGCCAAACTTGCTCAGAACTCAGAAAAATGTCATTTGTACTTTCAAAATGCTCATTTCTGCCTGTCAAGCCTGTTCGTTTTTCTGTGCTAGGATGGCGGTAGTCCAGTGAAATCATACCATGAGCTTGTATATTGTTCAACCTCCAATGTATGCGTGTAACATTGTCATTTAAATAAGTGTGGACATGTATTTGTAAGTATTTGTCTACCATCCATACAGACATGACGAATCTCCCCACTGATGTCGTTCTTTGTTGTCAGATGCGCTTCCTGCTGCTCTTTAGTCGCCAGGGGAAGCTGCGCTTGCAGAAGTGGTACACTCCCATGCCAGAACGTGAGAAGAAGAAGATCATCAGAGATATGACCACCATGGTGTTGGCACGGCAACCACGTTCCAGCAACTTCCTGCAGTGGAAAGACCTGAAGATAATTTACAAGAGGTGAGTCAAATACCCGTATTTGTTGAAGCTGCTTAAATGAGTAATTACTTCTCTGATATTAAATTTAAATTGCACATTATATGCTGATATATTACCTTTTTATAAACATCCCTTTGTTCACATCTTCTCAGGTATGCAAGCTTATATTTCTGCCTGGCTGTAGAAAATCAGGAGAATGAGTTACTGGGCCTGGAGGTTATTCATCGCTATGTGGAGCTGCTGGACAAATACTTTGGCAATGTATTTTACTTTTTTGTTCCTATTTAATACTTAAATGCTTGAATAATTTAGAATGTAAAGTTGATATGTTCCTCTAAACATGAACATGCACTACAATGCTCTCCAGAACCATCTCACTGATAATAACCACAATAATCATTATACGTCCTCTTAGGTGTGTGAGCTGGACATAATCTTTAACTTTGAAAAGGCCTATTTTATCCTGGATGAGTTTTTAATGGGAGGGGAGATACAAGAAACCTCAAAACAGATTGTGAACCGTTCCATTGAATCCTCAGACATGTTACAGGAGGTGAGATGCACTGACACACACATACACAAATGTACACAATTTGTCTTGCAAATGCAGTTTGAGCATGTAACATGTGTTGCATGGCTCAGTTCCTAAAAGCAATACTGACATGTTTCCAAATCAGGTTTGATTCTGTTCTTCTAAGTTGTAGCTATGAAATATTTTATAATGCCTAAATTCCTGAAATTGGCATTTTAATATTTAGCTAAACAACGACACTTCTAAAGGAATGTGTTTAGCTCCAGTTTAGGAACGTCATAATTATTGCCTGAGTGTGAACTAGTCAGTGTGCAATAGTGAGTTTGATCAAACGGTGGTGCTGCTTAATCCTTGTTGTGGCTTTTTCTCCCCCATAGTTAAAAGGTATGCAGATGTTTGCTGCTGCTCCCTCTTTTTATAGATTGTGTTGTTGCTTGTCTCTCTACTTCTTGTGTGCATATCTGTCCCTCTCTCAGCCAGCAGAAACATGGGAGAGAGACAGATTCTCTTGGCATGTGGCGTAAACTTTAGTGTTTGGCTGATGCTTCCTGCTCCCCCCTCCTCTAGGCTCATGACTCTGTGTGGTACGGCAGTTGAACTGGGTGTGTTGTTCTGTGATTCTGTGTAGGGCTGACTAACACTTTTAATCTAGAGCTGGATTATGTTCAGCGTAGACTCCCATTCATTTTGATTATTATCGCTTCAGGATGACAGCAGTGAGTGGTATGAGGTGGAGCTGTTTGGATGACCTTGAATATGGACAGACAGGTTAGATGTTCTGCTTGTGTTAGTTATCTATCGTGTGTTGGTGTGCTCAGCATTTAATAACAGGTGGTGTGTAGATATGTGCAGTACAAATTAAATGTATTACAAGGCATTTTTATTTATCTGAGAGCCTGATTTTTCTGTTATTTTCTGCTTTCTGTGCCTTTTCTCAGACTTTGGAGGAGTATATGAGCAAACCTGCATTTTAACCTGTGGGAAAAAAGGACACTAATGGAAGGGAGGAGTTCAAGATCCTGATTTACTGTGTATGAGTCAAAGGAATTTCTGACAATGAATTTATTTTAGCGCTGCTGAATATTTTCCAAAGAGCGCTCACTGTGTGCCTGAAGGGTGGGGTGGGGTGGGCATTGTTTTTTACACTGATTGCTATTAGTAAAGGGTGAGGTATGAAAATCATATCAGTGGGGTGAGTTTAATTTAAAACACTGTTACGTTAATATTTAAATATTCTCCTAATATTTTAGAATAGAATCATTTTATGATAAAAACTGTTTGATTTAGAACAACTGTGCCTCTTTGATACTTCACCTAGTTTTTCACTGCACGTCTCTGTCTTACCTGCTTTTTCACCAAGAAAAAAACTGATTGTCACTGATTTCCTGCACTTCTTAATCTGTATATAATAAACATGTCTGTGTTAGAATATTGGTCTAAGGAGCAGTTACCAGTGTGGGTGTCAGTCCATTTCTTTCTTTGTTGATACAATGTAGTGAATAAAATGTTTATTTTGATAAAGAGTCTACGTTTTTATTGTAATAAACAAGTATTTGAATGATTATATCACAAAAATGTATCCAACTTTTTTGGGGGGAATTTTGTTTAAATAGGGATAAACATGTCCGCCCCTCGTCTCAGTAATCTCTGGCTGCCTGGGGTGTCCTGTGAGTGTAATAACGCAACACAACTCAACAAGGAGAAAAAATAATACCGCTGATGCTTTATTGATCTGTGATCGATCACACATTGTTGAACATGTACAAAATGGTTTAAAAATGAGCATACACAGCACAACCACTGTTAGGCCGACAATACAGAGCTTTGCAGTATGAAAGGGTTAGAAGGCAGGCGACGGTCTGATATTTAGACTTTAAATAATTACTTATATTTTAACATTTAAATCACTAACCCTGAATATGTCACGAGTCACAACAACACTCGTTCTCAGCCCAGCACATGGCCCTAACGAAAAATCCCTATAATATTCCTTATAGTGCTTCTGTTTGATCTACTGTAGGCCCGGTCATAATTATACTCTAATAATTTACATGTTATATTCACATATGTAATTGAATACTTTGACACAGATGAAAAATTAGCTTTTTATTTGAGCATTTCTCAGCTGATTAGCATATAGATTAAAATATAGGGTTGTTTACAAACACCATTTCATGTAAACAATCTTTAAACAACATCACAACTTCAGTTTGTCAGGTTTGATTTTAAATGTAATTTATCAAGCTAACTCAGAGCTTCCATCCACTGTGTTATAAGATCACCTTTTGCCTCACTGGTAGCACCTTTACTCTCTTGCAGTATCATTAAAATATTTCTAGAAGATTCTTGCAGCAAGTAGGGACTTCATTGTTAAAATAATTTGCTATAGTTAATTTTCGTTAGGGTGATATTAATACCAGCTATATTTCAAATAATAGAAATTTGTAAACTAGATCACGTCCACCAAACTTAATGTTTTTAGACTGTATAAATACTATATTCATAATAATGCGTATTGCAGGGGATTGGGCTACATCCCGGCGACGGATGTTTCACGGTGCTCCTTCTCCTCTTCTTCATTCACGGTTTGTGGAGCCGATGTCTTGACCGTCATCTCTTCTTTCCCCTGCATCTCTGTGGGCTTCACCTTCTCCTCCATGGCCAACTCGGTTTCCCTCTTGGCCACTGGCCTTTTCTCGTTGTCTGCTTGCTCCATGTAGTCCTTCATGGCGCGCTCGTACAGCTCATAGGGGAACTGCCCCTTCAGCTGCGCCTGGGTGTCCCGCTTAGAGATGGTGTTGGGGTACTCTGTGAGGATTTTCGCAGCAAGGTAAGTCGTCACCTCATCTTCCACGTCACCATCGTCGTCGCCGTCGTCGTCAGCGCCGTCAGCCTGACGTTTCAGGGGCATTTTGTTGAGCTCCGATAAAAATAGGTTCTCCCTACGGCCGGAGGGAGGGGGGATTTTAACTGGACCTGTGTTTGTGGCAGGATTGGACGCCGCCTGAATTCTGCTTGTGGATGAAGCAGTCTTCATGGGATTCTGCACCACTGGATACTCGTTACTGATAGTTTCCACCCCAATTATGTCTAAAAAGTCCTCTCTGTCCATGTCATCAGGCACAGGCTTGTTCTTCAGTGGCAGTCTACGGCTGAAGTACCTGATCTTGGGTGTTTGGCCGGCCGTGTAGCGGGTTGAGGCTTGGGGATTGCGATGGAGCTTTCTGAGCTCCTCTGTGAGCAGCATATCAATAAGGTCCTGAGGGGGCACGTGGAGCTTGAGGGAGAGCTCCAACAATTCCTTCACGGTCCGAGGATCTACGATAGAGGGGCGGATCAGTCTCTTCCTTTGCTCACCAGTCTGATCCCTCTTCTGTGTCTGATCGCTCATCTCCAGGACCTTCAACAGGTAGTAATCTACGAGCTTAGTGTCATCATCAGCTTCCTCTTGGTTCTGGCTGGCGCGGCGCTGCATCTCCTCCCGTTCCGATTCCTCCTGGTCATTGATCGCCCTGTCCATTTCTTCGTGACTCCGGTTTACCATCTCTTCTGTTTCTTCCCTCTCTTCCACAGGAACCCACTCCTCTCCACCGGTCACATCCTCGTAAGCCCGATTTCTCGGGCTGAGCTCTTCTTCTCCTTCATCGTCATCCTCCCCGAACACATCTCTTTTCTGGCCAGCGATAGCGGGCATCCTCCCGAGCTCTTCAAAGATAGATCTTAAGTTGGCGAGGCTCTGAGGTGTGTACTGCTCATCCAGGTCCTCTGTTGCGCGCTTGGAAGCGTCTGTATTCTCTTCATCTTCAAACATCAGCGGATATTTCTTGTGGGGTCTAGGGAAATTGCCGTAGTCTGCCGGTGCGCTTTCGGGTAATTCGGTATCTTTGGTGCGGTGCCTGTGTGTTCGGCGATCGTTCCTGGGTTCTGATGCGGGACTGAACCCTGCGTCTTTTCCGACTTGATCCTGAAGAGACTTGAGCATGGCTTTCATCAGCTGCTCAGCTGTAATGTCCTGCCTCATGCCGGGGGTGGGCCGACGTTCAGGACCCTCGTCCTGTTGCGAAGCAAGCTGAAGCAGAACCCTGAATTTGTCCACTTCGTCATAATCCACAGGTTCGGATCGATCCCCATTTCGTTGCTTCAGGTTCTCAATGTACTCCAGGGCTTTGATCATGTCAGAGCTGGGTGGGTAGGCAGCCGGCTGCCCCTCACTTTCCCCGCCTCGGAGCCTATAATGACGGGGGAGAGATGCAGCCTGCACGGCGTATCCATGAAGGAGGACGGCGAGCAGGACCACGGCTCCCCCCGCGGGCAACTTGTGGTGGAAATGCAGCATTGTAGGCAATTTATTACCTGTTAAACAAGAATAACACATATGAGCGAAACTATTCAGTCAAATCGTTTTACTTTTTTATGTTTTTGCAAATAACCTCGATGAAAGACGAGCTCGAGAAACACTGAGCGCGTGACCGAGTCTGTTTTGAACTAGGATTTGTATTCCTATCAGGGAATTACACTCCGCAATATTGAATGATATGATGCTGCGCGCGAGGAGATGCATTCACATCACAGGATGAGTCATTCCCCGCGTTGTTATGGGCAACCTCAACATCCTATTTCCTCATGTCTGTAGCCTATAAACCTCAATCAACACTCTCCTTTATTCCACTACGTCAACAGCATATTGTAAACATCGATTACGGAGGAAGCCTTTCTTCACATTAATACGCATCACTGTCAAATGTGCGGAAATACAACTAAATAATAATATACACTCTAACACTCATTCTATTAATTTAAACTAGGCTATAAATACTCAAAAATAGAAAAATATAGTTTTTGTTACCTTTGGTAATAAAGCTCAGACAGCAGTAAGGGTGTATGGCATCTCTTCAGGAGCGGTGCTGATTCTCTTCTGTTTTCAGCACTTGGACAGCTCCCTTGTTATATGAGGCAACACCTGACCACCACGTCATCACACCAACACACGCAAGAGCTGGTCCTAAAAAGTCCGTATAAATGATTCAGGTTTATGAAATGGCATACTAAGGAGTCTGCTGTATCAAAAATAGCTCTTATTGCTGTCTGCTCTCCTCTGTAGAGTCTAACGACTGGAAAGATAGTTTGATATAGGGCTGTTGCAACGGTAAGGGAGCAATTTATTTGTGTAGATATTCAGTCCACTGGGCATTTGACATGTTTTAAGGAAAATTTTTGCAGCGGAAGAATACACAAATTCTTAACTTCAGTTTATGTGAACATTTGAAAACCTATTAAGCACCTGTTTTACGAGACTGTAATAGGACTGCACCATTGGTTTTAAAGAACAAAGGGAGAGAGAAGGAGAAGGGGGCATGCCAAATATGCTTTAAAACATTTATGTTATCTTTTTTATCATGACACTGTACATAAACTGTTTTTGGTTGGTCATGATATTAACATACAGTTTTACCATAGTTCCTTCTGCCGTCGTGGCATTTGAAGAGTTAAACCCTCTAGCGGTGACTCATAGGCTCAAACACCGCGGAGCTGCTGTCGCAATTCAGAGGCCCTTCCTCTCTCCCCCTACTCTGCGCTGACAGAAATGATGATAAACGCCCTCCTGTCGGTTGGGGGCCAAGCCCTAGCATTCCGCAGGTCGACAAGATAAAGGGGCCACAGCAAGACAGCTGCCGATTAAAGGTCATAGATGGGTGGCGACAAAGTTTATAGGGAGATCAGAAGCTGTAGGCATACTTACTTCGCCTTATGTCATCCAGTGAACATCTGCGATTATCATCAAAATATGATATCATTATTTTCGTCTTGTATTAGACCAGTTGAAATAAAAAAGTGTTGTTATAAGGTTAATGAACATTTTAAACATATTCGAAATGAAAGGGAATATAAAAAAGAAAGATAACTTTACAAAACCCGTGACTTGGAGCTAGGCTTCTGATTTATTACGAAAAATGCCAAAAAAGTGGATTTATGGTTTCACGATTAAGCCACATTCTTGCTAGATTTAAATTTTAACATCCTTGAACTCCTGTTTTATATTTTCTCTGTTCACGTCCTTGTAGCTTCATGGCAAGCCTCGGAGCTTCGTAATAAGTTGAGGATGCGATGCTCCAGGTCTCAAGTCGCCTTTAGAGTCTCTAAAGCAATCCTATCTGCTTAACGTCCTCTGACATGAAATAGGCTACATATCCATTTCATGTAGCCCATCCATTTCAGCCAAATGCTTTGCGCCTCTAATTGCTTTCGATGTGTTCCGCAGTTATTGCATGTTTCCCTTAATACTCATTAAAAGCAAGGAGCACGTTGTGTTACTGTCACCAAGCTGACGTCAACAGTGCTGGAAGGGCTCTTTCAACTTGGAAGTGCTGCCTGTCGTCTTGGGCTGAAGAGCTGCAGAAAGCTTCATGATGTTAACAGTGTATGCGGGAGTGGGTTAATAAAATAATGGATCCAGTGTTTGGTAAAACATGGTGTTGTTTGCAATGGGATGAGCGATACTGCAAGATTTTGTTTCCATCCGATACTAAGTAGGCTAACTAAAGTGCTAATATCATCGATACTGATATTTTTTAATGCTAAGAAATTAATCTGTGGAATTAATACTTTAATTTTTTTAAACACATTTATGGATGAAAAACAAAGTTATTACCCATACCATAAAAATCTGAATTTGGCATTATCTTGGCGAGAGATGCTGATTTAGAGCATAGATGCCTTGTTGCAGCAGTGAACCAAATCCACCAAAAACACAAGTTGAACTGGAGCTTTTGATTTTGAATATGCAAGACATATAAATACAAAAAGGACATAAAAAACACACACATATAAAAATGTAACCAGTATAAACAAATAGAAAAAAACAAAACAAATTCACATAACACCTAGTGCTACCCAACACCTCCCTTATCCCTATATCTCTGGAAAATAATAATATCTTTGTACCTCATTTTAAACTGTTTTATGAGACACATCCTCCTTATTCAAGAAGAGTGTGAATGTTTTCAAGCCTTACATTTAGATTTTTTCAATCAGGTGTCCAGAAACAAAGTTATTATTGATGCTATTTTAAAAATCAGAATTTGACATTGTAGCAGCAAGAAAAGCTGATTTTGGGCATGTGGGTCACTGCTGTGAACCAAATTCACCAAAAACCACTTAATCCTGCTTATTTATGAATGTTCTGACAGTTTCAAGCTTTACATTAAAGTATTGAATTTATCTATCTATTATCACAGTAGTTTCTATCGATATCAATCCCAATGTTGGTATCGATATTATTGATATTTGGATTGATCACCCACCGCTACTTGTAAGCCTATAATCCCTCATCACTCCTAGTTTATGTCTCCATTCACAAACAGCAGTCCTTCTGAGAAATAGCAGCAGCTTCCATCCACTGGCATTCTCTGCCCTCATGAAGAAATAGATTAAGCTTTTTGCTTTCTATCAGTTTTAATGAAAAGGGAACACAGAGGAAAACATGATAAATGTAAATGTACTGCTCATTTATTGGTCATGCTGGTGACTAATGCACTTGTCTCCTGGTGACAATGTTATATCTTTTACATAACTTAAGAGCTGTGACAAATTATTGAGGGGAATTTTACCCCAGCTTGGGTCTTTTATTAATTCAGTTATGTTTATTTAAGAGCATGCATTGCATAAAGAAACACCATCATGAGTATATATCAAGTGATTTTTTTTGGGGGGGGGGGTACTGCTTGCAAGAAGCTGCCATATGCTGCAGTGTGTTCTTTCACATGGGATACAATATTATTGAGGCACATTTCTGCCAGTATCTGGTCTTTGGATCAATCATGTGGGATGACAAGCTGTTAAACATCTGTTGAGACTCTTTAGATATCAAACGCGCATGCATTTCAGTGAAGGTGCTTATCCGTTGCTGCTCAGGTTATTTTAACTCCTCTGGAAGCTATGGTGATTCTAAGTGATGGATTTGAGTTTTCAAAACTCAAATCTCCACAGGATCCTGCTGGTGAAAGATTCACTGACTGAATCTTTGATTTGTCTCCAGGGTCTGTGATGAGCTGTCTGTGTGCATTGTTCCATACAGACCCATCTTTTCAGTCATTAAAAACAAAGCATTTCCACTGGTTGGAGATGTTGAATCTTTTTTCTCTTTGCCTTTGTCTGCACCTCTCCTTCACTCACTCTTTATCAATGAGGATTACAGCAGTGAGGAGGGAAAATGAGTGTAATTAGATTAGGAGTCCATTCTTGCTGTCTCATTGACTTTGTTTCCTGCACATGACTTTGATGTTCTCTCTCTCTCTCTCACACACATACACTATCTATCAATAGAAATCACTTATATTACGACAATTTATAACTATCATGCACAGTTCAGGTAACATAAACTGCTCTTAGCTACAGTATATTCTGTCTGCTGTGCATTGTGTAATCCATCTAACTAAATTATTTTAGTGGCTCACATGTTCAGTAACTGTACCATAGAAGTGCTTCATTAATCAAATATCTTAATGAACCTAACCAGGACATAACTGGTCCTGCAGGTCGTAAGTATTTCATGCAACTCACAGAGCTTGTCACAAGTGTTATTTCTTCTTACATACACCCATCAGCACAGAGGTTCCTGATGTCTCCACAGCTCTGCATGTAACAGAAAAGGAAACACTTTTGACAAATCAGTGAACTGTTTTCAACTCCTGGAAATTCTGCTTTGATAACTTAATAAATTCAGTTATTTTTGAACAGTGCAAAATTACAACAATAATCAGACATTTCCAAACACTTCAACTTAGTAACTTGGTGCGAGTGGGAAACAAAAGTTTTCTTTTGAGTGGAAAAAAAGATCAGGCGGGGTGAGCATCTGTCCCAACTTTCTGGAATAAAGTGTCAGGGATTTGTTCAAATTCTTGACCAGAGCAGTGAAAGCACCTGAAACAACTCAAAGTGCACTGTTTTGGTAACCCAGTGCCTTCTGTAGGTTGCTCAAAACAAGTGATATATTTGTGTCCTGTTAAACTATACTGGCTAAGGTAAGCAAGTGCTACAGAGTGGGCGTATTAACTGAAACTCATCCCATTAAAGACCATAATTTTACACCATGATTAATCGATTTCCCGTTCATGGTAGACGTGCACAATCATATTGCACACATTGTGATTAATGTTTGTTATTTGGAACGTAAAATGACTCAAAACTATGTGCAAATGAGAGTGTGATTATAAGATCATTTGACTTAGAATTACAGAGAATGAGCATCATGTTTTCAATGAAATGAATCACATTTGATGACAGTGAGGGTTGAAGCAGAACTAAAAAACTGATCAGTGAAAATCTGAATGATGATAATAACTTACAAAGGAAAAAAAATGTCTTAAACTTTATATTTTTTTTATTTCTGTGTGGGAACAGAATTGTCTGGATTTCTAGGGTTGTGATTACCACCCCTTTAAATATAAATTTTTTAGTGAAGAGGCTATCGTTATGCACAGAGGATGTTTTGGCAACAGTCATCTTAAATCATATCTTTTTTGGACTTCAGAGGGCGAAGCTTGTCAACATAATATCTAAAGCTTTGAAAGCAGACAGTTAATCTGATGTTTCACCATCGTCATGAACAAGAGACTCAAATGGAAACACATAAAAAAAAAGTAATTTATTGCAATTATTGATTGATATTTAATTGCTTTTAATGAATCAAGTCCATTTTTGTCATTATATTGTAGAACTGGATTAATTTTACTAGAATATTAAAACTTAACCTTTAATTTGGATTTATTTGAAACCTTATGTGTTTTATTTAGCCACAATGCAGGATTTGGAGAACTGCGGTTCCTATTCCTTGCGCATCAAAAATTTAATGTGGCACCCTTTTGTTTCAGCAAGCAATGATAATTTTAAGCCAGGTATAGTTTTTAATATCAGGTTTAGTTTAATTCGCTTCTTTTCACAATATCATAAATGGTTAGTCTGTGTTCTATTTAATCATTGAATACTACACTATCTGCAGTATTTGGAGCTTATCTCTGCCCTTTTACAGCAACAGTCTGAAAGTCCACGGCTGTTTTCCTACATGTCAATCAAAGCTGTGGGGAGGGAATGATATCTCAACAAAGGCATGCATGCGTCACAGCAGATACACATGCACACACATATTCAGCTGCACATGCATACACTACTTCACAACGATTTATCTGAAGACTTTTTGCAGTGTGCTGCTTTGTATGTGTTTCTTTAATAATTCAAATTCAGCTCAAGGACCTGCGACTCATCCATGGGTCGAAGAGTTCTTGTGTAGCCTAGCAGTTTGATATGATGCTGTCATATTAAGTTATAAAAAACAATAACAATCATTGTATGAAAGAGATAAAGAACTGGGTACCATCTTTTGTTTGTGTTCATGTTCTTCAACCTCCCTCCTCTTCTTTATGCAGCGGAGCATAGAGTCACACCTGTTGTCAAGGCTCACCTTCTTTTCAACCAATGTCTCCATGGTGATTGCTGCCTCACAGCCTTTTATCCCCCCCCCCCCCCCCCCCCCCCCGCACACACACACACACACACACACACACACACAGGCCAGTATCCTTGTCTCCTTCATTAGACGCTTCGCTTCTCAAACTTGTTGGCTTTGCTACTGGCTTGCAGTCATTACTTTTTTTTTTTTTTTTTTTTACCTCTCTTGTACCCATCTAAGTTATCCTTTCCTTTGTGCCAATTACTGTGACTAATGCATGGTTCTTGTCTTTGGAAGTAGGCAGTTGAGAAGCCGAGATGAGGGAGATTAGAGCCACAATATGTTGGCTGAGCCATTAGGATGGAGGGACAAAAATCAGGAAAGAAGACTATCTGAACTGTAAAGGGAGAGGAGAGCTGTATAAATTAAACACTGTCGCAAACACTGTCTTTTTTTAAAAGGTCACATGTCCATCTGAAGCTACTTGAATGTAGCTGAAAACCAGCAAGATGAAGTTAATATTTGAGAACGGTTTCTGTGGCCATGCCTCCATTCCCTTTATTTGAGGGTATTTTGAAATATCTTCTATAAAAGAGTTAAGATTTTAGAAATTGCCGTATTTATGATTCTGCAGAGTAATATGATAATATTTTTTCCACTCTCATTTTCTCATTTATCTCAAACTGTAAAGACTGGAAACTTTATCTACCTACAGCCCTATAGCTCACTGGATAAGAAGTGAAGGAGATTTTACAGGTTTTATGTGCCAGACTCTTTCTTGGCTGAATGTAGTGACTTACCCAGCATGTAACCCAAAGAAGGATGGTGAATTGGTATTTTTAGATTGATGGTATTACCACAGAGCCAATTAAGGTGTTTCCTTTAAAGTCTACTAATACCCCTCAAACTTTTCTATAGTTCTCTGTTTTTCTCAGTTATTTGTCCATTATTTTAGACATCAAACATGTCTGTAGAGCCACCTTTGTTTTCTATGTAATATTGAACATTGAACAACATTTGGAGCATCCCATCCTAAAGCAATGCAGATTTAAAAGCCCATTAAGCTGGACTGCTTTAATACTTATCTGGATGTCTTAATAGATTTGTGGGGAATCACCTACTGGTCTGAAATACTGAAGTTTAATAAAACCTGGGTTGGGTCGTGAGGGAAGCTGCCTAAGCAGGGAAGCCCAAACTTCCCTTTCACCAGCCACATTTGCCAAGTTGTCTGGGGGGATCCCGAGGCCCTCCAAGGCTAGCCGAGAGATGTAGTCCCTCCAGCGTGTCCTGGGTCTTCTCCTCCCCTCCACTGTTCCATGACCAGGACGAAAACCACATTGCTCTTCCTCAATCCAAGGTTCGACTTTCCGACGGACCCTCCTCGCCAGGACCCCTGGATAGACCTTACCACAGAGGCTGAGGAGTGTGATCCCCCTGTAGTTGAAACACACCCTCCAGTACCCCTTTTTGAAGAGGGGGACCACCACCCCAGTCTGCCAATTTAAGGGAACTGTCCCTAATGTCCACACAATGTTGCAGAGGCATCTCAGCCAGACAGCCCTACAGCATCCAGAGCCTTAAGGAACCCTGGGCAGACCTCATCCACCCACAGGGCCCTGCCACCAAGGAGCTTTTTAACCACCTCAGCGACCTCTGCCCCAAAGATAGGAGAGCCAACACCGGGGTTCCCGACTGATTCCTCATTGGAAGAATCATTGGTGGGACTGAAGAGGTCCTCGAAGTATTACCTCCACTGGCCCACAACATCCCGAGTTGAGGTCAGCAGCCCCCCCATCCCCACTGTACACAGTGTTGATGTAACACTGCTTCCACCTCCTGAACCGCTGGATGGTGGGCCAGAAGCTTCTCAAAGCCATCCAGAAATCATTCTCCATGGCCTCTCCCACGCCTGAGTTTTTGCCTTAGCGATCACCAAAGCAGTGTCCCGCTTAGCTTGCCAATACCCATCAGCTTTCTCCGGATTCCCAGAGGCCAAAAAGGCCCAATAGGACTCCTTCTTCAGCTTGACGGCATCACTCACTGCTAGTGTCCACCAACAAGTTTTGGTATTTCCACCATGACAGGCACCAACAACCTTGTGGCCATAGCTCCAATTGTTCACCTAAATAATAGAGGCACGGAACACAGCCCACTCAGACTCAATGTCCCCCGCCTCAGCTGGGACATGGTTGAATGTCTGCCGGAGTTGGGAGTTGAACTTCTTTCTGACAGGGGACTTCCCCAGGCGTTCCCAGCAGACCCTTACAACACGCTTGGGTCTGCCAGGCCTTACCGGTATCCTCCCCCACCATCTGAGCCAACTCACCACCATGTGGTGATCAGATGACAGCTCCACCCCTCTCTTCTCCCAAGTGTCCAAGACATGTGGCCACAAGTCCGACTATAAAGTTGATCATGGAACTGCGGCCTAGAGTGTCCTGGTGCCAAGTTCACATGTGGACACTCTTATGCCTGAACATGGTGTTCGTCATGGACATCCATCCATCACATCTACCGAGGTAAACCCCAACGTACAGGTGTATCCAGGCAATTGTAACCTGGGTCCATAGTTTTTCGTCATCATAGGGGTCTATTCAGCCATGCTTTGTCTGGTCCTTCCTAGAGACCGGTTTGCCATGTGTAACCTACCAGGGGCATTAAGCCCCAACAACATAGCTCCTAGGCTCATCAGGACGTGCAAGCTCTTCCACCGCGGTAAAGTGGTGGCTCGCAGAGAAACCTGTGAAATTGTAAAATAGAATTAAAATTAAAATTTTTCCTCTTAACATATAAATATTTTGAACAGCCAATCATATTGTTATAAAGACCAAGAATCCCACTAGCGTAACTAGCTCGCAGACAACAGATTTACAAATTGTTACTAAAATGTTGTCAATATTGAATGGGAGGCAGAACCTCCTGCATCATCTTGGATAATTTATTTCTATAGGTTTATGAGTTCTTTTTGCTCAGTCATTTGCAATATTGGGGGTAACTGCATCTTCAAACACAGGAGCGGGATCTCTTCCTAGACATGATAAAAATGTAATGCAACACAAGTTTCTCGCAAAAACTGCATTTGAATCTGTCCATTGATCAACATAATTTCTAATTTGTAATTAAATCAAAATATTTATTCCCCATCTACACCTCAGTCTCCTCTTCTCTGACAGAGTGTGTTGTGTTTAAAGTAAATCCCCGCCCACCACCACCACCGCTTTATATTGGATGCATTATTATATTCAAGAGTACAGACTGTAATGCATCATCATGTACAATTGGCTTTTGAACTTTACTCCTGAACTCACTAAAATCTTCTGTTACTATCTTACCGACATCATCCCGACTATCTCTCCCATCCCAAACCTAATTTTTGCTTTTGCTCAACACATCAGCAGCCACCCTCAAATCTTTTGCAATATTTTTCATCTCTTCTGTGCTTCTTCTCAGCTATTTTTCCACACAACCTCCCACTAACCTGTCAACTTCAATTTTACTCTTTCTGTCCATTATTACCTTTCACCCCTGCTTTTCTATTACCCTGCTCATATTATTGAAAGTGAGTGTTCTGGTTGTTCCGAATCATCCCCCTCTCAAAAGACTAATGATGTGTGTGTGCATGGCTTCTTTTCTTTAATGCTCTTGTGTGTGTGAGCACACGTGCACAGATTGTATCAGTGTCTATGGTAAGGGATGCAGCTTGACGCACTGGCTGACGTTACCAGAAGCCAAGGCAGGATGTTTTTATTGATGAAGAAATCTTGTCAATGAAGACGGGCAAAAATTGCATGCAGTCAAAACTGACGAATATAAATGTGGCACACAAAGTTTGATCACTTTTAATGATGCTTTGTACAAACTAATGGGGCACATATTCACCGCAAAAAAATCTATAACTCATCATGTAAATCTCCAAAGAGTTTTTCTGAATCCCTAATTGGATGTGTATGTGAAAGTGTTGAAATGCACAGAGTCTAGGCAACAGCATAATTTTTGTATTCCTGCACATCTGAATGGGAGGCTGAGTGTTTTTTTTTTTGTAAGTATGAGTCAGTAAGTGTGGATGTTAATAAACCGGAGACATATTTAATATTCCATCAAAAACCCAACATCCTATTCTAACATGCCACATTTACAGGATGCTACCCCTGCTGTGAAACAAACAAGATTTAAAATAATGCAAGAATTTTAAATGAGCATCCTATTTTTGTCTCCCTTCCTTTTCTTCACAGTCCATCCTCTCATCTCTAGATCAGTCTCAGTCTATGAACCTTACATCACTCCCCCCACCCCCCTTTGTTTTTCTACTTCATCTTCTGTTTCGTTCCTCCCACCACTTCTCTTGTTCCTTCTTTTTTCTCCCCCATTTTTTTTTCTTCACTTGTGCTTTTATCTCTACGGTTTCTCCCCACGACCTCCTTTCAGTGTGTGACGATGGACGCCTCCCAAACAGCTTGACCCATCGCTCTTCCACCTCCACACCTCCCCTCCCTCACCCATCTCCCTCCTCTCCTCCCTACTGATGCTATAAATACCCAGCCTTGGTGAGTCATCGCCCAGACGTATCAGTTGCTTCTCCCTCTCTGCTTCACCATCGTCAGCCCCCTCCCACCCTCAGTCTCTGTGCCTTGCTTCTCTGCTCAAGCTCATTACGCGACCTCACACGTTTTTCCATCTCTAATTTGGCCCTTGCATCATGATGAACCCATGCTGAGCAAAGGCATGGCTTTGGCCAAGCATGGTGCAGCCAGAGGTCGGCTTGACACATTGCAAGCCCAAAAACAACATCAGCATGAGAGCACAAAATGAGAACGAATGTCAACAGAGTAGAGCATCAAATTTGCTGTAGGCAGTGAGGAATATTACCAGTGCTGTCCTTAATTGGCTCATAAATAGCTTCAAAGTCTGAAAAATCACTTATTCTGTTTAACAACACCAACGCAGCAAGTTAAATATTTTTCAAGGCTGCCCAACAAAGTTTTCTGTACTTTTATATAACTATGGTCTAAAAGTTCATAAGCTTTCTTTTACACAAGCTCAAGATAAAAGAAATAAAAATGCAAATATCATGTTTGGTTATTTATTTATTGTATAAAATGACGCTATGTTACATCTACGAGTGGTAAGACATTGTGAACCTACAGCACTTGAAATAAGTGTAATTTAAAATTAGAATAAGGTATTTTCAATCACCAGGATGACACTGAAGTGTGTGTAGATATGTTTAATTCTAAACACAGGGACATATCAAAGACTAAGCTTCACAGTATAGAATTTCATAGGATCTTAGAAAAAGATTTTATTATGTTTATGAGGCTGGAGAGAAGTCACTGAAATAAAAACATGTTTGTCTGCAGTTTTATGGACAGGTGAGACAGATAAGTACTGTGTTTGGAATAACTATATTCCTGTATGCAGATGTTATAAAATCTACAGGTAGAACTATTATAGTTTGTTTTGGTACATCAGCAATGACAGTCAGTGATGGAACAGTTATAGAAGCAGTGGAAAAAGTAAAGTGAAGCAAGTAGATAATAGACATGCAAGTCATTCTAAGAAAGAAACCCTAAACACTAATCAAGTTAATGTTTTAAAATATTTGGGGACAGGTTTAAACAGGTTCATACACTTTTGCTACTTACAGAAACTGTTATGCAGAAATGAGCACATACAATATTTTTGTCTCATTGTTTTTTTTTCTGTCCTTTTACCTTTATGCTTTTACAAGCTAGCTTCTTGCCATATATGATAAATTCTAAGTAAAGCCATATGTTGACAGTTACCTTTTCTTTAGCTCCAGTAGCTCACTGACCCCACTAAACCAGAAAGTACATGGACGAAAATTGATTGGATGCACAATGTATGACTTACTAAGTAAAGTTTTTTTTTTTTTTTTTGATTAAGGATATACGTTTTTATTTAATTTGGGATCTGGTTTCAAAAGTTAGTGTTTCTGGGCTCTCAGTGGGTAAGTTCCACATGAACTAAACAGGCAAATACACCTCAGTTGAGGTCTGACCTCAATTTTAACAATAGTTAAAATTAACAATAGGTTAACAATAGGCCAATGCTTATAACTTTGCAGACCCCTTGTGCTCTTTGAGGACCTCCTTGGGGGTTCAGGGATCCCATGTTGGTATCAACCACATCATTAAAAAAAAGTGACGTTACTCCCTAAAATGAACTAGGAAATGACTTGAGAATGACTTTGACTGCAGTACAAAATATTCATGAATCCCATGTCCTTCCTGGCAACTGTAGAGGACGGTTGTTTACAGGGAAATGTATGAGTAGTATATTTAAGGGTATGAAAAATCTGAATTAGCACATAAAGTATTTTGTTTTTGGTTGATTATTTCTCACTTTAATAATACCAGTTGGTGTTGTATTACACAGTATATCACTGGGAGGCCTGATTGGTTGTCTTTACAACAAGGTATAACTTGTAAGGATCGTGTTCTGTGGAATGAGCTACACAGTTAATGTGTGGGTAGTGCCCTGCCACCAAAATGTGTCAAAATCCTTTACTCTTGTATTGATTTGCTTAGTAGATTAGATGATTGCACCCTTTTACAGCAATAAGGATTATTAAAAAAAAAAAATAATGATAAAAAAAAACACATTCTGATCATTTTAACAATCCTAATTTTATTGTCATGGACCTTAGTAGCATGTAGAGCACGGGTGTCAAACTCTGGTCCTTGAGGCCGCGCTCCTGCAGGTTTTTGTTGTTTCTCTGCTCCAACACACCTGATTCCAAACAAATGGATCCCACAGCTTATTTCAGTCAGGTGTGTAATAGCAGAGAGACAACAAAATCCCTCTGGATAGCAGCCCTTGAGAACCAGAGTTTGACACCTGTGATATAAAGGATCCATACACAACAGCCTGGGAGTCTCATCGCATCTAGATGTGGGTAGGAATCCCTTTCCCTCAACCAGAAGTCATTGAAGGTTATCCAACATGGTTGTTTTGGACACTAACATGTACAACACACCCAAGCTGATCCCACAAGTATTCAGTTGGTTCACTCACTCCTCTCTACTCTCAAATTCAGGAGGAAGGTGAGTCATCAGACTTTCCAGAGATGTTCCGTACAACACCAACTGATAATATTAAAGGAGAGACATAATCAACCACACACAAATTTCCAGATTTTTATAGAAAAAATGGTTTTCTATTTACTTGTTCTATTTATATTGATTGTATATGGTTCTGGGTAAACACTTCTTTATTACACAATAATATTCATTATTAGTTGTCTTTATTACACAGCCAGGACAGATCCAAAGGCTCGCCTGGTTAAAAAGAGGGAGAAGAAACAAAAACAACACAGTCTCAGGAGTTACGAAATATATATATATATATATATATATATATATATATATATATATATATATATATATATATATATATATATATATATTTATTTATTAGTAATGAAACATTAACTCACTCACACTTTCACTTTTATATAACTTCTCCCTGCTGTTCTTTAGTAAAAAATCTTAAAAATCTTTCTCAGTACCCATTCTTGTGTGCCATCTTCTTTCAGCCTTGTGCAATTATTCTTACTTCTTCTCCAGACACCACCCACCACCTGTCCAGAAGCAGTGCAGGTTCAGCTCAGCTCATCCTTGGGTAAATGCCAGAATTGCACTGGCTGACAGAGGAGTGTGTGTTGGAGCATACACATACAAAAAAAAAAGAAAAAAAAAGAAAAAACCTAAACTTTTTTTTTTGCGCACTTCTGAGTCATAAGCAGACAGAGAGAGGGAGCCAAGCCAAGCAGCAGGAGAAAGAAAATGAGTGCGAAGAGAGTGCCAGTGAACAATGAGAAGACAAACACAATACACACAAACCACATTCAAACAATATGGAAGATGACCTTCCTGCTGCTTGGTGCTGTTGTTTGTGGTGGATCCACACTTCTGTGTGTGCGTCAGAAGCAGTGGGCTAATGAACGTAGCATTATGCCTGTGACTCACTCACTCCTCCCATCGGACTGGATGGAGAGAGTAAAAAGAATAGGAGGGGTCTGAGGAATTGCTCGGCTCCAAGGTCCAGTAGCTTCTACTTTATTAAAATGACATGCAGCCAGAGTCAGATGAACTCTGTGGACACTAAATTAGCAGCAAGCTTATATTGTTCATTGCTAATGAGAACTGCAACAACTAGTTAACAGATTATCAGCTTGGATTTTTTAAAAAAAATAATATGAATTTTCATGATTTTCTGACATGATTGTTGCACATTAATAGCTCAAGTAAACAATCAGAGGACAAATTAATAAGAAATAAGCCTGATCATCATTATTGGCTTTATTCTAAAGTGGTAAATTTAGGCTGAAATAGCAGCATTTTAGCAGGTGTACAAGTTTCTTCCTTGAAATGGATGGCCTGATGCTACAGCTGTCATTCAGCTTCATGTTTACAATCGCCTTTGAATATCTGAAAGGGAAAAAAATGGACCCCCAGAACTGCATGTTCTGTATGCTTCAAAGTACCACACAACCTTTCATAAACCACATTCACTCAGACACGTACGTGTTCAGACTCACCGGCCTTCGTTGCCATAGAAACTATAGTTTCAGGATGATTCCAATCAAGCTGCTTATCATCAGCTGCAAGTTGAACCTCAAAAAAAAAAAAAAACCACTCAGATGTTCAAAACACAAAGACCAGCATTATTAACAACACAAACTTGTTTATTTCATTACATAATTTTCAAGGCCAAATCACAAATAAATAAGGAAGGAGACACTTGCAGTAGCTCAGCTTGTAGGGCTACTTAACCACACAAAACAAGAAAGAGAGCCCCAAAACTTGATAACAAAGATTATTAAATATATATTAACAAGAGGCTTTACACGTGTACAGTTACTGGTAGTTTTAATCAGGTTTGATCCTTGAGCCCCTCCCCTTTTATCTATTTACAAAGCAGGTGAAATTAACAGGAATGGTGGAATTCATCTTTGAACAACTTGCTACCTACGCCTTGCTGCAAGTTCAGATGCAGTGGCAAGTAAAATGTGTGATATTAATAAAAATGCAGGGAGTGCTTCACATTCTTAAGACCCCTAAAGACAGCTCATGTGTGTCAGAAGGCAACTAGCCGCCTCTAGACAGGCAGAAAAACAGCAGCAAACAGCACAGTAAGCTACTGACGTTTCACTGGAATGTCAGAAAGGAGATTTTTTTTCTCCCCCCCAATAAAAACGGGAAAAACGTAACAGATTTCAGCTCTGTGTTTATAGTATGGTCAAACTTTTACAAACTAAAGCTAGTGGACATCTGATAAGAGATTGTATAAGAGTACCTGACTTCACCTTTGTCAAAGCCATTTGTCTTTAGTACAAGCAAAGCAGAAAAGAAGGCGGCAAAAAGATGTTCACCTTACAAAGGGCCACTGACCAAACATCGCTTCATCTTCAGTCTAAAACGAAATACTGAAGAAAAAATTCACTTGCAACACTGCAATTCATTCATTAAATATCACCAATCTGAAAACTACTGTAATCAATATATGATTTCTATGAATTAAACTTGATGGCAGGTGACAGAATCCTGTACTACTGCAGTCTTCTATATACACTGCATATACAGTATCATACACATCAACCAGTCTAAATATATGGAATGGTTACCAGAACTCTGAAGTGATCCGAGTTTATCCTATATACTCACTTAAAATGGAGTGCATCCTATTTTTTCAGCTGCTTGAATGGAGTGCGTTTTTGTCTTCTATTCAGGTGCTTTGGTACAGTTGCACACTTTTCATCATGCAGTTTCTACAATGCCAAATATTTCATTTTCACTTTACATTTTCAGCACAGTACGTTTACAACAGGCTACATCTAAACGCCCTTATCAGTGTCTCTACCATCCTCATTTCTGTAATGTTCCTTTCCTGTAAGCCTTTAATTATGCATTCAAGTGGAGGCTTAAACATTAATACACTACAGAGGGACTGCTGTCTATGCCATAGTTTCCTTCTTACAAAGTTAAAATTTGAGTATAAATATTGCACATTCATCTTGTATTTCATATTTGTATGTAAAAAATAAGGTTAAAAGTGACTATCCTATGGTAAATAGAACAACATGTACAGCTGCACCAAAAACTAACTGGAACAGCAATTAATAAAAGAAATGTTGACTAATTTAACTATTTTTTCTATTGTAAGCTAAGTTCCCTTGGAAACATCCATACGGAGCATTGGTCACAGCTGGAGGAATACAGGGCTGACGTGGCAGGGTTAGTGTATGACAATGAAACAAGAAGTCCTAACCGATGTAAAAGCTCAATGGATTCCGTCTGCCACTGATGTTTGACCCTGCTATTATATCTGGGAGCAGGGTTTGACTCAAGTCAGTAAACATGCATGCAAAAAAAACCCACTAAATGTGGGACAGCAGAAAGTTAAAGGAAAAAATTACCTAAAAAAAAGCTTGTAAACAAAGCTCATTAAAGTACAGTTAGCATTAACAAAAAGGAAATACAAAATGAGCATACAAAAAAAGGAATCCCATCCCCCAAAATGCACCCTTTAAGTAACAGTATACAAAAACAAAAAGCATATTAACACATCCTAATGCTCAATCTCTCATGGCTTTGCAACACCAATTCATCATAGAAAAATTACATGTGGGTTCCAAAGCTGACAATCCAAACATAAACATTGCAACACAAATAAAATAAAAAAATATTATAATAAAAGAACAAACATTATTTAAGAGAAAAGATATCCCTGCAAAGATTCAAACCTGAAAATTACGTGGAGCCTAGGAGAGATCCCTCTTCCAGACTCATGCCACCCTGTGTTTCTGCCAGGTATCTGCACATTTACAACTGAGCTGTATTGGTGTGATGCTCCAAAGAACAGGTGCAAGGGGGAAAAAAAGCAACATAGAGGATGCGTCGACAGATTCATATACATCTAGCCTGACATTCACTGTATTTTGAGTCATGCAGAAGTCTGATTTCGTCTGCCACTTTGGTAGTCATAGCAACTCAAAGGGCTAAATCCATCAAAGTGGAGTTGTTATTGAACTGAAGCGTACGTGCCTGGCTGGCTCAGTTGTCTGCGAGGGTCCTTTCTGTCTCTTGGTCTTGACTGAAAGCATAAAGCTTGATTCAAGATTTTTGTCCCCCCCCTCCTGCTTTGATCAATACTGGTTGCAGAGAAGCTGAGGAGGTGGTAAATGTTTCGTTGTATGTCTGAAATATATATTTATATATGTTTGTTTTCTGTATCTGAATTATAAGTCCTTTCGAAGTAGTCTTGGTAGTGGTCTTTGAGCTCACTGTGTATGTTCAAGTTGCATGTGTTGTTTGGAGTGTATCTTTGCGTTATTTTCCACCATACATCCTCTCAATGTCCTCTTGGTAGTGCGTTTTCAGCTCTTTGCGTTTCAGTTTGAATGCATCAGTGACCAAACCAGTCTCTGGTGTCCAGGGTTCAGCGCTCAGCCGGATCTTCTTGGGAATCTCAAATCGCTCCAGTTTTGCTGTTTGGAAGAGAGAAAAATCACACTTCATGTCAGCCTGACAGAAACAGTGAGGCTATTGCAAAGTATGTCATAAGCACTAAATCTAAACCTACTGCTTGGCAGAAAGGACCACCAACTGTCTCATTCGAGTTTGGTCAACAGTGCAATTCTATAAAGATAATAAGATTTTTTTTATTCATATATATATATATATATACCTGAGATTGCAGCCTCAGTAATGACGCGAAGGACCTCTTTCTCCATCTGGGGGCTGTTGCAGATCTCTTCCAACGTGCCCTTGACTTTCATTTCCTCTGCAAGTGCCATTAGCTGCTTGTGGTTAGGCACCACAAAGCTGATCACATATGACTGGTCACTGGGGGGAAAAATAAAAAAAAGAATATGAAAACTTTCTCTCAGTATAAAGGCAAAAGAAAAAAATATTCAGATGTATTGTGTTAAGGGTAATACCTGTTGGCATAGGCACAGATATTGTCTATGAGTGGGCAGTTCTTTAGAACAGCTTCCACTTTTCCAAGAGAAACATATTCGCCTGCCTGCAGTTTCACCAGGTCTTTCTTACGATCTGCAGGAGAAAAACACACATTACAGTCCAAATATATTTAACTCTTATATGCAAAATGTCACTAGCTGATAGCTTTCCTACCAATAATCTTAAGGCATCCATCAGGGTGGAATTCTCCAATGTCTCCTGTGCAGAACCATCTCTGGCCATTCGCATCCACAAAAAAGTCCTCACAGTTCCTGCCTTCATTTTTGTAGTAACCCATGGTTACATTAGGTCCGCCAATCAAAATTTCTCCCCGTGGGTTGGGTTTGTCTGTGCTGTAGTAACCACCTAGAGGAGCACAAATGTTGCTCATAAATACTTAATCATGTCTGGCTTGTTTTTGGGTGCACTTGCCACCATTTCCACTTACCTTCTTCCCAGTCCTTCAGTGTGATCTCTGAACAAACCAATGGAGCACCAACCCGTCCCGTGCTGTAGTCCCACACTGAAAAACAAAAAACAAAAATTGAATAGAGGTAAATATGTTAAACCCTGCTCTGTTTTCCAAAGGACAAAAAAAAAAAAAAAAAAAAGATTCTCCAATTTCTGCTAATATTCCTTCCTCCATGCTTACTCTCACTGATGGTGCCAGCTCCACAGGTCTCCGTCAGGCCGTAGCCCTGCCCCACAGGACAGCACATACAGATGTTCATGAAGCGTTGTGTGGCAGCTGATAGCGGAGCTCCTCCAGAAAGCAACACCCGTGTGTTCCCTCCCAAGAGCCCCCGCACTCGCTTGAACACCAGACTGATGAGAAGGGATGGAATGAGTGTGCATAGTTCGGTGAGGATGAGGTGGGAAAGACTGCAACAGCATCTCAACAAACTAATACATATACAGTAAATACAGTAAACAATGTCCAGATATTGACTCATACTAAATAATGTAGTGTGCAAAAATACTATCAGAGATATCGGATATATTTGTTAGCTTTGTGCTTAATTAGCCATGTAGGAACAGAGGCTAAAGTCTGATCATGTGTGACAGGGAGGAAGCATTTTGTGTGCACAGACAAGTGTAACGTGTATTACCTGTCACAGATAGGTGTACTGTAACCCTTCGAGATCTGTTCCATCTTGTAGTTGTAAGCCAGCACAAAAAGTGTCTTCTGGAATTTGCTCATTTCCTCCACTTTGGTCATGACATTCTTGTAGATTCTATCCATGATTTCCTACACATATCAGGCAGATTATGCTGTCAGCACTGAATGCCTAGACTGTGAATGGATTTAATTTTAAGACCAGAATTTTGTATAATAAATACTGAGTGGTAATTACAACAAACAACTCTGTGGTACTAATTTAATTTGACTGACAGTCTTGTGACGAGCCAAAAAGACTTACGGGTACAGCAGCCATAAGAGTAGGTTTCAGCACAGTGGTATCTCCTTTACTGCCCTTCTTGATTTTGGTGGACTGTGAAAATGGAAAAACTCTGATCAGCTATTGATTTAAGCCTGAAGTTGTTAATCTAGATGGGTGTTTAACCACCAAGACTTTAAAAAAAACCTGACGAAAGAAACCCTGAATGGATCAAGCAAGTCATATGAGGCCAATGTTTAGAAAATAAAATAAATGAAAACATGTAGAGGCTGGTGATAAGGTGTGTGTGTCCATTTACACACTAACCTGATCAGCTAGAGTTTGAGGAGAGGAGTAGCCAATGCGACAGCCATGTGAGATGCACACCATTTCTGCGCTGAGCTCTAAAACATGGGCCAGTGGTAGGTAACCAATGTAGGTGTCTGTCTCACTGCCAGCACAAAAAGTCACGCATTAACTACCTATAGATACTGTGGAACAAATACTGCATACAAACATGTAGTTGTGCTGGAATATTAAAAAAACTACATAAAAACCAATCTGAGATGAAGTGTCAGAGAATCAGCGGTAAAACCGAAGTCTGCTTACTTGAGGTTAGGGATCCGCTCAGCCATGCCTGTGATGCCAGCAATGACGTTGCCATGGGAGATCATGACACCCTTGGGGATGCCTGTGGAGCCGCTGGTGTACATGATGACAGCGATGTCTGAGGGCTTCGGCTGTCTGCGATTTATTGCAACTGCAGAGCAGAGGGTCGGAAACAAAAATAGACCACACTGACATTATCATTCATAACAAGACATTTACATAAAAAAAAAAAAAAAAAAAAAGAATAAGTAATACACATCACATTGAGACATCCACAAATACAAGCAAAGGCTACATCCTAAAACACTGGCTGTTTACAGGTTCAAATAAAAGTAAATAACAGCTTCAATTTAATAAGCACTTTAGTCAAGCTTCTTCCAATTACTTTCAACAGCTTACAGCACTGCAACCTTCTACATATTTTTTTTCTTTTTAAGTTACTTTAAAACAAACTTTTGGACTGCATTGTCCATTTTTAAGAGTAAAATATTTCATAACATTCTATGTTTTTCTTTATATTACTTTGAAAAAGGAAATTAACAGCATGGTTGAAGTGAGCAGATAACATACATGAGTTTTGATCTCTCTCATTTCCGTAGAGAGTTTTACCCCCATCATCTGAATGGATGTTTGACGAGTAGTGATTTATTGACTCTCACACACATCTCATCGCTCTAATTACACATCACGATGTTAAGCCTCCCTCAGCGTACTTCCATTGTCCTGACAAAATTACAAAGCATTTTAATCACACAGCAAAAATGACTCACTATTATCAGGTTTGGATCCCAGTTCCTTTACAGTGTCCATGTTATATACCATGATGCCCCTGGGGATGTCTGGCCAGCTGGTGGGTTTACTGTCCACTACAATGATGTACCGCAGCTTTGGCACATCACACAGAATTGCCTGGGGTGTAAGGATTAATGTGGGTGGGGGAAAAAAAAAGCAATTGAGAAAATTGAGCTGAACTTTCTATCAAGCCTTACCAGTCATTTGGTAACTTGAACAACATTTAGATAACTCAGACAGATGATAATAGTAAATGGGTACCTTGAGACGGCTCTGAAGCAGTTCTTTGCTGGTGATGATGTGTGTGACGTTCGTCTCGTTGAGACCGTGAGCAATTGCCACAGGTCCAAGAGTTGCGTACAGGGTTACAACTGTCAAATTCAATTACAGTTAGGTTGTTTAAGTTTAACGTTGAATAACATTTAATAAGGAATATATTCATGTCTTTCCCTGTTGTTAAATTACTTACGTGGAAAATTGTACATGAAGCAGGCTTGTGCTGTCACAATCCATTCCGCTCTGGTCTCACAGATGATGGCGATGTTACAATGAGGCCTCTGATTAAGAGCTGCCAGACCACTGCCAAAGCACTTCGCTGCATGGTAGGTCTCCTCATACGAGAGCCAGTTATAGTTTCCCAGAATTACCTACACAACATATGCAGAGACATATTAAAAAATATTGTGTATATAATATACTAAAAAAAAAAAACAAACATTACAAACAGGCTTGCGCCACTTCAGAGTATCTTTTTGGAACAGTTTTTTTGTCATTAAGAGAAATAGTAACACAATTATTACTTTTATTGATAGCAAAAATATGTTTACTGATTTGTATCACAAAAAAAAAAAAGGTAAGAACAGCGACCAAGACGGTGGTAGTGGATAATACTGAAACAGAATCTGAAAGTGACTCATGCTGCTACCATTCATATAACATCTTTACTCATATGAAGTCAGTTACTGCCATCTACAGGGCTTGTGTGGCCATTCAGATATTATTCTGTGAGACAAATAACCAGCAACCCTGCTGCTATTCTTCTAACATTGCTTACACTGCACAGTTGCGATCACAGTTGAGCATCTTGAGTTCAAACAGATTCACTTTAAATGAGATCTCAATGCAAAAATATAAAGTCCTGTTTTAGGACAGACTTTGTCAGTCTACTAAAATTAGGCCATTCAGTCATTATCACATTGGTGTCTCGTCCATCAATGTTCCCCATGCTTCAATATGAGGGTAATGGAAAGAGCTGGTGTATGCATGGCATATTACCCACAAGTGTGAATTTAGTACATAAAATTAGGTTAAATATAGTTAAGAGTCTCATATTTATTTTCGCAACATTGCTTTAACAATTCATATTAGTAGTGTACTGATAGGCAACTAGTTGTTTGAAACATGGTGGCAGAGAATGAAGAGGCTGAAAATATCACTTTTCTTTGTGTCCAAGCACTTGTGAGGGTTTAACTGCACTACACTATTCTAGCGAATCTGTAGCAGAAAAGAAGCTTCAGCCGCAGCTCCAACATTTTAAACCCTTTCTTTATTTCATTTGGTAAAGAAAAACAACAACAAAAAAAAAACAAAGACTCAGTGTCTCAGCTAACATCTGACGATAAAAGTTTGTACAGTGCTGTTTAATAATGCAATCTGTCAAATACCTGTGTTTTGAAAGGTGTCCATTCACTGACTTGATTACATACTTATGACAGACTGATAAAACATTTAAAATGAAAGCCAAACAAAATAAAAGAACAGCAGATTAAAATCTCTCACCTTTTTGAACACTTTCCCATTGGGCTGAAGTTCATCCTCCTCACTGAGCACCTCTCTGGTACCCAGGCAATCTCTCTTTGGAAACTTCCTTGCAGCATGTTCAAACATTTTGTCCAGGGTGTCTACTCCAGGATGCAGCCATGCTACCAGCTTCTCTTGGCTACTGATGGCTCTGTAAGGTCCTGCTGGGCGTCCGCTGACTGAACGTGCCTTGATCCGACGGGCTCGTTCCAAATTAGTCCCAGCTCCGGAGAAGAAGTACCAGGGTAAGAAGGTGATGACAGAGTAGACCCAGACCACAGAGCGGAACACCTGCAGCAGCAGGGGGTTCATATCCTCCTTCAACTTCATCTTTGAAGATGAAGTCAATGCTGGAGATGAGTCTAACCCTGACAGTGCACTGCACTGGTCCCTGCTCTGCTGAGTATTATGGCCTGTGGCAAACACTCAAGGTTGTAGGTGCAGCAAAGCAACCAGACCTGCAAGTTAGAGAAAGAACATGAAATTTTAGAGCTGTGCCATCTGGAGAAAAGATGTCTAACATGAAGACCAGCTGTACCTACTCTTAGGCTGGTTCTCAATCAGCAATATTTTTCACTTGGCTCTCTGGTCTTTCTGTAGTGAGGACAACCTTACAGAAGAAGTACAATGCTAAAACACTGAATATCATCAAGATGTAAGAACAAAACTCATTAGCTTTGTTAATAAACTAATTAACTAACAGACAAGAAAGTTTCTCTATGCACAGATTCATTTTCAACACGTAAACTAAACTTTTGCTGTGTTCGGACTACATAAGCTATGTAAACATTTAGTGCTGTGAAAAAATGCTGATCCTTGCTTAATTTAGTATTAAACGTTCTGTTGAAAAAGCTCATTTTCAGATAAACTAATAAAAATGCAGGTCATTCATGTCTAACATATGACTAAAGAGACAAACGGACTGATGGCACAAGCAGTAGTTAAATTTAACACTCCTTTTCTAACTTTCCGACATTATTCACCGTGTATTTACAACGGGATAATAGTATGGGATGCAATTGAGAATACTTCAATTTGTTTGACTATATAAAAAAAAAACTATATAAACAAAAAACCTTTGGATCATCTTCCTGAGACCTCAGGTGTATGCTTAAGGAAAAGTATAAACTGCAAAGCAGCCATGCAGCTACAAAGCCAGTCCAGCCTAGGAGATGTGGCAGAGACTAATTCTACAGCCTACAGGATCCTCGCCTACTAATAAAACAGCACTGCAAAGAATTTCACACAGGCTGAAAAGGTGGGCTGCTCCTGGTATTATGTGTGAAATGCAGGCTACAAGGAACAGAACGCAAAAAGGAAACTGTGAGAGCGAACTGGATTATTAAATACTTGTCACCTGCGCTGCACCACACTGAGCGCCAAAACCAAAGCTGACTTTGCAAACAAGTTTTTAATCTAAAGACACATTGCTCTACTGGATGAACTTGCCCCGCTTGTTTCACAACCGACAAACACAATTCTATTGCTACTGGCTCAAACTGAAAACAGTTACGGGAACAGCAAAGACAGTAAAATCATCACCGGTAATACAGGTTCAGTCACTGTGTATCTTACTCTGAACAAACTACTCTGAACTGAATCAAGTAGACACACTCTCTTCTTACAATTTGTTTTGTTTCTAAACAGTTATCATATAATGGTCAGTTATTTACTCACCAGCAATTTAAGATACATCCCTTCATGACAAAATAATTACTGTAATTGTAATGTTAGCTCTATTCTGTGCTTGATGGTCATGACTCAAAACTGATAGCGCTACTAAACACACACATCCATAAAATAAGTGACATTTTGCCGCGTGAAATATAGTTTTTAAAATGTACCATTTAACCATAACCATTTACTCAAGTACTGCACTAAAGAACAAAAATGAGATACTTTTCTATATTCTCTTTTTAAATGACTTTTTACTAAACTACTTCCCTTGCAGTATTTCAGAGAAAAAAATATATATTTTTACCTTTAATTCAAAATATTAATCTGAAAACTTTTACTTCAAAATACAAACCTCTAGAGGAGGGATCTCCAACTCCAGTCTTTGTGATCTAGTGTCCTGCAGGTTTAAGAAGTTCCCCTGCTGCAACATACCAGACTCAAACAATGAGTCATTAAGAGGCTTGTGCAGAATTTTTCATTTGAGTGTGGTGTGTTCTAGTAGAGAAACATCTAAAACCTGCAGGACGGTAGCTCACAAAGACCAAAGTTGGAGATCCCTGCCCTAGAATAATCCTAAAATACAACGTTTAAATTGATTTTAACAACTGTTAAAATAGTCTATGCCATTACAGGTAAAACTTGTTTCCTTTTTAAATCAATCAATTGGTAAATACTAATGCTATAGTTTAGAGTATTTTTCAAGGTATAGCGGTCTAACAACAGACATTTACAACACAAATAATCTATTAATTAATATAAGTTGATTATTAAATTAGAAATAAAACAGTAATTTGTGGCAAACTGGTACAACGTCAATCAAAGTGAGCTCCGCCTCTAACAACCTGCTTTTAAGCACATGCACGAGGTAGCTCATGACACTGATATAAGAAAGGCTTAATATTGAAGTATACCACCAAATTAATTATTGGAAACCCTCTTTTTCATTATTCACAAACTACCACTCTGCTCTAGATACACTGTAGTATTGGTGCTTATGTTCATGTCCCATCTAAAATAAATAGTTAGATAATCACCACGTGATTTAAGATATCAGGTAGTTTTCATTTTAAGTATGTAACGTCGTGACTTTCTTTTTCCTTCAGTGTGTTTAAGTCCGAAACAGCTGAACGTTAGCAAAACAGCATCAAGATTGGCAGTTAGCGGATTCTTGGTCGCGTGAGCAGCTAGCCACGCTAGCATTTAGCCTAAAGCTAACAACCGCATTGGTGGTTTTGCCGGCTGCTTGTGAAGCAAAGCAGATTTAACCCCACACGTGTGTTTAGGAATTAAAAAGCACGACATAAATATATATTTTTAAAGTAAATATCTAACATATTTAAGCGATTTGCCGCGCTGTATAGCAATCCGGTCGCTAACAACCATCCCCTTTCAGCAACATCTGCAAAGCGTACACAGTGCAACACATTCTCACCTCTTCTCAACCGCTATGTCTGAATCGCTGCGGTGGGGACACTAGTACATTTCTCCTTGTAAATACAGCTCTGGTAGGACATTGACATAAACTGTTAACACGCAATTTCTTTAAACAAATCTGTACTGTAAGTTAGTTATAAAAACGAAAATAAAATAAATCAGAGAATCGCCGGGCCAGTGCTGCCAGCCCGGAAGATATTAATTTACGTCACAGTATGTCTCCGTCAGCGATTGGAGGTTTAGAGGTGGCGCGTGCTTGGGGCTGGGAGACGTCAGTGAGGTTACTAGCGGTCACAATGATCGGAATCGTCAGTACGAGCAAATGTTTCTGATTTCTGGCTAATTTTAACGGGTCATACGTTCGTTGGCCTACTTTAGCGGCCGGGTTTAGTTGCTTATGATTCGTCTGGATTTTTCTCGACAAGGGTTTTTATTGTGACATGTTTGAGTCTTGGACCAAGCGGTATAGAAAATGAATGGATGTTTGAGTCTGTTGTCGAATATTATAAGATACGATAGACAGTAAAATAGTGTGTAAATGAAAATATCGGGCCCTTGGGCAGAAATGCTGAAAAGGCCCCTATTTATTCTGGTGAAGACTAAAAGCCACTTTGTGGTAAGAGAGTTGTGGTTATTAGTATTAGTTTATTGATTGTATACAAATTTTATATGAAAACAAATATTTTAAATCTTATATATCTTTATTTAGTTTTATATTTATTTAAAGTGTTCTTCTGTACCTGGTCTATTCCTGTGCTGCTACAATAATGCAAATTTCCCTCTCTGAAGGACAAATAAATTATTTTCAATTCTATTCTTGTCATTTTGTTTATTTGTGACCATTTGAAATACCTTTCAGTTTCAAGTTTTTTTGTGTGTGTCAGCCAACAGTAGCCTACAAGATTGCCCTCGGACTCTTTGGGCCAGTGTCTCATCAGCCTCCTTTAGTTTTCTATCCACGATTAGATACAACAAATAACCTGTAAGCAACACAAGTCAGTGTTTCTGTGCTTGCTACATCTATGGGACTCAAATGCTAATCTGTTCAGAGATTGTGTTACATTAAACTTTATGACTGGGCTATAGATGAATCAGATACATTGACAGCATTATTTTGGTTCAAATTCCCATTCCAATTCCACTCCCTCTGTAATTATTTATTTATTTAAATTATATATTTGCTAAATCACTTACCAACTATTTTATTTGACAGTTAGAGAGAGAGAGAGAAAAAAAGTCCATATTCAACCAAATGTTGAACACAACAGTTTTCTTGCCAGAAATTATGGCAAGAAATTTTTTGAACTATGAGCTTCTGAGACTCCAGTATATGTAATGTTTTTCCCATGTCATTCAAATAACACTGAAATAATACAAAGGCTTTTTTGAACAACAGTTAATTGTCTTTTGATAAGGTGTTATCTTAATCTTGAGTGACTAAATCAGATGATAGAAATGTCTAGAGTTTCTACACAATTTTCTGATAATTCCTTACCTCAATTCTATTTTCCCTTTGTTAATCTTTGAACTTGTGTTCAAGCTTGTATCTACTGTGTTGACTCTTTTCTAATCCTCTCATGTCCTCTTGTGTGTATTTGCAAAGGATGAAAATAGAGAAGAGAGTGATCCAGATGTGGGAATTGGACATGAGACTTCTAGCCACTGAAGGATGATGATCTTTAATCCAAAAAAAACTGCTCCCCATGAATCTATAAAGCTTTGCCCAATCCTTATGTAAAACTATTCATTAAAATAGAAAATATCTTTTTCTTTATGCTGGACTCATCCGATTAGTACCACACTTGACACATTTAAAAAACATCATGTGGCCCTCAGAGGGTCTTAAAATGAGGTAATTGCAACTTCAGATGAACAGCAACACATGAAATGTCATTACTTAGTGAACAATATATAAGTAAATAAAAAAAAAATGCTGAAGCAGTGTGTGAAAAACCAAGTCCACCACCTAAAATTCAGTAGGCTATCGAACCTGCATTAGCTGCAATAACTTGGAGCAATAACCTAATGTTTAGTCCTAGGAAATTTTTATTTTATGTCCTAGTGTGTAAAACTTTAGACTTAAATGAGGGTAAACCTTCATTTTTCACAACAGTATGCTATTTTTTAAACATCTCAGACATGAGTTTAAACTTTTTCCCTCCTGCACTCTCATTTTTACACACCAGAGGGAGTCTGTGTGCACTTCTGTTGCAGGCTGTGCACTGCAGTCATTGGTGCATTTTATTTCAACCCCACAGAGTGAGAATCCAACTGTGTTTGTGTATGAGATAGAGATAGAAAACATATCCAAAAGGCAAGCCACTTTAAACATCTCAACAGCAACACGATGAAAGTGGAATAGAAAGTTCTGTTTGACACTTGACCCCAGTCATTGATTAAGTGTCTCTAGTCTTTGGAGTTTTGCATGCTTTAATGGCCATATGGCTTTTCAGACTTATTCTCACACATAGATACCCTATGTCAGACAGTATAACAGCTTTTCCACCCCATACACACAACCTTGGGCACACATATAAACACAAGTGTGTGGTCACATGACGAGTCAAAGCGTGTACAGAGGGGTGATAATCGCTCTCCTCAGGCTGTGTCTTTGAGGTCATGATGGGACACAAACCATCAGAGGGCAGATGTTACAAGTAAAAGGAACACTTTCATCTCCTCTGTGAAATATGTGTGTCAAATCTGATAATGACACAAAGACACACTTTGCACCCACTTAAGGCAAACGGAATGAAGAGAGGAAATGTATCCTGCAACTGTGTGTTTTTGGGTTGTCAAATCATGCATTGGCTGATTTCTTCTGCCCTGGGGTTCACCTATTTCCCCCACCGATCTATTTCATCGTTGTGAGAGCATTTACTTTCAGTTCTTAGTACTTTAAAGAGGACTTCTAAACTTTATGTTGTAAGTGGTATTGCTCTGTTTCATTTTCACTCTTTTAAACAGGTGAACTAATACCTTTTGAACCTCTGGCTGAATATGAAGCCCCTCAATGTCCAGTTGAATTTACAGAGAAAAGAGTAGGAGGGGTTTGTGTGGGGATTAGGGAACAAAAGGATCCTTCTCTGTCATCAAAGAGGATCTACTCTCAACTCATCCCCTTTTCTGTGGAGACAGCTTTTTATTTTTTGGGAGAGGGAGTGATGGCTGGAGGGAGGAGGAAGGGTGGGAGATAGAGCTTGATGGTAGGGGATGTAGATTTCAAAGTAATCTTTAACTTTAAGCCCTACAGTCCCCATGAAATGAGGCTCTCTGCCCCAGACAGTGTTGCCTATATTGCTCCCAGTGGAAGTTTGCTACCCCCCTTGTTTTTTTTCCCCTTAAGCTTTTGTCATGGTGGCATTTAAAGTGGCATTACTCACTGGTCAAATGAAGGAGTCTTTTGGACGGACCTGAAAGGGATGGATTTTAACTCTTGAGATCAATGTTGCCTCTTAAAACAACACTAAGTGGATATAAATACTGTGTGTGACTGAGATTCGGCACATACCTAAACCAGATCTTCTTGATCATTATACAACAAGCCCAGTTAACCAACTGTGTTGTTCTTCATGATATTTTTTTTAAAATAAGATGTAATAATGGGAAGAAAAGCCTCATACAGTGAACAGTGTGAGATGTAACTCATATCAAACAACCCCAAAATATCAAATTAACTTAAATCTAAGGCCTGTTATTTTAAACAAATCTAAAGTCATTTGATGATTTAAGACCCCATAGGAGGTCACCTGTGCTTCCAGTTTCATTACTTTACAACTCTATTTATTTGGGCTCCCCCATCCCAAAGTTATTTCTCATCTTTTGAAGGCTGATGTCCCCTCAGGGTCACTGACCTGGGATCCCCTGCTGACCTGGTCCACCATGGGGAGTCAGTGTAATCACACAGAGGTAGCTATATGAGGTAAACAGGTTTAGTCACTGGCACAGTAGGTCATAGTGTTACAAATGATTCTGCCACAGAAGATTACAGTAAATCAGCTTGACAAGTATACAAAAATATTCTCATACAGCATCCTCAAAGCAACTTATGAATGCTATGCAATGGTTTTAGTGTTTTATGAGCTGCTTGTCTAAGATTGTGTTTTGCCCTAGCTGTTAAGTTTATGTTTTTTCTTCCTTTTCTGGCTTGCCATAGGAAAATTACAGTTATTGACAAATTCCTGCTCTGAATTATTGGAGTCCTCCTTGGCCTTCTTCCTTAACACCACTTTACTCAGTTCAAAGGTATCATGCAGGGTGATGCTGAAAGGATGATGAATAAAACCAAAAGGCTATTTGTTTCCATCATTTTCTCTATTATTTGATGTATTTTTTGTGTTTCATTGCATTTTTGTGAATATTAAACTGGGTTTGAGGTTTGATTTATTTATAATATTCAGATTCCAAAACTAATTTACTACCATCTATTTTATACAGTAGTTCCTGCTTAGTTTAGATCAACAGCCAATACTCTCCAAGCTTCTCTGCAAACACATAACCATACATGCAAATTTCAAAGTGAAAGAAATCATCCCTTTGATACTGACTGAGACACCTTAAAGATTTCTTATAAGAATGATCTGAATAGGATTACTTTCTAGCTAGATGATTACGTGACATTAGACGTGACAGAACTTTAGTTGTTGCTTCAGAATCCGATCGCTGCTTCAACAGTCATAACCAAGTTTGAAGGAGAAGGATGAAGGAGATGGCGCACACCAAGCACGTGGCAAACACTTCACAAAAGTCAACGTCGTCTTAGATCATTGCAGAAAAAAAGGAAGGGCATTTCTGTTTTCATATTCATCCTCTGTTACAGGGAGCAATTCCGTCAATGCGGCGTTGTCAGGGAGGTTTTGGATGTCATATAATAATAATGGATTAGATTTATATAGCCCCTTTCAAGGCACCCATTGCGCTTTACATTGTGTTCAATATTCATTCGTCCCTCAGTCATACTTAGTGACGGTAAGCTACATGTGTAGCCACAGCTGCCCTGGGGCAGACTGACAGAAAAGTGGCAGCCAATCCGCGCCTACGGCCTCACCGACCATCCAAATTCATTCACCAGCGATGCCAACACTGGAGGTAAGGAGGGTGAAATATCTTGCCCAAGGACACAACGACAGATGACTGGGGGGAGTAGGAATCAAACCGCCAACCCTGGTTATTGGACGACCCGCTCTACCGCCTGAGCCACTGCCACCCCAAACGTGGCAAATATACTGGCAAACGGAGTTATGCGACACAGGGGGCAACCGATTCTCCACCCCGACCCTCCACGGAGTGCAAAATTTCAAGGCATTCCTGTTCAAAGGTATGAGAGCAATCCAGCCGAAATAGTTGTAGCATGTTACACTTGCATTTTTCGGAGCAACGCATACGTTTGCTTTCTAAGTATTTTATTTTCTGGTACCGTGGCTCCCAGTCCAGACTTTCCCCTCCACCTGTCAACATCGCCCAAATCCAGAAGTGGCACTAGTCGCAACAACTTGTGAGGCTGGTCACGGTCACTCTCGGAGTGGCTGACGCGACCACTCTGCGTGTTTGAGGCCACAGTAGCCTGCTACCGCTCTGAGAATGAGGCCTACATGTTGCTGCACCTTTCAGAATGGTTTATATTACATGCAACCACATTCAAAATGTTCACAGACACTTTAAAGTTGGCCGGTTCAGTTTGCAGCCACTGACTGACTGGTTGTGGAATATTCTCAAAAGTCGTTGTGACCAGTGCCACTTTAGGATCTCGGCGTTTCTCCTGTTCTGTGAACGAGACTGGGGATCATCCGATGGAAGGGCAGGCCAGGCTACACGAGGAGCTTACTACTAGAAGCAACCATTTAGCGCCAACACCCCAATCGATAGACTTTAGCAAATTGATTTTCTAATCAGGTGTCTGCCACCAGGTTGATTTGTCACAAGCGTGGGTCATGCGCATGTGGTGGCCTATTTAACCGTAAAATTGGAATTTGATGCCTGCGCTGACAGCGAAGAGTATTCTGTTCTGTCCCTTTGATTTTCAGCACCACGTGCAGTGGACAGCGCCAAGCCGAGCGATCAGTGACACCTCCAGATGCAGCTCAACCACGGATTTGTGTAATAAAAGCATCCTGATGTCACCTTGATATCATGCATATTCCTTGGATGTCAGTAAGAATATATAACAATGCCATCAGTGTGAATGTTCTATCCGCTGACCTCCTGTTATACATGGCACTTGGACGATTGGCTGCTTGACAAGCGTGAAAGTTGCTTCTTATTCCACATCTAGAATTCAGTTAAATAAAATCTGTAAGATATAACACACAATAATTTTAGTCTTCTTTGTTTTCTTTTAAAACATCTTGAAATACTTTCCATTCATTCATTTTAAGGCGTCCTGTTGAATCAAATTACTCTTACAAAAATACTGTCACAAACTACAGTAATATATGTGGGCCATTTCTTTTATAAAACGGTCACATTAAAGAATTTGCTCTAAGCACTTGGTCAAAATGTATCACTATAATTGTAAATTAAAATAAATATTATTTTAGTTGAGTGTCCGTTTTGGATATATTTCAAGTTTAATAAAGACATTTAACTTCAATGGAGTGCCTTTTTGCCCCCAAAGTCTTTCCCTTAGTAGAAGAACAACTTCTACCATCAAATTCAGTGTGATCTTATTAAAAAAAAAACACACACACACACACACACACACACACACACACACACACACACACTTTCAAAACAATTTCTTCAAAATATTTATTTGGTTGCCATCAACTTGGAGGAGAAGAATATATTTAGTATTTCAAACTGGTCACATTGCAATATGCTGGTATTACTATCTGCATGTGATGTTCTCGCTTTTGTCATCTAATTGATTTTTAAGTTTTTATTATAATTAATATCCTTAAACATAAAATCTAAACTGAAATATTTGTGTATACTTTAGAATAAACCTTGAAATCTTTTTGCAAAACCAGACAAAATCTAAAAAACTTTAACTGAGTGTGTCAAATAAATATTTAAATTGGTTGAGAGCTTATTTAGAATCAAACATCCTCTTCTGCTGTAGAGGACTGAACTATTTGTATGATTTGTTTGATGACACAAATGCATAGATAGATAGATAGATATATAGATAGATAGATGTTATGCCCTCTTGTGGCTGAATTTATTCATGACAGTTTGTAAATACTTCCAGTGTGAACAGTACCACACGTTACAAGAGTGTAATTGTACTGAGTGATGTAAATGAAAACAGATGCATGTGAAGTTACATCAGTCATTTTCACAATCATGTTGGATAGATGAGAAACAGATGAGACTTAAGATTAATTATGTCTTGATGCTAATCATGGAATCAGTTATGATAATTATTTTAATATGCAGGTCTGTCAACAAAAATGTATTATTTTAACTTTATTTACTTTGAACTTAATTTATTTTTAGTTCATCTAGTTGCACTCACTCTTTTTTTTTAGGTTTTTAATCATTTAACCTAATTGACCTCAGCCTCTTGAAAGCCCTTCTTGAGACAGGTGCTTCCAATTAACATTTACCATGAACACTGTGATAATAGCATTGGATAACTATTGAAAGTTTATATGTGCATGGAATCTGTCCCTGTTATCTTGTCTTTAGAGGTAATTTAATGGAATTAGATGTAGAAATACAGGAGAGGTGCGAGGAAAGAAAGGACATGTAAATATAAATAAATATTTATTGATTTAAGATTTTATGCTTAAGAAACTTTGGCAGAATGCCAGTAAATAGTTATTCTTTTCCACCATGCTGATCGTTGTTTTTAGACCAGAAATAAACTTTGTTTAGAGTGGGACAAGTATCTAACACTAACCCATGAATGAGGGTTCTCAATGCGATTATGATGGCATTCCTCATTATGACATCAAATTTAGTACAGGTAAGAATTTTTAGAATATGGGTTAATTTGTGTCACTGGTTTACTGTCATAAGGAGGTTTAAAGATCGCATCCTCACCTGGTGAAGCTGATGTTAGATTTGGACATACAATTAATCTGTTATAAATAAAGGTTCTACACAAAAAAACAAAAACAAAACAACAACAACAACAAAAAAAGTAAAATAAAATAAATATATATATATATACCATTTTTTAAATCATTTTTCATTTTTCTTTTTACTGAAATAATTTACCATTTTTTGCTGATTCCTGCTGACTGTTCACCAGAGAGATACTATAACAAACAGGAAATTATGCTCATTGTGCTGTTACCCTGACAGGTAACATGACTTTTCACAGAGGTAAAGACAAGCTGCCACTTAAGACAGATAAGAATCTCACTAGAGGTGTGACTGCATGTTCATCATGAGACTGTTAGCTCAGGGTTATGGTCTGCATTTGCTAAAGTATAAAATTAGCTCTGCATGCCTTGAGGCTGCATGTTTAACAAATGCTCTGCTTCTCTGTTTTGTTTCTTGTCCTTCACCTGAGTTCACCTTACTGCTCTTTGTTATGATAACTGCACTCAGTTTGAGTTCCTACTGAAGTGTCTGATAACATCAAACAGATGAGACAAACAGTGGTTCTTTTGATAGTGCATGTAACAGTAACATCCCAAGGCTACTTATCAGAGAATAAATTTCCTTATTCCAAAGCAACCACTGTTTATCTAACTGATGACCTTTTCTTAATCCATTTCTCTCTTTTCACACAATAACCACTCTTCTTTATAATGCAGAGTTGTTTTAGATTGTTGTCACTGAGCTGCTGCTGCAAATAAAAAGACAAATATAAATTAATTGAATAAAATAGAAATATAAATTATGGATAGTATATGAAGAAATAATAATAATAAAAACTGCCAGTAATGATAAAAAAAAAAACTTTAGTAAGAAATTATCAACCATGTCCAGAATATCCACACAGCAAATGAGTAATGACTCTTTAAAAGTCCATAAATTTCAAGCTTATACTGTAATGCAGGCAACTGAGATCCCTAAATAATCTCAATGAATAATCCTAAACAGTGATCAGTGATAGGAAACCTTAGCTCAATTTTCCTGTGGGCACCGGAATGCACTACAGCTTCATGGTTATATGTCCAGCAATTAACTCAGCTCATGGTCAGATAACCACTGTGTGTATTTAATAGCCTTTAAATGTTTATCTACATTTGATCTAATGTTGTATTGCCTGCGCATGCTGTCCCGTTCTGTCTCTGGAGAAAATGGATATTTTTTCAGTGGTCTTTTAAATGCTTGCTGCAGTATAGCGTTATCGTTACAGACTACAGCCAAGATTGTTACTACATCTGAGTTAATAGGCTGTTATACCTTCAGCGAGGGCATTGCAAATTATTATGTTTTGTTAATGTGTGTGATACAGAAATATGGCCTCCAAAGCCCCTAGCCTTTTTGGTGTGTATGCATGGTAAATGCAACAACTACTTCTTTTCAGGGCCATTTTGTTCTTTATTTTCAATGCACTTTGTCTTGACCACAGCACATTTCTGACTCAGCTTACCTCTCTTAATTGATTTGACATGGTAGATCCGATATCCTTTTCATGATAGTCAAACTTTAGTATGATAACTTTCTGTGGCGCTCATTCTTGCTTTTATGGTGGTGTACTGTTTCCACATGCTCTCTGCATTATTATTATTTAACACAGTCTTGCAGAAGGGAAACAATAATAATAATAATAATAAATACACTGAGCCACACACTAAGGATTTCGATAAATAGTAGAGTAAAACAAGAGTATAAATCTAACCTTAAGACCTGTATACACCATCAAAAATGAATGTTTATTTTGCTTACTTAGAAATAACAGTTACTCTCAGTACAAGCTTCACCAAAACATCTGGCTTTGCTTGCTTATCTTTGCAGAGGAATTCCTTTTCATTGGTCCTATTAGGTTGTGACAGTAGTCTCTTTTGGATTATTGTTGTGTTTAGACAGTAATAATTCCACAGTCAAAATGATAGATTTGTTTTTTCATAAATTTGTCTTGAAAAGGTCATGACCAACCAGTCATTCATGGAATGCAAAGTGAGGTGGCCTGTGAAATGAATTAGCCAATAGGCTTTAAAGACATTTTCCTGAGGGGGGAGGATTAAAAAAAAAAAAGAAAAAAGTCTCAGTCTATTAAACACGCCTAATTATTACAATTATCGCATCTACAAGCTTCAGAAAAGTCAAGTGATCTCTCATGTGGTTCTGTGAGTCTGTAAGGGAACATTTGCACGGATGTGTTACACTGCCGTGTGGCTCAACCACGAGTCCGCACAGCACCAATTGTTAAATTAACGCAAGTGTTGCATGATCATGTAGAGCTTTTTTGGGTGGGTTGTAGCGAAACCTGTGCAAGAGAATATATCCTCTTCTCCGCGCTCGAACCCCCCCACTTATCACCATGTATTTATCTCCCTCTGCTGCAACCTATAAGCTCTATTTTACGCTCAATACGCCATTCCGTAAATATAAGGCACCATATTGCTTTAAGTGGCCACTTCCGGCCGTTTTAAGCTAATCTGAGCATGCAAAACTTATATATAGGCCTATATATATATATATATATATATATATATATATATATATTAAAAATCAGGATTTCTGCATTCTGATGTTTTTCTTATTAGTTCTTAAGAGAATACGTTTAAATTTATTTTTATAATAATAATAATAATAATAATAATGTAGAGAATCTGAAGTAATTATTCATGTAAATACTTCTAAAAGAAAGAAACAATGTGAAGAAAACTGGAGTACTGGCCTAAAAAAAGCAAACAGCCTATAAGAAATGCAATATCACTATCTAAAATACATATCAATTCAGATATTTCATAATGTCACATATAAATACTGTCCTCAACATTAGGATGTTGTCTCTTTTCAACTTGTCTCTGTACTTTTCACCAGACCTTTAAGTCTTAAAGGCTTAACCTTTATCAATTAGGGTTTATTGAATAATTTGGGGGCTAGTGGCAGAAAAATCGCTGACATATATCTTTATGATTAATTAAAATCCGTGCTCTTTGGGAAAAGTTTAATACATAAAAGCTTGTGACATGACAAGTTGACCTCTTGAGGTCAATCCAAACAGAACGGAGCCCTTTCTGTCCAATCACACGGCTCCTCCTTCCTCCGAATGTCCTGGTGTTTAACCAATCAGCGTGCGCAGCGCGGAGTCAGAGGGGACAGCGACCGCAGATAAAATGTTTGACTTCCATCGCCTCAGAGCATCCTCTAAATCCTCCTAGGACTGCCAGAAACCTGCACGTCGATTTAAACTCACCTTCCCCGCCCCCGCCCAGCTGAGACCGACCCTGGATAGCGCTCTCCAACTTCTCTCAGGTCCAGATTCAGTCTTCTCCCACCGGGGCAACCTGTTACTCAAAGAAAAGAAACTGCATCGCAGCTGTTGAAGTGAGGGCGAACTGAACAAGTAAACAGACGGTATTTTGTGGAATTAAAAAAGGACAAGCAGAGGCAACTTCGTTTAAAGAGTGGCCTGACAGAAAGTCAGGAATCATGACAGCGCTTGCAGGAGGTTTACCGAGAATGATGAGACCAACTCCTCATCAGAACTACCCGCGGGGAGGATATTCCTTGGAAGGTAATATATTACTACTAGTGGCTTCACGAAAGCTGGAAAAGATTCCAAGTTAAAGCTTGACTTTGGCGAAGTTGACAAACTCGATATCTGAACATTTTTAAAGCATGTGTTAATTAAAAAGCAACTGTAATAAAAAAGAAAAAAAAAAGATTAATTTTAATTATTTAACAACAATAATAATACCAATAATACTGAGGTTTTACGTAATTTAAACTTCGCATAACTGCAGTTTTGAGATTTCTTCTATTTTTTTTTCTTATGGAAACGTTTGTTCTGATATGTTTTTCTTCAAAATTAAACTTAGGTTAAACTTTCTGTTTTATAATTTTTCTGTTCTACAGATTTTAGTCTTTTGTACGTCGATATTTGACCATATTTTAAGATTTTTTCTGCTTCTGTTGGGTCTGAGATTATCAGTTGTTATCGGCCTAAGGTAAACCCAATACAAGTTAAAATCATTCCACTCAGAAATATCTCTGGCTGTGTAGTTTCCACTCCGTTAGGACAGGGTCGGGTCAACCAGCTTGGTGGTGTCTTCATAAACGGCAGACCTCTACCCAACCATATCCGCCATAAAATCGTGGAGATGGCACACCACGGTATCCGTCCATGTGTTATATCACGTCAGCTGCGAGTGTCCCACGGCTGCGTCTCCAAAATCCTCTGCCGGTACCAGGAGACAGGCTCCATCAGGCCAGGAGCCATCGGAGGCAGCAAGCCAAAGGTGAGAGAAACAATCGTTGAGTTAAATAATAATTTCCTTTTAGATTTTCAACGAAAGAATCAACTTAAAAGAGAAAAAATGTTTTATGATCTAATAATATATGGCAATAATCTCAAATATTGTAAGAGCACATGCACAAAAAAGATCTTTCTTTCTTTCTTTCTTTCTTTCTTTCTTTCTTTCTTTCTTTCTTTCTTTCTTTCTTTCTTTCTTTCTTTCAAGAGTTTATAGCCTACATTTTCCAACATAAGTGCTCTGCGTAACAAGTTTTGAGGAAAGTTGTATAATATAACATATAATATAATATAAGTTTTACATATAGCCTATAGTCTTCTAACTGTCTTCTCCTTTTGACTTCTGAGTGACTTCTCCTTTTTTACATCAAAGCAAACTGCTTCTCCAGAAGTGGACAAGAAAATCGAAGAGTATAAGAGGGAAAACCCCGGCATGTTCAGCTGGGAGATCAGGGACAAACTACTGAAAGATGGGATCTGCGACAGGAACAACGTCCCTTCAGGTAGGCGAACACTAGAAAAGTTAACGTTTTATGGAAGAACAAATAAAATTATATACACATGTAAAAAAAAAAAAAAAAAGTCCAAAGCAATTAGTCCATTAGTCTCATTGATATCTTCTGTATGAAGATATCATGATGTGGATTATTAATGATTTGGGCGATCGTAAATTTTTTTTACGCATTTAGAGTAGCCATATTTACTTATTTATTTTTTTAATTTGCACGTTCTTTCTACGTTTCTTGTATTTTTCAGTGAGCAGCATCAGTCGAATTATGCGCGCTAAATTCGGTGGTGTCGCTGAGGATGAGGAGGAAGAGGATGAGGTGGTGAAGAGGGCGATGGAGGATAACGAACCTCGAACAAAACACAGCATCGATGGCATTCTTGGAGACAGATGTAAGCTATACCTTTTTTTGTGTGTGTCTGATTTGGGGCAAAAGCAAAAGTAGCTGTCTTTTATTTTATTTAGTTTATATATATATATATATTAATCCCATTGTGTGTCTTTACAGTCACTAAAATACTGAAATATTAAGTTATAAAAAAACGGAACTTGAAGATTTGGCTGTGAATGGTTTATGTGTTTTATTTATGGATTCTCGCTAGTTTTGCTCTTTGTTGTTTTTGGGCATTCTACTAATTAGGTCATTTTGTTGTATCCTTGTACCCCATATGATTGATGATGAGGTAATAATAATAATAATAATAATAATAATAACAAACTAATATTAATTAAATATGTAGAATCTAGACAGAGGCGATCAATAGTTTTCCGACTTTTCCAAAGAAGTTTAACACTACATTTTCAGAATTTTACGCATGCGCTTGGAGTTAACAAATAAGTCCACGCAAGGAGCTATTTAAAAATCAAACATTTGTCTAACTTCCAAGCATGCGAAACTTTTTTAAACACTTAATCGGACACTTGAGGATGAACTTCAGCGGACAAAGCATGGAAAGTCTATTGAGACTCACACCTCAGTTTGACGCGCACAAAAGCCAAACTCCAGTGAGCGGCTCAGTGGTGTACAAAAAGATGCCAGAGCTTTTCAAAATGGGCAAAGAAAAGGAGAGAAAAACTGCACTGACAAAAGACTGGGAGAAGACATTATGAACCCGCAATGAGCGATGAATTATTCAGGGACGCCAATGGGCCCAGTGCCACCTGGTTTATGAATTGCGCAGAGAAATGCCATTTTTTTGCTTTTACCTCAATGTTAACTGTTTATATTTGAGGAAAGCTAAGCCTCCAGACAAACACCTGTTGATTTACGACCTGTTGGTGACTAAAGAATTGTTGCACAGGAAGGGCTGGGACATGTGGTTAATTATTGATGGCCAGACAGACAGGCAGTGGCAGTTTGTGTATATTTATACATTGTTGTATGTTTGTTTACATTTAGTGAAGTGGTCGGTTTTACGAGATATTGACTCTGTAAAGAAAAACTAAAAGTATGGTAAGTTATGGCATTTGGACACGGGCAAAAGACTCAAGATTTTTGTCTGAAATGTGCTACATTCGAACCAGGCGCAACAAAATTGAGCGGTTCCGTTACTTTTGTGCGCGGAGCTTTTTATCGCGGCTTTTTGTCTTTGCGCAGCGAGCATGACGCTTTCAGCCAGTAAGCGCAGGGAAACTCTCCTCCTCACTAGATTAAATCCAAACCTTTTATTTCTCTCCACTTTCATCTCAGACAAAGTCCGCCCCTTCCCTTTTTTGCCTTGGGCGCACACATTTAATTCAGTGTCTTTGCGGGACACTTCCCACTCCCTCTATTCCGTGGCGGGGCACATCCACATCAAGAAGCTGACTTTGTAAATACGTTTAAGCGCAGAGCAGATTCTTCTGATTGGAAATAAAGTTTTTACTGAGTTACATCTTAAACGTTTTTAAAATTTGACTCGTTGGCCTTTTTTTTTTTTTTTTTTTTTTACTTTGAGGAGTGTGTTTGATACAAAAAGCGTGCATTAGGCTGGAAAACAATACATCGATCTCTGTTTCATTATTTTTAACAGACCAAATAATATTGATAAAATTCTATCTGCCAGCAGTTAAAAGCACTTTTCCCGACTGATATACAGACCAGTAGGCATCCTATTTCATTCTTGTGTCTCTTGGATGTGGATGTAGTTGTTGTTTTTCTCTTTTATAGCACTTCATTAGAATGTGAAAAGGGTGTTTTGGGGACTGAGAAAGTGTCTTCTGGCCAAATATTGATTAAGTAGGTGTTTGCAGAGGCTTTTGTTCTGGTGGGGAGAGGCCTGTTGCTCTCTGCCCCTTTCTCCACTACTACTATTGTTGGCTTTCCTTAAGTGCTAAGATCAAAGCTGACTCATTTAGATTTATTTGTCTGGGAAAAAAAGAATGCTAAGGTTTGTGGGATAAAGTATACTGAGCAGCAGTGTGTCTGCATAGCATTAGCATGTGCCTGGGACATTGTAAGAAGTGTATATTTGCTGGGATGAGTATGGTTTTAAGCAGTTTTGTTTATCTTTAACAATAGAATTATAGAGGTCGGATTAAGCTCATTCAGCAGAGTTTAAACATGCATGGTTTATTTGTCACCGGGCACATTTCTTGACTATATCCAATTAAGTATATCTTTGAGTTATCATTTTAAATCAACATGTTTAATTATGCTATCTCCAAGGATTTGTTCTTGCCATTAGCAGGGCTGATTTAATTGATAGCATCCTCTATTTATTACTACTGTCACTTTAGCCTTTAGCCTCATTTAACTAATTAAAGTAACCCAAGTCCTGAAAGAGCGATAGCCACTCTTGCGGGATCTATTTATGGCAGGTGGGGGGTGAAAGGCAGAAAGAAGAAGAAGAAAAAAGAAAGCTCAGAAATACAAACAGTCAAAGGGATAACTTTTCTTTAAAGGGAGTCCTGCAGTGCCTAAATGAATGAGCTCAGTTCTTTCAATTCTGCCATGGTGAACGCAGTCAACATGTAATAATTGGTTTCATTGAGGTGCATTCCAACAATCTGCTGCCATTCTCCTGCCTCTATTGTCCAGAGGCAGGCAAATAGCCAGAGGGACAGGAGGAATCAAGTGCTGACAAAACATGAAAGATTTAGCTGCTTTTGTCAAAGGAGCTGAGTAGGACTTTGTTTGTGTAAATAAACTGGGTTACTGACTCCCTGGGATTTTGGCATGGATTAAGAATGAGAGAAAATTTGGAAGCATGAGGAGAGCAGAAAGATCATATTTGCGTTTAGTGTGTGCCAAGTTTTAAGGCGTGTGTGTCCTATACATTCAGTTCAAAAGTAATGAAAGGAGCAATTAAGATAACTACAAACTTCTACATCTGTGTCATCTTAAACCAATTTTCACATTTTATGACTTTTATGCTCACAAGTCAAGAAAATACAGTGATATGTTTTTCTCAAGCAGGAAGCAGTCATTTGAGCAGGATGGCAATAACCCGTAACTGTAAACAAAGAGATACATGTCGCTTTTTTTCTTTTTTTTATAGATCTTTTGACTAGAGGTTTAGCAGAGACAGAAGGCCTCATTGTAACCAGAGGAATGTCTGCTATAACCACATTTCCATTTTCCTCTCAGGGCTGGATGGTGGAGAAATTTATATGAGGGATTGAGTCTGCATTTCCCTGTGTTAGTAGTACTTATAAAGTTTGTTTATCCTGCAAGGCAGCTGGGAAGAACAAACAAACAAAAAATAGATAGATAGATAGATAGATAGATAGATAGATAGATAGATAGATAGATAGATAGATAGATAGATAGATAGGCAGACAGACAGAGAGACACATAGACAGATAGACAGATAGATAGATAGACAGACAGACAGACAGACAGACAGACAGACAGACAGACAGACAGACAGACAGAGAGACAGATAGACAGATAGATAGATAGATAGATAGATAGATAGATAGATAGATAGATAGATAGATAGATAGATATCCATTGTTTTCTACTTTTCTACGTCTCTGTCGGCATGATTCTCAGGGCTCTCTCATTCTATAAAAAGAAAGAAAAAATCCACACTAGCTGATCTGCAACTGAATGCAGACTCTATGCTTCATTAAAGCCTCTTTCTCTGTTGGCACCCACATTGTGATCCCCCAATATTAATTCAAAGGACAATTAATGAATGCGGGCCAACTTTGAAGTAATGGGCTGGGGTCCTGCCCTGAGCCGGCCCCTCGGCGCTGATGTACTCTCCACATTCTCCCCACTAACCCCAGAGACACTGTGAAGTGACTGAAAGAGAAGCAATGAGCAATAGAAGGTCAAGGAGAGGAGCCCCAGCAGAAAAAGAGCTCTCTATTTCCTTGGAAGTATTAGCCAAGCAAAACTCTGATGGGGAGGATAAAGGAGCGCGAAGAGAAAAGGGTCGGGGGCGAGGGGACGCTGCAAAGAGGACCACAATGGGATAGTTAATTGAGTAAAGCCAGACAGTGTTGTCAATCACTTAACTTTGTTTAGCCTCAGTTTTTGTGGAGCTGTTTCGTTCAACACATTACACATTATGGACATGCCAGCACAACTCGGTTGCTGTTTTAAGTTGTGCATTTTTTTCCATCTCTAGAGAAAGAAATTACTTATTGAAAGCAGCATAATTACAACGTGTGTGCTCCAGTTTCATTTTCTCATTTTGCAAAAATGAAAAAAAACAAAAAAAAAAAAAACAACAAAAAAACAAAAAAAAACAGAATAGTAGACCATTACTCAGTGTCAGAAAAAAAGCATGCAATGTTATGATGGTTTCTCTCTCTGTTGAGTGTGTGTGAAGTTTTGTTGTAGGGTCAGTGGTGGGCCGTTTTCACTGCAGCGCTGTGCAGTTGCTGTGAAAAGGTCAGGGGCCAACCTAGGGTCACTTGACTGTTAAAACTATCAGGACCCAGGGAAAGGAGGTTACGATAATGTTTGGGAAAAGATGTCAACTGACAGTCTAATATAAGACCATCCCCTCATGGAGTCATCTGCTTCAATAACTTTCATTTCTCATGTCTCTCTTGCATAGGTTTATATGATATTTGACACTCACCAGTTTTTCTGAACAAGGTGCTTGATTGTCTGTTTCGCCTAAATGAGGCAAGGCTGATGCAGATCTTTGCTAGTTAGTCTCTGTTTGACTGGAACGTGCGGCAGACTGGCCCTTTGCTGCAGCTCTGCGTGGGTCCTGTGAGGTTGTTTTGTCCCTGCCCTGAGGGTGGAAATGCCACCGTGAAACTGTCACCTAACTGCACCACAGTGGAACTAAATAATAACCACTGCCCACTGGGCACACATAATAGCCATGTAGGGCCATTTGGGGCTTCTTGTCACTGATTCAGTGTTAGACAGAGATACATCTTTCTACTTCATATCGCCAGCTACTTCTTTGTAAGTTAAGTGCCAACCTCCTGCAGTCATTCACTCCATTTTCTCTGTCCATCACATCATCATCTCCCTCGCTTTTTCTTTCCATCAGAACCCCTCCTCCTTTCCCAGGCAGCTGCAGGTTCCTGGGGGCTCTTTAGCAAGTCAAGTGAGCAGCCCACTCACTCCTATTTTTCCCTTAACTGTTAACCCCAGCTGAGTCCATGAGCTGTCAGTTAACCATTCTTTTCCTCCAGTGCATCTGCTTGCTCCGGCTCTATGTGGCATGTCACTGTTTTATTCAGTGACCCACTTGCACTGTGCTGTGTTGCCTGAAAGGGCCAGATCTACTTCCTTGGTCAAATAGCTAGTTCATTTGTCTCTTCTGCCCTTTGTTTTGCATTGCGAACACATGTCACCAGCTCAATTACTTTCTCTATTAACAGCCTTTGGAGGACGGGTAAGCCTGCCCCTACCAAGACAAGGCTATAAACTGCTCCATATGCTTTGCTTTATCCCTATCCCCTCATTTAATTTTGATTCCTTCACAGTCTCTGTCACACTTTCCATTTCTTTCCATTTTTGTCATTTTCAAGCTATGTGTGTGAGTTTATATGCACATGTGTGCACAGACATGGTTGTATGTGCCTGGGCATGTCTCTTCATATTAACATCTCTTGAAGGGGTGGGAAGGGAGGGAGGGGGAGTGACTGCTTGCCAAGATGAGTCCTGGCCGCAGTCTATGCAATAAACAAGAGCAGTCTTTATCCTCACAGTAGGAATCCTCTCCCAGTTTTTTTTGGCTTGTTTGAGGCACTCCTGCAGCAGGTGAAGCTAATAGAACTGGACGTTCCTCAGGTTCACATCTGTGACCCTCTGGACTTTATCTTCCCTGCCTGTCAGTCTCTTCTCTTGATCAATAAAGGGTTCTGTTTATATTGAATGGAGGATCTGTAGCACGGTTCTTTCCATGCTGATATGGATGCATCATGTGTGCACATCTTTAAATTCACTTGCTTTTTTTCCAGGGAAAGGAACCTGTTGAACTCTCTTGTTAAACACTCTAAATTGGGCTAAATACACTATCCAATATATTCTGTTATCTCAGCTAGCTCAATATTAGTTATCATACATCTTATTTTGCTTTAAAACAACTGCTTCATGGATAATTCTACAACAGGCTCAATTTCCGCTTGAAGGATAATAATCTGTCTTTCTATTAAGATTCTTGTCAGAGCCACAACCAAACTGTGAGTAGCGATAGAGCATTTTGAGCTCCCCAGTGCTTTAGCTGCAGCGTAAAATTTGATTTGGGTGTTTAAGTAAGAAGGTCGAGGCCTCCGTTTTTGTGCCCAGTATCCTCTTCTATCATTTGTTGAGGGGAATGTGTGGGAACAAGCCTGCTCCTGCATTAGCATGTCTTGAAAATGATCCGCAGCAGCATAAGAACGGTGTTGGAAAGTTTAAAAAAGTGTGGACTTAGTGATGTGTGAGCCCAGAGAAAGAGATGAGTGGAGTGAATAGATGAGATGGAAGGAACAGGTCCCATTTTTAAGAATGACCAGCACCACCCATCTGCCTTAGCTGGCACTTTCCCTGCCCCCTCTTACCCAGCATCTTCTTCAGGTACCTTCAGTTTCCAAACTTCTCTCCATGTCAACCTTTCGACTCCCCATCCCCCAACTTTATGCCCCTCGGGCAGTGGAAGGAGGGGGTTAAGGGGTGCTCCCCTGCTGTGCCCCTCCACAGCCCCCAGTGGCCCTTCACTGGACCCCTTTGTGCCCCTCTCCCTCCCACTCTTCATTCCCCCACTCAGCCCCTGGCTCTACAGCCCCCATCTTACCCTTCAGTCCCCCCTTTTCCTCCCATCTCCCCTGCTGGGCAGGTGACAGGCCCCTGAATGCGGGCCCGGGCGTCCCTGATGGCTCCTACAGATGGAGCGTGGTAATCGGTCCAATAGAGGCCTGCCACAGGCTTTTTCCTGGTAAGATACAAAAGCTTGGCCGCATCACCTTCAAAAAAAAAAAAAAAAAAAAAAAAGGGGAGAAAAATAGAAAAAAAAGTGTTAGAGGAAAGTAGAAAAAGGAAAAAGAAAAAGAAAGAGCAAACCAGAGGATGACAAAAGCGACATTGTCATTTGCCATTTAGGGATAGTCTGTGATGGAGTGGCTTGTCAGTAGTTACTAATAATAAAGATTGGGAGGGAAAAAAGTAGGAAAGACAAAAATACAGAGGGCAGAAGAAGAGAGATCCACCCCCAACCCTGTAGTTAACATAAGTTACAGTGGAAATGGGGAGCTCTCACTCCCCTGAGGAGTTTTATGAGCTCTTCCCTTCCTTAGGAATCTCTGCTGCCGTTCATCGTCTTTTTCTGCCTTTTACTCTTCTGTCATTAAAATAGTCATAACATTACATGTCAATACATGTTAATTTGCTTTGTTTCTTATTTTAGCTTTTTCTTTGTGTATTGTAAATTCAACAATGAAAACTACACTCAATAATACAGTGTTGTTGCATTTACAAGCAAGGTTTTTATTACATGCTTCATGTCTGCAAGTCTCCGTGGTTTTCTCTTGGCACCTGTTGTCTTATAGAATTTGCTCCAATTGGTCGCACATCCTTTCATAAACAAACCACATCCCAAACTCATACCGCACGTTTCAGGAGTCTTGAAGCATCCAGCCAATCCCCAGTGACCCTTTATACCATTGTGACACCCCTGGTTCAAATGTAATAAAGAGCTCTTCCCAGCATCAGGATCTTGTTTGCCAGCGGTCCTTTGCGCAGCAGCATTCCCAGAGGCCAAATCCGTGTGTAATGCCTGGTCAGACACACACTGGCAACCAGCACAAACATTTCCTGCTTGACTCCAGAGGCTCCAGTGGCAAGGGGAGATCCCTGTGCCCCCCCCACTCCATGTCTGACTTGGCACTTTTTAATTAAAGCTTTAAATCTGGAGGGCAAAGGGAGAATGAATAGTCTGAGGCAAATAGACAAGCTCCAGTTCTCCCTTGAAGTCTGTTTCATGCTTACACCTGTCTCTGTGCTTGTGAGCCCCTAATTTCTTCTCTCAGCATAGATATTCACTGCATAGTCTAAGTGTTGATAAAGGCCCACTGAACCCTCCTCATGAGGTGTTAGAGGTCCCTTTGGGGTGGATTTGGGAGAGGATTCTAACTCTCTCTGTTTTGTGTCCATCTGTGTTTGACACATTGTCATAGAAAACATTCACTGAGGGAAAGCTCACAGCCCAGACGCAGCAGATGCATATTTGTGAGTGTGCACATAACGGAGAAAGAAATGGGGGATTGCACACGTAATGGTGGACAATGGAGAGCTGTCACGCTAGTTTGTGGGGCCTGATCATTATTTAATAGATGGGAAACCTCCCCCTGAATGCAAAAATAGTCCTCTGTCTCAAGTTCCAAGCCTGCATTGATTCACCTCTTCTGCTGAATTAGATCCCTATAGCTGTCTCACAGTAACCCAGTCAATTTCTCAGACCCTCAACTGAACAAATAGATTAAGAAGCACCTGCATAAGACTGCCTTCTATGCACAATGGGATGCTATCGGCATAGCACACAGCATGGGTAAGACTGGGAGAGACAGAGTGTCCCAGGCAATAGATGCCCTGGAGGGATCTAGACCTCCTTAATCCATGTTCAAGCAGCCTCTGGCTTTTGATCCCCTCAGGAATCACTGAAGAGTTTAAGAAAGCAGGAGGACACATTCTAAAGTGGCTCTGCACCATGTGTTGTAGTCAGCATAATCTATTATTTCAGAATTTGCTATTGTATCCCAGCTTAGTATTCACTGCAGTTTCATTATGTGTTAGCCCAACTCTTTCGAATGGTGGAGTAACAGTGTGTTTGTTTTGCAATCCCAGCCAGTCACTCAGATGAGGGCTCTGATGTGGACTCTGAGCCAGGCCTGCCTTTAAAGAGGAAGCAGCGTCGCAGTCGGACTACTTTCACAGCAGAGCAACTGGAGGAGCTGGAGAGGGCCTTCGAGCGCACACACTACCCTGACATCTATACACGTGAAGAGCTGGCCCAGCGGGCCAAACTAACAGAGGCTCGAGTTCAGGTTAGACACACATGAACATGCTCATGTCAAAGTCTTGGAGACTTAATCCTGACAGTAAAGCAATGTGTCACTGTCATGGATATGTGTCATGTAGGCGTTAAATTGTCTTGGGATGTTGCCACACATTCTTTACAGCCATTAGACATGTGTTCCCACAAAACACCATCAACCCCCCATGCCTGTCACACATTCAGATGCTTACACACTCAGCCACTTTGTATGAGGACAGTTTTCTATTTGTGTCAAAGTTTTGCCAAAAAAGGCTTTGAAAAGACTTTAAAATAGATACTTGATTTTGATACCCGCCTGATAACAGCCATAACAGCCCTCTGGTGTTATCTGAACCATGTGACTTGCAGTAGCACACAAAGATGTGGTTTCATTACACTCTGCAGATGTTAAGATCTTTATCAGTTTAGCTCCCTGTAATGAGACTGAATAGCTTCACACACATGTAAATCCACTGACCTGATACAAAGCACACATGCACACACACATAGAAAAAAAACCATGTAGCGCAGCATGTCATTACTAAGTGAAGTTAAACTATTATTTTGAGAGATGTGTCTTGCAGATTAAGACACACCTCTCAAGCATGTCTATATACTTCTTTTAGGTGTGGTTCAGCAACAGAAGAGCTCGGTGGAGGAAGCAAGCAGGAGCCAATCAACTAATGGCTTTTAACCATCTCATCCCCAATGGTTTCCCTCCATCAGCAATGCCAGGTCTTCAGCCTTATCAGCTGTCAGACAGCCCTTATCCTCCGACTTCTATAGCCCAAGGTGGGAACAGCTGAACTCATCTAAATATGCGCAGTGTTTTACCTGAAAATCATGTCATAATGCAAGTAAATCTCAAACAATACCAGTCAAACGTTTGGACACATTAGATTTAATGGGGAAAGTGTGTCTGCTTTTGACTGGCGCTGTATATTAACAGCCACAATTTTTGTTTGTTTGATTACGCAACATTAGATTTGATGTAGAATGTTTGAATCCCTGCAGCCGCTGAGCAGCCAAGTACAGTCCACCGACCTCAGCCTCTGCCACCCACCTCGGTGCACCAGAGTGGGCTCAGTTCATCAACAGCTTCCCAGGATGGAGGTTCTCCGTACTGCCTGTCTTCTGGACGACACAGCTTCTCAGGATACTCAGACAGCTTTGTTGCCCCAACAGGCCACTCCAACACTGTGAACCCCAGCATCAGCAACAGCCTATCACCACAGGTTATTCTATGTCTCCAATTTTGAAGCACACAAAAACACACATACACACACACTATCTATCTATCTATCTATCTATCTATCTATCTATCTATCTATCTATCTATCTATCTATCTATCTATCTATCTATCTATCTATATATATATATATATATATATATATATATATATATATATATAAACACAATATGTATATGTGCATAAATGTTCTTAGACACATCTGATTGTACTTGTACTTGTACTTAGACACATCTGATTTGCCTGAAAAAAATATCCCCACACTGTTCTACATGTATCATATGAAGAAACAGGAGACCATTGGTCATTCAGACAGAGCACATGAAGTGCACAATATGGTTGGATAATAGTGCATACAAAACACGCACATGCTTCCTGTATGACCTAAGAGATGTCATTGCAATGACATTGATGAAATCTTGTTAGGCTAAAGAACTCGGTAGCTTTTCATTTTTGTTTATTCTGACAGATATTTTGATGAATTGAAAATGTGGCAAACGTCAGTCTTTGGGGAGGTAGAAAGGACCAGACATGAGGAAGGATGTATGGATGTCAGATGATGACACAAATCAAAACTGAAAAGACAATTATGGTCGATTACACAGTCATCAGTGTCCATCAGTGGCTCCCTACCAGCCCAGAAGATGGACTAACAGGCGTAAAACGAGCTTTTAACCACCACAAAGGGTGGTCGGCCTTCGCGCAATGCATGCTGGGTACTAATTCCCATGAGAGAGAATCTCAGACTCCTGTTAGGCACAGATAAAAAAATTGCCTTAGGCAGGTTTGTTGCCATGTAAATGCCCAAACATGTATATATTGAGAAAAAAAAAGAAAGAAAAGAAAACAAAACAGAACTTTGTGGTGGCTGCCAGGAACACAGTCAGAAACTATGTGGCACGATTGAGGCTAAAGCTATAATTGACTGTTTTGATGCATGAATGGCATCATGGATGAGATTTTTTTTCTCTTAAATAACTAGTCACACATGCTGTTAAATCAGCACCAGTTTTCAGTGTAGAGATTGAGAAAGGAGACAGGGAAATTACATTTCGCAAACTGCAAGCACACTTGTAGCAGACTCCTGTAACTGGTTGTGCTGTAAGTTCACACACCCACAGGGTCATCAAGGGATTTAAACTCCAATAAAGAGGCCAAAGGTGGTGTGCCCTCATGGATGGTTTCAACATTAACCTTAGCAGGCAGCTTTGTAGAGAATGGACATCTCGTCTTGCAGATTGGGCGGCGTGCCTTGAATATTTTCTCAGTCTGGGATTCCAATCACTGAATGTTCCAGTGTCGTAATTGATTGGAATGAAGTAATCTATCCCCTCTTAACAAAGTATGTAATTTATGCAAATGAATCACTTTGTTGGCTAATTTGTTGTAATTCACATATTCATTGCAGCTGTTTGAATGTATACTGCAATACAGTTCTCTCTATTTCCAATGATAGAATTAATTTCCTGATTTTAACTTAATAAGGGAGAGGAAATGAGAGGTGATTAAATTCTATGACATTGATAGTACGTAAAGACCTCCTTACACTTGGAAAACTTTATAGCTTTGGTGTTGTCAGACTGCTACGTCTCAGTTAATTTTAGAATAGAAAAATAGAATATCTTTATTGTTATTGTAACAAGTAGATTTAAAAGTGCCATCCAATCAATTCATCATAGATAAAATTAATCTAAAATGTTCAAATAAAAGCAACATAATAAAAGGGGTACAAAACAATTTTGCAGTAAAATCTGTCTAAAATGATCCACTTTGAGTTATCAGAACTCCAAATTTATCCATAGAAGCTCCTTTACTCTTTCTTCCTTTCTGTAATCATCAGAAGATTCCTCCAACTCCAGATATGGTCACATCAGAGCATGATGGAGTTTTGATATAGATAGGGTTTGCTGTTGGTCAATGATATTTTCATCTGAGCAGTGAGCTCTGCACTGAGAGCAGCAGCCAGACCAACCGCTCTCCCAGTCTCTGGCGTCTCAGTGCTGATCTGGTGCATACCAAAGCAATCCTTTCTCACCAAGGAAGCAAGCGGCCAGGATTTGCACCCCCCTGAGACCTAATCTCCGGAACAACCTCAAAACAGACGCACCACCGGGAACTGCTGCTGGTTCAATTGCAGAGCGAAAGTGCATGTACGCATGAGCACGTAGATCAGACACAACGTCGACACAAGCATGTGTGTGCCACACAAACTAACGTTTGCACACATGCACGCAAACGCAAGCACTTCACAGTGTGTTTTATTTATAGAAATATAGAAAACACACACTCGCATACACACACACACACACAAAACAAAAAAAACAAATGGACCAATGAAACTTGAATTTCAATAGTTTCTAGAAAACTTATATTGATTTATATTAAATTAAATTTGTTATTAAATTAATAAATTGACAACCAGAATATCTTTTTTTTTTTGTTTTTTGGAACATTCGCTGAAATTTATAGATTTTACATGAATAAAATTTTAAATATTTGACATGTAGTTGTCAAATGAAAAACCCTGTATTTTATTTTATTTTATTAACATTAATTCTAACTTTTGAGATAAATAGTGGTTTGATAGTATAACGCTATGTTGTAGATTTGATCATATATGTGAAGTTAGATTGCTCTGAAAAACTGTAAATAACATATTAGAGGCACTTGAAGTTTTCTCAGTATGCATACATGTGCATGCTAGGAAAGCACTTGTTCTTGTTTTTACATCACATTACGTTGCCTATTCTTCTCCTTTTCTTTAGTCAGAGGTTGTTTGGGTTTGTTCTTGTCTTTAGTGCAGTTTACTTCAACGTGGACTGTAATTCTTGCTCTCTCTCGTACACTTTCTTAGACATTTTCACTACTTTGCTTCTCACGCAAACCCTTGTGCAGCTGTTCACAATGTATCACCGATACCCCTGAAGAACTGACATCGGAACAAAAAATGCTTACTACACATGCACATGCACGCACATACACCTTCGATTAGAGGCACGATTCCACATGTAGGTGAAGCAGCCCTAGTACACACACATGCACAAACACACCCTAGTCATTGTTCCCACGTACCCTTTGGCCTCTTTACCCTGGCTTCACGAGGACACGGTGAATTTTGGAGCATGACTGAGACAATAAATGAAAGTGAAAGAGATAAAAGAGATATAACTGACTCAATAATTAAAAGGTGCTTTACTGTCTTTAAATTCTGCTTTAAAATACATATCAAGCTCTTGTGTTATATATAGTTTTTATATAGTTCTTACATATTTTTTTGTTCATGTTTTGTTTTAAAATTTGTTCCCTTAGTACAAAAAACTACAGAGACCCCAGTTCACATGACAAGGAAAATTCAGAAAATGAATACATTATTTAATCTACTTCCATGGTTATGACAGGATAACTCCTGTAGAAACCACCAGTAGGATAAAAGATGCAACTCTTTAGCCACTGTCAGCTCCTCAGTCAGTCAGGCAGAGTAAAGAGAACCACATGTGTGAAGAAAGTCCATGATTATGTTTCTGACAGTGAACTATTCCTACACTTTTGCCCACCTTAGTAGAGTAACAAAAATATGGCTGGCTGTTGTAACATCAGATTTATGTGAAAACATTTGGCTTTCTTTTTAATTCCAGTAATATGATGTATTTAAATATCATAGTGATTCTAACCCAGTTCTCCTGTGTGTTTCCAATCAGGTGATGGGCCTGTTGAACCCAAGTGGAGTGCCACATCAATCCCAGAGTGACTTTGCCCTCTCCCCACTAACAGGAGGCCTGGAGCCCAATGGCGCTATGGCTGCTAGCTGTCATGGTTCCCAGCGCCTGGAGGCTCTTCCAAGCCTGACTAGCATGCCCACCCTGCCCAGCACCCAGTCTTATTGCCCACCCTCTTACACTTCCCCAGCTTATGCTGTTGACCATCACCCCTCTTACCAGTATGGGCAGTACAGTCAGAGCAAGGTAAACACTATTTTAAAGCATGAATTGTATTTTTACACAGATTCATACTGACTCCCAAACTGATTGTTTTAAGTGAGGTTGTATCATTCTATGACCCCTGGCCTAGTTGTGTGATTTCGTTTAGATTTTTTAACCCACAGCCCATATTAATTGCACAGACCCCACTGATGAGTGAGCTTCTCAAATCACCCTGTGCTGCGCTGAAGTTACATTTGTGTTAGGGAGGGCTGTGGCCAGGTTGTTTCAGTTTACATTACCATCACTGGAGTATCCACGTGGCTTGATGCTTATCCCAACACACATTTCCCTCACTGTCCTTTCATGACCCTGTATGATGAGCTTGCCCATCAAATCTGTAGTATAACACACCTAGTCATGTAATGACCCCTGTGTAACAAGGATAGCCGCTCAAGTGAAAGGAGCCACTTCCCAAAGTGTGTTTGACAGGAGGGAGGGGGGTGTGTGGGTTGGAATGGTTTGCTGTTGAGGGCTGATCTGAGGTACACTTCCACATGTTGACCGGCCCATCAATGGCAACATCTTGATGTCATTAATTTAGCCAGACCTGGGAGAGACCCACATATAGCTTTTGGGGGTTTGTTGAAATGTGTGTGTGTGTCTATGTATGTATAGGAGCACAGGTATGTGTGCAAAAAAGCAGGGATGGGGGGCTCTTTAACAGGGGGCGATTATGGCCCTTGGCAGGCCAGGATTAGAACCATGTGTCCCACTGGGGATCAGATTTAGAGTTGTTATTGATCAGTGAAGCAGTGCCAGAGATTCAGGCTACAGCTTTACCAAACCACCTAGTTCTGAGGATGTGTAGAGATATTTCTTAAGCTTTTTTGTTACTACTATTATTATTCAACCTATGACTTCTGTTTTCATTCTAACCTGCTCTCGCCTACTTTTTTACTCCATTCTCTGTCTTTCCTATAAAGATTTCATTCAACACATTTTCACTCTGTCTTCCCCTGCCCTCCCCAGGTGCCTTTCATTATATGAAGCCCTGGACACAGCCTGTTTGGCAACTATGATATTCACCTCTGAAGAGCACCACCACCCACTGCCTCTGCCAACTTCCCCAGCCCTGTGGACAAGATAGGAGGTGAAAGGGTCATGGTGATCTACTTCAACAAGAAGGGGAGCCACTTTGGATGGAAGTGATACCAGTGATGGGGGTTGAATGGAATAATTAAGGACCAAAGGCGCAGCCTTCAATGTTACTTGACACTTGCTTTACTTGTGTGTCACGCCATGCTCCAAGGACCAAGTTCGTTTTTTTTTTTTTTTGCCAGTTTTGTCTCAGGAGGAGAAGAAAGGGTTGGGCAAATGAGTAGATACATTACTTTCAAGACCATTTGATTTTTGTAATAAATGGCAGAAATGTATGTTGAGGGGGAACTCATCAGCCAAGTGCTTATGTGGTCTCATTTGATAAAGATGAGGTGCATTTATCTGCAATGCTCTTCTGAGAATGTCTTCTTCACAACATCTTAGGGTGGTGATATTAACTGTACATTGATGTGACTTATATATATGAAGTTGAAGATGAAAATGTGACTACATCAGGACAACCAGCAGGAAAGCATGAGCTGGTCCCAAGGGAAGCCAGTGAATCCGCTGCAACCCAAAGAAAGTGCAATACATTCATACCTCATGTTCTGTAAATTAACACGGCTCAAATGTCTCATATCTTCAAAAACCTGCTCTCTCTTTTAAATGTTAATTTTGGGTTGTATGCATTGATCAATCAGGGGAAATTATCAAGCGATGAATAATAGCAAATGTAGTCATGATGTAATTAAACCAAAAAGAAAAAAAAAAAGAAAAAAATTATCTGCCAGTGAATACATTATTCAGTTTGACAGTTAATTTTTGTTGTTGTTTCTTTGCATGTTAAATTAGTCTTCACCAGGAACTTGCAAATATTAGTTCCATTTCTTATTTATTTAGTGTTGTTCAAGTGTATATTCTGTGTTTTGTATAAGCACTCCTCTGTGCTTGTGTAAGTCTTACACAATGTTCTTTATTCATGTTTTCTCTTTTGTATAATTTTTCCATTTACAATGGGTTGAAATGATTTTGTTGTTTTGTGTATAATATAGCACTATTACTATTTATAATAAACTATGTAAAAAATGATGAAAAAAAGTGATTTTGAATTAGTGTCATTTGTGAGATGCCTTCGAGATGTGTCAGGCCTTTAATATATTCAGTGAGTTCAAATTGGTTTTATTTGAACCATTGTAAGGTAAGCATGGTGCTCTGTCCAATAGCATTGTATTAATTCTATAAAAAAAACAAACAAACAAATAAATAAATAAAAAAAATAATAAAATAAATAAATAAATAAAATAAAAATTTGTGTAAGGTATCTAATAAAAGGAATCTGCCAAACTTGAGCGTTGGCAAATGATTTATGTGTGTATTAACGTTTATTACCTGAAAAATTTAGGACATAAATTCATACAAGAAAAAAACCCCAAGAAACCCCCCCCAAAAAACAAAAAAAAACAAAAAACTTTATTTATATAATGAATATAATGAATATATATATATATATATATTAAAAGTCAGCGCTATATATATATATAGCGCTGACTTTTAATATGAGCACATATTGTATGTGTGTAGAGATACTCTATGATGATATCCATTAGTTTATAGGAACGTGTAAATGGTTATATTTTTAAAAGTAATTTTCTTTAAAAATGGACTTATTCCAAACATCTCTATATGCATCCAATTTAGTTGTACTTACATACAGCAGGGTTTCCTTAGCCTGATGGTCTTCATTGTTTGTTAATAAATCACTCAGTGTGTTCACATGTCCCATTTTTCTTACTTTTAGATTTATTAAATGAGATCCAAAATCTCCTTTAAAGAGAAAAACAACAAAAATGAAAATTTAAAAATGTAAAATTAATATACAATTTGGTTTCATTAAGTCTTAAGATTTTTGCATTCAAAATCATGCAAATCAGTCAAATGTTGACAGATAGAATATGTTTATTTGAAAGTAACACTTCAGAAAAGAAAAGAAGTCATTATGCAAGTTTTATGAATTTAAAAACTTTCTTCTTACTGGTGGTGTTTTACCAGAGTGTGTTTACAAAAGTGGAAAAATGACAAATCTTTGGAATATTCCTGCAAATGAAAACAATTCTATTATTATTTATTTTGGTTCATGCACACAGGGTTAAAGCCAGCAAAGTAAACAAAGCATTATATATGAAATTGAAAGTAGCTAAATCTAGGGGCTTCTTTTGGATTCCTGTTTAGATTTTCTACGAGTGGTGAGGGATGCCTTGGAGGAACTTGAAGCTGAAGTCTTATGGCTTTCTTGCCATGTACCTCACACACACTCCTGGAGTACTAAATCATAAATATATCCTCTTTCATAAACACTCCTTTTGGACAAATTCCTGCTCCCTGGTGGCTCCTTCACACCCCTTAATGACTAAAGCAGAAGTGCTGTAAATTATATAAGCACAGCAGCCCTCAGACACACCAGGACATCAGTCACTGACATGGCTGCACAGAGCTCAGGCGGCTTCTGGCTCTGATTGCCAAACAGAGACGAAAATATTGTTCACCCACTGGGTAGATCCTCTGAAGGTTACATATATCACCAGTGCATTTTTTTATTAAACAGTATTTCTTTTTTTTTCATGTCTTTGGAAGTTAAAGGATCAGGTGTGCAGCTGTTGATGTCAGTCATGTTAAAAATCCTCAGTAAGCATGTAAGCATTTCTGGGTTATATGTTTACAGGTCCCATAAGATTTGTTTAATAAATTACTTGTTTGCATTTGTTTATGATCAGTTTGTGTGTCTAACACAACAACATCAAGGCAAAATCACATTTCACTATTTTCTTTACCCTAAAACTCTTTTTTTTTTTTCTTTTTACAAGTGCTCAACTTGTAAGACACAGTGAGTGAAAAAGCAAAGGGGTTGCTTTGGAACAAAGTGTCAGTCAAGCAGCAACACACTGGAGACAACTTAACCTCTGACCCCAACACTCTTTGAAATGAGTAGACTACTGGACTGGAGCTGACAACAATCCAAGTTTCTCTAAAGCTTTCAACCCCCAAATTGAAAGTGAAGGAAGGAGTACAAAGAGGATGTGCAAAAAAAAAAAAAAAAAAAAAAAAAAAAAAAAGCAGGTACCGTTTGGATAATGTTAAACAGGGAATATAGCATAATAATTTGGTTAGAGAATTGACTAGCTTGCATTTTTTACTCATCAAAATGGAAAACAGCTCTGTAAAAATGCTCAAACATAGGTCATGTTTGTGATTTTATGATGTTTTGCCCACAACAGGACAGGAAAGAGGTGGGCTTTATCTCTGAAATGCCCCCTTATCAAGTCTGTTGAAGAGTGAGTGGGTGGCTCACAGCATGCCATTCCTAAAGTGGTGAGTGCTAGACTCCCGTGCACACTTGCCCTGTTTGAGTTGACATTTTCTCTTTTCTATTCATGGTTATTGCTTAATTTTGAATGTACTTTGATTTCTGCTGATTTTGATATGAAGAGCAAGAACCGGACCCTCCTACTGTTCCTTCTCAACAGATGCCGGCAAATTCTTGAGGACAGGGATACCTACATCAGTGAACAACAAATGAACAGGACTATTTACAATACCACAGAGAATCTTCTGTCCAGCACCAGCCCAGCGATTACCATCTCCACCTCCAGGGAAACTTATGACAATGCTTACTTCTATATCCTGTTTGTAATGGTCTTCTACTCCGTCCTCGCCATGACACTTTTTAAATGCTTCACAAGCAGCGAACAAGAGCAAAAGGACCCTTATGAGGAGTTCATAGGCACTGGGCAGCCGTCAACACAAACATTCAACACAAGCCACATGGCAGAGAAGTTCTACTTTGAAGAGGAGAACAGCCTGTGAGCCACAGCCTTTTCTAAGGAAAAAGAGGAGGAGGGGTATGGATGCATATGGGGGATGTTTTGACAGTCACCAAGCCAGAAAACGTCAGTGCAGGCTACTCAGGCAAGACCTGCTAGTAATTTTGCAAAACCAGCAGTAAGTTCATCTCCCCCTCCTCTACATCTGACAATCAGAAATCTCACGCAAGCAGGCCAGTAGGCAGGCAGAAGGAGACGGTTGCCTCTGATGATCTGAGAGAGGGGTGGAAACATGGAGAACTGTGGGTCAATGGCAGGCCGGAATCTCCTCCTGTGAGGCCCAATCAGGATCAATAACAGCGGGGCCCACAACATGTACACACCACAGGGAACCAGGGATGCCTCAGTAGACTGACGGTGTGGACATGGACAACATGGACACTGTGTGTGTGTGTGTGTGTGTGCTTTCTAGAAAATAAGAGCAGGAGAATTTGTGTGTATTAACTAATTTAATTTCAGTATATAAATTTATTTTATCAATGACCACCTTGTTATTTTAGGGGGAAAACATAAAAAAAAAATAATAAAAAAAAATATCCAGTTACAAAATCCTTAAAAAAGAGTTGATGGCTTGTTATGTCACTTTATGCCAACAGGCATAGCCAAATGTGTTCTGACTAAAATAAAATGACATCTCAGCCTAAAATTGTCTCTAATTAGAGCCAAAGCTCCATGCAATAGACAGGACCGACTCAACATTCCTTTGCCATTACATTGCAACTGATCTTTGGTGAGCTGATGCACAGCTACAGGGCTGCCTCAACCTCCCCGTGACCCCAAATGATCTAAGTTTACAAAGCTGTGGCAAAAAGTGAAGCCAAGACTCACTGCATATTTAAGCTCAATTGTGGAGCAGGACATGAAGAGTATCTTAGGAAACCTCAGACTGTAAATTTTACCATTGCGGTGCAGAGTTAATGTTGCATTATCAGGCTGGTTAGTGGACAGGTGGAGGTTCACTTCCCACAAATACAAAAAAAAAAAAAGAAAAAAAGAAAAAATACTGCCTTGGTCTTTTGCACTATTAAATCTCCAGAGGTTAAAGGTGGCACTGGACTGTCAGTGGTGGTCTAATTTGAACTATCCGCTCCTGCCGGTGCCCGAGGCAGTGTGGGACTGTTTCCTTTTTGTCCCTCTTAATTAAATTTTTGTCTCATCCTTCTTTCATAAGGCACAGTGGTCAACACGTGTTCACCTACTCAACTAAGCCAAAGAAGCTTGTCTTCATGTTTTGGGCAGGTATGTTCTAATGTTTAAAGCATTCACATTGTATACAATTCCCTCTTATCATGGAGCAACTGGAGCCAAATTCTTGATCCAACTGGCTGAAAAGAAGGCTTTATAAGCTACACCATTTTATGTCTCGGGTGGGTTTCATATGTCTGATGTTCAGGACGCAGAGCCTTCACAGCTATATTGGAAAACAGTTTGTGTCAGCAAAACAAACAAAATCTCCTCATGTGTTACATGCCTTTTAAAGCACCTAGCATCATAGATTTAATTACCTATGAGATGAAATGGTCATCAGGAGAAAGACACAAGCCAATAAAATGTTTTACCACACAAGCTGTGAGCTACATTACAGGATTAAACAAACATAACACCAATTCTTAACTCAGTGGTTCCCTGTTGCTGTGGAAAACTGAGCTTATGCTGCCTCCTACTGGTAAAGATGTGATGCCAATTAAGTTGCCACTTTGAGTGGACCAAATATGTTTAAAGGCCTAAAAAAAGGTCTATTGAGAGACATGCATGTGCTACTAGATTGTTTCAGAGATTTCAGATTTATCATCAGCTGGGTAATAAAAATTTATCAGTGACAGTGTTACAAAATGTTGGGGAGAGAAAAAAAAAAGAGTACGCTGCTAAATTTATGATACTGGTTTGGTCAAAATGTGTCATTTCTTTAACATATCATCAAATATGTGAAACATTACCCTTTTCAGTTGTAATACTTTGTAAATGTTTAATGTGAGTGAGCTCACATTAAAGAGAAAAAGAGGTTTGAGAAAACAAAGCAAAAAAAAAGCTCCAAAATGTCTGTATAACTGGTTAAAAAAGACAAGTGTCACAATACAATGTTAAAGACAGATTTTTATTTCCTTGATTCACTGCTTACTTGATTATACATGTAGCTATACTTGAACAACAACTTAAAAGACTGAAAGCAGCAATTAATCATTCGGCATATTTGTTGTAGCAGCAAAGATTGGAACTTGAATTAAAACATTAAGATTTCTATTACATGATTGATAAATGCAGAATTAACTAAAAAGTCTTGATTACAGCAAGGATTAGGTAGACATTTTTGCTTTTCATCTTTAAATAAAGTGCATGATTCACCATTTGTAGATTCTGCATGGCCTAAAAGTGTTCCCTATTTCAGTTTGTGGTCCAACAATCTTGTAGTATCTAATTTTAACAATTTTAAACTTACTTTTGACAAATAATTTAGCAGATAGTCATAAAGTCTGTTCTCAGAGTACATCTGGTGCTTGCACTTTATGAAAGAAATGCCGTTTATCAGGTGACTTGGATGCGTCGGACATTCAGTGTGCAGTCTCTGCAGTTCTGCTCGTGCAAGAGCTGAGATAAATACTGGAAGAGAAGACATTAGCTGATTATGCAAACAAAGCCTTTTTTATGATACTGCATAATGCATATTTGAATAGGTTTTGTACTTACATTGGAAAAAGCCTCTAAAATGACATCATCGTTGTTCTCGTGGGTTAAAAAGGAGGCCCTTAAATGAAGTATCACTCTTTGAGATGCTAAAGAAAAGCAGTGTGTGAATAAAAATATAATTATGTAAACTCTTACAGAAACTACATCTCTGAAAGACAAATAATAAATAAATAAATGTAAAATAAGTAGATTGTCCTACTCGCTTATTGTGCACTATTATACACTGTGTGGATGACACTAGATTTGATTTCATGTGGATAATTTTGGCATATGTACATCTGTAGACATACTATAGGGGGAAATGCTAAATTTACAGAGGCTCTGCTAATGTAAATGTTAACTCATTGTTATGGTTGACACACATAATGAACCATTTTAATGTAAACAATTCTACTTTGCTTTTGTTATGAAAATGTTTGTGGGCAATGACCAACCTGGTGTAGATGAGTTAGTGCTTGAAATTTGGCTGGTAGCTGTTGTAGAAGACGGCATGGATGGTGACATTGTGCTCACAGCATCTGGTGGAGATGGACTACCGGTGTTTGTTGGACTGGAAGCTGCAGTTGAAGAGATCAGAAGGTGAAAATGAGGGTGAAACTATGGTTTATTTGTGTTGCATGTTGCGGGATTAAACAGTCAGTGATGATGTGTTCATGTGTGCCGGCACATTTGTTGCATTTTTTGTTGCGTTGGTTGCCGTGGAAGCTGACACTGGTTGGTGTTTACATTAGATAATGTCAGCATTGTTCTGGCTGCTGCAGAAATACATGCTGTGGTGATATGTGCTGGTGATGTGCGAATCAATACCAAAATATGGATACTACCGATACCAGTTTATGGTCTAGAATAGATTTTCATGTTAGCATATCTATATGTTAGGGATTAGGGGTCAAAACCTATTGCATAAGTCTATCACAAATTGGAATACAGTGGAAAGTAACTATAATATCCAGATCTTCTCTAAATTATACCCAATTGGCAGGAACTACTTTTTTCCCCCTCCTGCCATAGTCAGATATGTCTCATTTGGAGTCCTTTGATGCTGAAGAAGAAAGCAGTGTGTCAATAAAAAATTATGTAAAATCTTACAGAAACTATATTTCGGAAAGACAAATCCATGTCAGAAACTACTTTTGTCTGCTGCTATGGTTTTTCTGGGAATGTTTGGTTGTTGCCCTCTGCTGCTGAAACTTTTAAAAGTCAGAGAGCTTTGAATTATAAAAATTTTCAAAGTCATCTTTGTAAAGGAACAAAACAAAACCTTTTACTAGCAATGACATCAGCATCTTAAGAGTTTCCATGAAACAGCTGGCATGAAACATGCTATAATATTTTCTCACCTCACTTTCTCATCTAGAGGCACAGAATACCACTCCAATTATTCTATTCTACAGTCATTTAGCAGATGCTTTTCTCCAAAGCATCTTACATCTGAGGATAAGAACACCACAAGCAAGAAATCAAACAGGAGGAGACATCATCTTTAAGTTGTATACGGCTGTCAGTCCAATTCGACACAGGTGCTGTCATGTAGTGCTAACGGCAGAACATTTTTTTTCTGTCTTCATCTTCCTCCTTTTCCTTCCCTCCCTCCCTACAATAGTTCATTGTTTAATTACGAGATCATGATTTCATCACACAATATCATCTTAGGCGTAAGTGCATGTAGCTTATTCAGTGCTAAGTTGTGCCAAAGAGCTGTACAAATCTAAATCATTCTGAAGAGTAGAAGAGCGCGGAGTTGCACAGCTGAGTCTTTAGCGTGTTCTTAAAAGTGGATAAGGACTCTGTGGATCGGACAGAGTTCGGTAGATCATTCCACCACCAGGGAACTACAGAGGAAAAGAGTCTAGCTACTGATTTCGCGCTGAGTTATGGTGGGAGCACTAAGCGTCTTTCACTGGCATTGGCAAGACCGGCCATCTGAGGCAACATGGACCTTAAAGGTCAGCTGGTTGTCTATCATGACACCAAGATTCTGGCAGAAGACTTAAGCACAAGCATGACAGAGTCAAGCTGCATGCTTATCTGTGGCGGTAAAGAAGGATTGGCTGGACAGACAATAAGCTCGGTCTTGGATAGATTTAGCTGTGGGTGATGACCCTTTATCCATCAGCAAGGCATGCTGATATTTGCATGGAGATGGTTGTGTTGTCAGGTGGGATGGAAAGGAAAAGTTAAGTGTCATCTGCATAGCAGTCTAGGAGAAACCATAAGAGCTCATGACTACACTGAGTGAGGTGGTGTATATAGTGAAAAGAGGGCCAAACACTTAGCCCTGAAGCACCCATGTGATCTGGACAGGCCCTCTCAAGATACTCTGAAGGATCTTCCTGTGAGGTAGGACATGAACTATGAAAGGATAGATCCTGATATGCCAAGCTCCAAGAGTGTGGAGGGGAGGATCTGGTGGTTGACTCTGTCAAAGGCAGTGGACAGGTCCAGCAGTACAAGAATTGAGGATTGACCAGCAGATCTGACAAGCCGTAGGGAATAAGCAACTGACAGGAGAGTTTCAGCAGAATGACCCTGCCTAAGCTAGACTGATATGGATCGAAGAGGTTGTTGTCGTGGAGGAACTGTGACGGAAGATGGCACGCTCTAGTAGTTTTGACATGAACAGAAGCAGTGAGACTGGCCGTTAGATTTCAGTCTGGGCTGGGTTGAGTGTGGGTTTCTTCAGCAGCGGGGTAACCAGAGTTTGCTTGCAGGCAGAGGGAAAGACATTGGATTTAAGAGAGGAGTTGATAATGTGGGTTAATGCAGATTTGATTGTAGGTAGAACACTCTGCAGGATGTGGGTAGGGCCAGGGCCAAGAAGACAGGTTGTGGGGTTTTGAGTTGGCTAGAAGTCTAGAGACTTCGTCCTCTTTAGAGAGCGGAAAGAGAAGAGGGAGGCACCAGTAATTGGTTTGGGTAGGCTGGGTTGGTCAGGCTCAGAGAATTGGTTACTGTTGTTAGCCACCTTTTCCGTGAAGTAGGAAACGTTTCTGCAGTCAACACAGTGGGTGGTTGAGCAGATGGCGGAGATAGATGGGAGTCAAAGGCCATGAACAGTTGTTGTGTGTTGGGAGCATGGCAAATCTTGTTCTGACAAAAGACTATCTTGGCAGCCTTTAGGCTGGATGTGAAAAATGCAAGTTCCTGCCAGTACAAGTCAGTGCGCTATTTAGATTTGCACCACTTTCTTTCTGCTGCCCTGAGTCCTGCTCTGTGAGCCCTTAGAACCTTGGTGAGCCATGGACTGGGAAGATTTTGTCTAGCTGGTTTTGACACCAGAGGACCGAGTTTGTCCAGACAGGAGGCAAGATGGGTGACACGTCTTGGTCTGTACCCATGTCTAACAGGGATACGTTTGAAGCACATTGTGCATTGACTGGGTTGTGAGGATGTCATAGCTCGTGCCCTTGCTTTTCAACGATGGACTTGCGCAGGTAGACTTGCAGGTCTTTACACCTATGTGGTTTTACCCTTACATGGACTGATACAATGACTGACGCCTCACTAACACTTCAGAGCACCATGTATGGTAAAGTACCTGGAGCTGACACAGCTGAATTCACTTTGCTTGATTGCAACTGGCTGAAACTGTCTCTTTTTGCTTTGTCTTGAGCAGTAAACAGTGGGTGTGACCTCATGGCCTTAACTGATTGTAGTAAGAAGGTGCTAACATCAGTGCCCAACACTAGCACTGTAAACAATAACCCGAAACCAAGACAGAAACTTAAGAGGTAACTCACCTAACTGACTGTACCATCCACGACTGAATTCAGTGCTTGTTCTTCTGAAGTTAAACAAATTCTTTTACACAAGATTTTTCTTAAAATCAGTGCCTCTTTCTGCTTTGCACTGAGCAGTAAACAGTGGATGTGACTCGTGTCATGGCCTCAACTGATTGTAGAGAGAAGCTGCTAATGACAGAGCCTCACACTAGCAATGTAAACAATAACCCAAAACCAAGATAGAAACTCGAGCAGTAATTCACCAATCTGATGGTACCATCCTTGTTTGAAATCAGTGCTTGAACTCTGCTTAAACAAATGTAAAATAAGATTTCCCTTTTCACTTATTACACAATTATATATTGTGTAGATAACACCAGATTTGATTTGATGTGGAATAGCATTAGCATATGTACAGTACATCTTTAGACATGCTGTAGGGGGAAATGAAGTAGGGGGACTTACAGAGGCCCTGCTAATGTAAATGCTATCTCATTGTCATGGTTAAGACACATAACCATTTTAATGTTAACAATTCTACTTTGTTTTTGTTGTGAAAATGTTTGTGGGCAATGACCAACCTGGTGTAGATGGGTAAGCGCTTGAAAATAGGTTGGTAGCTGTTGTAGAAGGCGGCATGGATGGTGACATTGTGCTCACAGCGTCTGGTGGAGGAGGACTACTGGCGTTTGTTGGACCGGAAGCTGCAGTTGAGAAGATGAGAAGGTGAAAATGAGAGTGAGCCTAAGTTTTTTTTTTTTTTTTGTGTGTGTGTTGCATGTTGAAGGATTAAAAAAAGTTGTGATGATGTGTTTATGTGTGCTGGTACATTTGTTGTATTTTTTTTGTTGCGGGGTAACAAATAATACAAGGGTAACTTCCTTTACCCTTAGCGTAGGCTGGTTTGAAAGTGATTTTCCAAACATTAAGTTTCTGTACAAAGTATTGGTATTGGATCAGTATCACCAATGTTTCAGTGGGCTGGGAGCCTGAGTTATGAATAGCTGTCAAAATACCATCTTATTTTAATTTTAATTTTAGTGAACTTGCTTATTGGTGCTATGGTGAAAGTGGTGACTAAGAAACAAGATCTGCATCATAAATCTTAATATCGAAGTCTTAAATAATAAAAGTTTTTGGTGTTGTGTTTATTCTCACTTACATTGTTGACAGGTTGAAATGTAGTCAGCACAGCAGTCCCCAAATTGCACACAGATCTGGTCACAGAAACACCCTCGATTACAGCTGTTGTTATGACCAGGGCAGCACAGTGCTGGTGGACCTGCACATCCTTGATAATAGACACAGAACAGCTATATGGGCACAACTACAAGCTCAGCAGGACACATATTTATATGTAAGTGTAAAAGTGGGATGCCATTTCTAGATAATTTGCATGACTTGTCATCTAAATCCAAATTCAGATGACAACTCTGACTTAGTTTGATTTGAGGTTAATAGGTCTTCAAATTGAGGTATTTGTGAAATATTTTCTGAACTTCTGGAAGATGTTAGGATGAAGACATATGTTGACAATATTTAATACAAAAGGAATGAGAAATTAAAATACATGTAGCTTGAATAAGACAATTAAACAAATTTGTTGAAGTTTTGTAAAAAAAGAGTGTATGGGGTGGTGTTGTGAATATTACCTTGTAGGCTGGGAACTCCTATTACAGTTGTTGTATGAGCTAAGAAATTAAAAAGCACAGCATTTGATTTGAAGAAAAAAAAAAAGAATATTAGTTAAATCTTTTCAAAACTTAATTGCTGTTGCAGAACTAAGTAAGCATTCCTGTAAAATGTAAGTTTCAGTGTGATGCTGAAACTTTGTTTCAATTTTTAAATTATATTTAGTTTTTCACTTGACCAATCAGGTAAATTTTGAGCAGATTACATGCATATTTAGGTCACATGCACATATATACACCTCTCAAAAATAAAAGGAGAATTAAAACAGCACATCTCAGATCTTGATGAATGAAATATTACAATTGAAAATCTTTATTCATTAGTAAGTAGAATGTGTGGAGGTCAACATAAGAATGATCAATGGAAATCAAAATCATTAACCCGTGGAGGTCTCGATTCAGAATCATACTCAGTTATGCAAACGTGATCAAAAATCAGCCCAAAGGATGAAGACAGGGAAATGGTCTGTGGCCACCACCTGCAGGAACATTCCTTTATAGGGATTGTCTTTCTAGTTGCTTTTTATTTCCACATGTTGCCCTGTACATTTACAGCAAGTGAAATTGATTCACAGTCTAGTTACATGATAATGATGTGTTCCCTTTATTTTTTCAGCAGTGCATATAGTTATATTAGTATGGGTCACTACAAAAGAAATGAGGGTTGACAATAAATGCAGCTGGGATGAATCAAATGGATGATTTGCAATAATTGTAGCAAAGCATCACAAACATGTAGTTGAGTGTCCAAAGTGGTGTTTACCTGTTGGACTGTTGGTAATTCCTGTTGAATCTGTAGTTATTTGAGAAAGAAAGTTATAAAGTACAGTGACAGATTAATCTATCTGAATTATAAGAAAAAAATAAAATAAAAAGGTAACTTTGTGTCATGTCTGCCATTGTCTAATGGCAAAACTATTTGGTACAGAAGAACTTTGAAATAATGCTTTCTTAGAACTGTTAGAATTTAGATTTGAAGTAACTAAAAGTTAATTTTGGTAACTGTACCATTATCTGTGCTGGCTGCAGTTGCTGTGGTGGTGTTGAGAACGTCAGATTCGGTTCCATCTGCTGTTGAAGATGGGGTACTACTGGTATCTGGAAGTGTTCCTGTTACAAGCATACATATACAATAAATAAATAAATAAATAAATAAATAAATAAATAAATAAATAAATAAATAAATAAATAAATAAATAATAGTAATAATAATTGATGTCAAGCCAGCTATTTTAAAACCTGCCTTACACATAACACATAAAGTCAGTGGTGATATATTGCTATCATCCACCAACACTGATCCAAACAAATGAAAAGATTAAATAATTATTGATTTACAGAAATGATCACCAATACAATTTGAAGTGTTTCTCCACAGATTTGTCAAATCCTAAAAGACAATTGTATTACTAAATGGGGAATAAACTGACTTGGGTTAATTAAAGTGGACATGACATGGCCTTAAGTTGGGCTCTCTAACTTAGTTATTTGTAATGTTTCACACTTTTCCTTTAATGTCTGACAGCTAGGCTGGTTTTTACTGCCAAGCCAGGTATTTCCATAACCTAATGGAGAAACCAAGAAAAAATATGCTCTGCCAGACACATACACAAAATAGGGCTACTTTTGTACTCCGACTTATGTTTTTGGTGTTTACATGATACAGAAACACACCACCATCAAGAGAAAGTCTGTAGTTTTGTCATTGGTTGGTTCATTTTCACAGGTTGTCCCACAGTTAAACACATAATTTGGAACAGAAATTATGTGGATATCACTTTTTACTTTCTTAGGAACCTCAGACTACAGCAACACATACAGCAACAACAAACAAAGGTAGCAGCAGTGGTCAAATTACAAGCCAAGTGTCTGCCACATTAAACTATTCAGAAATAAGAAGTGTTGTTATTCAGACTTTCCTTTAAGATATGACATATGTTCAAATAACTAAACAAACAGCAAAAGAGAGGTTTTAAGTGAAGTGTCACTGTTTGGTAGAAGAAGGACACTGTGTTAATAAAAATGTACATATCTCTAAGAGAAGTTCATGTCAGTGACTGTACCATCGACTGGGTTGGTGGCAGTTCCTGTGGTTGTGTCGGGAACGTCAGATTCGGTTCCATCTGCTGTTGAAGATGTGGTACTACTGGTATCTGGAAGTGTTGCTCCTGCTACAAGCATACATATACAATAATTAATTATAATAATAATAATAAATAAATAAATGAATGAAATAAATAAATAAATAATAGTAATAATAATTGATGCCAAGCCAGCTATTTTAAACCCAGCCTTAACCAAGTCGTGAAATATTTTGCATACATCTGACAGAACAATTTGACAGGATTTAACTGGGAGAATGACAGATGATGCTAAATACAGGCTAATTCCTGAAGAAAAGGAGCAAAGTTTACCTTCCAGCTGGATAACGACCCTAAGCAAACCGACAAAGCAACACTGGCCTTGTCCTGGGCTTTGACCACTAAAGTAGTCAAAGTTCAAGTTTCAATCCAACCGAGACTCTGTGGCATGACTTAAAGATTGTTGTACACCAGCAGAATACATCAAAATGAGTAGCTGGAGTAGTTTAGCTTTAAAAAATGGGCAAAAAAGGCTAACAAAGAGTACAGAGTATGAGTTAGTGATGTGTGTATTACCTGTTGGAGTGCTAGTACTTCCTCCTGGACTTGTTTGAGCTGCAAAAAACACAAAGCACGATAAAATGTCATTTGGCGGGGGGAAACAAAACAAAAAAAAAAACTAACTTCAAAAGGAAGTCAATGATATGTCTGTGATGCTAAAGTACTTGGTACAGCAGAGCAAAACAGAGGAATGCTGTCTTTCCGGTTAGATTGGACAAATTGTTTTAAATAATTATACATTGTGCACTCTATTTTTACAGTACATTGCAGATCCACACTGCTTCCTGATCAGCCAATTATCTTGTAAAATTAAAGAAAGAAGATATATTAAAGAAGCAGCCATAGCGCAGTGGAAAGTTATCCTCCAACCAGAATGTTGGTGGTTTGATGGGTGGCCCATCCATGTATGAAAAGGTTATTGTATCGAAAGGTTTCTGGGCTGTGGGACTTCTAGTGTCTAAAAGTCTAGTAGGACTTTTTAATATGTTTTATTCCTGTTTTCTGGAAGCATTTTGAGATTCCATGCAATATAAAGTGCTATACAAATAAAATGTATTATTAGTGTTAGGAAAGACACTGAATCTTAAATTTCTTCTGATGTTCGTTTTATAATTATAGGACAAAGGTGTTCCATGTAAAGAGTGCTTTTTTATATTACATACAGAGGTATACATGAGTGTGTGAGTTGGTAAATGTTTGAGCACGAACCATCTATCTTTCTTATTAAAAATATTCACTTGTTACCAGCACCTGTAATGTTTCACTGTTCCATTTCCAGCAACTGGGCTGGTATTCAATGTGATGTCAATTACTTTTCCTAAGCCTGAAGATGCCCTTGAAATCTCAGGTTCAACCAGATATTTTCCTAACTTGTAGCTGGTATCTCATCTTGTACATTTAATAAGACTATCTCAATATCTTTGTGAAACCAAAGAGAATAAAAGAGGGGGGAAAAAAGTTAACAGGACTTATTACTGGTTGGGAGGACATTAAAGTTGAAGAAAGAAAAAATCAGTTTCATAAGCTGCCGAGAGACAGTGTTGCACAACAATGTGATTATTCCTATGAGTGTTGAATTTATAGCTTCATAATACAAGCCTCAAGATATGTCACAACAGACCAATAAAAGGCTAATGTTATTCAAAAAGTAACAAAAGTTAAACATGGTTTAACACATAAAATGTGTTAAAACAGTATAAAGGTCTTGTCTTAGCATTGATTACTGATTTCTTCTTAATGCCTATTTTTAAATCTTTCCCCACTCTAGTAAGCATCACTAGTAATGGCAACCTTTTTACCAGAAGATATGAGTGAATTCCAGTTAGTTTTGATCAATTCTACACCTTGGCACTATAACCGAATCCAGGGCCCTCATAAAACCGAGTAGTAAATTAAACTAAAGGTGAAACCGGCAGGGAAACAGGAGCTTACATTTAGTCAGTTTTACAATTGAGAACATTAAAGTCAAAAATCCAGATGACTTGTTCAATATTTTAAACCATTCATTCCTTTGCAGTCAACAATTTGAGCTTATTAACGCTTCACTTTGTGTTTTACATAATTACACATCAGGTTTTATAAATGAGGTTACAGTATAACATTTTACTCACCATCAAATAAAGGCAGCATCGCCAAGAGGAGGAAGAGATGAAGACCAACCACACCCATGACTGCAAGACTTGAGTGTAGCCACGGCTTTAGTCACTTTCTCAATGAGTTTGCCGTCTTCTAACAATTAGTTTGCTTTTGTGGGTTTTAAGTAAGTATTTTATTTCCTTCTTTGAAATAAGTTTTTCTTCCTGCTTTACAGGTTTTTAGAGAGAACCAAAACTATGTAGTGACGTCAAGTGTTGCAAATTCACTTTGAACGCCTTAAGACAAATTTAAAGTGCATATTTAATAGTGCAGTGAAGTGGCAACAGAAAAAAAAAAAAAAAAAAAAAAAAAAAAAAACACTGAATAGTAATATTGCACATTTTATTTTGCATTCCATCATTCAATATAATTTGATATTCTGTTGGAAGGATTTTTTTTTTTTTTTTTTTTTTTAAATTAAACAACCAGTATAATACATTTAGTTTCAGTGTGGACACTGCTGTGCAGGTTACTCAGAGCTGTAAGAATTTGAACTTTGAATAAATAGCATGCATGGATATAAGTTTAAGGGTTGTAAAGAGATGAGCAACTTCAAAATGCACATGAAAACTTTCCAGTATGACAAACATGGGTTCATTGCAGAAGTCTTCCTGTGACAAACTAGATCCCAAAACACCAGAAGTACAGAAAACTGGTTATCATGACCTGTGGGCATACTTACGGGAAGTAATGTTTCACAGATAATTTACAAAATATGAGATATGACAAGTGACTTAGCATTGTATTTTTTTTAAACTGAAAGGGAGTAATGATTCAATGAAAGCCCAGAAATTCAGATCATACTGTAAAGTGCAAATTTAATCCTCACAGCTAATAGTTTATACTCTCCAGCTGTCACCAAACTCCTGAACACTCTTGGCCTTGGAACCATCCGGCTTCACCAGCTCATTCTCCTTTTGACTGTCAAAGTTTCCACACAGACCCTCTACCTTTTTCTTATAAAAGTGTGGTAGAATGATCTCTGCAAAAAAGGGGAGCACATAACATTTTATTAGTTGTAACTAGAGCATAGCAGGGGGAAAAAAAGCCCTCCAAAAACAATGGCTCATTAAGCTCAGGATCAGGTACCTGTTTTGCAGAATCCATTGAAGTCCACTGAAAGACCAAAGTCCGTCTTCAGACGGATGTGAGAGGAATCTTCCTGAATGTCAAGGCCTTCAACTGCTTTCACAGGTTTTTTAGTGCTATTACCATCCACCTGCAAGAGCACAAAATGGCTTTACTAGTACAATATACTGTAAAATGTAGACTCATCTGATTGTTTCAACATTTAGTGATCGTTTTGTGTATCTGTGGATGAATGGTTCCAGTTTTGAAAATGTTGTGAAATGTTTGTTCACAAAACAGACCCTGGGATAGCAATGAATAGCACTGTCCTGACTTTGAATTGCCATGAAATTCAGCACAGACATGCATAAAGAACCAAATCCTATGATAACTTTATTGAATCCTGACAGCTAGAACAATCACAGCTCAACATTTAAACAATGTACAGATATTTTATAAGATGTCATGAATTGCAGAAAACCCTTTCCATCCAATTTGAGACTATAGATATTCAGCAGGCAAACAAGTTAATGTAGCCAAAAAAAAAAAAAAAAAAAAAAAAAAAAAAAAAAAACCTGCTCAACAGCACCATACCACTGTGCTTATATACGTCTGCATTATAAAACTAACAAACCTGGGCTCACAACTGGCAGATAGTGTTAAAATATCTGATGGACTTAGTCTTGATATCAGACACTGCTCTTTCCATCTTTAAGCAATTTGTAATTTCTTGCCAAGATAGATTTTATGTCTTATTTGTTCGCATTTAGATGGCTGGAGTTAATGTTACAATGGGCAGCTACGAATCTGAGTGATTGGCCATGACTGGCCAGAGATCAGTCCTTAAAACTCTTCTGTTCAACGTATGCTTCCTTCGGGTCAAATATTACAGAACTTTATCACCAGTTACGCAGACGATACACAATTTTATGTATCTTTGTCACCAGGTGACTGCAGTCCAATAGATTTACTGTGTCAGTGTTTGTAGCAACACCTGGATAAGAGAGAATTTTCTACAACACCAAGATTATTCAATTTAGTAGCAAAGAGTAGAGGGTCAGCATTGGTAAACAGCTCGAGACTTGGGCTCTTAAATTACCAACCAAGTCTGCAACCTTGTAGTGTTGATGCTCAGATCAGACATCACTAAGAGCTTTTTACCAACTTACACAGAATTAAAAGTTGACTGATGGTCTTAACAGGACTTCCTGAAAAGAGCATTAAACATTTGCAGCTCACCCTGAGTGCTGCTGCTAGAATTTTAACTAGGACTAAGATCTGAACACCAGTTAAAATCTTTACACTGACTTCCAGTCCGTCACAGTACAGATTTTAAAATCTGATAGTTTTCAAATCCCAGAATGGTTTAAGCCCAACATGCATCTGTGATATGTTCAGAGCATATAAACCTACCAGAGCTCCTAGATCTAAAGACTCAGGTCAACTAGTCCAGGCCAGAGTCCAGACTAAACACTGCAGCATTACCACTAAATGCTCAAACAAGTGGAACAAACTGCCAGTGGAAATCAAACTTTCACCAAGTGTAGAGACTTAAATCCAGGGTAAAACATTTTTTATGTGCCTATGCATGAAATCTGCATGGTAACTTATTTTTATTTTGACTATACCACGATTGTGATTTTTGCTAATTGTTGCTGCCCTTTTAATACTTTTTTGCACCATTTCTAATGCTTTATGTAAAACACTTTGAATTGTCTTGTATATTAAATGTACTATACAAATAAACTTGCCTTGAATTTATATATAAAAAAGCTGAACTATTTTAGACTTTATAGTCAGATTTGTCCCATTTGATAGGGTAAGTTGAACTGGTTTAAATTACCTGAGTGTGCAATTGTATGTTCTTTATTACTTTAAACATTTGTCTGCAGATTTCTCTTAAATCATGTATCCCATGTTATACATTTTTGCATGCAATCTCTTTACGCAACAGTAAAACAGCCAGGAAATGTGTGGAAACAGTTGATACTTACGATCAGCTTCTGATTCTTGAATTCCACAGTGTGATTGTAAACTTTGATCTTGATCTCTTGTAAACCATTTTTTTGTTGCTCATCACTGCCGTCATCATCACTGACTTGGTCACTGTGATCTTCCTCTCTGCTGTCATGCTGACTATCGCCATCTTCAATAGTGCATGTATTGATGACCTCAACATAGACATCTGGAAGGTTACTGGGCAAATGTTTGGTCCTAACCAGCACATATGAGTGTTGACCCTTAAAGTCAAGAGTCATTTCATCAAATGTTTTGTACTTTGAGTCTCCTTTGATGATGCACTTACTGAAGTCTGAAGAAACAAGCATGGAGAATTAGAAAATTAGTGAAAAGGATGCGCTGCCATTTTTAAAGAGAATCAAGTATTTACAACACCTGTTGACTGGCAGTAATAATAGCCCATCTCATTTTGAAGGCAGATGGCATCATCATCGCACTTCTCACTGTCACAGTCAATCTTCCCCATGCCATCATCTTCCGCACATTCACATTTCTGACTGCAGTGGTTAGTGTACCAAAGTTCATTTAACTGACGAGAGAGCATACTTTTTAGACCAAATATTAACACACAACTTCGCCCCCCGGCCATTGATAGTTCATTTTAAAAATATTCACTCACTTGGAATTTTGTGCCGTTCCTGTCCACACACCCACACTCTTGTATCGGCACACAAACCCTCCCTTTCCTCACAAACCCATCATCACATACACATCCTGGCACACAACTGTCATCACGACAGTGTGGCGGACCATTCAGATGTGTACAGGTCGGACTGCAGGCAGAAATGCAAGTGGTGTAATGACTGTTTCCTGCACAAGAGGGTGCTACAGAGGGACAAAAGTATCCTTAAAATATGCACTTTGTAATAAGCCTCCAATTAAATTTTTAATTAAACCAGTTAATTGGTTATTGTTCTGAATCAACTTACGTGATACAGATGTGGTTGCTGGTTGTATGAATGGTTTCACTGTAGTTGACGCGGTTGACACTTTTGACGTGTGCCGAGTTGTGGTGGGCTCGGCGGTTGCTGGGGAGCGGGGCTCAGCGGTCGCTGGGGGCCGAGCCGTGGTGGGCTCAGCGGTCGCTGGAGGCCGGGCCGTGGTGGGCTCGGCGGTTGCCGTGGTGGGATCAGCAGTTGCCGGGGGTCGAGCCGTGGTGGGCCGGGGCTCGGCGGTTGCCGGGGGTCGAGCCGTGGTGGGCCGGGGCTCGGCGGTTGCCGGGGGTCGAGCCGTGGTGGGCCGGGGCTCGGCGGTTGCCGGGGGTCGAGCCGTGGTGGGCCGGGGCTCGGCGGTTGCCGGGGGCCGAGCCGTGGTGGGCCGAGGCTCGGCGGTTGCCGGAGGCCGAACCGTGGTGGGCCGAGGCTCGGCGGTTGCCGGGGGCCGAGCCGTGGTGGGCCGAGGCTCGGCGGTTGCCGGAGGCCGAGCCGTGGTGGGCCGAGGCGCGGCGGTTGCCGGGGGCAGAGCCGTGGTGGGCCGAGGCGCGGCGGTTGCCGGGGGCAGAGCCGTGGTGAGCAGCTGCAGTCCAGTTCTGGTAGATGGGGGCTGTGGTTTAGTTGTGCTTGGTGACTGTGGCCTAGCAGTTGTTTGAGGCTGTGGTTGAAAGCTTTCTGATGTTGGAAGGTGACAATTTACTGCCATAGTTTCAGTTGTTGAAAGCATAGTAGGCAGTGGTTGCTGTGGTTTTGTTGAAACTGATGGTGATTGTGTTGGTTTAGCCAGATCTGTAAAGAGATTTCACAAAGTCTTTAAACGTCAGTTTCAGATACACCGTTTGGGGAAAAAAAAACATAACAGGACAGATTACCTGCACAGAACCCATGGTAAAGAAAGAGATCGTCAATGGCCACATTCGACTGATTATGGGAACCTCTTTGGCCTTCTATAATGATCTAACAAAAAAAAAAAAACAAAAAAAAAAAAAACAACAAGTCATGCAAGGCATGGATTAAATAAATTATACCTACATGTATAGATTATGTCACATTGAGTAATATTTGCAGATAACGTTGTGCAACCTCCCAACCCATTTTTAATTCAACTCACCTGGAACCTTCCTGTTGATACCAAATCCACTTGAGCCAGGTGCCAGACATTTCCCTGGTCATTACTTTTTCTCCACACTAGATCAGTCTTTCTGTCCTGAAGCAAGTATATATTGAGAGCCATCGTACCAGCTGAGCCATACATGTAGTACCACAACTGCAGACATTGTGGACCAGAGTCTCTACACTCTGGGCTGATGAGACGAGCCGTGTCTCCAAGAGATGCCTTATTGACTTCAATGTAAAGATAGTGTCCACCTGGGCAATGACATGAAATAAGACAGCACATTGTAATGCTTACAAAAAAAAAAAAAAAAAACACCAAACTTTTCACTTCTATAAGTTGTGTACTTGTCGTGTAGGTAGTACACTTATTTACTTAAACGTGGGATGTAAAATATTCATCTTTACTCATGCATCAAAAGGTATGTTGAAATACTGTATATCAGAAAGTTTCCTCCAGTTTTACAAGTTACTGACATGACAATACAAAGTTGTATTTTATTTTCATCCCAAAGAAAAGCCAACTTCATTTGTCTTATATGTAAAGGCTCATTACTTCCTGTGGTGTGATCAGAAGGGGGAGCGGTAATCTCAGTGAGAGTGGAGCCACTATGCCTTTTCCAGTCAAACACATCAGTAAGCAGCTGAATCCATTGACAAATATTTCTCTCAAAGTCACAGTTTAGATGGCACTCTGAAAAGAAAGAAAATTAGGTCAAGGGCATAACAACTCTGAGAAGTCATTGTCATTGAGAGAGGGAGAGAAGAAAAAAACAAAACAAAAACTGTATAATTACTATACCTGAGTGCAGCTCTGGAGGCTCAGTAACATTGTCCTTATTAGTTAAATCAGTTACTGCTTCAGCTGTGGGAAACATTGTGAGAGGGGAATGAGCAGTAACATTGACCAGAGGGGGTTTGGGAGTTGCAGTAGTAGGCACAAGGACACTTGGGGGAGCTGTGGTATTTAGGTTAGGTCTAACAGGTACTGCTGTAACACCACTATAATCTGAAAGAAAGAAAAACATATCAGACATGTAAACTTAAAGGACTTTTTTTCCTACCCCACCACATCTGCAAGAGTATTTTGTCATTGTTCATGCCACCTACAGGAGCAGTGTCCGTGATAAAACTTTATATCATCTACGGCCACATCTGACTGCTCACTGGATCCTCTACGCCCTTCAATGATTATCTGAAAGGTAGTGTGGAATTCATTAGCAAGGTTTTCAAAAGGATACATTTTCTTAATTAGAAGTCACCTTCACATACATGTTTGTTTTAAGAGTTACCTGAAAAGCCCCAGTTGTTTGGAAATCCACCTGAGCCAGATGCCATATATTGCCTTGGTCATTCCTCTTCCACCAGATAGCATCAGTCACTCTGTTTTGGAGCAAGTAAACATGGAGACCCATTGTATCTGCTGAGCCATACATATGATACCAGAAGTGTAAACACTGAGGACCAGTGTCAAAACACTCAGAACTGATGAGCCGAGCTGTGTCGCCATGTGTCACACTGTCGGCTTCAATATAAACATAATGGCCACCTAAGAGGAGGGGGGAGGAATAGATTTGTTTGATGGATATTTTCCCCATTACCTTTAAGTATTGTCATTTATAAAATTAGAGCGCATTACCACCAGTATGGTCAGCAGAAGGGCCAGTCATGTTGGTGGGGGTAGAACCAGTATGCCATGTCCAGTCAAAAGCATCAGTGACCATTTGATTCCAGCTGCAGAGGCTGCCATCAAAGCTACAGTCCAGATTGCAGACTAAAAGAAGGGAAACATTTGGTTAAATATTAACATGAGCCTAGTGGCACTCAAGTTCCTGAAAACTAACCTGTTCATTAAAAGCTATAAATTCAGTAGTTATTGGACTAGACTTACAATAAATGTTAATTTGTAACCACATTCCATCTTTAAACCTAAACAATTCACACATAAAATGTAGCTTCCTGTGTGCTTACTTGGGTGTGAAGGGAGAACTTCTGCAGTTGTGTAAGGAAGCACAGTACCATAAATCAGGTGTAGGGAACCATCTGACAGAAGTGACAAATTTATTTAAACCCATTAATATTGATCATACTAGTAAATTTGGATCCTAATTTACCTGCTCTGCAAGATATATATGGAGATGGAGATGGAGATATATAGATATAGATATAGATATATATACATAGATACACACACCACTTATAGAAGAAGTTCTCAGATGATCACCTGAGCATGAGCCAAAATCAATAGAAATATCATCTATGGCCACATCTGACTGAGCAGTGGATCCTCGAATCCCCTCTATGATGATCTGAAAGAGGGGAGGGAAAAAGGGGGGTGGGGGGGGAATACAGTCATTGGTCTTTGCTTATATAACACTAAATATCTTAGGTCCATTTACTAAAATTAGACTTACTTGGAATGGACTGGAAACCCTGAGATCAACATTTCCAAGATGCCATTTGGGTCCCCGATTGTTCATCACTGACCAGAGCTTAGTAGCATTATTGTCTTTTAGGAGGTAAACATTGAGAGCCATGCCTATGGCTGAACCGTACAAGTGATACCAAAAGCTGAGGCAGAGTGGGCCACCATAATGACACACTGAGCTCATCAAGCGGGCAGAGTCACTGTGGGTTACATTGTCTCCCTCAAGGTGCATGTAGAAACCGTCTAAAGAAAAAGTTCATAGAAAGTATAAATCATGCTTAAAAAAACAGCAATGCCACAAGCAATGGTGAAGGCTCACTAATACCTCCAGAGGTGTGGTCTTGGTTTGGTCCAGTTAAATTTGATGGTGTTGGTCCAGAATGCCTTGTCCAATCAAAACTGTCCTGAATTAGCTGCTCCCACCCACAAAGACTTTGATCAAAATCGCAGTTCATGGGGCATGCTATGATAAAGCATATGAATTAAATAGCATGAGTGCCAATTAAATGAATTTCCATCAAGAAACAAAAAGTTATATCTAAAATAGGTTAGTAGGCTACTATCTCAAAGTGCATGTCAGCAAGGATCACTTAAATGGGATTAGTCATTTATCTAAAAAGTCTGATAAACCCCTCCAATCCAATGCTCTTACAAATTTGATCTGGAGTTGGAGAGGTAAGTCCGGGAGTTGTTGGAGTTGCAGTGGTTGGGAGATTAGCTGTTAAAAAACAACAACAAAAAAAAAATCCAACATATGATTTTAATAAAAAAGGTAATGAGTTCACCAACTAAACCTACTTCTCAATGAAAGCATGTCTGGTTACCCTCTATACCTTAAACACTCAGTTTAACCACCATCTAAGAATATTTTTACATCTCTGCATCACTTCAGTAAATCTAAGAATTAAAAAAAAAAGTTTTTATGTAGTTCATTTATACAAGAAGTCACTCATTACCAAAATATAAAAGAACAGCAAGATGTCTCAGTAAAATTCCATTAATGTATCAGACTCAAATCCTCACCACAGGCTGTGCCAATCTGCCAGTTACCAAGTTCAACTCCTACAAACTGGCATGCAGCTGCATAAGACTTCAGAGATTCGCAGAGTGTGTGTTGGTCACCACTGGTTGCACAGTAATCGTACACACAACTACTGAGGTAGATGCTTGGGTGAACATGTTCATGGCAAGGTCCAAAAGCATCTTGGAGCAATGTTGAGCATGCCTCATTAGCTTCATTCTTATCATTTTCGCATAGTCTGGGATTATTTGGATGGGAAACGCACCTGGAAAAAGAAACAGATGTTGCCTTTAGATTACACCCCTCCCCCTCATTTAGGAAACCTTGATGTTAATCAGATTTCTCTTACATCTTCCGATTCCAGTTGAGTTATGAGTAACAAAAATAAATAAAATGTTTTACAGATCGTTTTCCCCCTTCCATCCTTATTTTGAATTAACATAAATCTCAGTCAAAATCCAATATTTTCAGTGCTAGTGAATGAAGCATTAAAGCTACATTTCCCTCAGAATTTAACCAATTCTAAACTAGGCTTGCACCACCATTGATTTTTTTTTTTTTTTTTTTTTTTTTACTATATCCTTTGTTTAGCTGGTCATCAAATTGCAGGTCAGGTCTCAAGACGTTGCGTCTAAAGTTATGATTGCCGATTCATTACAATGGTTACTTATTTAGTTTAAATGTGTTAACCTTTTAGCATTTGTTAAAAGGTCACCCATTTTGGGTAACCCATTACACAAAAACTTACTCATTGTCATTGTGCACTCTCCAACTGTCACCAAACTCAAATGGTTCAGCAGCATATTGGCCTCCTGGCATTAGAAAGTCATCATCCTGGTATCCAGAGTAAGTTCCACACAGTCCACAAAGTTCATATTTATAGCGCTCATCCACTTGCAGGAAAAGTCTGTTCTCCCCATCCATCACTATTTTTAAGCCAAAGGTTGACTCCAGAATGATGTTCTCATTTTTCATGTGGACCCACACAAAGCCATATGTACCATTGGTTGAATAGGGAAGACTCACATGGCCACCATGCACCTGAAGACAGAAACAGCAGTTATTTTCTTCAACTAATATGAATTACAAAAAAAAATAAATAAAAAATTCTGTGATTGGTAACTGACTAGTTTAAGCAGTTAGCCTTCAGCTAGCCATTATGGAGAAAGCCAAGCTGTTTGGACAGTTTGTCTAAATTTCACAGCTTCCCTCCATTGACCTGACAACATAAAGCTGTAAATTCATGAACTACAGTAGTAAATGGGTCTCTAAACACTTAAACTCGCCTCTAAACAATTGTTAAAAAATTTTACTGCAATTTAAAATAGAGAGAGAGAGGAAAACAAAAGACAATTATGTGAAGGAGAAAACTATACTTTGCTTACATAGACTTCTCCGCTCTGATTCAAGGTGAGGTGCAGATCATAAATCTGAAGAGCCACAGCATCGAGCTTGGACCTGGTGAAGTTTTCAAGCGGAGGGTGCATGTTATACCCAGTAACACTGAACTGGACTGAGCTTTCACCACCACATGTTGTGGTCAGTGTGTAACTACAGCCCCCTTGGAAGTCATAGGCCAGCTTGTCAAAGGTGATGTAGTGTGGATCACCATAGACACCGCAGGTTGCAGGTTTGAAAGGGTAGCAGCCTTTAACTCCATCTTTTCCCTTACAGATCTCATTGTCTGCACATTTTATTGCAGTGCATAGCATGGTATTATTCCCCATACACTGGCACTGTTCCACACAATCTCCCTCCATGAATGAGTTTCCTTTCTGCAGGGAAATAAAAAGGGGTGATGTGAATACAACATGGTTCTGGGGGGGGGGGGGGGGAATTTCTGTACATCTACCCTAATGTACCTCATAGTGTTTTCCCTTATACCAGCATCCACAGTCTTCTGCTGGGACACACATATCCCCACTGAGTTTGAAGCCAGGATCACATTCACATCTTTCCTCACAGCTTCCACAGGATCTTGTTATATCCAGACTGGAGCACACCTTTGGACAGCCATCAGCACATGCATTAAAGTGGCTGTATTCACCGCACTGAAGGGCTGAAAGGGAAGAAAAAAAAAGATTGCATGACCCCAAGTGATAAGGCTGCAATTTCCAAACATTTTAATGAGGATTAAAGCAGAAATAAAATAACTTACGACACAATCTTGAGTTCCTCCATACGGGTACAGCTACTCCAGCCTCTTGGCAGATACCTCCATAGACCTGGAATGCCTCGCAAAGCACTCCTTGATCACCATGAGAGGAACACATGCCAACCATGCATGCCCTGAAGTAGCTCTCTGCCTCTAAAACTGATAAGCAGTCCGCAAAGGGCCCAGTTCCAGAGATGAGGCCTCCGCAGGACAACTCGCTGACATACTCTGCCTCTGCCAACAGGTCACACTGATAAGGGACCAGAATGGTCTCACAAGAGGACGGGGTTTCCCCAGTCTGCCAGCTCTCAGCCAAAGCTGTAGTATTTTCTGCTTTTGTACCATCAGGCTTGAGGAAGTCATCCCCACGAAGGTGGTTGAAGTTGCCACACATGCCACAGACTTTATTAGAGTGGTTGGATGGCAGGGTGACATGGACAGCCCCAGCAATGTCATATGAGACAGACATACCAGAACTTGTTTCCAGGACAGTAACTGCAGGGTTGCTCTTAATAGTGATGGTGCCATTGCTGAGGCTGAGTGGAAGCTTCTTCCAGACTCCATTAACCTGAAAAACAGAATTACGTAGGGTTTCACCAGCTGAACATCTTTGTTGTTGTTGCAGGGGGGGGAAAAAAAAAAGTCAATCAATAAAATAAATAATTAATGTCTCCAAAATAACTCACCACGACCTGGTTTGTCTGCCTTTTCACCAGTGAAACCCTGATCTTCGCCAACCGCACAATAATCTGCTGGACAGTAGGCAGAGTTGTGTTGCTGCTCTGCTCATTGACAACCTCCACACTGAAGTTTGGCAGGGTTTCAGTAGGTGAGCAAGTCTTAGCCAGCACATAGGTGCAGGAAGCCATGAAGCGAAACACTACTCCGTCAAAGGTGCTGCAGTCTGTGTGATTGTGTATAGTGCACATCCCTTTGGTGGAAATTCCACTGGAGATTCCAGTTTGAGGACCACAAATTTGATCCTTAGGGCACACGGAGGGAAAGCAGAAGAGCTGGCCACCAGAACAGATGCAGCGAGTGGAGTCATCTGTCCACAACTCCGTGTTAGATTGACACTGCTTTCCTGTAAAGGTGAAACCAAGTAAACAATTTACAACACTATCAACAAAATGTTGCAATTTTACTGTTTGTAACTTTACTTTCACATTATTGTCATGGGTACCTGATTATTATTAAGTACTTACCACATGGACCTTGTTTTACAGCTATCTGCTTTAGTGTAGTCGAGTCTACAGACACAGGCTGGACAGCTTCAAACACAACCTAAGATGCAAGTTAAAGAGTATACTGTAGACAATTTAGATGCATCAATTAGACATGAGGTAGTCTGCAGTGTTTTACCTTAGTGCCTGGTTTAGTGATATTTAGGGGCACAAGCACTTGTCTCCATCCATCCCTGGAGACAGCAGGAGAAGTCCATATTTCTGTTAGACTGATGCTGCTTTTTAGCAATCCACGGAGTTCAGACCCATTAGATGCAGCTGGGGCCAGGTACCAGAACTCTAAACAGGCCTTGCCCTTGATTTCCAGAGAGTGACTCTCTAAAATGTCGATCTTAACATCTTTTGGACCTGGGAACAAAAAAAATAATACAATAAATAAATGCTTTCAATGTCATTACTAAGTCGCTGGGCTCATGGTTCTTATGTGGCACTTTGTTTTTAGAGTACAAAGTCAGTAATTTTGTTGCTAAAATCCTTCAGAAAAGGGACATACATACATACACACACACATACACATACACACACACATTAAAGTTTGTTTTATTATAAATTTAACCAACTTAGAAATGCCAAACAATTAGACTGGTTGTGATAAAAGATGCAAAGGTGTTGTGGTGCATTTATAAAATGCAAATAGCTGCCTGGGTGAGTTTTGTGCTAAACATGAACCTCAAGTATAAGCTCTCTATTTTAACTTTCCATGGAAGCACACCAGGTTATAAAAGATAGATAAAATCACAGCCTGTGTGCAGAATAAAGCTGAACTCTGGCCCAATAATCCAAGTCCTGTCTAATCGGTTACAACTCCATGTGAAATTTGTCCTATTAAGTCATCTCTATCTAAGACTCAATTCACTTTTGACTTCAATATAAAAAATATATATTTAAAAGTAAGCTTTTATACCAGTTTCTTGGCTCTTGGTCCAGTCACAAGTCAGATTCACATGTCTGTTGAGACATTGTGCAACATATTCTACAGGACAGAAAGGTTTAAACACCATTAAATACAGAAAGCCTGTCCATTATTTACAACCAATTTATATTATAAAATCAATTTTTGCAATATTAAGAATGGAAAGGCCTTAGAAGCTGTAATACCTGAAGATGCCCTCAGCTCCGGTAAAGTAACTGCTGAAAAGTCATTTTCAGCTCTGGAATAGGAAATGCAAAGGGGAAAACCATGGGTTAAATAAATCTCCAAATTTCCTTGGCGAAAAACTGAACAATCTCGAAACCCACCTGCACTCAAACCCTGTCTGAGTTAAAAAGAGTAGAGCAACTGTGACCAACAAATCTGTGTGGATGCCTCCAAGCATGGCTGATCCTTCAGCAGCGGCTTTTCAGCTGCTCCGCTGTTACTGATACTCTCTCGTTGATGAGTTGAAGGACGATGAGAAGCAACTATTGCAAAGCCTTTCTGTGAGAAAAACAGTATATGTAACCCCTTTAACAGCCAGTATAGTGCGATAGTTCTCAGCACAGAGCAGAGGGTTTTAGACATTTATCTGCCCCCTAACCAGGTAACGACATTAGTGGGAGGAGAAACAAGACAGTTAAGAAAAGAAGGAGTTGGGCTTAGTCTGGGGCATAAAAATGCTTTAAAAGGTGACGACATGCTGCCAACACAGTTTCAGTAAAGAGGCAGTGTCAGAGATTGGTAGATCATAAAAATAAAAAAAACACACCAAACCAATGTGAACTGATAAAAGCAAACAAAAAATAAAACTGACAAAATCATACGACAAACAAAAGTGTTCACTTCTCTTTGTAGTTTTAGGATTGTGGCAGTCAGGGGTTAAATGATTTTATTAAAAAAGGTTAATGAATTGACCTGGGGTAAAAAAAATAAATAAATTTTATAAATCCATGAGGTTCTATGGGCACCATATATTGTCCAATATGATACTGATATGATGAAATTAAAGTTACTAGACAATCAACCGGGGTAATAGAAACCATAGAAAAGTTAAAGGACTCACATATGATTCTGATCAGTTTTGTTAATGATTATAATTTATTGTGTCTTCAAAATGTTGGTATTTTGCTATAAAGAAGGAGGTTTTTTTTTTAACTCACCTGCACAGAGAATGATCTCTATTCTGAGGTGTTGCCCTGTTCTGGCACACCTGACTCAAATGAGTAAATAGGTGGTTTCTTATCAGGCCTTTGTAGACAAGCTGAACTTTTCATTTAAATCAGGTGTGTTGTATCAGGGAGCGTCTAAAACATGCAAGGAACAAGATTCCCTGAACCAGGGCTGAGAAATACTGATTGTTTTCTTTTCTTCATAATAAGAAGATGGACAGATTATAGGCTAATAGAAGTAATATTTCTCAAATCTTTTAGAAAAAGACAGTCAAAGCTGAATTTCTACATACCGTAAAAGGGCAATAGAAGATAATTTGCCTTTCCAGGTAGAACTTAACATTTAAGTTCCCATTCACAGCAAAGATAAGCTGAAGACATGGGCCATGAATGTCAACTTGTGTAATCCATATTCCTGAAACAGTACACGGAGCATGTACACTGTGACCTGATAATTTTGTAAAAAGAAAAAAAAAGCAATAAAAAAAACAAAAAACAAGGAAGATATTTGCTTCAGGTAGTGCCAGCAAGACTATATGTAGAATGAAAGTCAGACAGCACACCACCAAGTAATAGCAAGGGGGGGAGCGATAAGAAAGACGTATTGTGTGCTGTCTTAGCCATTTATTGTGACATTCCTAAGGCCCTGTTGGCCTGTGTCAATACATAGGCTGGCCCAGATCAGATATTAAAGCTTTTTAAAATATTACAAACTTCCTGATTGTGACGATTGATAGAGTTGTTGATCATCAATATTAAATTTATTACATTGAAGTATGTTGCTTTTATTGTCCATAGGAGCTTACAGATGCAATAAATACCATATTAAAGGATTGCATCTTTTGTTGTTATTCACCATAGCTAGCATAGGACCTAAATTCATACGAGATGATGGTGGGAAGTTCTTTTTGCAAAAAAATAAAAATATAAAAAAACTTTTAGATAAGCTCAAATAACTAATTAAGAGAATATGTGAAAGAAATACTTCCAAGTTTAACACAAATTACATTAGTCATTTAAAAATCTAGGTATACATTTATATTAATAAAAGAATGAGTGCTTGTTTTGTTTTAGGAGGGCCTCATGAGCCATTTTCTAAATATATATATATATATATATATATATATATATATATATATACAGCATTGACTTTTAATATGAGCACATATTGTATGCGTGTAGAGATACTCTATGATATCCATTAGTTTATATGAACGTGTAAATAGTTATTATATTTTTAAAAGTAATTTTCTTTTAAAATTGACTTATTCCAAACATGTCTAGATGCATCCAATTTAGTTGTACTTACATACAGCAGACTTTCCATTGTATTCATACCCTTAGCCTGATGGTCTTCATTGTTTGTTAATAAATCACTCAGTGTGTTCACATGTCCCCCCCCATCCATTTATCTTATTTTTTGATTTATTAAATGAGATGCAAAATCTCCTTTGAAGAGAAAAACAACAAAAAAGGAAATTTAAAAACGTAAAAATAATATACAATTTGGTTTCATTACATTTTGCATTCAAAATCATGCAAATCAGTCAAATTTTGACAGATAGAATATGTTTATTTGAAAGTAACACTTCAGAAAAAAAGAAGTCATTATGCAAGTTTTATGAATTTAAAAACTTTCTTCTTACTGGTGGTGTTTTACCAGAGTGTGTTTACAAAAGTGGAAAAATGACAAATCTTTGGAATATTCTTGTAAATGAAAACAATTCTAAGGTTTTATTTTTTTTTTTAATATTATTTATTTTGATTCATGCACACAGGGTTAAAGCCAGCAAAGTAAACATACAAAGTACTTTAAATGAAATTGAAAGTAACTAAATCTAGGGGCTTCTTTTGGATTCCTGTTTAGATTTTAGACGAGTGGTGAGGGATGCCTTGGAGGAACTTGAAGCTGAAGTCTTATGGCTGTCTTGCCATGTACCTCACACACACTCCTTGAGTGTTGCCTCTGATGATCTGAGAGAGGGGTGGAAACATGGAGAACTGTGGGTCAATGGCAGCCTGGAATCTCCTCCTGTGAGGCCCAATCAGGATCAATAACAGCGGGGCCCACAACATGTACACACCACAGGGAACCAGGGATGCCTCAGTAGACTGACGGTGTGGACATGGACAACATGGACACTGTGTGTGTGTGTGCTTTCTAGAAAATGAGAGCAGGAGAATGTGTGTATTAACTAATTTAATTTCAGTATATAAATTTATTTTATCAACGACCACCTTGTTATTTTACATCATTAGGAGGAAAACATAAAAAAAAAACTTATTAAACTGAATATGTAAATTATCCAGTTACAAAATCCTTAAAGAAGAGTTGATGGCTTGTTATGTCACTTTATGCCAACAGGCATAGCCAAATGTGTTCTGACTAAAATAAAATGACATCTCAACCTAAAATTGTCTCTAATTAGAGCCAAAGCTCCATGTAATAGACAGGACCGACTCAACATTCCTTTGCCATTACATTGCAACTGATCTTTGGTGAGCTGATGCACAGCTACAGGGCTGCCTCAACCTCCCCGTGACCCCAAATGATCTAAGTTTACAAAGCTGTGGCAAAAAGTGAAGCCAAGACTCACTGCATATTTAAGCTCAGTTGTGGAGCAGGACATGAAGAGTATCTTAGGAAACCTCAGACTGTAAATTTTACCATTGCGGTGCAGAGTTAATGTTGCATTATCAGGCTGGTTAGAGGACAGGTGGAGGTTCACTTCCCACAAATAAAAAAAAAAAAAAAAAAAAAAAGAAAAAAAGAAAAAATACTGCCTTGGTCTTTTGCACTATTAAATCTCCAGAGGTTAAAGGTGGCACTGGACTGTCAGTGGTGGTCTAATTTGAACTATCCGCTCCTGCCGGTGCCCGAGGCAGTGTGGGACTGTTTCCTTTTTGTCCCTCTTAATTAAATTTTTGTCTCATCTTTCTTTTATAAGGCACAGTGGTCAACACGTGTTCACCTACTCAACTAAGCCAAAGAAGCTTGTCTTCATGTTTTGGGCAGGTATGTTCTAATGTTTAAAGCATTCACATTGTATACAATTCCCTCTTATCATGGAGCAATTGGAGCCAAATTCTTGATCCAACTGGCTGAAAAGAAGGCTTTATAAGCTACACCATTTTATGTCTCGGGTGGGTTTCATATGTCTGATGTTCAGGACGCAGAGCCTTCACAGCTATATTGGAAAACAGTTTGTGTCAGCAAAACAAACAAAATCTCCTCATGTGTTACATGCCTCTTAAAGCACCTAGCATCATAGATTTAATTACCTATGAGATGAAATGGTCATCAGGAGAAAGACACAAGCCAATAAAATGTTTTACCACACAAGCTGTGAGCTACATTACAGGATTAAACAAACATAACACCAATTCTTAACTCAGTGGTTCCCTGTTGCTGTGGAAAACTGAGCTTATGCTGCCTCCTACTGGTAAAGATGTGATGCCAATTAAGTTGCCACTTTGAGTGGACCAAATGTGTTTAAAGGCCTAAAAAGGTCTATTGAGAGACATGCATGTGCTACTAGATTGTTTCAGAGATTTCAGATTCATCATCAGCTGGGTAATAAAAACTGATCAGCGTCAGTTTTACAAAATGTGGAAAAAAGAGTACGCTGCTAAATTTATGATACTGGTTTGATTAAAATGTCTCTTTCTTTATCATCAAATATGTAAAACATGACCCTTTTCAGTTGTAATACTTTGCAAATGTTTAATGTGAGTGAGCTCTGATGAGTGATGTGTCAGACCGATTGGGATTTTGGAATTTTCAGTGATTGTTTGAGGTCACAATGCCAGGAATTTGGTAGTAGGTTCTTCCTTCTCACTGCCACTGAGAGGCAGCAAACCTATCGAAACAAGAAATACAATACAAAAGCTCCAAAATGTCTGTATAACTGGCTAAAAGAAGACAAGTGTCACAATACAATGTTAAAGACAGATTTTTATTTCCTTGATTCACTGCTTACTTGATTATACATGTAGCTATACTTGAACAACAACTTAAAAGACTGAAAGCAGCAATTAATCATTCGGCATATTTGTTGTTGAGGCAAATATTAAGCATGGAACTTGAATTAAAACATTAAGATTTCTATTACATGATTGATAAATGCAGAATTAGCTAAAAAGTCTTGATTACAGCAAGGATTAGGTAGACATTTTTGCTTTTCATCTTTAATTAAAGTGCATGACTCACCATTTGTAGATTCTGCATGGCCTAAAAGTGTTCCCTATTTCAGTTTGTGGTCCAACAATCTTGTAGTATCTAATTTTAAGAATTTTAAACTCTTACTTTTGATAAATAATTTAGCAGATAGTTGTAAAGTCAGTTTTCACATTACAACTGGTGCCTACACTTTATGAAACAAATGCCGTTAATCAGGTGAGTTTGATGAGTCGGACATTCAATGTGCAGCCTCTGCAGTTCTGCTGGTGCAAGAGCTGAGATAAATACTGGAAGAGAAGACATTAGCTGATTATGCAAACAAAGCCTTTTTTATGATACTTTATAAAGCACATTTGAATAGGATTTGTACTTACATTGGAAAAAGCCTCTAAAATGACATCTTCGTTGTTCTCGTGTGTTAAAAAGGAGGCCCTTAAATGAAGTATCACTCGTTGAGATTCTGAAGAAAAGCAGTGTGTCAAAAAAAATTAACTTATGTAAACTCCTACAGAAACTACATCTCTGAAAAACAAATCCACGTTAGCAAAAACTTTTGTCTGCTCCTGTGGTTTCTCTGGGGAAGTTTGGTTGTTGCCCTCTGCTGGTAAAACTGAGCCAGAGAGCTTTATACTGTAAAAAATAAGGGACTTGGTCTGCTAGATGGCCTGTGGACATGGCATCGGTTGCATTTGAAACTGTAAAAATGTATCCTTGTCCTGTCCCTTTTAAATAAATAAATACAAAAGATTTCAAACAAAAGCAGTGTTCAAAACGTAAGAAAACAAAACCTTTTCGAAGCAATGAAATAAACATATTTAGCGTTTCTATGAAACAGCTGCCATGGAACATGCTATAGTATTTCCTTACCTCCCTTTTTCATCTAGAGGCACAGAAGAGCGTCTTTCTGTTTTATAGGAAAAACATGCTCTGGTCGAGTTTACTGTGACTGGTTAGCCTGAGTAAGTAGCTTGCAAAATTCAACATGAACTCTGCTTAAAAAAAATGAAAAATAAGTATATTTCCCTTTTCGCTTATTATGCACTATTATACACTGTGTAGATGATACTAGATTTGATTTCATGTGGATAATTTTTGGCATATGTATATCTGTAGACATGCTATAGGGGGAAATGCTAAACTTACAGAGGCTCTGCTAATGTAAATGTTAACTCATTGTCACGGTTGACACACATAATGAACCATTTTACTGTAAATAGTTCTACTTGCTTTTGTTGTGAACATGTTTGTGGGCAATGACCAACCTGGTGTAGATGAGTAAGTGCTTGAAATTTGGTTGGTAGCTGTTGTAGAAGACGGCATGGATGGTGACATTGTGCTCACAGCATCTGGTGGAGATGGACTACCGGTGTTTGTTGGACTGGAAGCTGTAGTTGAAGAGATTAGATGGTGGAAATGAGGGTGAGGCCATGTTTTTTTGTGCTGCATGCTGCAGGATTAAACAAATAGTGATGATGTGTTCATGTGTGCCGGTGCATTTGTTGTATTATTTGTTGCGTTGGTTTCTGTGGAGGCTGACACTGGTTGGGGAAGTTGTGTTTACATTAGATAATGTCAACATTGTTCTGGCTGCTGCAGAAATACATGCTGTGGTGATATGTGCTGGTGATGTGCGAATCAATACCAACCTATGGATACTACCGATACCAGTTTATGTTCTACAATAGATTTTCATGTTAGCATATCTATATGTTAGGGATTAGGGGTCAAAACCTATTGCATAAGTCTATCACAAATTGGAATACAGTGATAAGTAACTATAATATCAGGATTTTCTGTAAATTTCACCCAGTTGACAGGGAGTACTTTTTTTCCCTCCTGCAATTGTCAGACACGTCACTCTTCATAATGAAGAAGAAAGCAGCCTTTCAATAAAAGATATTATGTAAACTCTTACAGAAGCTACATCTCTGAAAGACAAATCCATGTTAGCGACTGCTTTTGTCTGCTCCTGTGGTTTCTCTGGGAAAGTTTGGTTGTTGCCCTCTGCTGGTGAAACTATTAAAAGCCAGGGAGCTTTTGAAATATAAAAATCTTAAAGATTTCAAACAAAAGTCGTCTTTGAAAAGGAAGAAAACAAAACCTTTTGCTAGCAATGACATTAGCATCTTTAGTGTTTCTATGAAACAGCTGCCATGGAACATGCTATAGTATTTCCTTACCTCCCTTTTTCATCTAGAGGCACAGAAGAAATGTCTTTCTGTTTTATAGGGAAAACATGCTCTGGTCGAGTTTACTGTGACTGGTTAGCCTGAGTAAGTAGCTTGCAAAATTCAACATGAACTCTGCTTAAATAAATGAAAAATAAGTATATTTCCTTTTAGCTTATTATGCACTATTATACACTGTGTAGATGATACTAGATTTGATTTCATGTGGATAATTTTTGGCATATGTACATCTGTAGACATGCTACAGGGGGAAATGCTAAACTTACAGAGGCTCTGCTAATGTAAATGTTAACTCATTGTCACGGTTGACACACATAATGAACCATTTTAATATAAACAGTTCTACTTTGCTTTTGTTGTGAACATGTTTGTGGGCAATGACCAACCTGGTGTAGATGAGTAAGTGCTTGAAATTTGGTCGGTAGCTGTTGTAGAAGACGGCATGGATGGTGACATTGTGCTCACAGCATCTGGTGGAGATGGACTACCGGTGTTTGTTGGACTGGAAGCTGTAGTTGAAGAGATTAGATGGTAAAAATGAGTGTGAGGCTATGTTTTTTTGTGCTGCATGCTGCAGGATTAAACAAATTGTGATGATGTGTTCATGTGTGCCGGTGCATTTGTTGTATTATTTGTTGCGTTGGTTTCTGTGGAGGCTGACACTGGTTGGGGAAGTTGTGTTTACATTAGATAATGTCAGTATTGTTCTGGCTGCTGCAGAAATACATGCTGTGGTGATATGTGCTGGTGATGTGCGAATCAATACCAACCTATGGATACTACCGATACCAGTTTATGTTCTACAATAGATTTTCATGTTAGCATATCTATATGTTAGGGATTAGGGGTCAAAACCTATTGCATAAGTCTATCACAAATTGGAATACAGTGATAAGTAACTATAATATCAGGATTTTCTGTAAATTTCACCCAGTTGACAGGGACTACTTTTTTTCCCTCCTGCAATTGTCAGACACGTCACTCTTCATAATGAAGAAGAAAGCAGCCTTTCAATAAAAGATATTATGTAAACTCTTACAGAAGCTACATCTCTGAAAGACAAATCCATGTTAGCGACTGCTTTTGTCTGCTCCTGTGGTTTCTCTGGGAAAGTTTGGTTGTTGCCCTCTGCTGGTGAAACTATTAAAAGCCAGGGAGCTTTTGAAATATAAAAATCTTAAAGATTTCAAACAAAAGTCGCCTTTGAAAAGGAAGAAAACAAAACCTTTTGCTAGCAATGACATTAGCATCTTTAGTGTTTCTATGAAACAGCTGCTATGGAACATGCTATAGTATTTCCTTACCTCCCTTTTTCATCTAGAGGCACAGAAGAATGTCTTTCTGTTTTATAGGAAAAACATGCTCTGGTCGAGTTTACTGTGACTGGTTAGCCTGAGTAAGTAGCTTGCAAAATTCAACATGAACTCTGCTTAAAAAAATGAAAAATAAGTATATTTCCTTTTTGCTTATTATGCACTATTATACACTGTGTAGATGATACTAGATTTGATTTCATGTGGATAATTTTTGGCATATGTACATCTGTAGACATGCTATAGGGGGAAATGCTAAATTTACAGAGGCTCTGCTAATGTAAATGTTAACTCATTGTCACGGTTGACACACATAATTGAACCATTTTAATGTTAACAATTCTACTTGCTTTTGTTGTGAACATGTTTGTGGGCAATGACCAACCTGGTGTAGATGAGTAAGTGCTTGAAATTTGGTTGGTAGCTGTTGCAGAAGACGGCATGGATGGTGACATTGTGCTCACAGCATCTGGTGGAGATGGACTACCGGTGTTTGTTGGACTGGAAGCTGCTGCTGAAGAGATCAGATGGTGGAAATGAGGGTGAGGCTATGTTTTTTTGTACTGCATGCTGCAGGATTAAACAAATAGTGATGATGTGTTCATGTGTGCCGGTGCATTTGTTGTATTATTTGTTGCGTTGGTTTCTGTGGAGGCTGACACTGGTTGGGGAAGTTGTGTTTACATTAGATAATGTCAGCATTGTTCTGGCTGCTGCAGAAATACATGCTGTGGTGATATGTGCTGGTGATGAGCGAATCAATACCAACCTATGGATACTACCGATACCAGTTTATGTTCTACAATAGATTTTCATGTTAGCATATCTATATGTTAGGGATTAGGGGTCAAAACCTATTGCATAAGTCTATCACAAATTGGAATACAGTGATAAGTAACTATAATATCAGGATTTTCTGTAAATTTCACCCAGTTGACAGGGACTACTTTTTTTCCCTCCTGCAATTGTCAGACACGTCACTCTTCATAATGAAGAAGAAAGCAGCCTTTCAATAAAAGATATTATGTAAACTCTTACAGAAGCTACATCTCTGAAAGACAAATCCATGTTAGCGACTGCTTTTGTCTGCTCCTGTGGTTTCTCTGGGAAAGTTTGGTTGTTGCCCTCTGCTGGTGAAACTATTAAAAGCCAGGGAGCTTTTGAAATATAAAAATCTTAAAGATTTCAAACAAAAGTCGTCTTTGAAAAGGAAGAAAACAAAACCTTTTGCTAGCAATGACATTAGCATCTTTAGTGTTTCTATGAAACAGCTGCCATGGAACATGCTATAGTATTTCCTTACCTCCCTTTTTCATCTAGAGGCACAGAAGAAATGTCTTTCTGTTTTATAGGGAAAACATGCTCTGGTCGAGTTTACTGTGACTGGTTAGCCTGAGTAAGTAGCTTGCAAAATTCAACATGAACTCTGCTTAAATAAATGAAAAATAAGTATATTTCCTTTTAGCTTATTATGCACTATTATACACTGTGTAGATGATACTAGATTTGATTTCATGTGGATAATTTTTGGCATATGTACATCTGTAGACATGCTATAGGGGGAAATGCTAAATTTACAGAGGCTCTGCTAATGTAAATGTTAACTCATTGTCACGGTTGACACACATAATGATCCAATTTAATGTAAAAAATTCTACTTGCTTTTATTGTTAAAATGTTTGTGGGCAATGACCAACCTGGTGTAGATGAGTAAGTGCTTGAAATTTGGTTGGTAGCTGCTGTAGAAGACGGCGTGGATGGTGACATTGTGCTCACAGCATCTGGTGGAGATGGACTACCGGTGTTTGTTGGATTGGAAGCTGTAGTTGAAGAGATTAGATGGCAAAAATGAGGGTGAGGCCATGTTTTTTTGTGCTGCATGCTGCAGGATTAAACAAATAGTGATGATGTGTTCATGTGTGCCGGTGCATTTGTTGTATTATTTGTTGCGTTGGTTGACGTGAAGGCTGACACTGGTTGGTGAGGTTGTGTTTAAGTTAGATAATGTCAGCATTGTTCTGGCTGCTGCAGAAATACATGCTGTGGTGATATGTGCTGGTGATGTGCGAATCAATACCAACCTATGGATACTACCGATACCAGTTTATGTTCTACAATAGATTTTCATGTTAGCATATCTATATGTTTGGGATTAGGGGTCAAAACCTATTGCATAAGTCTATCACAAATTGGAATACAGTGATAAGTAACTATAATATCAGGATTTTCTGTAAATTACACCCAGTTGACAGGGAGTACTTTATTTCCCTCCTGCAATTGTCAGACACGTCACTCTTCATAATGAAGAAGAAAGCAGCCTTTCAATAAAAGATATTATGTAAACTCTTACAGAAGCTACATCTCTGAAAGACAAATCCATGTTTAGCTTTTTATGCACTATTATACACTGTGTAGATGATACTAGATTTGATTTCATGTGGATAATTTTTGGCATATGTACATCTGTAGACATGCTACAGGGGGAAATGCTAAACTTACAGAGGCTCTGCTAATGTAAATGTTAACTCATTGTCACGGTTGACACACATAATTGAACCATTTTAATATAAACAGTTCTACTTTGCTTTTGTTGTGAACATGTTTGTGGGCAATGACCAACCTGGTGTAGATGAGTAAGGGCTTGAAATTTGGTTGGTAGCTGTTGCAGAAGACGACATGGATGGTGACATTGTGCTCACAGCATCTGGTGGAGATGGACTACCGGTGTTTGTTGGACTGGAAGCTGTAGTTGAAGAGATTAGATGGTGGAAATGAGGGTGAGGCCATGTTTTTTTGTGCTGCATGCTGCAGGATTAAACAAATAGTGATGATGTGTTCATGTGTGCCGGTGCATTTGTTGTATTATTTGTTGCGTTGGTTTCTGTGGAGGCTGACACTGGTTGGGGAAGTTGTGTTTACATTAGATAATGTCAGCATTGTTCTGGCTGCTGCAGAAATACATGCTGTGGTGATATGTGCTGGTGATGTGCGAATCAATACCAACCTATGGATACTACCGATACCAGTTTATGTTCTACAATAGATTTTCATGTTAGCATATCTATATGTTAGGGATTAGGGGTCAAAACCTATTGCATAAGTCTATCACAAATTGGAATACAGTGATAAGTAACTATAATATCAGGATTTTCTGTAAATTTCACCCAGTTGGCAGCGACTATTTTTTTTCCCTCCTGCAATTGTCAGACACGTCACTCTTCATAATGAAGAAGAAAGCAGCCTTTCAATAAAAGATATTATGTAAACTCTTACAGAAGCTACATCTCTGAAAGACAAATCCATGTTAGCGACTGCTTTTGTCTGCTCCTGTGGTTTCTCTGGGAAAGTTTGGTTGTTGCCCTCTGCTGGTGAAACTGTTAAAAGCCAGGGAGCTTTTGAAATATAAAAATCTTAAAGATCTCAAACAAAAGTCGTCTTTGAAAAGGAAGAAAACAAAACCTTTTGCTAGCAATGACATTAGCATCTTTAGCGTTTCTATGAAACAGCTGCCTTGGAACATGCTATAGTATTTCCTTACCTCCCTTTTTCATCTAGAGGCACAGAAGAATGTCTTTCTGTTTTATAGGAAAAACATGCTCTGGTCGAGTTTACTCTGACTGGTTAGCCTGAGTAAGTAGCTTGCAAAATTCAACATGAACTCTGCTTAAATAAATGAAAAATAAGTATATTTCCCTTTTTGCTTATTATGCACTATTATACACTGTGTAGATGATACTAGATTTGATTTCATGTGGATAATTTTTGGCATATGTACATCTGTAGATATGCTATAGGGGGAAATGCTAAACTTACAGAGGCTCTGCTAATGTAAATGTTAACTCATTGTCACGGTTGACACACATAATGATCCAATTTAATGTAAAAAATTCTACTTGCTTTTATTGTTAAAATGTTTGTGGGCAATGACCAACCTGGTGTAGATGAGTAAGTGCTTGAAATTTGGTTGGTGCCTGTTGTAGAAGACGGCATGGATGGTGACATTGTGCTCACAGCATCTGGTGGAGATGGACTACCGGTGTTTGTTGGACTGGAAGCTGCAGCTGAAGAGATCAGATGGTGGAAATGAGGGTGAGGCTATGTTTTTTTGTGCTGCATGCTGCAGGATTAAACAAATAGTGATGATGTGTTCATGTGTGCCGGTGCATTTGTTGTATTATTTGTTGCGTTGGTTGCCGTGGAAGCTGACACTGGTTGGGGAAGTTGTGTTTAAATTAGATAATGTCAGTATTGTTCTGGCTGCTGCAGAAATACATGCTGTGGTGATATGTGCTGGTGATGTGCGAATCAATACCAACCTATGGATACTACCAATACCAGTTTATGTCCTACAATAGATTTTCATGTTAGCATATCTATATGTTAGGGATTAGGGGTCAAAACCTATTGCATAAGTCTATCACAAATTGGAATACAGTGATAAGTAACTATAATATCAGGATTTTCTCTAAATTTCACCCAATTGACAGGGACTACTTTTTTTCCCCTCCTGCAATTGTCAGACACGTCACTCTTCATAATGAAGAAGAAAGCAGCCTTTCAATAAAAGATATTATGTAAACTCTTACAGAAGCTACATCTCTGAAAGACAAATCCATGTTAGCGACTGCTTTTGTCTGCTCCTGTGGTTTCTCTGGGAAAGTTTGGTTGTTGCCCTCTGCTGGTGAAACTATTAAAAGCCAGGGAGCTTTTGAAATATAAAAATCTTAAAGATTTCAAACAAAAGTCGCCTTTGAAAAGGAAGAAAACAAAACCTTTTGCTAGCAATGACATTAGCATCTTTAGTGTTTCTATGAAACAGCTGCCATGGAACATGCTATAGTATTTCCTTACCTCCCTTTTTCATCTAGAGGCACAGAAGAGCGTCTTTCTGTTTTATAGGAAAAACATGCTCTGGTCGAGTTTACTCTGACTGGTTAGCCTGAGTAAGTAGCTTGCAAAATTCAACATGAACTCTGCTTAAATAAATGAAAAATAAGTATATTTCCTTTTAGCTTATTATGCACTATTATACACTGTGTAGATGATACTAGATTTGATTTCATGTGGATAATTTTTGGCATATGTATATGTGAAGACATGCTATAGGGGGAAATGCTAAACTTACAGAGGCTCTGCTAATGTAAATGTTAACTCATTGTCACGGTTGACACACATAATGAACCATTTTAATGTAAGTAACTCTACTTGCTTTTATTGTTAAAATGTTTGTGGGCAATGACCAACCTGGTGTAGATGAGTAAGTGCTTGAAATTTGGTTGGTGCCTGTTGTAGAAGACGGCATGGATGGTGACATTGTGCTCACAGCATCTGGTGGAGATGGACTACCGGTGTTTGTTGGACTGGAAGCTGCTGCTGAAGAGATCAGATGGTGGAAATGAGGGTGAGGCCATGTTTTTTTGTGCTGCATGCTGTAGGATTAAACAAATAGTGATGATGTGTTCATGTGTGCCGGTGCATTTGTTGTATTATTTGTTGCGTTGGTTTCTGTGGAGGCTGACACTGGTTGGGGAAGTTGTGTTTACATTAGATAATGTCAGCATTGTTCTGGCTGCTGCAGAAATACATGCTGTGGTGATATGTGCTGGTGATGAGCGAATCAATAACCTATGGATACTACCGATACCAGTTTATGTTCTACAATAGATTTTCATGTTAGCATATCTATATGTTTGGGATTAGGAGTGAAAACCTATTGCATAAGTCTATCACAAATTGGAATACAGTGATAAGTAACTATAATATCAGGATTTTCTGTAAATTTCACCCAGTTGGCAGCGACTACTTTTTTTCCCTCCTGCAATTGTCAGACACGTCACTCTTCATAATGAAGAAGAAAGCAGCCTTTCAATAAAAGATATTATGTAAACTCTTACAGAAGCTACATCTCTGAAAGACAAATCCATGTTTCGCTTTTTATGCACTATTATACACTGTGTAGATGATACTAGATTTGATTTCATGTGGATAATTTTTGGCATATGTACATCTGTAGACAAATTGTAGGGGGAAATGCTAAACTTACAGAGGCTCTGCTAATGTAAATGTTAACTCATTGTCACGGTTGACACACATAATTGAACCATTTTAATATAAACAGTTCTACTTTGCTTTTGTTGTGAACATGTTTGTGGGCAATGACCAACCTGGTGTAGATGAGTAAGGGCTTGAAATTTGGTTGGTAGCTGTTGCAGAAGACGACATGGATGGTGACATTGTGCTCACAGCATCTGGTGGAGATGGACTACCGGTGTTTGTTGGACTGGAAGCTGTAGTTGAAGAGATTAGATGGTGGAAATGAGGGTGAGGCCATGTTTTTTTGTGCTGCATGCTGCAGGATTAAACAAATAGTGATGATGTGTTCATGTGTGCCGGTGCATTTGTTGTATTATTTGTTGCGTTGGTTTCTGTGGAGGCTGACACTGGTTGGGGAAGTTGTGTTTACATTAGATAATGTCAGCATTGTTCTGGCTGCTGCAGAAATACATGCTGTGGTGATATGTGCTGGTGATGAGCGAATCAATACCAACCTATGGATACTACCGATACCAGTTTATGTTCTACAATAGATTTTCATGTTAGCATATCTATATGTTAGGGATTAGGGGTCAAAAGCTATTGCATAAGTCTATCACAAATTGGAATACAGTGATAAGTAACTATAATATCAGGATTTTCTGTAAATTTCACCCAGTTGGCAGCGACTATTTTTTTTCCCTCCTGCAATTGTCAGACACGTCACTCTTCATAATGAAGAAGAAAGCAGCCTTTCAATAAAAGATATTATGTAAACTCTTACAGAAGCTACATCTCTGAAAGACAAATCCATGTTAGCGACTGCTTTTGTCTGCTCCTGTGGTTTCTCTGGGAAAGTTTGGTTGTTGCCCTCTGCTGGTGAAACTGTTAAAAGCCAGGGAGCTTTTGAAATATAAAAATCTTAAAGATCTCAAACAAAAGTCGTCTTTGAAAAGGAAGAAAACAAAACCTTTTGCTAGCAATGACATTAGCATCTTTAGCGTTTCTATGAAACAGCTGCCTTGGAACATGCTATAGTATTTCCTTACCTCCCTTTTTCATCTAGAGGCACAGAAGAATGTCTTTCTGTTTTATAGGAAAAACATGCTCTGGTCGAGTTTACTCTGACTGGTTAGCCTGAGTAAGTAGCTTGCAAAATTCAACATGAACTCTGCTTAAATAAATGAAAAATAAGTATATTTCCCTTTTTGCTTATTATGCACTATTATACACTGTGTAGATGATACTAGATTTGATTTCATGTGGATAATTTTTGGCATATGTACATCTGTAGATATGCTATAGGGGGAAATGCTAAACTTACAGAGGCTCTGCTAATGTAAATGTTAACTCATTGTCACGGTTGACACACATAATGATCCAATTTAATGTAAAAAATTCTACTTGCTTTTATTGTTAAAATGTTTGTGGGCAATGACCAACCTGGTGTAGATGAGTAAGTGCTTGAAATTTGGTTGGTGCCTGTTGTAGAAGACGGCATGGATGGTGACATTGTGCTCACAGCATCTGGTGGAGATGGACTACCGGTGTTTGTTGGACTGGAAGCTGCAGCTGAAGAGATCAGATGGTGGAAATGAGGGTGAGGCTATGTTTTTTTGTGCTGCATGCTGCAGGATTAAACAAATAGTGATGATGTGTTCATGTGTGCCGGTGCATTTGTTGTATTATTTGTTGCGTTGGTTGCCGTGGAAGCTGACACTGGTTGGGGAAGTTGTGTTTAAATTAGATAATGTCAGTATTGTTCTGGCTGCTGCAGAAATACATGCTGTGGTGATATGTGCTGGTGATGTGCGAATCAATACCAACCTATGGATACTACCAATACCAGTTTATGTCCTACAATAGATTTTCATGTTAGCATATCTATATGTTAGGGATTAGGGGTCAAAACCTATTGCATAAGTCTATCACAAATTGGAATACAGTGATAAGTAACTATAATATCAGGATTTTCTCTAAATTTCACCCAATTGACAGGGACTACTTTTTTTCCCCTCCTGCAATTGTCAGACACGTCACTCTTCATAATGAAGAAGAAAGCAGCCTTTCAATAAAAGATATTATGTAAACTCTTACAGAAGCTACATCTCTGAAAGACAAATCCATGTTAGCGACTGCTTTTGTCTGCTCCTGTGGTTTCTCTGGGAAAGTTTGGTTGTTGCCCTCTGCTGGTGAAACTATTAAAAGCCAGGGAGCTTTTGAAATATAAAAATCTTAAAGATTTCAAACAAAAGTCGCCTTTGAAAAGGAAGAAAACAAAACCTTTTGCTAGCAATGACATTAGCATCTTTAGTGTTTCTATGAAACAGCTGCCATGGAACATGCTATAGTATTTCCTTACCTCCCTTTTTCATCTAGAGGCACAGAAGAGCGTCTTTCTGTTTTATAGGAAAAACATGCTCTGGTCGAGTTTACTCTGACTGGTTAGCCTGAGTAAGTAGCTTGCAAAATTCAACATGAACTCTGCTTAAATAAATTAAAAATAAGTATATTTCCTTTTAGCTTATTATGCACTATTATACACTGTGTAGATGATACTAGATTTGATTTCATGTGGATAATTTTTGGCATATGTATATGTGAAGACATGCTATAGGGGGAAATGCTAAACTTACAGAGGCTCTGCTAATGTAAATGTTAACTCATTGTCACGGTTGACACACATAATGAACCATTTTAATGTAAGTAACTCTACTTGCTTTTATTGTTAAAATGTTTGTGGGCAATGACCAACCTGGTGTAGATGAGTAAGTGCTTGAAATTTGGTTGGTGCCTGTTGTAGAAGACGGCATGGATGGTGACATTGTGCTCACAGCATCTGGTGGAGATGGACTACCGGTGTTTGTTGGACTGGAAGCTGCTGCTGAAGAGATCAGATGGTGGAAATGAGGGTGAGGCCATGTTTTTTTGTGCTGCATGCTGTAGGATTAAACAAATAGTGATGATGTGTTCATGTGTGCCGGTGCATTTGTTGTATTATTTGTTGCGTTGGTTTCTGTGGAGGCTGACACTGGTTGGGGAAGTTGTGTTTACATTAGATAATGTCAGCATTGTTCTGGCTGCTGCAGAAATACATGCTGTGGTGATATGTGCTGGTGATGAGCGAATCAATAACCTATGGATACTACCGATACCAGTTTATGTTCTACAATAGATTTTCATGTTAGCATATCTATATGTTTGGGATTAGGAGTGAAAACCTATTGCATAAGTCTATCACAAATTGGAATACAGTGATAAGTAACTATAATATCAGGATTTTCTGTAAATTTCACCCAGTTGGCAGCGACTACTTTTTTTCCCTCCTGCAATTGTCAGACACGTCACTCTTCATAATGAAGAAGAAAGCAGCCTTTCAATAAAAGATATTATGTAAACTCTTACAGAAGCTACATCTCTGAAAGACAAATCCATGTTTCGCTTTTTATGCACTATTATACACTGTGTAGATGATACTAGATTTGATTTCATGTGGATAATTTTTGGCATATGTACATCTGTAGACAAATTGTAGGGGGAAATGCTAAACTTACAGAGGCTCTGCTAATGTAAATGTTAACTCATTGTAATGGTTGACACACATAATGAACCATTTTAATGTAAGCAATTCTACTTTGCTTTTGTTGTGAACATGTTTGTGGGCAATGACCAACCTGGTGTAGATGAGTAAGTGCTTGAAATTTGGTCGGTAGCTGTTGTAGAAGACGGCATGGATGGTGACATTGTGCTCACAGCATCTGGTGGAGATGGTCTACTGGCGGTTGTTGGACTGATAGCTGTAGTTGAAGAAATCAGATGGTGAAAATGAGGGTGAGGCCATGCTTTTTTGTGCTGCATGCTGCAGGATTAAACAAATAGTGATGATGTGTTCATGTGTGCCGGTGCATTTGTTGTATCATTTGTTGCATTGGTTGCTGTGGAGGTTGACACTGGTTGGGGAAGTTGTGAACAACTATAGACCTGTCTCTAACCTTTCTTTCATTTCCAAGATTATTGAAAAAGTTGTATTTCACCAGTTTCATGACTTTTTAAATGAAAGTGGAAATCTTGATAAATTTCAGTCTGGCTTCCGACCTCATCACAGCACTGAAACAGCTCTGGTCAAAGTGTTAAATGACATTAGGTTGAATACTGATTCTGGTCAAGTATCAGTCCTGGTTCTGTTGGATCTCAGTGCTGCGTCTAATACTGTAGATCACAGAATCCTGTTGCACAGGCTGGAAAACTGGGTTGGACTTTCTGGAGCGGTCCTTAACTGGTTCAGGTCCTATTTAGAAGGCCGGAGTTATTTTGTTACGATCGGCAGCTATGAATCCGAGTGAGTGGCCATGACTTGTGGAGTCCCCCAGGGGTCAGTCCTTGGACCTCTTCTGTTCAACTTGTATATGCTCCCTTTGGGTAAAATATTACAGAACTATAGCATTAGTTATCAAAGTTATGCAGATGATACACAACTTTATGTGTCTCTGTCACCAGATGACTGCAGTCCAATAGACTTAATGTGTCAGTGTCTGGAGCAAATAAACACCTGGATGAGGGGGAATTTCCTACAATTAAATGAAGACAAAACTGAGATTATTCTGTTTGGTAGCAAAGAGAAGAGGGTCAGCATTGGCAAACACCTGGAGACTCGGGCTCTTAAAATCACCAACCAAGTTCGTAACCTGGGAGTGTTGATAGACTCAGATCTGACTTTCAGCAGCCACATCAAAGCTGTCACTAAGACAGCTTTTTACCAGCTCAGAAACATCAACAGAATTAAAAGTTTAGTCTCCCAGAAAGACCAGGAGAAACTCATCCATGCATTCATCTCCAGTAGACTGGATTACTGTAATGGTCTTTTAACAGGACTTCTTAAAAAGAGCATTAAACATCTGCAACTCATCCAGAACGCTGCTGCTAGAGTTTTAACCAGGACTAAGAGATCTGAACACATCCCACCAGTTTTGAAATCTTTACACTGGCTTCCAGTCAGTCACAGAATAGATTTTAAAACCCTTCTGCTTGTTTACAAATCCCAGAATGGTTTAGGCCCAGAATACATCTGTGATATGTTCAGAGAATATACACCTAGCAGAGCTCTTAGATCCAAAGACTCTGGTCAACTAGTCCAGACCAGAGTCCAGACTAAACATGGAGAAGCAGCATTTAGCTGTTATGCTGCAAACAAATGGAACAAACTGCCAGTGGAGATTAAACTTTCCCCAAATGTAGACACTTTTAAATCCAGGTTAAAAACTTTTCTTTTCTCATGCGCCTATGCATGAAATCTGCACGGTAATTTTTTTAACTTGTCTTGCTTTTAATCATTTTAATGTAATTTATTATTTTATTGTGATTATGTGTTGATTATGTGTTGATGCCTTTTACTATTCTAAATATCTGTAATGTCTTTGTTTTATGTAAAGCACTTTGAATTGTCCTGTACATGAAATGTGCTATACAAATAAACTGCCTTGCCTTGCCTTTACATTAGATAATGTCAGCATTGTTCTGGCTGCTGCAGAAATACATGCTGTGGTGATATGTGCTGGTGATGTGCGAATCAATACCAAAATATGGATACTACCCATACCAGTTTATGTTCTAGAATAGATTTTCATGTTAGCATATCTATATGTTAGGGATTAGGGGTCAAAACCTATTGCATGAGTCTATAACAAATTGGAATACAGTGATAAGTAACTATAATATCAGGATTTTCTCTAAATTACACCCAGTTTGCAGGGACTACTTTTTTTCCCTCCTGCAATTGTCAGACACGTCACTCTTCATAATGAAGAAGAAAGCAGCCTTTCAATAAAAGATATTATGTAAACTCTTACAGAAGCTACATCACTGAAAGACAAATCCATGTTTCGCTTTTTATGCACTATTATACACTGTGTAGATAATACTAGATTTGATTTCATGTGGATAATTTTTGGCATATGTACATATGTAGACATACTATAGGGGGAAATGCTAAACTTACTGAGGCTCTGCTGATGTAAATGTTAACTCATTGTCATGGTTGACACACATAATGAACCATTTTAATGTAAGCAATTCTACTTTGCTTTTGTTGTGAAAATGTTTGTGGGCAATGACCAACCTGGTGTAGATGAGTAAGTGCTTGAAATTTGGTTGGTTCCTGTTGTAGAAGACGGCATGGATGGTGACATTGTGCTCACAGCGTCTGGTGGAGATGGTCTACTGGTGTTTGTTGGACTGATAGCTGTAGTTGAAGAAATCAGATGGTGAAAACGAAGGTGATGCCATAATTTTTTGCTGCAGGATTAAACAGTCAGTGATGATGTGTTCATGTGTGCTGGTGCATTTGTTGTATTATTTGTTGTGTTGGTTGTTGTGGAATTTGACACTGGTTGGGGAAGCATTGTTCTGGCTGCTGCAGAAATACATGCTGCAGTGATATGTGCTGGTGATGAATATAAATGAGCTTTTTCCAAAAAGTGTCACTTCTTCGTTAGTGTCTGAAACACACAGCACAACATACATCCACTACAGTAGTACATATTAGTGATGTAACGGAATTGGTAGTCTAGGGGAGGGGTCAGACGAAGTGCGGCTCAAATCACCCCTATGATGAGGACAAAACAAGGACCAAGGTTTCCCTTGCCCGGACGTGGGTCACCAGGGCCCCCCTCTGGAGCCAGGCCTAGAGGTGGGGCATGGGGGTGAGCGCTTCGTGGCCGGGCCTTTGCCCGTGGGGCCTGGTTGGGCTCAGCCCAAAAGGGTGACGTGGGCCTTCCCTCCCGTGGGCTCACCACCCGCAGGAGGGGCCATAGGGGTCAGGTGCAGTGTGAGCTGGGTGGCTGCCAGAGGCAGGGACCCTGGCGGTCTGACCCTTGGCTGCAAAAGCTAGCTCAAGGACGTGGAATGTCACCTCTCTGGCGGGGTGAGGAGCCTGAGCAGGTGTGCGAGGTTGAACGGTTCCAGCTGGATATAGTTGGACTCACCTCGACGCACGGCTATGGCTCTGGAACCACTGTCCTTGAGAGGGGCTGGACCCTCTTCCATTCTGGAGTTGCTCCCGGTGAGAGGTGCCAAGCAGGTGTGGGCATGCTCATTGCCCCCCGACTTGGCGCCTGTATGTTGGAGTTTACCCCGGTGGACGAAAGGGTAGCCTCCCTCTGCCTTCGGATAAGGGGACGGGTCCTGACTGTTGTTTGTGCTTATGCTCCAAATAGCAGTTCAGAGTACCCACCCTCTTTGGAGTCCTTGGAGGGGGTGTTGGAGAGCACTCCTTCCAGGGACTCCCTGAAAAGTCCGGGACCCCATGGACTGTCCATAACAAACACCTTGTTCAGACATAAGAGTGCCCACATGTGCACTTGGCACCAGGACACTCTAGGCCGCAGTTCGATGATCGACTTTGTAGTCATGTCGTCGGACCTGCGGCCGCATGTTCTGGACACTTGGGTGAAGAGAGGGGCGGAGCTGTCAACTGATCACCACCTGGTGGTGAGTTAGCTCAGATGGTGGGAGAGGATGCTGGTCTGACCTGGCCGGCCCAAGCGTGTTGTGAGGGTCTGCTGGGAACGTTTGGCATAGTCCCCTGTGAGAAAGAGTTTCAACTCCCATCTCCGGCAGAGCTTCAACCGGGCCGGGCGAGGCGGGGGACATTGAGTCCGAATAGGCTGTGTTCCATGCCTCTATTGTTGAGGCGGCCAGCCGCAGCTGTGGCCGTAAGGTTGTTGGTGCCTGTCGTGGCAGTAACCCCCGAACTCGTTGGTGGACACTGGCAGTAAGGGATGCCGTCAAGCTGAGTCCTATTGGGCCTTTATGGCCTGTGGGACTCCAGAGGCAGCCGATGGGTATTGGCGGGCTAAGAGGAACGCGGCTTCAGCTGTCGCTAAGGTGAAAACTCGGGCATGGGAGGAGTTTGGAGTTGGCCATGGAGAATGACTCCCGGACGGCTTCGAGGAGATTCTGGTTCACCATCCGGCGGAGCAGGAGGGGAGAGCAGTGCTCCGTCAACACTGTGTACAGTGGGGATGGGGGGGCTGCTGACCTCAACTCGGGACGTTGTGAGGCGGTGGAGGGAATACTTCGAAGACCTTCTCAATCCCACCAACACGTCTTTCGATGAGGAAGCGGAGTCTGGGGTGGGTCTATGTGCTCCAACACAGGGGCGCTGCTAGAGATTTTGGGTGTACTGACTCCTGTCAGTAGGCAGCAAATGTAAGGGACCTCTGGTGGTGACTTGTGTCATTACACCATGCAAAACAGTATTGAACCACAGCACATGCAGACTGAGTGCTCCACCACAGTCATTTGTCTGATCCTTGGAGTAGATCTGTCAGTGAGTATGACTGCTCCGTGTTTATTTAAGTTAGTTCCAACTTGTGAGCATCATAATAGTCTCTGAAGCTTTGTATTTTCAGTTGTAAAATCGAGCTAATTATGCTAATGCTAATCGGGAGCTAAATGTTAGCATAGCTGCAGGCCGTGTTCCTTAATGTTGGGCCTCATTTCTGGTATGTGTCCTTGCACATTTGCTTTACTGCGTCTTATGCCTTATTTCTTTACCTGTGGGTGGATTCTGTTGTTACAATGTTTGTGTTCATCTTATCAAATATTGTTGCCTAAAGATTGGTTACCTTGAATTGTCATTAATCTATAAGGAGTAAGAGAAAGAGCAGGTACTTTGCACATATTTTAGTTGATGTTAATATACTGTATATTTTGATTTTGTGTTGCAGTTTTACAAACTTGGAAGAACTCAGTAAAATCAGCTCAACCTGGAGTCAAGCCTACTGAGTCTTTTGTGTTAGTTATCTGTCTAGCAATACTGGTGACGTATCTGCTAGGACAGAATATTGGGCTCCATGAAAAGAAACCCCCCCCCGAAAATTTTAATAGTGTAATACATCTAATTGGCAATTTTAATGCTATTTTGACCATCAAAATGGCATTAAAAGAAATTAAATTAAAAGAAATTAGAAGAAAAACATGACAGGCTAGTTGGCAGGGGAAGCACTAAAAATACAATGAATTTAGATTCAAATATTTGCTGCAAGGCGGATACTTTATATTTAAAAACCCATCTATCTTTTTTTAAATACTTAATTATCTCATGATAATTACAAAACAAATTACAAATACAAAACTTTAATACAAAATAACCTCGTTTATGAAAATGAAATGCATTTATAATCTGTGGAGAAATAAATCAAATCTCAGCTAAAACACTATCAAACACAAAATGACCACTCATTTTTTATTGCGAGCATTATCAGAAATCATAAATCAGAAGCCAATGGTAAAAAAAAAAATAGGTAGGCTCAGAAACAAAACCTTACATGGTTTATTATATTATATGAACTAAATGTAATATGGTCACAAGCAAACCACTGTGGAGATTTACAGCCAAACAATGGCTGGTAGTGTCTTTAAATTAAATTAAATAAGTTAAATAATCACATTTTAAAATATAGAACTTTGTGTAATAAGATATCACAGAGAGGTAAAGGTGCACTATTACTGAGTCAAGCTCTTGCAATCTCATTCACCATCACTGTCTTTGCTCAGCCTTTTTCAGCAAGAACCCAACGTGGAGCTTTTTCTGAGGAAAATCACTTATCAAGTCCTGAAGTTCAGCTTTCTATTCTATCCAGCTGTTCTATCATATAGTATCTCCAATTGTGTAATGTCATGTGTAATAGCATCACAATCATTATTTCTGGTGGTCTCACACTATTTTGTTTTACTTAAAGGTGCTTTCAGTGATTTCACCAACAATGTCAAAGGAAATTGATTTGACTACCAATCCTCCACGTTATTGTTTCTCTCATGTAGCAACACAAAGTCTAGTTTATCTCCAGATCTGTAGACTCACCGGTGAAGCATTAGATTTGTGGGGGAACATATATGATGCTATATGGTTGTTGCTAGTTAATCTTCTGATATCTAGAAAATATAAATATTTCTCTGATTGGATTGAAAGCAGTCACCCAGTCTGCTGCACTACAAATGTCTCTGTTCCTACTGCAAAGCAGGAGGATGAGTCCCAAACTACTGACCTGACCTAACATGACAGTGATAGCTGAGAAAATAAATGCAAACTATTTTCATTTAATATTAATAATTCAGAACTTTTTTTTCTATTATATAATGCTTTTTTGCCACGAAGCATCTGCTTCGGCTGCTCTCGTGTCTGTTCGGATATGCAGCTCCGCAGCTGAAGGAGCAGATGGACTGAACCATTTAAGTGAAATATAGAGGGGGGGGGGGGGGGGGGGGGGGGGGGGGGTGTTCAGAAATGTTTCCAAAACAAAGAAACTTAGTGACACCATTGCATTGTAACTAAAATGTTTGTGTGATTGTAGTTTTATCATTGAGTATTAGATAATTTTGTTAGTATTACAATTGCATTGAGGGCCCTTCTGGGCCCCCTGTCAGTCATGGGCCCCGAGAATCCTTCCCCTTTACCCCGCCTTTTCGGCGCCCCAGCTCCATCTACAGGGGGCTCTCACACTCCTCAGCCTCCCCGGTAAGGTCTATTCAGGGGTGATGGAGAGGAGGGTCCGTCAGATAGTCGAACCTCGGATTGAGGAGGAGCAGTGTGGTTTTCGTCCCGGTCGTGGAACAGTGGACCAGCTCTACACCCTCTTCGGGGTCTTTGAGGGGGCATGGGAGTTTGCCCAACCAATCTACATGTGCCTTATGGACTTGGAGAAGGCATTCGACCGAGTCCCCCGGTGACTCTTGTGGGGGGTATTTCGGGAGTATGGAGTGCCGGACCCGCTTGTACGAGCTGTCCGGTCCCTGTACAATCGGTGTCAGAGCTTGGTCCGCATTGCCGGCAGTAAATCAGAATCGTTTCCAGTGCGGGTTGGACTCGGCCAAGGCTGCCCTTTCTGTTCATTCTGTTCATAACTTTTATGGACAGAATTTCTAGGCACAGCCGAGGTTTTGAGGGGATCTGGTTCGGTGGCCTCAGGACTGGGTCTCTGCTCTTTGAAGATGATGTGGTTCTGTTGGCTTTATCAGGCCGTGAACTTCAGCTCTCACTGGAGCGATTCGCAGCCGAGTGTTTAGCGGCTGGTATTGAGAATTAGCACCTCCAAATCCGAGACCATGGTCCTCAGCCAGAAAAGGGTGGAGTGCTCTCTCCGGGTCTGCAATAGGGTCCTGCCCCAAGTCGAGGAGTTTACGTATCTCGGGGTCTTGTTCACGAGTGAGGGAAGGATGGAGCGGGAGATCGACAGGCGATCAATGCGGCGTCTGCAGTGAAGCGGACTCTGCATCGGTCTGATGTGGTGAAGAAGGAGCTGAGCCAAAAGGCAAAGCTCTCGATCTACGTTCCTACCCTCACCTATGGTCATGAGCTGTGGGTAGTGACCGAAAGAACGAGATTGCGAATACAAGCGGCCGAAATGAGTTTTCTCCACAGGGTGGCCGGGCTCTCCCTTAGAGATAGGGTGAGAAGCTCAGTGATCCGGGACGGGCTCAGAGTAGAGCCGCTGCTCCTCCACATTGAGAGGAGCCAGATGAGGTGGCTCGGGCATCTGGTCAGGATGCATCCTGGACGCCTCCCTGGTGAAGTGTTCCGGGCACGTCCCACCGGAAAGAGACCCCGGGGAAGACCCAGGACGCGCTGGAGAGACTAAATCTCTGGGAACACCTCGGGATCCCTCCGGATGAGCTGGTGAATGTGGCTGGTGAGGAGGAAGTCTAGATTTCCCTGCTTAGGCAGCTGCCCCCGCAACCCAACTCCAGATAAGCAGAAGAAAATGGATGGATGGATATATATATATATATATAATGTACACAGATATCTCCTATAAAAAAAAAATCAGATAAAGTGATGTAGGTGTTTTAGTGGGCTCGGAGCTTGGGATATTGATAGTTGCCCAAGTACCATCTCATTTTTATTGGACTTGCTTGTTGGTGCTATGGTCAAAGTGATTACTAAGAAACAAGAGCATCATAAATCTTAATATCTAAGTCTTTAATAATAAAAGTTTTTGGTGTTGTGTTTATTCTCACTTACATTGTTGGCAGGTTGAATTGTAGTCAGCACAGCAGTCCCCAAATTGCACACAGATCTGGTCACAGTAACACCCTCGATTACAGCTGTTGTTATGACCAGGGCAGCACAGTGCTGGTGGACCTGCACATCCTTGATAATAGACACAGAACAGCTATATGGGCACAACTACAAGATCAGCAGGACACATGTTTATGTATAAGTGTAAAAGTGGGATGCCATTTCTAGATAATTTGTATGACTTGTCATCTAAATCCAAATTCAGATGACAACTCTGACTTAGTTTGATTTGAGGTTAATAGGTCTTCAAATTGAGGTATTTGTGAAATATTTTCTGAACTTCTGGAAGATGTTAGGATGAAGACATATGTTGACAATATTTAATACAAAAGGAATGAGAAGTTAAAATACATGTAGCTTAAATAAGACAATTAAACAAATTTGTTGAAGTTTTGTAAAAAAGAGTGTATGGGGTGGTGTTGTGAATATTACCTTGTAGGCTGGGAACTCCTATTACAGTTGTTGTATGAGCTAAGAAATTAAAAAGCACAGCATTTGATTTGAAGAAAAAAAAAAGGAATATTAGTTAAATCTTTTCCAAACTTAATTGCTGTTGCAGAACTAAGCAAGCATTCCTGTAAAATGTAAGTTTCAGTGTGATGCTGAAACTTTGTTTTAATTTTTAAATTATATTTAGGTTTTCAATAGACCAATCAGGTAAATTTTGAGCAGATTACATGTATATTTAGGTCACATGCACATTTATACACCACTCAAAAATAAAAGGAGAACTAAAACAGCACATCTCAGATCTTGATGAATGAAATATTACAATTGAAAATCTTTATTCATTAGTAAGTGGAAAGTGTGGAGGTCAACATAAGAATGATCAATGGAAATCAAAATCATTAACCCATGGAGGTCTCGATTCAGAATCATACTCAGTTATGCAAACGTGATCAAAAATCAGCCTAAAAGGATGAAGACAGGGAAATGGTCTGTGGCCACCACCTGCAGGACCATTCCTTTATAGGGATTGTCTTTCTAGTTGCTTTCTATTTCCACCTGTTGCCCTGTACATTTACAGCAAGTGAAATTGATTCACAGTCTAGTTACATGATAATGATGTGTTCCCTTTATTTTTTCAGCAGTGCATGTAGTTATATTGGTTTGGGTCACTACAAAAGGAATGAGGGTTGACAATAAATGCAGCTGGGATGAATCAAATGGATGATTTGCAATAATTGTAGCAAAGTATCACAAACATGTAATTGAGTGTCCAAAGTGGTGTTTACCTGTTGGACTGTTGGTAATTCCTGTTGAATCTGTAGTTATTTGAGAAAGAAAGTTACAAAGTACAGTGACAGATTAATCTATCTGAATTATAAGAAAAAAATAAAATAAAACAGTAACTTTGTGTCATGTCTGCCATTGTCTAATGGCAAAACTATCTGGTACAGCAGAACTTTCAAATAATGCTTTTTCCCCCCCAAAACTTTCTTAGAATTTTAAGAATTTAGATTTGAAGTAACTAAAAGTTCATTTTGGTAACTGTACCATTATCTGTGCTGGCTGCAGTTGTTGTGGTGGTGTTGAGAATGTCAGATTCGGTTCCATTTGTTGCTGAGGATGTGGCATTTCTTGTATTTAGATACCTGCTGGTTGCTGGCAGTGGTGTAACAGCTGCAAGTACAGATAAAACCGTTTAAAGCTAGACATGCTAATAATCAAGCCAGTGGAGATTGACAGTTCATGCTCTGGACACTGATCCAAACAAAGGATAAAAGAATTTACAATTTATAGAAAAGATCACCAAGCCTACCAGAGCAGACACAGCATCAGTTTGGCCCTGTCTAAATTGTTACATGCCAGTAATGTTATTTATTATTCCTTTAATTTCTGGTGACTTGTTTGGTGTTTAATACCAAGCCAAATATTTTTTCTAGACCAAAAAGTATTTTAAGGCCCAACCTTAAACAGGTTGGTAAAGGGCACTAAAGGAATGAGAGCAGTGACAATAAATGCATTCAAAATAGATAAAGTGATAATCTATTGTAATTAAGTATTACAAACAGGTGGTGCTGTGGATATTACCTGTTGGACTGTTGGCAAACAAACAAACAAACAAACAAAACAAAACAAAAAAACAAAACAAACAAACAAACAAAGAGTTCAAACTGTTACAGAAACTATATCTGAAAGAAAATCAATGACTGTACCCGTGTCTTGGCTGGTGGCATTTGCAGTGATATTGTCGGGAATGTGAGTTATGGTTCCATCTGCTGCTGAAGATGTGGTATTACTGGTATTTAGGTTTACACTAGTCTCTGACAGTGTTGTTCCTGCAACAAGTACAGATACACGGAAACTGTTAAACTACACATAAAGTCAATGGTGATATATTGCCTCCAACATTGATCCAAACAAATGAAAAGATTAAATAATTAGTGAGTTACAGAAACAACACAATTTCAAGTGTTTCTCTATACATTTATTAAACCCCTAAAAGACAGTTCTATGGGAATGGAAATGGGGAATAAACTGACTTGGGTTAATTAAAGCGGACATGGCATGGCCTTAAGTTGGGCTCTCTAACTTTGTTTTTTGTAATGTTTCACACTTTTCCTTTAATGTCTGACAGCTAGGCTGGTTTTCAATGCCAAGCCAAATATTTCTGTAACCTAATGGGGAAACCAAGGAAAAGTATGCTCTGCCAGACACACTCACACAAAATAGGGCTACTTTTGTACTCTGACTTATGTTTTTGGTGTTTACATGATTCACAAACACACCAAGTGAAAAATGTAGTTTTATCATTGGTTGGTTCATTTTGACAGGTTGTCCCACTGATGTTAAACACATCATTTGGAACATAAACGGTGTGGATCACTATCACTATCACTTTTTACTTTATTATAGGAACCTCAAACTACAGCAACAACTACAGCAACAACAAAGGTAGCAGCAGTGTTCAAATTGCAAGCCAAGTGTCTGCTGCATTAAACTATTTGGTTTAGCAGAACTGAGAAATGCTGTTATTCAGTCTTTCCTATAAAATGTGACATATGTTCAAATAAATAAACACCAAAAGAGAGGTTTTAAGTGAAGTGTCACTGTTTGGTAAACTGAAGAAGAGCACTATGTTAATAAAAATGTAAAATTTGCAAACTGCACCAGAAAGTACATATTTCACTGGCATGAACTTCTGGTGGCAGTTGCTGTGGTTTTGTCAGGAATGTCAGATTGCTCCTCCCTGAGCCACCACCTTAGCGTGGTGGAGGATTTTGCGTGTCCTGATGATCCCAGTGGCCATGTTGTCGGAGGCTTCATGCCCCCAGTAGGGTCACCCATGGCAAACAGGTGTCTAGGGGAGGGACCAGACAAAGCGCAGCTCAGAACACCCCTATGATGACGACAAACCATGGACCCAGGTTTCCCTTGCCTGGACGTAGGTCACCGGGACCGCCCTCTGGAGCCAGGCCTGGAGGTGGGGCATGGAGGCGAACACTTGATGGCTGGGCCTTTGCCCATGGGGCTCGATTGGGCTCAGCTTAAAAGGGTGACATGGGCCCCCCCTCCCGTGGGCTCACCACCTGCAGGAGGGTCCTGACTGTTGTTTGTGCTTATGCACCAAGCAGCAGTTCAGAGTACCCACCCTTTTTGGAGTCCTTGGAGGGGGTGTTAGAGAGCACTCCTTCCGGGAACTCCCTCATTCTGCTGGGGGACTTCAATGGCCACGTGGGCAATGACAGCAAGACCTGGAGGGGTGTGATTGGGAGGAATGGCCCCCCTGATCTGAATCTGAGTGGTGTTTTGTTGGACTTCTGTGCTCGTCATGGATTGTCTATAACGAACACCTTGTTCAGGCATAAGAGCGTCCACATGTGCACTTGGCACCAGGACACTCTAGGCCGCAGTTCGACTTTGTAGTTGTATCATCGGACTTGCGGGAGCATGTCTTGGACACTCGGGTGAAGAGAGGGGCAGAGCTGTCAACTGATCACCACCTGGTGATGGGTTGGCTCAGATGGTGGAGGAGGATGCCAGGAGGATCCCGGGTGAGGTGGGGGACATTAGGCGCATTCCGACAGAGAAGTTCTAAGAACGCAGTTCTAATAACTGTCCTAGTTCTAAGAACGGCTCTTCTCCAGGGGAACTGTTTCATGTTGCATTCGCACATGAGTTGGGGGCGGTAGCAGGACCGATGTGACGCATACGTCTGCGACAGTGACGTGTGACTTTAGCGCCACATAACAACAAAACAAAACCCGCTAAAAACACAACAACACAGCAAGCTAATATGGAGAACGAAGAGATCGTAGGGTTCATGCTCTGCTTGATGGAGATGTTACTGATGGACGATACAACCAGGCGTCTCACGTCGAGGCTGGAAGCCTCCTGAAAGTCAGAAGATGAAGAATCCAGCGGCAGGAGATACGCCGCAGACAAAGGAGACGACGTGTAAGTTTAACTTATTAAACATGCGCCGATTGTATACGTGTCTTATGAGTAAACATTTCAGACGGTTTTCTACTGTCTGTGTTGAGCAGATTACAATAAGTAAATATTTCAGACGGTGGGTTTATTGTAACTCGTGTTCTGCGTTTCAGACGTTGCTGCAGCTCATTGAACTCCTCACCGTCCGGCTGGTCCGGAGCAAAGCTGATAACTAGTGGGAAAAGGTTGTTCTCAATTTTACCGATGAGCAGTGGATAGAGCATTTCTGTATGTCCAGGGAGACATTTAAATACATCTGTGGCCGCCTGAAGCTGCACTGGAGAGGATGGACACAACCACCGAGGAGATGGAGAACAGCCTTGATGTTTTACCTCCTGCCTTCCAGCTAATCACAGCACACCTCTTCATAATAAGCATCATGTTCTGGAAGTTCGACAGACAGAACATGATGTACACAATTAAAGAGAAAATGTTCCATAGAAAATGCATCATTTCATTTTTTTTCTTTTCTTTTTTGTGTGTGTGTTATGTGCAAAATAAAGATCTCATCATCTGCTATAAAGCTTTGTGTGTTTTATGGAATCATCAGTAGAAAGGTGGAGGAGAAATCCGTCACTGAAGGGTTGGTTGTGACTGAGTTATGGTTTAGAATTATGAGGACATAGTCACACAGATTTAGCGTAGATGAAGGTAAAAATATAAAAAGAGGTGGTAAATTTGTGTCAGATCTTGGTTAAACATGATAAACTTCGTTCTGTGATATGGAGCATATTATAAAGTTGATAAACTAATGTAATTTACACCCAGGGATAAGACTTAAAATGTAGCAACCATAGATGGATTATTTAATATTTCATAGCTGTGATAAGTTAATAACTACTCAATATTTTTATTAGCTAATATTTTATAGATGTGGCCAAAGCACATCTAACAGACACAAACAGAATACTTCAAACTCTTTACAAAGTCATTTATTTTTTTATAGTGAATACAGCAGAGCAAAAATAACTATTTACATGTGTGTATGCTCTGCATATCACACTGGCTTTTCCTGCCGCACGCAGGAGTCATTTGCTGCGGCGTTGCCAGAGTAAACATGTCGGTGGTACAAGCTGTCGAATTTACTGTTTTTTCAGTTCGTCCCACTCCGGTTGTCGTGGTTCTTAATTTATTTGTAGTCTTGTGTGAGTTTTCTACGTGTGCTGCTTCGCGTTATCCCGCGTTCTCTGACTGAGAGCTGATCGTCAGGAATATTTTTATATTTTGCTGCAAACCTTCAAAACCTCTCTGAAAATTCTCTGTGGCGTAGACGGTCAGAAGAGCTTCGACCTCCTCGTCGGTCCATTTATCGCTTGCTCTGTTGTTGTTTTTGTCCGTACGTGCAACCGTGTTTTTTAAATGTGGCGGGGACACAAAATGCGGAAATCTGACAAGGGGCGTAGCTACCAGTCACGAAACACCTACGTCAGTAGGGTTCCTATAGAACCCCGTTCAGACCCTGCCTCGGAGCAGGAGCTAAAATGGTTATAGGAACTGGGGGCTTTGGTCCCTAGTTCCTATATGTCGGAATGCGCGAAAAAACGGCCTGGTACCTGAAAAAGTTATAGGAACTGCAAAAGGTTCCTACAGTCGGAAAGAGCCTATTGAGTCCGAGTGGGCTGTGTTCCCTGCCTCTTTTGTTGAGGCAGCTGTTCCTACTCTCACCTATAATAGAGCAAGGTAGAGCGGTCGTCTTGTAACCCAAGGGTTGCCGGTTCGATCCTCGGCCAAGTCGAGTTCATGTCGAGGTGTCCTTGGGCAAGACACTGAACCCCTAATTACTCCTGATGGGTCGTGGTTAGCGCTAGTGATGCGCGGGTCGGGTTTTTTTCCGACCCGCGGGTCCCGCTCTTTTAAAAAAATTGGACCACACCAAACCGCCCCGCACCTCCGCTTCTATATTTTTAACCCGACCCGACCCGACCCGCCCCATTACAACACATGTTATGATATTAACGAATGCTTTTATTTAGTCTGAGAAAGGTGCATATGGTCTCCTAAACTGGCACTGGAAACTGGCAACACAAAATGTATTTTCATTTGAACGTTAAGCCTATAAACATAAATAGGCAAATAAATAAAGTGTTTTAAAGCATTTAAGTGTTATAAAGCACATAGCCAATGCTGCTGCTGTTGTCTGCACTGATTACCTAGTTGAACCTGTCCCAAACCTGTGATTTAGCCATTTGACCCTCTTTCTTCTTTTTAAGGACGTAAACTCCCGAACGAATGTTATTCAACACTTCTTCTTCCATCTTTTGTTGCTTGTCTGCTTGGCGCTTTCTACACCTGCGTAGCCTACTACGCGCCTACGTGGACATTACGTTACAAAACGTGACCTGTGTTTAAATAACTGATAAATATTTTGTCTTACATATTATAGTAACAAAATGTAAACACTGATTAAGGTCTTTATTTTCAGTTTGACAAAAAATAAAATTAATAGATAGAACTAGATATTTCAGAATAGTAAACCACACCAACCCACCCCGCAGTGAAGCAAAAATTCTTTGACCCGCCCCAACCTGAACCGCGGGTAACCCGCGGGACCTGCAGGACCTGCGGGTTAGGGGGCGGCCTGCGCATCACTAGTTAGCGCATTGCATAGCAGCTTCTGCCATCAGTGTGTGAATGTGTGGGTGAATGTGATGTATGATGTAAAGCTTTGGGTATCATCCCAGGTACAGAAAAGCGCTATATAAATACGGACCATTTACCTATGGTCACGAGCTGTGGGTAGTGACCGAATGAACAAGATCGCGAATACAAACGGCCAAAATGAGTTTTCTCCACAGGGTGGCCGGGCTCTCCGTTAGAGATATGGTGAGAAGATTGGTGATCCGGGAGGGGCTCAGAGTAGAGCCGCTGCTTCTCCACATCGTGAGAAGCCAGATGAGGTGGCTCAGGCATCTGGTCAGGATCAAGGTTATAATAGTTTTGGATTTTATTATTAGTTTTAGTTTTTATTTCGTTTTGACTTTTTATTTTCAAATTCAGTTAGTTTTAATTAGTTTCTAGAGCAAATTTTCTAGTTTTCGTTTTTGTTTAGTTTTAGTTTAGTTTTTATTTAATTTTAGTGTTAGTTTTAGTGTTTTGTTTGTTTTTTATAAATTAGGATATGTAGCGGCTATCTGGTGATATCATTTTTGTAGCTCTGGTGCGAGGGATCCTGGTCATAACGCGTTTCATTAAAACAATGTCCAGACAGAAAGGTAAGTTTGGGGTGTGTTCCCATTTATTGAATGCATGAATGAGGATCTGAAGTCCAGGATGGCGGTCTACAGCAACAGGATGGATGGATGGCCTCGAGGTTATGACAGGAGGTATTGTAGAGGCCGCGTGTAGAAGCATTGAGAAGTGGAAAAACGTTAAGGATCGGAGAAGTGATGGAAGTGGTCAAAACCGTACAACCTCCTGTCACCTGTGCACCCTGTGCACTGTCATCTCCACGCCTATATGCACTTTCCTCAACACCTGTGCCATCCCAAACATAAACAAACACCACCACAATAAACCTGAAGTTAACAATAAACAGAAATAATGGCTCCTAGAGGGTATTTGTCATGTGCAAAATTCAAAATAATCAGAATAAGCACTGTATAATAAAAATTTAACAAGATACAATTTTTGAAAGCTGCATCAGGAGGAAACATGAACAGCCATCGCCAAATCAAACACAACAGCCCATAAGATAGCAGCCTTAAGTAAAAAAATGTGTACAATGCTGCTTCTGAGATAGTGTGCTAGGTAAATATCAACATAACCAACATACTAAAGACACGCATCAACATAACATGAATCCATTTCACAGTTCTTGGCAGCCAGGAGTTTAAAGGAGCTCAATCTGACTAAGCAACATCTGAATCTGAACAACCACAACAACCCAACAAACTTTCTTTTTTTTTTTTACTTGTCCTGTCCAGCATCATAGCAAGCAAAATGATAATCTGGTTGCTGTATCGTGCTGAACAAATTTGCTCTGCCAAGGGGAGGCCTATGGGTAAGGCTCCTCTTGATAATCTGATTCATTTATTTATTTATTTACTTTGAATCACGTAATCTATGTAATCTTGCTGGACCTGACCGGAGGGGACAGAAAAAGATGGAAAATAGCAAAAAGAGCAAAAGGGAAAGAAGAACGGAGACAAAAAGATCACAGACAGAAGGAAATGACCCTTCAATCCACACCATCACCAGACAACAAACTGTTACACCTGTACATGACACACTAGAAAATTTCCTACAACTTTTACAAAAACGGAAACACACACAGAAAAAACAGAGCTGCTAGTCATTAAGAGTTTTTAAATAATAACCAAATCAAAAAGACATAACAGCGACCCAACACTAACTCACAGGAAAAATAAAAAAATTTAATAATTATCGCATAGTATAAAAACCCACTGGACAACTCAGTGACTGTGTCAGCATGCAGAGCATAAGGAATAAGTAGTGATTAGTGATGAAGAGTGGTAAGTGAGATCGTGCAAATGCGACCACGCCTCTACGGAGGTCAGAGGCAGACCAGGGCCAGAGACTCGGGCCCTCAGCAACAGCTCCGGAGCACCAACCCAAGCTACCCCACCACGAAGACGACTCCAGCCCCACCCGAAGGGCAGCAGAGGAAAGCCCCCCACGGTCTTGGGGCACAGGTCCCAGTTGGCGAAGATCAGCAGCCGCCACCCAGGGCAGCCCAAGCGAAGGGCCCAGGGCCCCAGGAGCCCAGAGGCGGCCACCCCAACCTCCAAAGGCAGAGGGCCTGCAACATGCCTAGGAGGACCAGGCCCCCCCAGACAGCCACCCGACGTAGGCCAGAGCACACCCCGAGAACCAGGGCGCCATCGACCCCCTCCCCCCACTCCCCACCTACTCCAGTCTGCACCCCATATAATCCCCACACTCACACCCTCCCCTGTGCCGTACCCACAAGCACTCACCATCACACAGTCATGTCACACACAACCCACCCACCATGCCTCGTGGGGGACACCCCAGACGGACCAGAGGACAGCGAGCCCCAACACCCACAGAGCCAGCAGCCCACCAGCAGCCACCCCGGGACCCGGCCCCAGGGCAACCCCCCCTGCTCCACCCCACATGGCTCCACGCCTCCCAACTCCCTATGTGTGTGTGTGTGTGAGACAGAGAGAGAGGGAAGTAAGAGGATGTACATCCAGAGGTAGGCAAACTTCCCTCTGGATGTTGAGCCTCTAGTGGCATTAGGCACCCCCGTTTACAAATCCCAGAATAGTTTAGGCCCAGAATAATTCTATGATATGTTTAAAGAATATAAATCTAGCAGAGCTCTTAGATCCAAAGACTCAGGTCAACTAGTCCAGACCAGAGTCCAGACTAAACATGGAGAAGCAGCATTTAGCTGTTATGCTGCAAACAAGTGGAACAAACTGCCAGTGGAGATTAAACCTTCACCAAATTTAGACATTTTTAAATGCACGTTAAAAACATTTCTTTTCTCATGCGCCTATGCACGAAATCTGCATCCTAATTTTTTAACTCATCTTGTAAATTTAATGTAATTTATTATTGTATTGTGATTTCTGTGTATTGCTGCCTTTTACTATTTCCTAATATCTGTAATGCTTTTGTTTTATGTAAAGCACTTTGAATTGTCCTGTACATGAAATGTGCTATAAAAATTAGCTGCCTTGTCTTCTATGCTAAACATACATAACCTGCTGTCCAACAACGTAAACAAAAACGAATTTAAGCCTCTCAAATTCAGCTTTTCAAGATTTTGTGTGTGACTGTGTGTGTAGGTTTGCTTGCGTGTATGTGTGTGTGTGCGAGACTCTGTGTGTGCTTGTAACTGACAGTGTGCCTGTGACTCACGTTCCTTCCCCATGCTGCTCGGCCTGGCTGAAGCTTCTTTTTCCGGGGAGGGGGGCAGAGAGGCTACCTGGTCCAGGTACTCCTGGTTAGCCTTCTCGTGCAGCTTTTCAAATGGACTTTCAGATTTGTGGTTTTTCCTTCCACATATTATACCACCTGCGTCTTCTACAAGGCACTTTTATCTTTGACATGGTCATAATGAAAGAAATCCCAAATAGGACTCTATTTGTAAATAGATTTCATATCAACCCTGAGGGCTTATGTTTGAAATAAATTTGCAAAAAATGGAAACGAAGGACATTTTTGCAAAAATTTTAGTTTTAGTTCGTTTTGTAAACACACAGTGCAGTTACAGTTAGTTTTGGTTTTTTTTAAAACTCTCGTTTTTATTTTTATTTCAGTTCACAAGAATGTTTTTTTAATTCTAATTTTTGTTTTTTTGTTAGTTTTCGTTAACGATAATAACCTTGGTCAGGATGCCTCCTGGGCGCCTCCCTGGTGAGGTGTTCCGGGCACGTCCCACCGGAAAGAGACCCCAGGGAAGACCCAGGACACGCTGGACGGACTACATCTTGCGGCTGGGGAACCCCCTGGATGAGCTGGTGAATGTGGCTGGGAAGAGGGAAGTCTGGATTTCCCTGCTAAGGTAGCTGCCCCCGCAACCCGACTACTGATAAGCGGCAGATAATGGATATCAGATTTGGTTCCATCTGCTGCTGAAGATATGGTACTACTGGTATCTGGATTTGCATTGGTTATTGAAAGTGTTGTTCCTGCTACAAACACACAAAAATCTGATGTCAAGCCAAGCATTTTCTCTAGGCACAACAAATATTTTAAACCCAGTCTTAACCAGGTCGTGAAATATTTTGCATACATCTGACAGAACAATTTGACAGGATTTAACTGGAAGAATGATAGATGATCCTAAATACTGGGCAATTCTTGAGGAAAAGGACTGAAGTTCAACTTCCAGCTGGATAATAGCCCTAAGCATACTGACAAAGCAACACTGGCCTTGACCTGGGCATTGACCACTCAAGCTTAGTCAAAGTTTAAGTCTCAATCCAACTGAGACTCTGGCATGACTTAAAGATTGTTGTACACCAGCAGAAAACATAAAACTGAGCAGCTTGAGTACTTAAGCTTTAAACAATGGGCAAAGATGGCTGACAAAGAGTACATAGTATAAGGTGGTGATATGCATATTACCTGTTGGACTGTTAGCAATTCCTGCTAAATTTGTAGGCGTTTGAGCTGCAAAAATCACAAAGCACAATAAAATGTCAATTTGAATAATAAAATTACATTTAAAAGGCAGTCAATGATAAAGTACAGTCATGCTAAAGTACTTGGTACAACAGAACAGAGAAATGCTGTCTTTCCTGTTGGATTGGACAAATTGTTTTTAATAATCATACATTGTGCACTGTGTAATTACACAGTACATTGCAGATCCACTCTGCTGTGTAGGGGATTGAAGTAAGACAACCACATGCATAAAAGCATTACTTCCTGATCAATTATCTTGTTATGAGGAAAAGAAAAAAAAATCAGTTTCATAAGCTGCTGTGAGAGAATGTGCTTATTCCTATGGGTGTTGAATTCAGAGATTAATACAGGCCTCAAGATATGTCACAGACCAATAAAAAGCCAATCTTATTCAAAAAGTTACATTTGTGTCAAAACAGTATGAAATTCTTGTCTTAACATTGATCAAATTAGGTGATTTGTTCTTAACGCCTATTTACAAATTCTCCACTTGAGTAAGCATCACTAGCAACTTGGCACTAAAACCCAGTTCAGGAGCTAACATTTAGTCACTTTAACAATTGAGAACATTAAAGTCAAACATCCAACCAGTTGACTTTTTCAATATTTTAAACCACTGAACTCTTTGCTTTCAAAGATTTGATTGAGCCTATTAACACGCTTCATTTTGTTTTACATATTTACGCATCAAGTTTTATGAAAGCGTTTACAGTATAACATTTTACTCACCATCAAATGAAGGCAGCATCGCTAAGAGAAAGAGATGCAGACCAACCAGATCCATGACTGCGAGACTTCACTGTAGCCACTGCTTTAGTCACTATCCTCAGACAATGAGTTTGCTGTCTTCTAAAACAATTAGCTTGCCTTTGTGCACTTTGAGGAAGTACATTTCCTTTATTGCAATAAGTTTTTTTTTTCCTTTTCCCCCTTCCTGTTCTACAGGTTGTTTTCAGAGACAACAAAAACTATGTGGAGATGTCAATTGTTGCAAATACATAAGACAAATTTAAAGTGCATATTTATTAGCGGTGTGAAGCAGCAACAAAACCTAATGCCAGTTTAACACAAAAAGTTAACTGAATAGTAATATAGCACATTTTATTTTGCATTCAATATCATTTTTTCCAAATACACTTGCAATCTTTTTTTTTTTTTAAACAGCCATTTTAATACATTTAGTTTCAGTGCGGACACTGCTGTGCAGGTTATTCAGTGCTGTAAGAATTTGAACTTTGAATAAATAGCATGCATGGATATAAGTTTAAGGGTTGTAAAGAGATTAGCAACTTTAAAATGCACATGAAAACTTTTCAGTTTGACAAACATGGGTTTATTGCAGAAGTCTTGCTGTGACAAACTAGATCCCCAAACCCCGCAAGTACAGAAAACTGGATATCATAACTTGTATATTTATGGGAAGACATGTTTTACAGCTCAGATTTACAAGATATGAGTTCTGAGAATGACATAAGTGACTTAGCATTGTAATTTTTTTTAAACTGGAGTAATGATTCAATAAATGCTCAGAAATTCAGATCATACAGTAAAGTGCAAATTTAATCCTCACAGCTAATAGTTTATACTCTCCAGCTGTCACCAAACTCCTGAACACTCTTGGCCTTGGAACCATCCGGCTTCACCAGCTCATTCTCCTTTTGACTGTCAAAGTTTCCACACAGACCCTCTACCTTTTTCTTATAAAAGTGTGGTAGAATGATCTCTGCAAAAAAGGGGAGCACATAACATTTTATTAGTTGTAACTAGAGAATAGCAGGGGGAAAAAAAGCCCTCCAAAAACAATGGCTCATTAAGCTCAGGATCAGGTACCTGTTTTGCAGAATCCATTGAAGTCCACTGAAAGACCAAAGTCAGTCTTAAGACGGATGTGAGAGGAATCTTCCTGAATGTCAAGGCCTTCAACTGCTGTCACAGGTGTTTCAGTGCTTTTACCATCCACCTGCAAGAGGACAAAATGGCTTTACTAGTACAATACCGTAAAATGTAGACTCATCTGATTGTTTCAACATTTAGTAATCGTTTTGTGTATCTGGTAGAATTGTTCCAGTTTTGAAAATGTTGTGAAATGTTTGTTCACAAAACAGACCCTAGCAATGAATAAATAGCACTGTCCCGATTTTGAATTGCCATGAAATTCAGCACAGACATGCATAAAGAACCAAATCCTATGATAACTTTAGTGAATCCTGACAGCTAGAACAATCACAGCTCAATCTTTAAACAATTGTTCAGATAGCCTATGAGCCGTCATGACCAATAATTGCAGAACACCCCTTCCATCTAATCTGAGACCATGTTGACAGTCAACAGGCAAACAAGTTAATGTAGCAAAAAATACATGTTCAACAGCACCATAACACTGTGCTTATGCTTATGCATTATAAAACACCTGGACTCACAACTTTGTCTTCTAAATTTGGCAGGTATTGTTAAAATATGATCTGATTGATTAAGCAGTCTTGATATCAGCCACTGCTCTGTCCATCTCTAGGGATATTGAGTCTGTCTTTTGTGATTGTCATTTTGGCAAGATAGATTTTTATCTCTTATTGGTCCCCATTTAGATGGCTGAAGTTATTGTTACAGTAGGCAGCTATGAATCTGAGTGACTGGCCATGACTGGCCAGAGATCAGTCCTTAAAACTCTTCTGTTCAACGTATGCTTGCTTCTGGTCAAATATTACATAACTTTATCAAAGTTATGCAGACGATACACAATTTTTTGTATCTTTATCAACAGGCGAGTGAAGTCCAATAGATTTACTGTGTCAGCGTTTGGAGCAAATAAACACCTGGATGAGAGAGAATTTTCTACAATTAAATGAACACAAAGATTATTCAATTTAGTAGCAAAGAGTAGAGAGTCAGCATTGGTAAACAGCTCGAGACTTGGGCTCTTAATTACCAACCAAGTTTGCAACCTTGGATTGTTGATACTCGGATCAGACATCACTAAGAGCTTTTTACCAACTTACACAGAATTAAAAGTTGACTGATGGTCTTAACAGGACTTCCTGAAAAGAGCATTAAACATTTGCAGCTCACCCTGAGTGCTGCTGCTAGAATTTTAACTAGGACTAAGATCTGAACACATCACACCAGTTAAATCTTTACACTGGCTTCCAGTCCGTCACAGAACAGATTTTAAAACCTGATAGCCCAACATACATCTGTGATATGTTCAGAGCATATAAACCTTCCAGAGCTCCTAGATCTAAAGACTCAGGTCAACTAGTCCAGGCCAGAGTCCAGACTAAACATTGAGCATTTTGTAGTAATGCTGCAAACAAGTGAAACAAACTGCCAGAGGAGATTAAACTTCCACCAAGTGCAGAGACTTAAATCCAGGTTAACACATCTATCTGTGTGTGATTGTGATTTTTTATAGATAGATATTATATAGAGCTTTTCAAGGCACCCAAAGCGCTTTATATCGTGTATCCATTATTCATCCACTCCTCACTCATACCTGGTGATGGTAAGCTACGTGTGTAGCCACAGACACAGTTGCCCTGGGCAGGCTGACGGAAACGTGGCTGCCAATCCGCGCCTACGGCCTCTCCGACCATCACCGAACATTCATCCACATTCATTAACCAGTGATGCAAACAATGGACGCAAGGATGTTTAAGTGTCTTGCCCAAGGACACAACGACAGATGACTGCGGGAGTGGGAATCGAATCGCCAACCTTCCGGTCATTGGACGACCTGCTCTACCGCCTGAATCACTGCCGTCCCGATCTGTAATGCCTTTAATGTTTTATGTAAAGCACTTTGAATTGTCCTTTATAGGAAATGTACTATACAAATAAACTTGCCTTGAATTTATATATAAAAAAGCTGAACTATTTTAGACTTTATAGTCAGATTTGTCCCATTTGATAGGGTAAATTGAACTGGTTTAAATTACCTGAGTGTGCAATTGTATGTTCTTTATTACTTTAAACATTTGTCTTCAGATTTCTCTTAAATCATGTATCCCATGTTATACATTTTTGCATGCAATCTCTTTACGCAACAGTAAAACAGCCAGGAAATGTGTGGAAACAGTTGATACTTACGATCAGCTTCTGATTCTTGAATTCCACAGTGTGATTGTAAACTTTGATCTTGATCTCTTGTAAACCATTTTTTTGTTGCTCATCACTGCTGTCATCGTCACTGACTTGGTCACTGTGATCTTCCTCTCTGCTGTCATGCTGACTATCACCATCTTCAATAGTGCATGTATTGATGACCTCAACATAGACATCTGGAAGGTTACTGGGCAAATGTTTGGTCCTAACCAGCACATACGAGTGTTGACCTTTAAAGTCATGAGTCATTTCATCAAATGTTTTGTACTTTGAGTCTCCTTTGATGATGCACTTACTGAAGTCTGGAGAAACAAGCATGGAGAATTAGAAAATTAGTGAAAAGGATGCGCTGCCATTTTTAAAGAGAATCAAGTATTTACAACACCTGTTGACTGGCAGTAATAATAGCCCATCTCATTTTGAAGGCAGATGGCATCATCATCACACTTCTCACTGTCACAGTCAATCTTCCCCATGCCATCATCTTCCTCACATTCACATTTCTGACTGCAGTGGTTAGTGTACCAAAGTTCATTGAACTGATGAGAGAGCATACTTTTTAGACCAAATATTAACACACAACTTCGCCCCCGGCCATTGATAGTTTATTTTAAAAATATTCACTCACTTGGAATTTTGTGCCGTTCCTGTCCACACACCCACACTCTTGTATCGGCACACAAACCCTCCCTTTCCTCACAAACCCATCATCACAAACACATCCTGGCACACAACTGTCATCACGACAGTGTGGCGGACCATTCAGATGTGTACAGGTCGGACAGCAGGCAGAAATGCAAGTGGTGTAATGACTGTTTCCTGCACAAGAGGGTGCTACAGAGGGACAAAAGTATCCTTAAAAAATGCACTTTGTAATAAGCCTCCAATTAAATTTTTAATTAAACCAGTTCATTGGTTATTGTTCTGAATCAACTTACTTGATACAGATATGGTTGCTGGTTGTGTCAATGGTTTCACTGTAGTTGACGCGGTTGACACTTTTGACGTGTGCCGAGTTGTGGTGGGCTTGGCGGTCGCTGGGGAGCGGGGCTCAGTGGTCACTGGGGGCCGAGCCGTGGTGGGCTCAGCGGTTGCTGAGGGGCGGGGATCAGTGGTCGCTGGGGGCCGAGCCGTGGTGGGCTCAGCGGTCGATGGGGGGCGGGGTTCAGTGGTTGCTGGGGGGCGGGGCTCAGCGGTCATGGGGGGCCGAGTCGTGGTGGGCTCAGCGGTCGCTGGGGGGCGGGACTCAGCGGTTGCCCGGGGCCGAGCCGTGGTGGGCTCAATGGTCGCTGGGGGGCGGGGCTCAGTGGTCGCTGGGGGCCGAGCCGTGGTGGGCTCAACTGATGGTGGTTGTGTTGGTTTAGCCAGATCTGTAAAAAGATTTCACTAAGTCTTTAAACATCAGTTTCAGATACACCGTTTGGAAAAAAAAAAAAACATAACAGGACAGATTACCTGCACAGAACCCATGGTAAAGAGAGAGATCGTCAATGGCCACATTGGACTGATTACGGGAACCTCTTCGGCCTTCTATGATGATCTAACAAAAAAATAAACAGGTTAAGTCATGCAAGGCATGGATTAATTAAAATTATGCCAACATGTATAGAATGTATCATATTGAGTAATATTTGCACATAACGTTGTACAACCTCCCAACCCATTTTTAATTCAACTCACTTGGAACCTTCCTGTTGATACCAAATCCACTTGAGCCAGGTGCCAGACATTTCCCTGGTCATTACTTTTTCTCCATACTAGATCAGTCTTTCTGTCCTGAAGCAAGTATATATTGAGAGCCATTGTATCAGCGGAGCCATACATGTAGTACCACAACTGCAGACATTGTGGACCAGAGTCTCTACACTCTGGGCTGATGAGACGAGCCGTGTCTCCAAGAGATGCCTTATTGACTTCAATGTAAAGATAGTGTCCACCTGGGCAATGACATGAAATAAGACAGCACATTGTAATGCTTACAAAAAATAAAACACCAAACTTTTCACTTCTATAAGTTGTGTACTTGTCTTGTAGGTAGTACACTTATTTACTTAAACGTGGGATGTAAAATATTCATCTTTACTCATGCATCAAAAGGTATGTTGAAATACTGTATATCAGAAAGTTTCCTCCAGTTTTACAAGTTACTGACATGACAATACAAAGTTGTATTTTATTTTCATCCCAAAGAAAAGTCAACTTCATTTGTCTTATATGTAAAGGCTCATTACTTCCTGTGGTGTGATCAGAAGGGGGAGCGGTAATCTCAGTGAGAGTGGAGCCACTATGCCTTTTCCAGTCAAACACATCAGTAAGCAGCTGAATCCATTGACAAATATTTCTCTCAAAGTCACAGTTTAGATGGCACTCTGAAAAGAAAGAAAATTAGGTCAAGGGCATAACAACTCTGAGAAGTCATTGTCATTGAGAGAGGGAGAGAAGAAAAAAACAAAACAAAAACTGTATAATTACTATACCTGAGTGCAGCTCTGGAGGCTCAGTAACATTGTCCTTATTAGTTAAATCAGTTACTGCTTCAGCTGTGGGAAACATTGTGAGAGGGGAATGAGCAGTAACATTGACCAGAGGGGGTTTTGGAGTTGCAGTAGTAGGCACAAGGACACTTGGGGGAGCTGTGGTATTTAGGTTAGGTCTAACAGGTACTGCTGTAACACCACTATAATCTGAAAGAAAGAAAAACATATCAGACATGTAAACTTAAAGGACTTTTTTTCCTACCCCACCACATCTGCAAGAGTATTTTGTCATTGTTCATGCCACCTACAGGAGCAGTGTCCGTGATAAAACTTTATATCATCTACGGCCACATCTGACTGCTCACTGGATCCTCTACGCCCTTCAATGATTATCTGAAAGGTAGTGTGGAATTCATTAGCAAGGTTTTCAAAAGGATACATTTTCTTAATTAGAAGTCACCTTCACATACATGTTTGTTTTAAGAGTTACCTGAAAAGCCCCAGTTGTTTGGAAATCCACCTGAGCCAGATGCCATATATTGCCTTGGTCATTCCTCTTCCACCAGATAGCATCAGTCACTCTGTTTTGGAGCAAGTAAACATGGAGACCCATTGTATCTGCTGAGCCATACATATGATACCAGAAGTGTAAACACTGAGGACCAGTGTCAAAACACTCAGAACTGATGAGCCGAGCTGTGTCGCCATGTGTCACACTGTCGGCTTCAATATAAACATAATGGCCACCTAAGAGGAGGGGGGAGGAATAGATTTGTTTGATGGATATTTTCCCCATTACCTTTAAGTATTGTCATTTATAAAATTAGAGCGCATTACCACCAGTATGGTCAGCAGAAGGGCCAGTCATGTTGGTGGGGGTAGAACCAGTATGCCATGTCCAGTCAAAAGCATCAGTGACCATTTGATTCCAGCTGCAGAGGCTCCCATCAAAGCTACAGTCCAGATTGCAGACTAAAAGAAGGGAAACATTTGGTTAAATATTAACATGAGCCTAGTGGCACTCAAGTTCCTAAAAACTAACCTGTTCATTAAAAGCTACAAATTCAGTAGTTATTGGACTAGTCTTACAATAAATGTTAATATGTAACCACATTCCATCTTTAAACCTAAACAATTCACACATAAAATGTAGCTTCCTGTGTGCTTACTTGGGTGTGAAGGGAGAACTTCTACAGCTGTGTAAGGAAGCACAGTACCATAAATCAGGTGTAGGGAACCATCTGACAGAAGTGACAAATTTATTTAAACCCATTAATATTGATCATACTAGTAAATTTGGATCCTAATTTACCTGCTCTGCAAGATATATATATATATATATATATATATATATATATATATATATATATATATATATATATATATATATATATATATATATATATATATATATATATATATATATATATAAAATATACACCACTTATAGAAAAAGTTCTCAGATGATCACCTGAGCATGAGCCAAAATCAATAGAAATATCATCTATGGCCACATCTGACTGAGCAGTGGATCCTCGAATCCCCTCTATGATGATCTGAAAGAGGGGAGGGAAAAAAAGGGGGGTGGGGGGTGGAATACAGTCATTGGTCTTTGCTTATATAACACTAAATATCTTAGGTCCATTTACTAAAATTAGACTTACTTGGAATGGACTGGAAACCCCGAGATCAACATTTCCATGATGCCATTTGGGTCCCCGATTGTTCATCACTGACCAGAGCTTAGTAGCTTTATTGTCTTTTAGGAGGTAAACATTGAGAGCCATGCCTATGGCTGAACCGTACAAGTGATACCAAAAGCGGAGGCAGAGTGGGCCACCATAATGACACACTGAGCTCATCAAGCGGGCAGAGTCACCGTGGGTTACACTGTCTCCCTCAAGGTGCATGTAGAAACCGTCTAAAGAAAAAGTTCATAGAAAGTATAAATCATGCTTAAAAAAACAGCAATGCCACAAGCAATGGTGAAGGCTCACTAATACCTCCAGAGGTGTGGTCTTGGTTTGGTCCAGTTAAATTTGATGGTGTTGGTCCAGAATGCCTTGTCCAATCAAAACTGTCCTGAATTAGCTGCTCCCACCCACAAAGACTTTGATCAAAATCGCAGTTCATGGGGCATGCTATGATAAAGCATATAAATTAAATAGTGTGAGTGCCAGTTAAATGAATTTCCATCAAGAAACAAAAAGTTATATCTAAAATAGGTTAGTAGGCTACTATCTCAAAGTGCATGTCAGCAAGGATCACTTAAATGGGATTAGTCATTTATCTAAAAAGTCTGATAAACCCCTCCAATCCAATGCTCTTACAAATTTGATCTGGAGTTGGAGAGGTAAGTCCGGGAGTTGTTGGAGTTGCAGTGGTTGGGAGATTAGCTGTTAAAAAACAACAACAAAAAAAAAATCCAACATATGATTTTAATAAAAAAGGTAATGAGTTCACCAACTAAACCTACTTCCCAATGCAAGCATGTCTGGCTACCCTCTATACCTTAAACACTCAGTTTAACCACCATCTAAGAATATTTTTACATCTCTGCATCACTTCAGTAAATCTAAGAATTAAAAAAAAAAAGTTTTTATGTAGTTCATTTATACAAGAATACAAGAAGTCACTCATTACCAAAATACAAAATAACAGGAAGATGTCTCAGTAAAATTACATTAATGTATCAGACTCAAATCCTCACCACAGGCTGTGCCAATCTGCCAGTTACCAAGTTCAACTCCTACAAACTGGCATGCAGCTGCATAAGACTTCAGAGATTCGCAGAGTGTGTGTTGGTCACCACTGGTTGCACAGTAATCGTACACACAACTACTGAGGTAGATGCTTGGGTGAACGTGTTCATGGCAAGGTCCAAAGGCATCTTGGAGCAATGTTGAGCATGCCTCATTAGCTTCATTCTTATCATTTTCGCATAGTCTGGGATTATTTGGATGGGAAACACACCTGGAAAAAGAAACAGATGTTGCCTTTAGATTACACCCCTCCCCCTCATTTAGGAAACCTTGATGTTAATCAGATTTCTCTTACATCTTCCGATTCCAGTTCAAGTTAATATTGTAGATAGTTTACACCCTTTTCAGTAAAGTCAACATTTGAGTTATGAGTTCATAAAAAAACCAAAATGTTTTACAGATCGTTTTCCCCCTTCCATCCTTATTTTGAATGGACATAAATCTTAGTCAAAATCCAATATTTTCAGTGCTAGTGAATGAAGCATTAAAGCTACATTTCCCTCAGAATTTAACCAATTCTAAACTAGGCTTGCACCCCCATTGATTTTTTTTTTTTTACTATAACCTTTGTTTAGCTGGTCATCAAATTGCAGGTCAGGTCTCAAGACATTGCCTCTAAAGTTGATGATTACCACTTATTTAGTTTAAATGTGTTACCCTTTTAGCATTTGTTAAAATGTCACCCATTTTGGGTAACCCATTACACAAAAACTTACTCATTGTCATTGTGCACTCTCCAACTGTCACCAAACTCAAATGGTTCAGCAGCATATTGGCCTCCTGGCATTAGAAAGTCATCATCCTGGTATCCAGAGTAAGTTCCACACAGTCCACAAAGTTCATATTTATAGCGCTCATCCACTTGCAGGAAAAGTCTGTTCTCCCCATCCATCACTATTTTTAAGCCAAAGGTTGACTCCAGAATGATGTTCTCATTTTTCATGTGGACCCACACAAAGCCATATGTACCATTGGTTGAATAGGGAAGTCTCACATGGCCACCATGCACCTGAAGACAGAAACAGCAGTTATTTTCTTCAACTAATTTGAATTACAAAAAAAAAAATAAAAAATTCTGTGATTGGTAACTGACTAGTTTAAGCAGTTAGCCTTCAGCTAGCCATTATGGAGAAAGCCAAGCTGTTTGGACAGTTTGTCTAAATTTCACAGCTTCCCTCCATTGACCTGACAACATAAAGCTGTAAATTCATGAACTACAGTAGTAAATGGGTCTCTAAACACTTAAACTCGCCTCTAAACAATTGTTAAAAAATTTTACTGCAATTTAAAATAGAGAGAGAGAGGAAAACAAAAGACAATTATGTGAAGGAGAAAACTATACTTTGCTTACATAGACTTCTCCGCTCTGATTCAAGGTGAGGTGCAGATCATAAATCTGAAGAGCCACAGCATCGAGCTTGGACCTGGTGAAGTTTTCAAACGGAGGATGCATGTTATACCCAGTAACACTGAACTGGACTGAGCTTTCACCACCACATGTTGTGGTCAGTGTGTAACTACAGCCCCCTTGGAAGTCATAGGCCAGCTTGTCAAAGGTGATGTAGTGTGGATCACCATAGACACTGCAGGTTGCAGGTTTGAAAGGGTAGCAGCCTTTAACTCCATCTTTTCCCTTACAGATCTCATTGTCTGCACATTTTATTGCAGTGCATAGCATGGTATTATTCCCCATACACTGGCACTGTTCCACACAATCTCCCTCCATGAATGCGTTTCCTTTCTGCAGGGAAATAAAAAGGGGTGATGTGAATACAACATGGTTCTGTGAAACAGTGGGGGGTGGGGGGTGGGGCGGGGGGGGGGGGGGGGGGGGTGGGGGGTGGGGGTGGGGGGTATGGGGGGATTTCTGTACATCTACCCTAATGTACCTCATAGTGTTTTCCCTTATACCAGCATCCACAGTTTTCTGCTGGGACACACTTATCCCCACTGAGCTTGAAGCCAGGGTCACATTCACATCTTTCCTCACAACTTCCACAGGATCTTGTTATATCCAGACTGGAGCACACCTTTGGACAGCCATCAGCACATGAGTTATAATGGCTGTTTTCACCACATTGAAAGGCTGAAAGGGAAGAAAAAAGATTGCATGACCCCAAGTGATAAGACTGCAATTTCCAAACATTCTAATGAAGATAAAAGCAGAAATAAAATAACTTACGACACAATGTTGAGTTCCTCCATACGGGTACAGCTACTCCAGCATCTTGGCAGATACCTCCATAGACCTGGAATGCCTCGCAGAGCACTCCTTGATCACCATGAGAGGAACACATGCCAACCATGCATGCCCTGAAGTAGCTCTCTGCCCCTAAAACTGATAAGCAGTCCGCAAAGGGCCCAGTTCCAGAGATGAGGCCTCCGCAGGACAACTCGCTGACATACTCTGCCTCTGCCAACAGGTCACACTGATAAGGGACAAGAATGGTCTCACAAGAGGACGGGGTTTCCCCAGTCTGCCAGCTCTCAGCCAAAGCTGTAGTATTTTCTGCTTTTGTACCATCAGGCTTGAGGAAGTCATCGCCACGAAGGTGGTTGAAGTTGCCACACATGCCACAGACTTTATTAGAGTGGTTGGATGGCAGGGTGACATGGACAGCCCCAGCAATGTCATATGAGACAGACATACCAGAACTTGTTTCCAGGACAGTAACTGCAGGGTTGCTCTTAATAGCGATGGTGCCATTGCTGAGGCTGAGTGGAAGCTTTTTCCAGACTCCATTAACCTGAAACACAGAATTATGTAGGGTTTCACCAGCTGAACATCTTTGTTGTTGTTAGAGGTGAAATAAAAAGTCAATCAATAAAATAAATAATTAATGTCTCCAAAATAACTCACCACGACCTGGTTTGTCTGCCTTTTCACCAGTAAAACCCTGATCTTCCCCAACTGCACAATAATCTGCTGGACAGTAGGCAGAGTTGTGTTGCTGCTCTGCTCATTGACAACCTCCACACTGAAGTTTGGCAGGGTTTCAGTAGGTGAGCAAGTCTTAGCCAGCACATAGGTGCAGGAAGCCATGAAGCGAAACACTACTCCGTCAAAGGTGCTGCAGTCTGTGTGATTGTGTATAGTGCACATCCCTTTGGTGGAAATTCCACTGGAGATTCCAGTTTGAGGACCACAAATTTGATCCTTAGGGCACACGGAGGGAAAGCAGAAGAGCTGGCCACCAGAACAGAGGCAGCGAGTGGAGTCATCTGTCCACAACTCTGTGTTAGATTGACACTGCTTTCCTGTAAAGGTGAAACAGTTGTTTAAGGCTCATTTCCACACTTAGCTTAACTCTTTAACAGAATGAGTTAGAAAGATTTGTCCAGCTCTTTGGCTCAACTCAGCTGCGTGCACTTATGCCCAAGGTGATATTGTGTGATGAAATCGTGATCTTGTATTCAAACAAAATGACTTCTAAAAAAATCTATCTATCTATCTATAATGTATATATATATATATATCTATATATATCTATATCTATATCTATATATATATATATATATATCTATATCTATATATATATATATATCTATATATATATATATCTATATATATCTATATCTATATATATATATCTATATATATATATATATATATATATATCTATATCTATATATATCTATATCTATATCTATATATATCTATATCTATATCTATATATATATATATATCTATATCTATATCTATATATATATATATATATATCTATATCTATATATATATATATATATATATATATATATATATATATATATATATATATATATATATATATATATATATATATAAAATGCACTGCCTCTAGCACTACATGACAGCTCCTGGGTCCAACTGGACTCAATGCAGTCTGGCTATCACTTAATTATTATGTCCCATCTTGTTTGAATTCATGCTTGTGTTGTTCTTACTCTCAAATGTAAATCGATTTGGATAAAAGCTTCTGCTAAATGACTATAGAATAGAATAGAATAAATCAAGTAAACAATTTACAACACTATCAGTAAAATGTTGCAGTTTTACTGTTTGTAACTTTACTTTCACATTATTGTCATGGGTACCTGATTATTATTAAGTACTTACCACATGGACCTTGTTTTACAGCTATCTGCTTTAGTGTAGTCGAGTCTACAGACACAGGCTGGACAGCTTCAAACACAACCTAAGATGCAAGTTAAAGAGTATACTGTAGACAATTTAGATGCATCAATTAGACATGAGGTAGTCTGCAGTGTTTTACCTTAGTGCCTGGTTTAGTGATATTTAGGGGCACAAGCACTTGTCTCCATCCATCCCTGGAGACAGCAGGAGAAGTCCATATTTCTGTTAGACTGATGCTGCTCTTTAGCAATCCACGGAGTTCAGACCCATTAGATGCAGCTGGGGCCAGGTACCAGAACTCTAAACAGGCCTTGCCCTTGATTTCCAAAGGGTGACTCTCTAAAACGTCGATCTTAACATCCTTTGGACCTGGGGACAAAAAAAATAATTCAATAAATAAAATAAAATAAAATAAAATAAATGCTTTCAGTGTCATTACTAAGTGGCTAGGCTCATAGTTCTTGTGTGGCACTTTGTTTCTAGAGTACAAAGTCAGTAATCTTGTTCAGAAGAAAAAAGAAAAAAAAAACAAAACAATAAAAGCATTTAAGTTTATAAATTTATCCAGCTTAAAAATGGCAAACAAGATGCATAGCTGTTGTGGTGCAATTATAAAATGCAAATAGCTGCCTGGGTGAGTTTTTTTGTGCTAAATATGAGCCTCAATTATAAGCTCTCCATTTTAACTTTCCATGGGAGCACACCAGGTTATAAAAGATAGATAAAATCACAGCCTGCGTGCAGAATAAAGCTGAACTCTGGCCCAATAATCCAAGTCCTGTCTAATCGATTACAACTCAATGTGAAATTTGTTCTATTAATTCATCTATCTGAGACTCAATTCCCTTTTGACTTCAATATAAAAAATATATATTTAAAAGTAATCTTTTATACCAGTTTCTTGGCTCTTGGTCCAGTCACAAGTCAGATTCAAATGTCTGTTGAGACATTGTGCAACATATTCTACAGGACAGAAAGGTTTAAACACCATTAAATACAGAAAGCCTGTCCATTATTTACAACCAATTTATATTATAAAATCAATTTTTGCAATATTAAGAATGGAAAGGCCTTAGAAGCTGTAATACCTGAAGATGCCCTCAGCTCCGGTAAAGTAACTGCTGAAAAGTCATTTTCAGCTCTGGAATAGGAAATGCAAAGGGGAAAACCATGGGTTAAATAAATCTCCAAATTTCCTTGGCGAAAAACTGAACAATCTCGAAACCCACCTGCACTCAAACCCTGTCTGAGTTAAAAAGAGTAGAGCAACTGTGACCAACAAATCTGTGTGGATGCCTCCAAGCATGGCTGATCCTTCAGCAGCGGCTTTTCAGCTGCTCCGCTGTTACTGATACTCTCTCGTTGATGAGTTGAAGGACGATGAGAAGCAACTATTGCAAAGCCTTTCTGTGAGAAAAACAGTATATGTAACCCCTTTAACAGCCAGTATAGTGCGATAGTTCTCACCACAGAGCAGAGGGTTTTAGACATTTATCCGCCCCCTAACCAGGTAACCAAATTAGTGGGAGGAGAAAGAAGACAGTTAAGAAAAGTAGGGGTTGGGCTTAGTCTGGGGCATAAAAATGCTTTAAAAGGTGACGACATGCTGCCAACACAGTGTCAGTAAAGAGTGACAGGCAGTGTCAGAGATTGGTAGATCATAAAAAAAAAAAATAAAAAAAAACACACACACCAAACCAATGTAAACTGATAAAAGCAAACGAAAAGAAAAACTGACAAAATCATACGACAAACAAAAGGGTTCACTTCTCATTGTAGTTTTAGAATTGTGGCAGACAGGGGTTAAATGATTTTATTAAAAAAAGGTTAATGAATTGACCTGGGGTAAAAAAAAAAAAAAAATAATTATAATAAATAAATTTTATAAATCTATAAAATTTCTATGGGCACCATATATTGTCCAATATGATACTGATATGGTGAAATTAAAGTTACTAGACAATCAACTGGGGTAATAGAAACCATAGAAAAGTTAAAGGACTCACATATGATTCTGATCAGTTTTGTTAATGATTATAATTTATTGTGTCTTCAAAATGTTGGCATTTCGCTATAAAGAAGGAGGGTTTTTTTAAACTCACCTCTACAGAGAATGATCTCTATTCTGAGGTGTTGCCCTGTTCTGGCACACCTGACTCAAATGAGTAAATAGGTGGTTTGTTATCAGGCCTTTGTAGACAAGCTGGACTTTTCATTTAAATCAGGTGTGTTGTATCAGGGAGCGTCTAAAACATGCAAGGAACAAGAATCCCTGAACCAGGGCTGAGAAATACTGATTGTTTTCTTAGGCTAATAGAAGTAATATTTCTCAAATCTTTTAGAAAAAGACAGTCAAAGCTGAAATTCTACATACCGTAAAAGGGCAATAGAAGATAATTTGCCTTTCCAGGTAGAACTAAACATTTAAGTTCCCATTCACAGCAAAGATAAGCTGAAGACATGGGCCATGAATGTCAACTTGTGTTATCCATATTCCTGAAACAGTACACGGAGCATGTACACTGTGACCTGATAATTTTGTAAAAAGAAAAAAGAAAAACAAAAAAAAAAAACAAGGAAGAAATTTGCTTCAGGTAGTGCCAGCAAGACTATGTGTAGAATGAAAGTCAGACAGCACACCACAAAGTAATAGCAAGGAGGTGGGGGGGAGCGATAAGAAAGACGTATTGTGTGCTGTCTTAGCCATTTATTGTGACATTCCTAAGGCCCTGTTGGCCTGTGTCAATACATAGGCTGGCCCAGATAAGATATTAAACCTTTTTAAAATATTACAAACTCAAAGGAGGTCTTTGTCAGGGATCTTTAAAATAATAACTACAGTGTTCTGACATATTTGTTTTTTTTTTAACTTTTTTTTTATGCTTGTTAGCAAAGATAAGGCAATCTGTCTTAACTACAGAGATGACTTAACCACTTCTTGACAAGAGCCCCCTGTACAGTGGGTAGCATGAAATATGTTCATACAGAAGATCTCAGCACACACTAAGAGACAGCAGTCCTAACATGTATCACACCAAAATGACGGGGAAAAACTCAGCTGAAAGACTTTACCAAGCGCTGGGCTCCAAACAAAACACAACTCAAACCCAAGCAAATATATGGGCATGTAACCAATACATGAGAACAGGACTGTCCACTTTAGAGCTTCTGATAATTTCTCTGCTTTGAACAAACAACACAAACAAGGTGTCAAATGAAAGCAGAGACTCTGCTGATTACAAAAATGTCTCATCACTATTTAAAAAAAACAAAAATCTCAGACCTATCAGACAGTCGCAAAGAATTAAAAAACAAACAACACATAATCATAAATAATGTCTTTTTATGTTTTGTGGTCAAAAGCTTGATTCCACCTAAAAAAAAAAAAAAAAAAAAAAAATCCTGCTAATTTAATAACTGCGTTTGTTTGAAATGAATCATGAGGGCCATGCAGATAAACACGGTTTTGTAGTTAAGTATTCACTCTTTGTATGATATCCTATCTTGGGGTTTATTTCTTTCTGGATCCTCATGGTGTTTCTAAGGGGAATTCAGGGGTTATTGCTCGATTTTCCTGATTGTGATGATTGATAGAGGTGTTGATCATCAATATTAAATTTATTACATTGAAGTATGTTGTTTTTATTGTCCATAGGAGCTAACACATGCAATAAATAATTTAGTCTTTTTCTGATCTTTTTATTCCATGACTAATGCTTCTCTCATGTAAACGGGTGCTACACTGCTAATTTACCTTAGTGTATATGCCCAAGGGATCATTAAAGTTCTATTCTATTCTATTCTATTCTATTCTATTCTATTCTATTCTTTTCTATTCTATGACATCTGAAAACATCACACCAGTAATAAACTTGCCTTGTCTTGACACCCAGAGAGAGGCAATAATACACTGCATAGTAACCTTATCAGTACTGCCTTCAAATCATGTTACGCATTGAAATATGACATAATAATAACACTGCTCAACAACATACCAATAAATTCATAAACTAGCTCTTGTCCTCCCCCAGCATATCTTTAACCAGTAAAAAAGTCTATCAATAATAAACCACAGCCTCAAAAAGCGGAAGAATGAGCAGCAAGGGTCCAAGAACTAGTACAAACCAGTCTACTGGGGGCTATTCTAAGGGTCACTGAGCACTTCATAGCCCTGATCCATGATTAACAATTAATAAACCCATGTTTGCTATTTATATCCTCTATTTTTATGCAACACTGTGTTGTATGTGAAATCAGAACACTGCAGTAGGCAAAGAGTGTCAATTTTTTACAAATTTAGGCAGTACAACATACATGATGTTCTGTTTAAGTTATGTGGTCCATTAAAGCCTAATAGGCTGCAAGAGCTGACTAAGCATGACTCAAGTGAGATTTGAAAAGTATTACTTTGCTGATTGCTACAAAGTAAAGGTCTGAGTAGGTGGGAGTTATGGGATCAACATGCTTCCTGTGAGGTGATCCAGGGGGAGCACAGCAGTCCTTTTTTTGTAGTGACTTTCCAGACAGTGGAAAGCCAAGTCTGAAGTAAAACTGCAGGTCCAAAAAAGTTAAGGTACTGTGTAAAATAGGAATTATATTCCAGATAAGAAAAAAACAAAAACAATATAACAAATGATGGAAATCAGAAATTTGACTATTTCATGATAAATTTGAGCTTATCTTGAATTGACATCAGCAAAGTTAAGACCAAGCCAGTAAGTAGCATCTCACATCTATCTATCTATCTATCTATCTATCTATCTATCTATCTATCTATCTATCTATCTATCTATCTATCTATCTATCTATCTATCTATCTATCTATCTATCTATCTATCTGTCTGTCTGTCTGTCTGTCTGTCTGTCTGTCTGTCTATCTATCTATCTACTGTATCTATCTATCTATCTATATATATATATATATATATATATATATATATATATATATATATATATATTGCAAATTGAACCAATTAGTGTTGAGCCAACACATTCCTCAAGCTGTTTCCTTTAGGTATGACTTTTTAAGCCTTTGGTTTGGTTTGGTTTTAACATTTCAGAGATGTTTTGCTGCCATCAAATTCAGGAGAAACTAGTATTTTCCATGAAAAAAAATCAAATGGCTCATTTTCAGTGTGTAAAACTATTTCCAAGTTCTATTGTTTTTTAAAATATTGGTTAATAAAATTTCCTTTTTAGGATTTAGGGTGGCATTCTACAAAACTGTTTCTTATCTTCAAAATATTCTTTCTTTCTTCTGCTGCTTTCACAACGATGCGCCATCACAGACTTGATCTGGCGTGTCTGCAGCAAGGTGAGTTACTTACTAAAATGTCTCCAAACCAACGCAAAAGATCAAGCTGGTCCGTTACAGCCTACATGGTGTTCGTACGTCACTTGAGGTGCAGATTAATCTGTGCAAACTTACACATATTTTTCTTGTATTAGGAGTTACCACTAATGTGAAAAGTCTGCAACCAGCCCACAGTGGCAAACCGCTGAGACCGTTGAGGAAACGGTAACTACCACTACAGAAACGGCAAGTACCATTGCAGAAACGGTAACTGCCGTTGTAGCGAGAGTGGCTGGCCTGGATTTTAGCATCTCTCTCTCTCTCCCCCCGCCACCATCCTCCCCTCGCCCTCCCTCTGCTTGTAGCTGTTGAGAACAACAGCACAAAACTGATGTTACTCCATCTGCTTGTTTTGTCTCACGTCAGGTCCCAGATGTGTGGCACAAAAGTTTGAATTTCAGATCTGAATTTGAATTTCAGATCTGAATTTGAATGGAGAGAACTGAAACTGAACTATGAAAATGAATTAGGGAATGAAATTTTTTCAAATACAAAAGTTTCAACTTTACCAATATACACATTAAAAAACAAAGATTCAATATCAAATATGGTAATTTGGATTCAGTTTTTTTAAGCAATTATTCAAACAGGCATATTCAGATTCAAATTGAATGATTCAAATTCAGATATAAAGAATTCAGATTCGCTCCCCAGTGGCACAAAGCTTATCCCATACTATGATTGTCTTTGCAGCCAAAGAGAAACGATTAAAAAGTCTATACACCTAAAATCCACCAGCCAGGCCAGAAATCTGGGTGCACTGATAGACCCAGACCTAAATTTTCAAAAACACATTAGGGGAATGACAAAGTCAGCCTACTATCAGCTTAACAATATAGCAAAGGTAAAAGATTTGATGCCTCAGTAGGACCTGGAAAAACTAGTCCATGCTTTCATCTTTAGTCGGCTTTATTATTGTAATTGTGTTTTAACAGGTCTACCTAAAAAATCAATTAGACACCTGCAGCTTATTCAGAACTCTGCTTCTTGAGTCCTCACTGAGACCAAGAAAGTGGACCACATCGGTCCAGCTTAGAGGGCTTTACACTGGCTGCCGGTCTGTCAGAGTATAGACTTTAAGTTTCTTATTTTCTGTTTCAGTGTTTCTGTGAAGCACTTTGAGTCACCCTGTCACTGAATTGCGCTATACAAATAAACTTGCCTTGCCTACATTCTTTACATATTGCACAGTGTACTCAAGTTGACTCACATCCACATTACATTCCCCTATGTGATTTAAATGTTTGTTCCCAGCTAAATAAACCCAAACCCAAGCATTATCTTACACAAGCTTTTCTACCAACTCAAAAGAGTAATGTTACTGTATGATCAAGGTGTATACCAACATATTCATTCACTCATTATCTATAACGCTTTATCCATTACGGGTCATGGGTAAGCTAGAGCCTATCCCAGCATTTGAGCAGGTGAGAGGCAGGGTACACCATGGACAGGCCGCCAGTCCATCGCAAGGCCAACACAGAGAGAGACAAACTACCATTCACACTCACACTCACTCCTAGGGAGAATTTTAAAGTGACCAATTAGTCTAACATGCATGTCTTTGGATGGTGGGAGGAAGCCGGAGCACCCAGGAGAACCCACGCACACATGGGGAGAACATGTAAACTCCACAAAGGAAGACCACCACCCCCAGGTTCGAACCTCCCCCCAGCCAAGTCTTGAACCAGCAACCTTCTTGCTGTGAGGCGTTTGCCATCATAGTGCTGCTAAAATCAGAATACTCAACATTGCTTGACTTAATTACTGTTGTAACCTTCTTAAAGGTAAAGAAATCATAAAATGCTGTTTCCATAACAGAAGATTACTCAGTGTGTCTTGAATTATGTAAATGTAGCTTCTGCTAGTTGCACTACAAAAATACTGGAGTCCTTACACAAGACAGAATAGAGACAGAATAAAGGACAATCACTGAACATTCAAACTTAAATCCTTTCCTGGCCCACCACAAACACTGCTGTTTTAATCTAGATGAATAAATGGGTTTGTTTATCACGTCTTAATTTACAGTCTTGTCCCTTTATAATATTATCCAAGTCTGCTGTCCATTGGAAATTTCCCCCAGTCTTGGAGACTCGAGCACTTCTTTGATACTTGTGTCAGAGTTCAGCTTTGCCCAACCTATCCCAAAGGTTACCTGTGCTGGAAAAAGAAATCAATCCACAATGTGGCGTTTCGTCTGTGAATAGGTCACCCATTGCCATTTAAAAATGTTCTTCTTTCCACTCCTTGGAGATGTCCTGAGCTGTAGCACCAGGTCAAGGTTACAGTTGATAAAAGGCAGACCAGGCATCTTCCCTTATTCCCTCATGTCACTTTGAATACTAAAGCCTTTATTCAGTCCTCATTCATATATATTTCTACACAGATTTTGGAAATAATTAAAGAGAACTGGGATCCCCCTGCTTCTTCTTTTTGCTGCCCAATGATTCAGTGTAGACCATTGGGAAACAGGCCAAAACCAGCATCTCATTCATGTCTGAACTTTTCAGCACAATCTTTTATATTTCACTAATCTTCCATTAATGACATATCCAATAGCCTTAAGAGTATAAAAAAAAATCATATTTTGCATTCCATAAGTCTTTAAGTATGATTCCTTTTCAGTTTCTTTAAGTTACTACAACACAAAGTATTGCATTGAAAAAACTGCAGAAGTTTGAGTGTCTGTGGACCCTGCTGATAATTATAGCACAAAGTCATATCAGTATATGCATGTTGAGAAGCTATGTCACAGCTTAAGTGGGTCTACAATATTCTATTTCAAATCCCCTGACTTCATGGGTGCATTTTTACAAGAGCTGCAATTTATAGTCAGCTGGAAAATGACCCATTTTCAACGAGGTCTTTAGAGTGAAGAGTTATAACTGAAGGGTGAACGAAAGCAGCGGAAAGCCTGTCTGTGAAATGTAAAGCAGGCAGCTTAAGATGTAGGTTGAACCAACCTCTTCCTTCTTCCAAAAATGAGTCTTTCAAAACAAATTAGGCCTCAATATGCAGCATCTCTTTAATATTCATAGAGTCATTTGACTTGCCAAAGCATGTCTTTATTTCACAGGGACAAGTCAAACTTGTTAACATTTCAACCTCAATCCTTAAAAGTGAACAGGTGAACAAGCATTAAAGCAACAAATAACTTATGTCTCATCCCAGGTATAATTCCAGTTATCAACTAATCTAATATTTGAGGGGTTGTTATTATTTTCATCATTCTTTTTTTGCAATAACACTCTGTACATCACCTGTTTTCCCTTTTTCTTGTTTTGAAACAAGGTCACAAGCTGTCCTTCTCTTCCTCTTTATTCCTTCGTTCTGTCACGCTCTATTGAGAAGTTTCCATGCAATCTTGCAGGTGTTCCCTGGCCTGTGGCACTTCTTTTCACAAACAAAGTCTGACTTCTCCCAGCGCGGCATGGTTACTAAACAGGCTGTTTAATGAATACAGGTGCTGTGGTTCTGCTCTGCCTATCAGGGAGACATGATCAATACTGTAGGCAAGCTGCGTTTAATTGTCTTCTGTCAACACTCTATGAGACAGAGAAAAGACACATTCCTCTCCCACCACATCCGCCTAACTCTGGGATTTTTTGTTCTTCTTTTTTTTTTATAATGCTTTGTTTGCAACTTATTGCAACATGTAACTCTCAGGTTTACTAAAAAATAAAAATTTATTTCTAATTATTTCTTTCCATGTATACTTTTCTTATTTTTATTTTATTGAGCAGATTAGGACAAAGAAGGCTTTCACTAGTTAATGTAAATATAAATTGTTCTTTTACATTTTTTCCTCTTCTTTTGTTTTTACTTTTACAATAAGATCAACTATTAGCACTGAGGGTGTTTGTCATAACAGTTGAATATGTGTACTTTATTTTATAATCCCAAGCAATCTTTCCAGTGGCTATGGTCAATCCCTAAAAGACATTGACCATGGCTCTTAAAAGTTAGTGGAGCTGAACTTTAAAATCATTCAGTTTATCCACCAGAAGGTGGCACTTTATCTCTTCTGAAATCCACCAGAGTCACAGCTAGAACTGCAGTGTTATTTCTAAAGGCATTACCAGTCCGATCACACTATGAAAACCACACCTCAGATTTTCTGTCACTGATGTATCAGTGTGTTATGTTATATATTAACTTTAAGTGCAAAGGTAGGTGCTTAAATACATATGCGACTTGAAGAAAGTGTACAATAATGTTTTGGAAATGGTTTGGCTGAACTTGGCTTGAGCAAAGTTGTTCCAGGTCTCATGAACATAAGGCTCACTGATAGACAGATGAAAAGAATAAAGAGTTGAATACACCTTCTGGTGCTACTTGGACACATCATGAGTGAAGAACCCAGGGTCAAAGGATGTTTCGGGTCTTTAATCTTCAGACACCCTCGCAGGGGTGACCCAGACAGGGGTGATCAGTACCCGCCCTATGTCCAAGTGGCGTGTTCCACGGACCCCACCCTGCATATGGATCCACAGTCACATTGAAGCCCTCTGATTTATTAAAATAAAAACTGATCTATCTTATATGTTAAAGCAAGGCAATTCTCATGATTCAGTGATTCCCTCTGATGAACCCTGTGCCCAACTGCAACACTACTGCAGACAGTAGCCCAGTGTCCTATCTCGCCTCAATTAACTTCAAACTGCTCTCTATTACACGCTACAATGAAACATGCAATTTCATTACCTCACACAGAAACATCAGCGCTACTAATTGTTTTTCTTTTTATTTTAAGCATTCCTCAATTTCCAAGGAAATGGGTGTGAAGATATCCCAAGTTCAGAAAAGCAGACGGATGCAGGACATGAGAGAGAAAAAGGGAAAGAGCGTTAAAAGAGAACATGGTTTTCTCAGGTAATTCAGCGTTTATTGGTTCAGTGGTCAGTAGGGTGACAGAGTTCGTGTAAAAGTCTGAGACCAAACTAGAAAAACATGTCTTTGTTTTTTTACCATTAAACGTTTTAACCCTTCAGGTGTTGGAGTTTTTAAGGCATATTGTAAATGAGGAAAAAATGTTGACTATGAATGACAGTTTATGATTTCTTTGGCTTTGGTTTGGTTAATCAAATCCAAACAAGAATAACTGCATTTGTAAATTGTGTTGGAAAGGGCTGATGCAACTCTGGCTGCAGGTTATTTTTTTTTATACTATTATATACAAACACAGTCTCACTAAAAACAAACAAAAAAACAATTTATTAATTAACATTAAAATCAAACCATATTACATTTATTTGTGAGGGATCTAAACATAGCATTTTATGATACACACTCAAGATTTACCATATAAGGTTCTCTGTCCTATAGACTGGATTCACACACGAACATGTCTTCTACGCACACGAACATCCTATATACAAACTCTATGATTGGAGGATACAGGACTGAGGAATTTTCTTTGTTTAAACCATATATAAGACAGAACTTTACATCAGGTCTTTGGGTCTTCGTTCTGGTTTTGGGGCCTCCAGATTTTACTGCAGAAATCTGTTTTGATGTCTGAACTTTTGTAATAAACTTCTTTTTATTATTCAAGTCAGCGTCCAGAGACATTTTTGCCTGAGGTTCAACTTTTCCACATCTCCTTATCAAGATACATCATTTGAATTATAATTTATTTAATCATGTTGTGTGCTCTTTCCTTTTGTTATTGGATTTTCTTCTGTTGTAGATAAAACATTGTGTCAAAGCTGGTTGCTAACTGTCAATTTTCAGTGCTGAGCAGGAAGTAGATTTTATTATTTTTCAATGCAATCTCATGAGAAATACTCAAATACCTCATAAATTGTTCAGTACTTACATTTTGTTTCTAAGTTTTTCAACTTTAAAGTTCCTTTTCCTCTCGATGTTTCCATGAGTTAATGGCCTGATGTTGACATTTGCCACACTTAAACGCTTTATTAGGAGGGAAATTGAAGTAATGGATGGTATTAAACTCCCTAACTTGCCGGTTTGAATCTTGTCCTTCCAAGATCAAAGACTCAAAGGTTTTCTGCTTTTGTTATTTTCTCCCATGTGCTGATGATTACAGTTAGGAATTAAAATGACATGATTCAGGTTTGAACTTGTACATGGTCATGTCCTCCATGAACAGCTGAAGCTCAGTTGGTCTGGATTCAAGGCCTGGCCTATGTTCATTGGCTGCATATCATTTAAAGTTTTGCTATTTTACACTCATTAGTCATGATTCATGTTCCTCCACATGATCTGGAACTACCTGCCATTACACAGTTTCCTAAAAATACACTATCATATTACAATTTTGGATTGCAATACTGTCAGTTATGCATATGGAAAATCCAAATATTTTACACTTTATTGGGAGAATGGGCTGTTTCTTTTCTCTTTTTTTCATTTTTCCTGTAGAAAACAGCTGCTTGCCACAGCAAGAAATAATGCTGACGACAGTTGTGAGAACGAACCACAACAGTAAAGCACAAGGTCTGTAAAACATGACTGAATGAATGAATCATGAGATGATGAAATGCTGAGAGAGCTCCACAGACAGGCGATAATTCTCAGAGGGTTTGTTATCTGGAGCTATACCTCTCACACAATGTCATTTAACCCTCTGTAGCGTACAACCATTGATTGTAGCAGCTTTCAGAACTATTTAAATGAGCTTTTTCCTTTCACTGCTGTCTTAAAATGTGAAAATAGTAGAGGGCCAAGGGTTAATGAAGTATGACATCAGCAGCTCTGAGTCAAGAGACAAAACAAGGAAGCTAAGAGACAGGAGGTCTTATCTGCCACTTAACTACTCCGAGGGAAGAAGTCACCTAATTAATAATGTACTAAGTAGTGCATACGGGTAACATGTGGTGATGTCACACACAGTAGCCTCCCTGCTTTAAAAGGACACGCACACAATGACTCACCCTGCCTAGAATAACCTTAAATCACAGTTTAACTTTTATCTTAAGGTCAGAAATCTAAAAGAAGTGTGCACGAATGTATTCATGATTTTATAACCAGGTATATGAAATTCAAATTTTGCTGTGGTATGTATTAGATACATATTACTATTTATGTTGTGCACTGTTTCAGTAGTGTTCTTAGTTTCATAACCCCCCCCCCCCATTACTTCCCACATATGAAGTGAATTGAATTGAATGTGTCCAACTGAATGTGCCCCAATGAGTAAGATGTGAGGCAGGGTCTCTGGTCTCAAACTGAAATCGTTTTGCTCGTGCTATCCAGGACTTGATTCACTCACCCAACCAGCCGAGACCAGTTTGTGATGAGGTGTTGGTCTCCAGCAGAGCTATAGAAATCACATCCTCACTATTTCACCTTAGCTGAGGCACACTGGGAAATAAAAGAGGAAAGCATTACAGGCAGAGAGACACAGAGAGACAGACAGTGAGAGAGAGAGAGGGATGGAGATAAGGAGTGTGTAGTCTTGGATCTTCAAGCATGGAGGTTGCTTACCCTAAATCCTGTGCATTCAAGCATAGAACAATCAAAGCTTGCAAAAATACACACACATACACATTCTTCGTGCAGCCTCCTAGTTGTGTCTTAGCTCCTTCCTGTGAGCTCACATTTTTTTCTCACTAAATGATGTAGCTTTTGGTTTGAAAAGGAAGCCAAGGGGACACAAAGAAACAACACCTTTGTTTCAAATAGGGTGAAAGAAAAACAGTGAAAGGAGGAAACCTTTGGTATTCTAATTACTGAGTGATCTGCATATATTCAAACAACAACATAGTAGCCAAAGGCAGGACCTCTGTGTTCTGACATAAAAAAATAAAAGTATTTTTCTCCTTGTCTGTAAAGGGACTAGGCACAGAGGCACCCTAGCAGACTCTCATTATGTTCTGAGGATCTGTCTTCGCCTGCAGCACCCAACCTATGCACCTTTTTGCTCAACCTAGCTGAAACAGATAACAGTGAGCGGCCGCGATCAGGTAGAAAGGGCCACATTTGAATGTCAACCGTCAAATATCAGAAGAGAAGCTACAAATGGCGCAGCAGCGTCAGAGTCACACAGACACACATTATCTCAACATGGAGCAACTCTGATAAGGCGAATAAAAGCCAAGGGAATTTTAATCATGATATTAGGGATTAGACTTGGAAACTGAATAGCATTAATTTTAAGTTGTCTAACGCAGTGCAGAATGCAAAATGAACACAATTCGTAAGAGATGCATAAAGAATAGTCATGGTCGGTGGTATGTTTTAATAACTGCAGCAGAGCTTTATTTATGCAAATACTGGCTAATTTGTAATTATGTGAGTGGGTGCATGTTTGGAATCTTTTTTAATCATTCCTTCAGTGTATAACAAACAGCACCAAGCCATAGCTGCTGATGGTAATGAGCAAATCAGCGGATGCAGTACCTCGATGAATGTGGGATGATGTACAGTGTTTCAGACATTTCAGGTATCCTACAGAACATCATTATCAGGCTCAGTCACCACTGCTTTAGAGCCAGAAGTGCTATCACAAAACAGTGAGCATCATGAATGAAAAGTCAATCTGTTTCTGAAAAGAACAACTCTCATCATTGGTTGACTGTCAAAGGAATTATAGTCAGTGTTCTTACATGGGTTTGCTGTGCGCTTGCATCAGGTTGACTGCATGGACTGTGAGGGATTGTCTCTTTCCTTGGAGGTCCAACCTTCTTTTTTTTCCCCAAATATGTCAGTGTGTGTATGTGTGTGCTCGATCAGTGTGCCTAAATTATGGAACGACCTACCTTTTGCCCACTTGCCAGTCCATTTTAAAAACCCATCTTAAAACTCACCTTTACTTATTGGACTTCAACCCAGTCTGAGACTTGATTTTATTTGGTTTTTAATTTATTTTCATTTTTTTTTTTGTTAATTTAATTTGATTTTATCTATTTACTACTTTTATTAGATTTAATTAATTTGAATTGTTTTATGTTGTTGTTTTATGTTTTTCATGCTTTTATTTGACCTACTTAAGATGTACAGCTATTTGTTCAGCTGTGGCTTGTGTTAAAGAGCTTTATATATAAATTAATGACGAATTGACAAGTGAACAATCCGGGTTTAGTGGGCAACGTGAACATATGTGTTTGCTGGACTAGTTGTTTGAGTCTCACTTTTCCCATGAAACTTCTGTGTTGATGTACTGATGAAGAGGAGTTTGAAAAAGCCTCACACACTGATAGAAGGCTATGGGTGGATGTTGATCATGTCGATAAACAATCTGAGCACCACAAAGGAACAATAGCCACCATGCCACTTCCCACCCACCAAACATGCTCTTTTAAAATGTCAAATAAAAAAGCTGCTGCAAGGTTTTAGTGTTCCATTGATTCAAAATGGGCTCATCATTTTATAACTATGTTCAATTATTTGTACTCCACTTAACTTTGAAACTAAAGTGAGGAAATTTGGTGAATTTAATAAATTGATTATCTCATTATCTCAGAAATATTTTAAACCAACATTCAAGACAACAAATTACAGTGTTCATAAATGTTAAATATATATATTAAAGAAGGAAAGAACAGAAAAGCTGAGAAAACTAAGACTGAGAAAAGCGCAATTATTTCAAATGAACAGCACCCAGTTCCTTTGAAGGCTCTTAGAGTTTGGATTCAGTCAGGTTTAATATTCCTTCCCCTATGGAGTTTGCCCAGTAAAGCATCTCTGTCTGATCAAGCCATGGCTTTTATTCCTTTGGAAACCTTTTTCAGCAAGTCCAACCACCATTCTTCTCATTATCTCGCTCATTCTGCACATCCACTCCATCTTTCTACCCCATGACTTACCAGCCATCTTCTAAGCCCCCCTGAGGCAAGCACATTATGGTCTCTGAGGCTGTGTGCTCCCTCAGGTTGTTTGAGCCCTACAATCATTCTTTTTTTATTTCTTCTTCTTCAGCATAATTCTCATGAACATGTCGAAAAAAAGCGTGTAATCTTTTATTACACATTAAACAGTATTTTAGATAAAACTTTTAGAAAACAAGTATAGAGTAAGTATTATTTATACTTCTGCATATACAGACATACACATGTACAAAGACATGCATACAAAGATATGCACAAACTTAATATTATTAGTGATAAGTATGTGACAAATATATCTCTAATAGCTTCTTACTGTAATACACAGAAAATCCTTTCAGATAATTTTTCAACATGTAGGACTGTGGAAATATGTATTCAGAACAAAACCAAAATTTTTCCCCCCTAAATTACTGGGTAGTTTACTGTTTTTTTTTTTTGTTTGTTTTTTTTGTACATAAACCCTTATTAAACAATGTGTAAGAATGAATATAGAATCCAGTGGCCTTATATGAGACTCACATGACATTATCCTACTTGATCTAGCTTTCGCAGGATGAAGATCTTGTCATTTCATCCTTCACCTGTCCTCCAACCTTCTCATTTGAACTTTAATACAGACTAATTGGACAAAAACTCTTTCATGTCAACAAACAATTTGCTGCATTATATCAAGATGTTCTTGAGGTTAAAAGGTTCACACATGTGCCAACATTTGAAATTTTACGTTTTTACTCAGGTGTGTGGGGTTCAGTAACATACAAATGATCTTACTGAAAATAACTCAGATGCTGCAGATTTAGAGTATAATCCTTTTATGTGATACAGAGTTTTGGCATAACTTTGGAACATATTTACACTTTAGCAGCCCCTAACGAAGGATAATTTGGAATTCATCTTGCAGCCAGTTCTTTCCTGTGTAAAAGTCAGTCCAATGTTGGCTCTTGTCTTATTTTTGGCACTGTTGTTTTCTCTTTCGTTTCCTCAGATAATGTCCTCTCAGGTTTCTTTGCTGTATCAGCCATGTTGTGCATCCAAAACAGCCAGTATGTTGATATTAAGTTGCTGGTGTGGGACACAGTGCCATACAGTGAAATGCAGCTGTAACGTGATGTTCCAGACTGCATCACAAAGTTGTGTCTTGGGGAAAGATGAGCATGCCATCAAAACGAGTCAGAAGCACAGTTTTAAGGTCAGAAATGTATGTAATATGCTTTAAACCAAATGTTAATTTACCAAATACATGGCACCCATCTGCTGACACGAAAGCACTAGTTAGTGTGAATTAAATCTACTTGGATAAGAAAAACCAGGAGTAGAACCAGCCTCAGCCTAGAGCTGACACTGCTTGTGCAAAAAACCTGTAGTGGGTCCTTCATTTTTGTATCAGTGATTTTGAAAAAATAAATCACAAAGGAAAAATTTAGCAAACTGTAAGCTGTTAAATTAGTTTTGATTTTATTGTATTTTTTCACAAGTTATGAAAAAGAAAATGATCTGTCGAAACACACTTTGCCTGTGATGTTTGTGTTCCAACTAAAATGCCTCTTCTGTATTTTTTTTAAGTACCCTTTGCCTAAAAGTGAACACTACATTTTGCCTCTCTGCAATATGGTCATTTTAAGACAAAATTAAAACAGATTTAAGAAGCAATTTGGATAAATCTGTTTCTCTCCATATCACCTGCAAAGTCCTATACGACGAAGCTGGTTCAGTTCTTACCGGGGTAAATCGCCATGGTAAATTACGTTAAACTGCTAACCTAACGGAGCAGGTTATGTTCTTGATTTGAGATCAACGAGTATAAAGGCACCACATCCAGACCAATCACTTTTCTTGGAGAATGGCCTGCCCATTTTGTCAACCCTATGTAGATAATGAGAGGAGTGCTTAGGAGAGAAAGAGCTTTTAGGGATTGATGCAATACTTTTGATGAAGAAACAAAACCTCGTCACTGACCGCTTCAAAGTTTTTGTTCTTGTTCTTGATTTGTCTGTTTAGCTCCACTAGGATTGCATCTGAAATAATGAGGTTAATAACAGCCTAATAGTCACACATGGCATAACTGCAGAAGCATGAATTTATAGAACACCCAACTACAAATATATTATATTACAACACAAACACTAAACATGCTCACATGACTGCTGAGCCTCTAAAGAACTCATTGGAAACTAGAAGCACTCGGAGAGTGCAGACCTCCGCTAAGCCATTTTAATTTTTAAAAATTTTTTGTGTGTGATATGTGGCCATTATTTTGGAATAATAGTCAATAATGGTAAAATTATCCCTATCTCCCCTCATAGTAAAGACTCCTTTAAAAAGTTCTTGGATGCAGGCGGTGATCCTCATTCCATTTCTGAGATTTCCTGAAAATTTAATCAAAATCCATTGATAACTTTTTGAGTTATGTCTAACAGAAAGACAGACAGGCAAACCAACGTCACCGAATACATGACCTCCACCTTGGCAGCAGTAATAATAAATCATAAAGGAAAGTGAGGAAGCTCTCAGCCTGAAACATCTGTGCCATAATTAAGTGAAATTGAGTCATCAGAATGCTGTCTGTCTATATTGTCCGATGAATTATTATTGTATAATCTCACAAACTTACACATTAACAGAGTCAGCAATTTAATGCCACCATTCCTTCCTGGCTGTTGCTACGGCAACAGTGTTGCTTTTGGCCTGGATGATGTGTTTACATTCTTCATATTTCTGAAAAATAACAGCCTGCTCCTCCATGTTGAAGTAGAATGCTCTGCAGGGTTTCTCCATGTCTGCGACTGGTCAGATGCTGCAAACACCAAACCGGTTATGTAGATGGAAAAACCCTGTGTTGAATTGTCGAGTTTATCCAGATCTGAATGTCTGGATAAGTGGTATGTCCTGTAAGTAAGAGAGCTATCCGGGGTATGCTAATCACACTTAGTAGTGCAGGCCTCAGGTCTTTGCTCAGTTTATGGCAGTAGTGTACATTCTGCAGCAAACAACAACAACAAAAAAAAAAACTTCACAAATTTCCAGATTACTTTATAATTTACTCTGTAAAGAAAACGCAGTGGTCAATAATAACTACTACTCTTTACGATTCTTTGAAAGCTCTTGAATTATTATAGTCGTTTCATAACTTGGAAATGTTATGTAATACCTCTATTTAAGTATTTATATGGACTGTACTTGTACACCCTCAGTTCAAAAACAAACAAAAAACACCCAAAATAAAAAGACCCCCTATATATGTTACAGGATATCTCAAACTTACTACTAGCATGGAAGTTGATAAATAATTGTTTTACTAATGACATCAGATTTAGTTTTGCAGATTTTTTTTTTTTTTAAATGTCCAGCAGTGACTGTTCTGGTGAAAATCACAGTAATCTAAGATGTTGCACAGGACTTGGCCACATGTTATGAAACAATTGCTTGTGTTGTTAACAGTGGAGGTCATTGCTCCGATATGCAAATACTGATCTTTTAGTGATGGGAAACATACTGTTGACAAAATGCTTCACCTTCACCTCGCAATGATGAATCCATTTATAGTATGTCCATGCATATAAGACAAGCAGTGTACTTTGACTGCTTGGTTAAACTTTAGTTTTACACGTTGGGGTAAAGTGTCATAACAACAGGATCAAAAGATCTCCCAAATGCAAATGCTTTGTATTGCAGACATAAAATGATTTAACCTTTCCGGGTCTTATTAGAATAGTAAAGTACCACATATGGCATGTTTTGCCCAGATCATTCAATATAATTACAGAGATGAAAGAGTTATGAACTCTACCACAAGTTTAGTCCTGCAATCCAAATCCATTTAGAGATGATACTTTTAGAGGATAAAAAGATAAACAAGAATATTCTGATGAGCAGTTAGCTCCATATGATGCTGTTTATTATAGGGAAGTTATGAAATATTCATGTTCTGGGTCACAACATATCTAAAATCTTTCTGTAAGTATGAGGAATTAATTATGTACATAAGCAAAGTATCGTATGCATACATTACAGAATACAATACAAAAATAAATAAATAAAATTTTTCTAATTATTTTCTCAATGTTTAACTCAAAGTAGTTAGCCCTTGCAGTACACCACATCTTCCAAAAGTGGATTCATAGTTATTACTTGTAAATTAAATGACCACCTTTAAAAGACAACCAGGGATTAATAAAGTATTTGAAATAAATTCTGACTACATTTTTGTCATCTTTTCAAAATGTTGTGTTTCTAGTGTTTTTTTTTTTTTTTTTACCAGGGGTCTCATTTTTTAAGCTGGCGTAGGAACAAAAATCGGCATACGCCAAAAACAGTCAACTTTTGGGATTTATGAAAACCAAACTTGAAGGGAAAATTTTCCTACCTCTTCGGCACTCCTATGAGATTCTCTGAGATATCCAGCCACATGTTCTGATACTGTCTTGCCTTCTGACACTGCGATGACAGCATCTGCCACCTGCTGCCACTATTCTGCCTTTCTGACACTAGTATTGCCCACGCCGTGCCCACCAATTCAACATTTTTATGTTTTTCAATGTGATCCATCAGGATCTCTGCCTCACACTTAAAAAAAAAATCCACTTCTTAACTCTTTTCCCCTCCCAAGCCATCATGCAAATGATGTGATGAAAATGTATTACAGGCAACCACCTGACCATTTATAGCCACCATGTGGGCGTGGGAAGGCGTTCCCTCACGTGCTCCCACTTTAGAGTTAATTCTGATTCATAAACGGAAACAGGCGTAAAACGTGCGTGTGCAGGCTTTTAAAAATCTGAAGGTTGAAATGTGCCACATTTCCTTTTTGCGCCTTAGACGCCACCTGTAGTTTGTTTTGCTACACACAGTTTTATAAATGAGGCCCCAGGACTTCACCACAATTTAATCTCTGTATAAAGAGCTGTATTTACAGTAACTGTCTGTATATTTCTCTGAAATTACAAAGAACCAGACGGGACATGTTTACAATCTCAAAGGAAGCTATTTTCAAAACATTATCAATACCTAAAGGGTGAAGACAAATCTAGACAGGTAAGTAAAACATGACACTGGCCAGTTGAACATATTTACATAACCTCTGTAATATTTTAATTTTTCTTTGGTAACTTCCCTTTCCTGAAATTTAGAAAAAAACTGTTAACGTTTAGTCTGTCTGTACATGTGTCTTGCTGTCCTATGTGATGTGCTCTTCAGGCCTCAGTGGTTCTGTGATGAATCCTTATGGCCCGGCAGGCATCTGCCCGTATTACAGCTGGGCCAGACTGATGAACTGGACCCAGACACAATCATAATTAGATTAATGACTATGCTCAGGTAGAAAATGACCAAAATCAATTTGGAAAAATATGACTTAATACAAGATATTAAGCCATGGAACAATACAGATTTAAAAGATGGACAGGTAGCAAGAGGCCTGCAACATTCTGGTGGACGGCTGCTGATGCCATACAGAAAATGACTTTTATTCAAAATTTTGATCAGAATGCACATCACGGATATTTTTCAGGAACATATGGAGGCAAAGGTCAAGGCCATTCTCTTTTGCTTCAGTTATATCCCAGAAGACTCCTCACAAATAGGATTTAAAATGCAAGAGAGTTTACAGTGAGTGAGTAAAGTTGCAGCCATTTATACCCCATTCTGTGCACAACATGCCAGAAGCTGCCAGTGCCTGCAGAATAGTGAATGGTCAGAAAGGTACTGCTTCTAATACTGGGAACGATCTGCACAATAAAAAGACAAGTCTTATATACAATGTAAGCACACTGGAAGGTTTCATTAACAAGCTATATAGATTTATTTTCCTCTTCTTGTGGCTTACAGTGTAACATGCAAGTCTGCAACAAATTGAATTCATTTAGCTTCTCAGATTGCATCTCTCGTTGAATGTATTGGCTCTGTCCCCACAATCTCTATCCACATAAATGGGAACATCACTTGTAAAATTGAAATACTATTGGATGACAGGTTTATTTTACCATCTGAAACTGTAAAAAGCTTAATCTTGAATTGCATTCCAAGGTGGATCAAATTTAGATGAGCCCAGTCATCTTAGTACATAACTAGTTTGGGAGTCATTGTGGACATAAAGTAAAGCCGTATTTTTTTTTCTTTTATATACAGTAAATCAAATACTTAACCTTTATTTATATGACCTCAAAGTGGAGGTCAACTCTGTCACCAACAGTCCTTGTGCTTGCTAATAGACATTGTGTTTTGTGTATGTGTGTGTTAAAGAACATATAATTTGATGTATGTAATCAATATAAAAAAAGGGGGGCAACCCTGTCCCTTTATTAAGAACTTTCCATTACAGACTATTGGGCAGATGAGATTATAATTTTGTTTGAATAAAATACATGAAATTATAAAGAATAAGTCCATGCATTTTTTCCTGTTCACAAGTTACATCACCTGCTTTAAACCAGAAGTACCAAAGCTATACAGGGGTGCAGGAAAAGGAGATGTTGCACTTTAACTGCAGATGGAAAAGTCTTGTTTCCTCTGTTCTGTCATATGCAGCTGATTTAGTGTTAACTGAAGTTCTGTTTGGAATTCACAGATGATGATCATGCAAACACAGATTTTTTTCCTTTACAATAATTTTTATTGTGAAATCAGTAAACATCTTCCTATATAATCTGCAAGATGCTTGTAATTTAATTAAACAATTATTATTAAGAGAAAAAGTTTCAAGCTCTATCCAGAGTCAGCTGACAAAGGAATTAAGTATTTCAAAAGTCATTTACTTTCTCACATACCATACATAACTTTAGTTACTCCTAAATAGCTCATGACTTCTTAGAGGTCATCATTGTAGATGCGGGTGGCTTAACTACACCATCCTAACACTCATCACATATTCACATAGAATTATTCATCTCCACTGACCGCTAGTCAAAGCTTTCAAAAGCCCCCATAACGATCGCCTCCACACTGTAAGACTTATGAATAAAACACATGAAAAATCAATTAATCATTGATTATGTGTCATCAGGTTAAGGAAACCTCTAATGATATCAATCCATGCTTTAATTCAAAGTATGCAAATAAAATCCATCAATTTTAGATGGCTATTAATCCAGAAAAAAGGAAAAAAAAGAAAAGGAAAGTAAAACTAAAACATCTTCTGAGTGCAATGAAGGTGCTAAATTAATTTAAGATGTATAGCAGCAGCTGTTTAAGGCTCAAAGAGAAAAAAAATATTTGTATTTTGCTGATGTGACCTACCTGTTAGGGTCCTCAAGAGTTTGAAAAAAAAAAACAAAACATATTGTACGAAACTGCAAAAAAAAAAAAAAAAAAAAAAAAAAAAGAAAAAAATAATAATAATAGTATTTAGTAACTAACTTCTCTTTATCATCAAATATTTATTTTTTCACATCTCAAAATGTATAACACCCCAGTGCATTTTTCATGTAAATAAGCCAAAACTGCATCTCAAAAATATTTAAAATACTCATCACCCCCTGTCTGTATCTGCTGCCTCCAGCTAAACAGCAAAGTGCTTCTTGCTGTCTTTTTCTGAAGAGTAGTGAAGCTGTGGGCCCATTTTCTGTCTTTTTCTGACAGCCCTGTGATGTGTGCAAAGCCCCCCATTCCTCAGCTGGGAAATCAGCCTTACTACAGCCCCGTCACAAACAATCAGCACTCATTACCCACTACACACTCCACCCCATTTGCCTGCACTGTCTGGGGCGTGCTTGTGTGTGTGCTTGCTCACCGGAGTGTTTTTCTTAGTGTGCACAGCTTATGATGGTTTTGTTTGTGCACAATGAATTGTGAGCACTCTAAGGTGAATTGCTGTTAGCTGCCTAGCTTTGAGGCTCTAACTTGGTGAACGAGCTCTATTGTAAATCAGTGTGTGGATGTACCCGAGGTCTGTGACCTTGCTGTGAGTAGAGCAACTGTCAGATTCAGAGAGGTGCTTTTATCTGCTTGGCGCCCCAACACTGAGCACTCAACCAATTACCTCCCCATCAGACATGAACATTTATGCTGTGTTGCTATTCTGTGTGAATGCCTTTTCTGCAGGACCTGATGATCACAACCAACCTTGTGTCAGGGACAGGGCTATTCCATGAATTGAGTGTAAATGGAGAAAAGAGCTATGAACCAGTTGCTCTGTGTGTAAGCAGATTACAGGCTGGCAAAGCTGAGACCCCCTCAGGGCGGCACAACATGGCCGTTGGTACGTGGTGTGTAAAACAAGCATGTCACTCATGAATTAAACATAAGAGAATGCCCAGCCGTTAAATTAGGATACTGGAGAAAACAAGGGAATATGAGAAGGCTAAAAAGAAAAAAAAAAAAAAAACTGAGAAAAAGGACTTCAACACATGACAGTTAAACTGATAATAGGTGAAACCATCCACCAATAACCTTAGTAATTTTGCCATTTTACATTGTTCACAACACATTGTCACTTGTGTACCAACACCCTTGCTAACAACAAGCTTTTTTCACACTGAGTCCATAGTTTAAAGTTCTTTCTTAAAGAAAGGCATTTCCTGCACAAGCTTTTGTTTTCTCTTGCAAATGTGTGTCACCTTTAGGATTATTTTATTTCATCATTTTAAATGTGTCTCTTCAGGACAGTTAAGCTCCTGGTAGCACACTCTTCTTCACAGCTCATTAAAATAAAAGAAAATACTAATATAAATAAGCTCAAGTTTTATTTGGTAAATAAATTAAAGATGTTCCCTTTTCAAGAACCTTTCAAGAAGAATTTATAAAAAATGAATGTCAAATCACGCACATACAAGCTTTGGTTGGAAGAGAATCTTCTATTAAGTTTTTATTTAGAATTATTTCAAGCCAAATTCAGCAGGGGTTTAGAAATAACAGGCACCAAAGAGCATTACATAGGTTTAAGTGTCAAGTTAAAAAGATGCACCTTTTTGTTACAACGATAGGGATTGAATTCATGTTTTGCAGTACAACTAAAGTCTGTAATGTTAAGAAGATCATTTAGTCACAAGGAACAATTTCAGAATTATGGAAGAGTTACCATTCCAGATGGTGAAAAGCAATTTCAAGGTAATGTTTTTGGCGCTCCACAAAGTTGTCTCAGTCTGATCGTCTGAGATTGATTGATTTATTTGGCGCCTACTCCTTTTGAATCCAAAATATACTTTATACAAAATCATGGTTATCATTGGTAACTTGAGCATTTTGTGTTTGTTTAAAGCATCATTGTGCACATCCTCAGAAATTAATGTTATGTGCTCAGAAGCTGGTACTGGTAGGGACAGTGCCAGAACCAAATGGTAGACAGTGGTAAAATTTTACATGAAGTTTCAAAGACAAGAAATGTCATTGCTTAGGTACATACCATGTACTACACTGCTGCTGCTGTTTTTTTTTCTGCCATTAGCTGTAAGTTAACCAAGAAATAACCTCCTCTATTGTTGCTATTTTCTTTGTTTTATTTTTACCTTACAAATTCGACAACTTGATCTGGTCTGAGTTCTTGAATGTGCCTCCCAGTGCAACTCTCTGGTAACAAGCGAAGGAGTCTCACAAAACAGAATGTGAACAATTATACCCACTATGGGGTCAGTTGCATGCACAATGCGAGGTTAAAAAGCAATTATTTATGGCCTCAGTGTTTTGTCCCTATTTGTCAGGTATGCTGTTTATCACTATCAATGTAGCTGGGATAAATAACTGACAAAAGTTTAAGTGCCATGACATTGCTATGTTGAATTCTTAGTGTAAATTTGAATATTTAGTAAAAAAAAAAGAAAAAGAAAATCTATTAAAGCTCTTTCAATTTATCTGAACTGCTTTGGGTTTTTCTATCTGTATGAATACAACTGTAATTTGTACAGTTTGTAATTTGTAAAGTAAATTTTAGTTGGTTTTGTAAACATCTAGTTAAGAAAATCTGTTTGCAGGTATGTTTGTGCTTAAATCTGTATGTTTATATTTCATTTGAGTAAATTCCCTCAGTGAGGAAAAATCACCTTATTTCTCTACCCTTTCAAGGTTTGTAACAATACCAGTTTGCTACAAAGCTATTTCAACACAGCCCAATGTCTCTGTTTGTTAGCTGGCTTAACAAAACTTAGGTGTCAGTTAGACATAATGGGCATACTCTAGTTTAGTGTCTTATTAATTAATATGTATTTTTGGATTTGAATTCAGATGCAGCACTTGCCTGTACTTCCTGGGTGCCCACTCTAGTCCTCACATCCCTAACCATTGTACAACACACATAAACACACAAGTTCATTGAATGAAAAGTGTATGTTGCTCCATCGCTTGGGTAGTTCACATCATGGAAAATATGGATGTGAGAGGTTAGCAGAACTTTATAATCCAACCATTTCTATGAAATAACTTAGCTAACTAACTTCCGTTATGAAAAATGCACATGTGATATCATTGCGACTTTCTCCGTCATTGTGGGGGTACCTGGTTACCGTTTAGGTCTACACTTTCAACCAGTTAACTGCCTTAAAAACATGTCTAAAACACACTGAAAAGAAATGTCCTTTTAGCAATGAACTCACAAGAGAGTCGTTACAGTAGAAACACTAAGTTAGATTGTTACATTCTGCTGAACAATGAATTAGGTTCGAGTTTATATGCATTGCGTTCAGTTTTAGATGTCAGTATCTACCTTGTGTTTGGTCTAAGTTTCCACACCTGTCATGAATTTAAAATCAACCAGTCGTTAAATGTTCATGCCGCCATTTTACAAACAGATATATTAAAACCTGTGAGTTTACAAACTGTCAGCAGCAACTACACCATCATACTGAAAATCTATATCTTAAGTAAAGATTTATTGTTCTGATATTTTGATTCTGAAATCAAATGTATTATCTGTAGTGCAGGTTTTTCCCATAGGCGACATAGACAGTTTCCTAGGGCACCGTCTGCTTGAGGGGCGCCACACTTGCAAGCCCAATCCACCAGCAGTTGTTAACATAAGGCTATGTTCACACTGAAATTTACATTCATGGGTCTCCCAATTGATGTAGTTAATCAAAAACGCTTCAAAATGAAGAGACATAAACACTGGTAGTTATACAAAGTAGCCATCTTGTCCACAAACAAACAAACTCCAATAAGCAGAAGAAGTCTCAGCTAGCTGCTAGCTGTCGCAAGACCTAGCTGGGGCAATGCTAGTTCTTGCTAGAGGTTGCTCGAGCCAGAGCTCTCGAGGGCGCAAGGGCAAGGAAAAGGTTCAAATTGGTCTTTGTGGTCATCAATTTCAGACTGTTGATATGAGATTTTTGTCATACAAGAGTACGGTGCTACTTGCTCTGACCTCTGTGAAATGGGTGGGGGGGCCTTCATATACTCTCTGTGCATCCCTCCTCCACTCAGTTTGCAAAGGTTTTTTAAAGGTTTTCTACACTCAAAAAGAAAGACTTTCTTTGACTGAGAAAAGAGAGTAAAGATTTTGTCAATATAATTTTAATTATTGTCCATATGCTGTATATGTATGGTTCATACAATTATCATCACTGGTACAAGGTTGAATTGACAACTATGATTCATCTATGATCTGATACTTTATTCACAAATTTTTTCATTCCTCTTTTTAATATTTATAACATTTACTTTACTTTAATTGTGTTATTTATGGAAATTTATGGATTTCTGGAAAACTGATACTTTTACAAAAGGCAATAAGAAGGTTTAGCACTGAACCCACCCACAGAGTCGCCATTGGTTGAAATAGTCAGCCACACCTCAAACTTCCAAAACTGAGGACCTGAGGACCTGTGGACAATCATGTGTGACGAATCTTCGGGCCTCCCTGGAAGTTTGAGTTGGAACGGCCACCAACCCAGGCTTCCCTCCGTGCACTGGAGTGTCACCACAACGGTCGTAAGTGGGGCGGCAGGAAATGGTTGGTTGTCTGATAGAGTTGGTGTTAATTAAACTGGTTAATTAATTTCTGTTTTCATTTTGCTTCACATGGCTTTACAGTAAGATTCTGGTTTGAACCTCACATTTGCATTTTTTTTGATGTTTGCTTGACCTATGGTTTCCCATTTCCTTCTCTAAATATCCCTCTGACGTTATGCATGTTTAGGCTAGTTAATAAATATTCACGTTTATTTTAACTGGTCGTGGTTGTCATTTTTCCCTTTCTTTAAATTAGAACTCAAGTCATTTGCATTGATTTGATTTGATTTACTTGAATTAACTAATTTATTCAATTGGTTAATCTAGTACTTTAGTGGTTTTCCATGCTTCTATTATATCAAAAAAGCTTGATGGTAATATTGCTATTCATTCATTAAGTCATTCCGTCTGACTACACTTCCATGGCAATCAAGCTTTTAAGTTTCTGTGCCCCTTCTCTGAGCCTGAGGAGCAGAGGGGGATACAATACCTGTGCCCCAGTACGCTCATTGCATGCTTACACTGACTGCACTCAAAGTGTGCATTTATATGACCAGCTGTTTGTTTGCTTTGCTGGTCCAGCCAGGGGCAGCTCTCTTGAGGCAGAAGCTGTCTCATTGGATTGTAAAGGCCATTTTCCTAGCTTACAGCAGCAGGGGTCTCCCCCCCACCTCATGGTGTTGGAGCTCACTCAGCCAGAGACATAGTTGCATCATAGGCCCTGTTTAGAGGAGTTCCTGTGGGTGACCTCTGTGCCATGCCTAGTTAAGCGTCACCACACATTTGTTAAGTTTTACAGCCTGGACGTGACAGCGCCTTTGGTGGCTCACTCTGTGCTTTCTGTGGGCTCTGCGCTGCACTAGGGTGCTAGTTTTGGCGAAGGTTCGGTGGCAGCTCTTCAAGGCATGTATTTATGTCAACACATTTTTGCCCTGCCTCCCAGCTAGGCTCAGTGAAGAACGGCTATTAAACTGAGAAATGACGGGGATGATGGTGGTATGTAAGCCCACCCACATCAACAGACATATTTTGCCTCACTGCATGATTAAAGGTGTATTCAGTCAGGACACTCGAGAGCGTGATATCCCATATATGTGTTGTGCCTTGTTCCTCTTCTTCAGGGAACAGCAGTTATATCAATAACATTACGTTATTATTTGCTCATAGGAGTAACATTAAGATCAGTACCACTGCATTTAAAATCACGTAGATATTGCACCTGTAGCGAGTAGCTCTTTCGACTTAAATTCTCAGGTGTATCACCTCACCTGTTCTCTCATCCAGTTTATTCTATTCTTTTTATTCTATTCTGCAGTCATTTAGCAGACGCTTTATTGAGCTGACACGTTGTAAATGCAGCCGTCTTTACTTCTTTGCACATAACTGTCCTTTATATCCAAACCATGCAGCCATAACCACATTGCCTGGAAAAGTTTCTGCAGAAGTCTGCTGTTCTTTGTGATGTGTTTGTCCAACCTATTCACTGCACTGCACCAAGACGGACACAGAGGCTGAAAATCTGCTGGTTAATTTCCTTTTAGTGTGCTGATCACGAAGCTGCTGCAGCAGCTGAGTACACAACTCAGGAAAAAAAATGACATAATGTAATACTTGTCAAAAATTTTGAATAAGACGGGATTAAAAAGATGAGACCCGGTGCTGAACTGATGGTGGGTATTAACAAAATGGCAAATTACTCCCACAATTGTGTATATTGATGACATTGGTGTACATGCTCTATAATTTTTTTGTTTTTTTAAGTTTAATCTTTTTATCTATTTAAATTTGGAACATTAGACACACTAAAGATATTCATGATAAATAACAATAAAATACTGCCATTCTGCAGAGATACCAATATTTTATTGTTAGTTTACTTTGGCAGATTATGAGGAAAAAAAAAGACACACCTTCAGTTCTTCTTTGTATCTTTTTCAAAGAACATTCTGGGAGGCTTTATTAACTACTTTTGACCTAGATTGTATAGTTCATAAAAATGCATTAACTTACCTCCTGGACAATGTTCATCAAGATTTACAATTTAAAATTCCAAAAATACATTAAATGCAATGTTATCTTGATATTCAGAGATATTTAGTAGACATACTCATGTTTTGGGGTGTATTTAATTCTATGTGATTGTTTTAAAGAGTAAAATTATTTATTTTGTGGCTTTTTTTTTTTTTTTTTACCAAAATTGCATGATGCAGTTACACTGTAGGATCCAACTGGTACAGCATCATCCCACTGAGAGCGTCACAGCTGATAATGATGCTCATTTCAAGACACATAACAAAACAAAACAAAATCAGCAAGCAAAAAGCCAGCCTCCAATCGAGATTGTCCAGTGCCAAATGAGCAACGCTGGTGCTGCTTTAGTAATTCAAATCACCTCTCTCTTGTGCTTTGCATTAGAATGCAGCAGGGACAAAAACCTTGATAATGGTTTTCATTTACCCCCCAGCCAGACTAATCACACTGCCATTGGTTCCACTCGCTGTTTTGGCTGATGCATCGGAATACTGCAGACCAGCTATGTCGGTGGCACTAAAGCAGGCTGGTGCCCCCGCATCACCATGTGTGCCAGTGCTTCCTTTTACCACACAACCTTAGGGCAAGAGAGCAGGGGATGTTGGCAGATTTATCCCAGCAGATACAACAGCCCCCCCCAAAAAAAAAGCTAAAAAACCTTCATGCATACTGCAAATGCACACGAGTTTCCATTTGGGAATACTATTGCACACTGACCTGCCCAAATTTGTCACAAGATGCATGTATTGTATATTTAGAGATAATTATTTTTTCTAAATATACAATTTTGTGACCTTTATGGGCTGTAAGTCAGTATTAGTGAGTGTGTAAATATGTTTTAGTTTTACACAAATTGAAGATGTCCATTAAACTCTTTCTTGTGTATTCATGTTTATGCTTTAATTCTGCCTTTATTGCTTGTTTTTCATGAAGCATTTGTTAGATTTAGATAAGGTCACTATATTTAAATCCTTATTGGCCAACTTTCCACTGTTTGATGACAGTAGAGACACTGCACAACTGGTGATGGGGTTTTGAAGGTACATTCTTATAAGTATAATGAGTGTGGACCACTTACATGCATTATTATATGCATAATTACTGTAAATATTTGCTTTAATATACATGACACAATGATGTTGATGAAAGACTGCAGTCAAAGAACTTGTGCAGATTCAGAAACCCAGTTTAATGTAATCTCATTAACTCAGCCATTTATTATAAACTAAATTAATAAAAATATATTTGATTGCCTCCACAATCCATGTGTGCAAATGGCAAGGATTATTTATGCTACTTTTTTATCCTTCTTAAATATCAAGGACAGTCAATGTTCACTCAGAGAATTAGTTAACTACATTATGAGAACCAGTTCTTTTTGTAAGCAGGCTTAATTGCATAATTTATTAAGTTGTCTTTTTTTTTTCTTTGCAGGTTAAGTTCTTTTCTGCACATAAATTACTGCAAACATAGTAAAGCCACGTTAAGTTAATCTAACATCTTCTCTCTATTTTTCTTTAAATGTCCTGCTGATTTCTCCTGACAGCAGCTATATAGTTCTTTACTTGAACTCTTCTAGGTAGAAATCTCCTGGCTTTTGACAATTAATCATTCAGAGCAGAGGGCTTCCATTTGTGGAGATCGTGTCCATTCGCCACACAGTCAAATAACTAAATAAGTCAACAGCAACACTGCGAGAGAATTTGTTCTTAGCTGAGCCGTTTCTGAAAATATCTCTCCTGAGGGTGAAATTGAGATGATGAGAAAAGAAGAAATGGGAAAAACCCAAATGTATGGTGGCAGTGTGCACAGTCATACTTGAATGGCTGTCTATAAAATAATAAAAACAGAGCACTGAGGTCATGCTTTATTCAGAGTAAAAGCTTCTTGTGTTTTTGTTGCCTTAAAAGACTAATTTAAACCCTGTCAGTGTCTATCTCCCTCTGCCCTCCTCCAATGTCTCTGTAATCAAGTGAAGTCCTTTGCTGTAGAAACTTGGAATCTGAAAAAGTGGTGTACTTTTGCACAACAAACAAAACATAATTTTTTATCAAGGTGTTTTCAGAGAGAAATGAGAGGGGAGATGTAAAACAACTTAATAGGGCATGCAGATCTGGAATTTTCATTTTCTAAGCTGTGACGCAGTTATCTCTGATTTTAAGCTTATAGCTGTACAGCTCGGGATTTGCAAGCAGAAGACTAATTACAACAATGATGAATGATGGATTTTCTTATTGTTTGCCTTGATGTCTAAATGACCATTTTCATTCATGAAAAGAGCAGAAAATCAATTATTTCACCTAAAATAAAATATTTTTTTATGATTTACATGACCCACTACCTGACGTGAAATCATGGCATTAAAATTTTAGTTAGTTTTTAATAGGAAGGCTAAAATAATTGTGAAAAAACTGGTAAAATGACAGATTTTGCACAGTGTTTTTGTTAAAGTGTCCATTAATCTGAGACCATTGTTGACACTACTGAATAAAAACCCTTTGGAAATAATCTGACAGGAAAATGCTGTCCAAAATCTAATTGAAGGCTTTTTGTTTCTGAACAAATTACCAAATAATGTTCAGTTTTAGTTGATTTCCCCCAAAAGCCATTATTTTCTTTTGAGTGAGCCAAAACAACTGCTAAATGCTTTGTGTTGCTCTGTTTCAGACATGGCATGAGTGGGTCTTAGACAGTCTAGTTGTGTAGGATTTGCACTTTAAAAAGACAAGGTATGATAGCTCAAACAGATGCTATACATAGCTCATGTTCATTATTTTACAACCTGTCTGTGTAGATCTGTTTGTGTCTCTATGTGTGTGTATGTTTGCATGTTCCATCTGCTTGAATGCTACTTCATGCAGCCACTGATATCCTCTGTCAGGGAGGAGCAACATGGGTCTCTAACCTGTCACATCATGGCATGACACTGTCTGATGATAAGAGTGTGCTGAAGACACTCTGCATCCTCTTGCATGATCATGTGGCGCAAAAGGTGCAGCAGTACTACCTCTGATTTATTTTAAGCTCATATATTTTTTCTTTCAAATTCCCATCTCATAGCTTTTTCCTGCTCAAGTCTTTTTTTCAAACTCTTTACAATTTAATGGTCTGATCTGTCATCTTGTCTTATGTTTAACTAATTCATACCCCATCAGTTATACTCAAAGTCAGAACATGAAGGCATTTATGCATGCAGGTTTGGTTTAAAACATTTATACACAGCTATGTCACACTTGTTTTCTTTTTCCCTAATGTGGTGACAACCACTTTATATTTGCCATCAGTTAATCTGTTTTGTTATACATATGCATGTTTGTTTGACTAATTTATCAAGTGTAAACATACATTTATCAGCCATAACATTGTGATCACTTGCTTAATTTTGTGTAGGTCCTTCATTTGAGCAAACCACATGATTTCTCCTGTCCTTTGGAGAGATGAGATCAAAGTGACCATCTCTGGCCATAATGAATAACAACATTGGACAAAAAGACAAACAGCACATTGGCACAAACACCTCATATCAACTATCAAGCAAGTGGTGGAAAGGGGATGACTTAGGTTTGTTTTACAGCCACTGGACCTGGCCACCTTTCAGTCATTGAGCTGACCATGGACTCATTTGTATAGTGTATTATAGAGTCAAATGTGAGACCATGGTTGTGACAGCTAAACATTGGTCAAAATGGGATGATGCAACAAAAGAACAATGTGAAGTAGACCAGCAAATTTACAACAGATTTGTTAAGAGAGAGAAAAAAAACACTGTGTTGTAAAGATCCAGTTAAAGTCGAGATTATTGTTCAGTCTTTCCTCTTAAGTGTGTCCATGTGCAACTGAGGGTGTGTGTACTTCATGACACGAGAATTTACTGACTGCATATCTGTATGCTTTAAGACTGACATGTGAGTCAGCATAATCAATCAATCAGAATCAGAATCAGAATACTTTATCAATCCCAGAGGAAATTGTATTCAATCTGGCTTGAACTCACAGAAGTAGGAAAACAATCACACACATATTTGTACATGTATCACATTCTCCATGTCCCCCTTCTCCATACACAAATACAGATGCATATGTAGAGCATAGGTACTCAAATATAAAGACTCCTGGATTTATTAGTGATATTACTTTTATGGCATCAAACTGAAAGCCTGTCACACACGTGATACATTGAAATAAGTATTGCTCGATTTGTTGGCCTTCATTGCTTTTGTACCCGTGTTTTCAAAATCTCTTTGCAGCACTGCAACACGGGGAGTATAAAAGAAAAAAAGAGAACAAAAAACTTCACAAACATCCAGCTGAAGGCAGCTGAGAACACAAAAGACAGATCATTGTTTTTTGTTGACGATGCTAGCCTTGAGCTAAGACCACTACAGCTTTTGCTGTTGTGAGATGTGTGAGTCCCTGTTAACTTTATTTGAGGAGCGCTTCAACATTGATTTTACTGCTCTGGTGTAACAACCTTCCCAAAGGCAACTTGTCAGACACGCTATGGGACGGGTTAGCATTATCAGCAAGAAAATGTCACTGTTAGCAAACATTTAGTCTTTGGAGAATTGTGTAGTAACTAAATTTTGGTTTATCAATGTCATTTTAAGTTTTAATCCATCGTCTTATTAAGATTTTAAAAATGATTGTTAGTGTAAGGCCGACACTGTTAATTTAGCTTGAGACATGACATGATTATAGTGGGTTCTATGCAGACTGGTTATTAGGTAAATAAGGATTTTTCACAGTGGGCCACTAGACAAATAGGCTGATAAAAACAGGTAAAATAGGGAAGAAAGATGTATGCTTAATAAAACTGATTTGTATGTGTAATTTATTGACGCAGAGTATATGGTTACTGGCCCAAATGGGGGTTGGGGGAGGGTTTCTAATATGATCAGCTGTGGTCTTTCTGATATAGTTTAGCAGATTTCTACTTCAAAACCAGTTTTCTTGGATCCACATGTTGCATGTGTTTAACAGACAAGTTGATGTATCTAAATTTGAGGAATCTGTTGATCAGCCTTAAGCTGGTTCTCATTTTTGAGTGGGTGCAGCTTTGTCCAGTAGGTTGTTAACTTGTTCCCTACAGATCATGACACAGATTTGGAAAATATCACTATACAGGTGCTACTGGACTAAACTCTCCCAACTGCAGTTTCACCCTAAGGTGAACTTATTATGAACCCACACCCTCTTAGATGCTGCTTGCCTTTTCCTCGTCCTCTTCCTCCATCTCAGTGTACAGCTGGAAAAAGTAGCTGCTTTTTGGATATCTCTTTTGGTCCCCTAGCAATGGGAGGAGAACTTGGACAAGATTTGCACAAGTGTGCTCTTGTCCTCTGCAGCAAATGCATGCATACTTCATCCTATTTGACAGCACCTTAAGGGCTCACTTGAAGTTACTTGGGAAGATTTACTATAGATGGATCTTTCTAATTTTAAAAATATGAAATATCCTGACCAATATATAATCCAGAGAATGGATGGACCAGGAACAAGTTTCTGGCTTTTTTTTTTTTTTTTTTTTTTTTTGTTTGTTTGTTTGTTTGTTTCTGATCTATTAATTTGTTCTCAGCAAACATGACACAGTCTGTCCTTTTAACTTGGTGTTATTTTCCAACATAGACAATATTACCAAGACTTTTACTACATACATTTAAACTGCAAAACAACCAAATAACCTCTCACACAATAAATGAGTTGTTTTTATTTTTCCTATTCAGTAAGGATAGGCTTTAAAAGGCAGTGCCTCATGTTGTCAGTATATAGATAATCTTTAAATAAGTGTCTTCAGTGTTGTCTAGATCCCCTTTGGCTTCCGCCTAATTTTAAATAAAGCATTATCCTCCTTTTCCCATGCTGTGTGACAGCTGAACACTGTTGCCTGCACCCCACTGATTTTCATCAAAATGACATGGATTATCCAATCTCTCTACTTTTTTATATCCACCTGAAAGGCAATATGCACCCATATCTGTATCTGTATCTGTATGTTTCTATAGCTGTAGCTGCCTTTCTAAAATTCAAAATGCTATTTTGGGATTATTCTTGGTTGACATGGTAACCGTGATTACATTTGACATTACAATTTTCTAGTGTGTACTTTTAAGAGAGCAGTTATGGAAGTCGGACATGGTGATGACACAATAATAATGATGGTCTTAAAATTTGATGCCACGTTGGGAATCCTCTTTTATATTCTATTAAATGAAATTAAATTCTCTTGCTGTCTTCACATTTACACGAGTACAGTCCTGTCTGGAATCAGTGATATTTACTGTTTGATTCTAAAAGCCCAGATAAGAGAGATCAGTGTACAGTAGGGATTTCTAATTTCGTGCAGGTTTTAAAGACTTCCCTGGTTCAGCTTCATTTCACTGTTAAAAGGAATGTTTTTGACAAGAGATATTCTGGAACAAATTTCTGCTTTTCAGAAATGAGTGGTGACCCTCAGAAATGGAAACTTATACTATAACCGTGGTACCAACCAATATGAATTCAGCAAGAAATGATCAAGGTGATACACAGCCTTGATCAAAACTAGCTGTATGAGGTTTTCTCCAAATCCAACCAACAGACAGCAGCCCAACATGATATCAAGTTAAAGATTTATGTGGCATAGTTTAGCTTACACTCTATTTATGAGGCCACATACACACAAAGATGAAACAATATTATTACATCCTATCTTATGCTATAAAATGTTAGGAAGACAAAAAATTGTAGCGGCGGTATAAATTGGTCAGCTTCTTTAGTTGTGGCTGCTGCAGTGGTTGTAGCTGGAAAGATGGACATGTGACACCATGCCCAGGTCCACTTTTGCCTCTTTTTCTTCCTGCTTCATTGACAGGCAAGGTAGGAAAAGTTTGAGAACCACTGGTCTAGGTTGTTCAAATTGGATTGAAAAATGGTAGCATTTGCAGAACTATGTACTTTACGAACTGTTTTAGACGACACAGGTTCTGTGTGGACGAAACATCCAAATGATAAACAAGTCAAGTAAATTCACCTAAACTCCTCCCCATGTGGATAGTGCCTTCCTTGCAAGATTCAATTCACAAATGCCTACTTAACTGCCCAACAAGATCATTGTTCCCGATGTTGTGCACAATGGGAATTCCATCAGGAATGAGGTGCACCTGATGTTGGCTGCGACTTTAGGACCATCTTTATGGTAAAAAGTGGTCTCTGTTTGGGCAGACCCCCCCCCCTCCTTTGGTTATCAGCTTAATGTCTCTAAAGGAGCTTGTCTGCTTTTCAGGAGAGCTGACCTTCCCTTTATTACCCCATAATTTGAAACCATGGTTAAAAGTATTCAGATGTATACCTACTGCTTCTGTGTTATTCATAATCACTTCGGAACATAAGTGTTGAGTCAGCTAGGGTTATATGCACAAGATAAGAGAGTTACCACAGAAAGGGTAACAGATTTAAAACTGTGTTGGTTTCAGAAAAAAAAGATAACTTCTCAATAATGTATGAAAATTATATGTTGGCATCTCAGAAAGTGACAAGACTCTGTTCCTCAGTTAGCAAAGTGTGTTCTGCCCAACTTTTTCACTCCAAACTTGTCAAATATTGAAGCTTGATTAGATCATGGTTTTTTAGATTAAGCAACTACCCTCCGCACCAGCTTCTGACTTCCTTTTCAACACCATGTTTTTTAAGTGACCACTACAGAATGGTGTGTTATCTGCATTTTCTGTGTGCTTATGTGTCAATATTAAAACAAAAGAGTACAGCAAACAGTAAAGCCTCTAGACACCGTTCTTGCGTTTGTGTGTATTAAATGTGCGTGTCTCAATATTTAGAGTTGTCGTCAAGCATCTCTGATTGAATCAGCATGATATCAAATTTGGTGAAAACATGTGGTGTGCTGTCATCCAACATAGAGCTGTCAGTATGCACTGAGACATGCAGAGTGTGAATTGTGAAGGCGGCTTCATCTGATGCCCTCCTCGCTCAATGGACTGCCACAGGCTCTCTTTGGCTCTTTACTTAATATCATTGAATTTTTTTGTCTCTGCAGACAGGTAAAACACTATGAGCAAGCGTCACCACTTCCCAAGCCATTATAAGGAATGATGATGTGTATTCATGTGATTTTGTGCCTGCTTCACAAGGAGCTTAACTAAAACGCGGTGGCTCTGAGTGTACTGCCTTTAAAGGCAAGCAGATTTGATTTGTACTGATTGTTGTCTGTCCCTACCACACCTAATTGGAAATTGGAATGTATTGCACCCAATCACATCTCATTTGTGATTGTTCCACAATTGTACAACATGCCCCTGGCAACAAGATTAACAATTTCAGTTGATATGTGCCTCTACTGTGACAGACTCAGCCTTTCACTGTATTCAATTAACTTGAAGCCCTATAAGTGAGCATAGATCTCTTACGCATGTACCTTGAACATTAGAATACAAATTGTACGAAGAACAGAAGAACACAATGCAGGAAACTCTGATTCTGTGGCAGCTTCTCTACTCACACCTCTTCATGTTGCCAAGTATCCCTGCTGTTGCTGTTCCTCTGCTCTGTAGCTGGATAAACTCTATAATTTCTTTCTCTAACTTTAAAATATAGGAAGTGCTACCCATCTTTGAATCAGAAATTACCTTGACAAACTGAAAAGATAGTTTGAGGTCACGTTAGCAAGAAGTACAATTTCAAGGATAACGTCTCAAAAGACCATCTGAGCAATTCTTTGTGTCTTTTGTTACAGCACATTAAAAGGAAGAAACTCAAATTCACTTCTGCTAGCGGGAATTGGGATTTGACTTTTTTTTTTTTTTCTTTTGTGCAGTGATGGGTTTAGGTTCTGACAGAAGTCTCCTTTATAAGTGGTCCGGACCCTGTAATGACTTTTGCAACCCAGCAGAAGGGCAGTTGGGCTGTTGGTGTGACCTCTGCCTTGGGGGGGGGGTTCAGAGGAGTAAGCCACTGGGACCAGATAACTGAAATTAGGCAATGAAAATCTAGCTTGTTTGATTTTTTTCTTCTATAAAGATTTACTTTTAGGTCACTATAAGTCTATTTTCAGTAGTATTTGTTGAACTCAGATTCAATGTAAAACTATTTAAAGGACATTTGTAGTATAATGTGACAGACTAATACTAAAGACTATCAATTACCCTTCATGTAGTGTGAATGATATTAAAGACAAATGACGGAGCTTTTGAGATTGCAGTGATGGAATTTAACTTTAAAATCATCTACCGGTGAAGGGTTGGGATTTTGGATAGATGATAGGATCGATCAATCAATCAATCAATCAATCAATCAATCAATCAATCAATCAATCAATCAATCAATCAATCAATCAATCAACCAACCAACCAAGCAACCAACCAACCAACCAACCAACCAACCAACCAACCAACCAACCAACCAGCCAAATCAATCAAATCAATCAAATCGATCAAGATTCAAGATTCAAAGGGTTTATCATCATTTGCACATTAAGACCTTTCCCTGAACAATGAAATTCTTACTTTGCAGTCCACACTGACTGCCATAAAAATGATAAAATAAAGAATAAACTTTAAAAAACTAGATAGAAGATAAAGATAACATAAAAAAGATAAAAAAAAAAACGAGTAAACAATCTATGTACATAAATTTGCAGTGTGCTACATAAACCATTGTGCCACATTCGGCAATGCAAAAAACAGTCATGAGGTAGACAATGAGATGCATGTGCAATATCTATTATAAATATTAAGACACATGAAATAGTAAACAACACTGCAGTTACTGTGGTTGACAATATAAAAAGTCATTGTGCAGGGTGTGCAGGGTACAGGCCACTGTTGAGGAGTCTGATGGCAGACGGAAAGAATGAGTTTCTGAGTCTGGCTGTCCTGCATTTCAGAATCTTGTATCTCCTGCCTATGGGGAGAAGAGTGATCAGACCATGTTGGGGATGGGTGGGACTTTGATGATTGAGGCAGCTCTCCATTGGACTCCCTCCCTCCCTCCCTCCCTCCATCCATCCATCCATCCATCCATCCATCCCTCCATCCATCCATCCATCCATCCATCCATAAAAGTCAGTGAAACACAACTGAATGTGAAGCAATGTTTTTGCATTGTGTCCAAAATGGAACAATGAAAAATGTTTACTACATTTTCACAAAGTAAAAATACTTACATTCTAAACTATTCCTTATGCCTTTGATGGATTGGCGTATGATCGATCACCTGAGAAAAACATTTAAAAGCTCTCCTAATGGCCATTTATTTGCTAAATCTTGCCTCATTTATCTGAATGTATTGCACCGTGCGTTTTTCAGAAAGTTTAAATTGTATAGAAATGGAAAGAAGTGGAAAGCATCCCAGGTCAGCTGTGTGGGATCACTTTGATCTCCTTGAGGAGGAAAGGGTTAAATGTATGCATTGCATGCAACATCTGGCATTTTGCAATAATACCACATTAATGTGGAGACACCTACAGACCAAACATCCTGATGTTTTCATCAGTCCCAGAGCAACACAATCAAGCCAGCACTCTATTTATGGTATGTACATTAACTGTATTCAGAATCAGAAATACTACCAAAATAAAATTGTTAATTCATGATACTTTAGTGCAAATTTGTTTACAATAAATGTAAATTTTACACCAGAGAAAAAAAGGCATATTTGTTATACATCTACATATTCACACACATTTATGATTATTTCTAATATTGACAATACAAAGTAAAAGTTGCATATCAGCATTCATCCCCATTCAGTGTTTGTTTTTATTGTTCCCTGAAAGGGAGACAAAAGTAATTGGACTTTTTGACCTGATTGCTATGGATTCACAACCGTTTTCAATCGTGGAAGATGATGATTTCAGGAATTTTGTGATGAAACTTGACCCCATTACGTTCTCCCATCTAGAAATACATTGAAAACAATGCTGAAGTCCAGGTATGTTAAGAGTAAGGACAAAACAGTGGATGAAGTGAAAAAGGCCAATGCTGCGTGCTTGACTTTAGATATGTGGACTTCAATTAACACAGATACCTACTTGGCAGTAACACGCCACTTTGTTAGTGCAAGCAGCAAACTTGCCACCACTGTCCTTGGAGTGTCCAAATTACCTATGTCACACATAGCTGGGCACCTGAAGAAAGCCAAGAGTGTTCTTCTGCATTCATGGGGGATGAAGAACAAGGTCACATGTTTGATCACTGATATTGCACCTTATATAATTGCCTGTGCACAGATGTTATCATTGTGACACGCACCTTGTTTTGCGCACACACTGAATTTGGTAGTGAAAAGTCAGTCAGCAAACACCCGAGCTGCATGCATTACATCTGCAAATGGGCTTCTTTAAGTCTAGTTCCACAGCAAAGCAAAAGCTGTCAGACATTCAGGTACAAATAGGCAAACCTTTGATAAAACTCATCCAGGAAGTTGAGACGAGTTGGAACAGCGCTTATTTAATGGTTCTGTGTCTGCTGGAGCAGTGTGAAGCTGTGGCAGCAGTCTTGTCCTCCATGAACACCAATTCGATTCCTTTCAACAGTGTTGACCAAGACAGTCAGTGAGTGCCTTGAACTTATTGCTGCCTTCGACGAAGCAACTGTGGAATTGTCGTCTGAGAAGAAACTTTCTGTTTCAAAAATAATTCCATTGGTCTGATTGATTCATAACAAGATTCATGAGAAAGGTTAGAGATTAACCGATCTAACTGCCTCTCAGTAAGGCATTAATCTTCAAAGGAACTTGAGAGAACAATGTGGGGTGGAGCCTGTAAGGAATCTTGTGGTGACAACTCTTCTGGTTCCACAATCAATATAATCTTGCTGGACCTGACCGGAGGGGACAGAAAAAGAAGGAAGACAGCAAAAAGAAGCAAAAGAGAAAGCAGAAAGAAGAAAGAGGAGACAAAAATACAACAAATAGAAGGCAATGACCCTTCAATCCAAGCTATCACCAGACAACAAGCTGCTACACTTGTACAGAAACACACTAGAAAATTTCCTCCGGCTTTTACAGAAAAAAAACAGAGCTGACAGTGATCAACAGTTCCTAAATAATAACCAAAAAAAAAAAAAAAAACATATCAGGGGACAGGGGTGTGAGAGGTACCCACACAATTCCACAATTCAAATTTCTGGCATTTGGATCTTCAGAAAATTCATCCAAAGCTGTGAAAGCTTTGACATCTGAGTGCTTTACTGTCGCTCGAGCAACTTCTCAGCAACAGCTGAGTGCTTCTGTCCCACCAACATCAGCCACCACAGCCATGCCAGTGAAAATGATATGAGAGCCTCCGTTGATTTCTTCAACCCTTCTTGACAGCAGGGTGAGAGTGTTACTGTTTATGCGACTGCTGAAGTTCAGCACTATCTCTCAGCTCCATATCTTTCAAGAGGAGATGAACCTCTAGATTACTGGACTCAACATGCCACCATATTCCCTCATTTATTTCAGCTGGCCAAGATATATCTTTCCATCATTCCCTTGTGAGAGAATAATCTCCAAAGCAGGAGATATATTAAGCAAGAGGCAAAACCGTTTCAGCCCAAGTATAGTTAAACAGATCGTCTATCTTAATAAAAACACTTACATGGACAACAGTATGAATGTCCATATGTACAGAAGCACCACTACAAATATTAATGTTTATGTGTACAGGAGCACCCCATACAAATACTGACTGGTTAAAAATAATACAAATATCATGATAAAGTTGCAATAGATGAAATGACCCAAGACACATGAAAACATTTCAGTTTACTGAGATCAATATTTTGAAATCATGCTTTTTCATTTTTTTTAATGTTTTTCAATTGTTCCAAATGATTTGATCTCCTGAACACTCCATTTCTGCCATCACTAGTGATTTGCATACAAGATGGGTTAATTGGTTGCAAAGGTGACAGCGGTAACAGATTTCAGTTTTAAAGACATTTCTTCTCTGTGTACTTCAGGAAAGATGTCTAAAACTTCTGTTTTGTAAAGTTGAAGAAAGGGTTCTATCATCCATGGCTTTATATCTAAAATACAGTTAAAAAGGTCATCTGTAGGGTTAGTGACACAAGGAAGCATTTAAAGATTGAAAAGAATTGCATCTGAAATTTAACTGTGGGGATCATCAGCCAAGTTGCTGCTCTCCAGATTGGACTTAATGACAAGGAACTGATATGAAGCAATGAAGCATCTTCATAACTGGAGCAGGATTATCCATGACCAAGTGGAAAAGAACTATCTTAGTTTATATGGTAAAACTGCCATCCACCACCATATCATGACATTTGGTCATTAGCTAAAATGGAGAATGTTATTTAGCATTCACCTGTTCTCAACCTGTATTTATCACTTGCTAATTTTCCCAGGTTTTGAACATGGCTGCTGCAGGATACATTGTTGATCAAGGTTTTTGTAATACAACATATATGACTAAGTATTTCATTGCCTGTAATTCCTTATGTTGCCTTGTTTTCCTAACCATATCTACTTGTATTGCTTTATAAAATGATTAATGATGTAGTACTAGTGGGATATGGGGCTAAAACTGGGCTCAGTCAATTTCTGTGAATTTGTGAAGGTAAGCTTTGAGGAAGTAATGTCTTTCCCAGCCAGACTGGAGTTGTTAAACTAAAAGTTTATTGAAGATAAAATCTGGTAATTGCCAAATCAGTAATCAATAATATGGCTGACCCAACTGACTAGAATCAGGTCAATTTTCATACTGTCATCTATAAGTGATCAGACAAGTCTTTTGAGATTGTTGTACAGCAAGGCCTGACTGTAGTAAAACATATGCTTTGTCAGTTAAATATGTAATTACAAATTATATCACAATTAAAAAGAAAACTACATAGAAACAAGATAAAACAAATCAAAAATTCAAGGACAGTCAAATTTTGAACATGCAGGACAAATGTTTTTGAGTCCTTGATGGTACTGTCATGAAACAGTATTTATATGAATTTCTCCATTACCCTAGCATGCCTCAATCCATTGACAGTGCATTTAATAGTGGACATGCCACACAGCACACACCCTGTTTCAGTGTAATCTGAAGGAATGTGTTTGGATTTTAGATCCAGCAAAAATAGCATTCAGCTCAAAAGCACCTAAAGCTTTATTGTAGCAAAACTTATGAATAGAAAACAAACATAAGGCTTTGATAGAAAACAAGCTTAAACAAAACAGTTTGATTGAAAAGAATAGATTGTATATATATTTATATATATATATATGTGTGTGTGTGTGTGTGTGTGTCTGTGTGTGTGTAGGCAATGCATTGTTAAGGATCTTGAATCTTTGTAAAAGAAGATATTTGTAATGAAAAGTGAAAATTCAGATAAGAAAGTCAATTCTCTGAGCTCAGTTAATCAATCCCAGACAGCTTATTGCACACAGATAGTCAAACCACTGCATAAAACTGCTTCCTGTTGATTCAGATAGGTGCAATGTTATACCGACGTGAACTGCTTGCAAATTTTGTGACTGGCAGAGATCCAACTGTCATATCCATTTAACATTTCATGCGTTCTTCTTGTATCTGCATATAAAAGCCACTCACATCAATATGAAGTCACAGAGTGCTGCCAGAATGGAAAATCAATGACCACAAACATTTATTATGGAAAAATCAGCACAAAAGGCTTGTACTTTTACTGCTTGGGGTGAGATGTCCTAAAGGTGACATAGGCAGTCGAGTTTTAGGTTCACTTAGGACTCCACATTACCTTTGACTGGCACTGGTGCAAAGAGTCCACCTCTGGTGGTTGAAGAATGAGTGGCTTTTATCCACAGCTAGGTTAGGTGGGTTTTGCTGAAAAGATTTGCCATGTCAAATAAAGTGGAAGATACAAACACAAATCTTTTTTACTCTAAGGTATAACATATTTAATACAGTTTTAACAACAGCTGTATGCACCTCAGCAGGAATCTTACAGCTCTTAAAAGAGACAAACAGTACTCGAAGAATATGCTAAATTTAATTTCTTACATCTCATCACTCATCTATCTATTCCTGATTTATTCTTGTCATTAAGTTACATACAACAGTTTCAGTTGAATTAAAGCGGAAGGGGTTACGTTTTTACCGGCAGGGATGTTACCCACTGGCTGATTTTTTTTATTTATTTTTTTTTATTAAAATTTTATAAAACTGTGGACTAAACTTGTGTTTGATATCTCTTAGAGGGATGTGATGATTTCACTAAAATTCAAGTTATTTTATTACACGGTTGCATTGTAACAGCCATTTAGTTTAACTTCTTAGATATGATTGGTGACATGGAGGGGAAATAGATGTCTTATCATCATCCTTGGTCTCTCTGTCTATCTTCCTTGTTTCTTTCTTCCACTCTGTCTTTTTTCTTGTCTCTGAATAGCAATCAATAGTTATTATCTGCTGAGTGTCGCGTTAGACACAGCATACAGCCCCCATTCTGAGTTGATGGTGCTTTTTCATTATAGCTGACACTAGTCTAAACAAAGCAGGCCTATTTCCCTGCCACCAGACAAACTCTGTCTCCATAATGGCACCAGATAAAAGAGAAGCAGGAGGGAAAATTGAGTTTCACATAATGGGGAATCAGTAACTCAGGACTACTTCTTTTCTCACGTCATTTTTCCCTTTTCCATTTCTTTCTTTGAAGTATTTGGCTAATGCACCGACTATGTGGATGTTAATTTCTTACATCTCATCACTCGTCTGTCTATTCCTTATTTATTCTTGTCATTAAGTTACAGTTTCGCTCGTTTATCACTTACCCATCAGTCTGTCTGTCCATCGGTTTGTCCTCTCACCTTTCATTCCACTGTCAGTCTGTAGGTTTCTAGGAGGTGGGGTTGTTTTGTTTTGACAGGGTTGTTGTTTCATAAAATAAATAAATGATATCTGCGCAGCAGAGTGGAAAGCATAACGAATGGCAGTTGGAGAAAAGGCAATTTAGGGAGAAGTGCACTGGCTGGCAAAGGAACAGAATGGGTTTTTTACTGTGAAGTATAACCAATGCATTACAAAACACATCACCAGAGGTTTATTGAAAAAAGCCAATGACACCTCACTCCCCCCTTGCCCCCCACCAAATGGAAATGGCCAACATTATCACGGCCTACATGGTTAGGCTCTGAAAGTCACTTTCAGAAAGTCATGGAAGACATTTTTATTGCAATGGCAGGCACAAATAGAGGAGCCCCAGATGAATGACAGAGTGAGAGGTGGTTGTTTTACAATTCACTTACACATGTAGATGTGGATAGGTTTCCTTCAGGGTCAGGGTCACCATGGAGGGATGAATGTTCTCTTTTTCTTTATTATCATACAAAACTTTGCTATTACATACATATAGCATTTGTCTTGAGAATGAGGAAAATAACAGGAAAGCAAATTACCAATAAAACTTTGTATTTGTTAGTTCCAGTAGAAATTGTTTAGTAAAATTAAATCGTCAGTTAATCTGAAGCATATCTGAAGTATGCCACCCCTCTGTAGAATCCTAATCCTAATGTGGTGAAGGAATTTGATCCGGAGAGCTGTGTCATCAGGGCTCTTGATCTCGTAAGGTCAGCTTGAGACCAGAAACAGAAAGTCGCCTCACCCAGAAAAGGGAAACTGCAACAACCCCTGGAGACAGACTTGGGGGAGGCTTGCCAGCAATTACCAGGTGGCTTAGCTGGTCTTCAGTGCCCATGTGGAAAATGATGGAGTGAACTGGAGGGGTATGATTTGGCAGCATGGCCTCCTGAGCTGAACCTGAGTGGTGTTTTGCTATCAGACTTCTGTTCGAGTTATGGGTTTTTAAGTATTAAGTAGTTTATAAGTGCACTTGGTACAATTCACCTCGAGCTAAAAGTAAATAACTTCTGAAGTTGTATCATCTGACCTGTATGTCGTACTGTTAACTGGTCACCACCTACTGGTGACTTGATGTGGTATCAGGGATGGCTGTTGGTGAGACCTGGTAAACCCGAACAGATAGTAAGAGTGAATTGAGAATGTCTGAAGTGGCAAACCACAAACAAAACCTCAATGACTCGCAATTTTCAGTGATGCTGATGATTTCAATTACAATTGTCAAATCAAACTGAAAACTCTTAAAATGATGCCACCTGTACACTCTCGACACTCTTACAGACAAATTGTGATGCAGCTTTTTCTACTTTCACTCCTCAACTATTTTTTTTACAATTCCAGTGTATGATAAATTGAACAAAATAGATGTGAAATTGTGAATATTTGAGCAAATGAAAGAATTTAAGTCAATATTAGAAAGGAAGGCAAATGCAAAAAAAGCAAACAAAAAAAAACAAAAAACAAAGGCATCATAGGATACCTGGTTGCAGCAGGATGCTCGTTTTCTAGAGACACCCACTGTGTCTGTGTATATTTCAGAATAATTATGGTCATAATAACTGCACTGCTCCCTGGTTTGTGTCCCTGGGCCAGTAATGAAATGGACTTAGTGAACAATGAACTGTGAATGTATGTCAGACATTAAAGGAACAAAATATACTGCATTTTGGCTTAGATATTCATAGTGCCATTACAATTAGCACACATAACTTAGGTAAATACAATCAACATGCAGAGTCTGTTATGGTTTCAAATCAAAGTTGCGAATTGAAAACATATTTAGTTGTTTCTTTTTCTGAAGTTGGATGTTGAAATCACTGTGTAGAATGTTTTTTGGGACGCTGGAAGTCACTTTTTACTTCATGAATAGAAGATTAGTGGTGAAAGAAGTTCAGGCCTTTGTTTACTTCCACAGGCATATTTGTTGTATTTTGTACAGCAACATTTTCAGATTTTCTTTAGTTTTCATTGTCAGATTTAGATTTGACACTTCCATTTGCCTGACATGTATCTTGGCAGTAAGTGCTTATGCACATTGCCCATATTTATTTATTTATTTATTTATTTTTCGGTATTGTGAAAGTAAATATTTTTTTTTTTTTAAATTACAGAAAGAAGATTAAAAAATATATAAATATAGTACAATTAGTGCAACAAAGACTGGTCCTAACAGTTTTGCACAAACCTTAGTGTTGTACATTGTGTTTTCTATGTAGTACATTTGACTCTATGGAGTGCAGTGTGCTATATATGAACGGCAAAATTAAATTGTATTTATTGGATACTGGGGTAGCAGTGTTACCTATGCAATACCAAAATGACCCAATGCAAATTCTTTGTGTAAAAGCATTTTGATGGGGATAACACAGCCCTGTAAAAAATATACTCTACTGTCCGAAGGGAATGACTGAAAGACACTCAGGCATTGTCACATTAATACCTACGATTGAGCCTGTAAATGTCCAGATCTTATGCCCTGATCATTTCCTCGATTTTCTTTTTGGCTAGACCAGAGTTAAAAGATTTTTTTATTTGTAATTTATAGGTCTGGAAAATACTGTAATGGACAAAAATGACAAAATAGCTTTGGATAACAGACCCGGCATCTTGTGAGTTGTTTGAAAGCAATGATTGAAATTTCTCCCTGTTTAGGCCATTCACTTGTGGTGATTGTGCTCGGGTAATGTCTTGCCACTTTCTTGCAACATGAGCTTTTTCTGTGTTCTTAATCTTGATGTGGTTTGGACATACAGATGCCCAGGTTGGTTTCCTTATGGAATCTTATCAATTACTAAAGTAGTCGTCCCCGAATTCTCACATGACACATATTTATCACTACGAAGCAACCGCCACCACCCTGCTTCCTATAACACAGATAGATACAACCAGTTTTGATGAACAGTCATGTCAAATTTGTTTCTAGATGTGTTAGAAAGGGCAGAAACTTAGTTTTGAAATAATATTAAAAAAACTCCTTTGGACAGAAATAGTTTTTACAACACATTCCTAAAACTTATAGCTGAACAGATATAATAAATGTTACGTTTGTTTAGTGATGAGGTTAGTCAAGGCCTGTAGTTTCATTTGCTCAAATTGATTTCACTGTATTGTTTCATTTAGATTTTGCAGTTCCTTGTACAGATAGTGGATGTGTTTTTATTGTCACAGAGAAATATAGTAGCTCTGTGGGTCTTGTGCTTTGTGATTATCTTTTGTGCATTGAAAGCATTTACCCCCGCATGCTGAAGATCTAAGTATTAGAGTAATAGCTGTCTTGCTGACTGAACCCCACATTCCCCAACACAATATCGCCGTCCTTGCTGAGTAAATAGTAGTCTCATTTATTGTAGTAAACTACTTTTGCTGCCTTTGTATTTTGTGCATTGCAGCTAGATGAACGTTTTCCTGACATTCTCAGTACATGTTTATGTGTTTAAAAATGTTTACTTTGGTCAGAGATTTCCTCCAGGAGCTATACAGGATATGTTGGTAATCTCAGCCCCACAGATACATAATGTAATGATGATAAGATAGGGTGTAGCCCTCTGTGTTTGCTTGCTGACTAAAGGGACGAAAAAGCAACATGTGTAAAGAGTAATGAAAGAATCCCAATATCAGCATGAGCTCAGATACAAGTTATGATACATGGCGGGGACTGTGTGTATTTATTACAAATTAAAAGGAAGACACCATCAAAAGTTTTCCTTTTAGTAGTTTTTAATCACTGCTGACTTTGAAACTGAACATAATTAATATACCATCAGTGTTGAAAGTCTTACAGAGCTTGAAAGTGCAAGCATTTCACTTACTTTTAGAATTAAAATATGAGTGAGTAGTGAAATGGAAGAACTCAAACACCTGAAATTATAAACTATGGGAGAACTCAAAGAAATCACTAATGCTTGTTTTGTTAAAATAAATGGTTACAGAAAAGCTAAAAATCCTACTTATATTTACAACCATAGGGCGTAACTTTTAGGCCTCTTCTTGAAAATCGTTCCCCTCTGAAACAACAAAGTTTATTTGAATGCTTTTGGTGTCATAGTATAGGGAAGACTTGCAAAATTTGTTAAGACGTGTAAATATCAGTGTGTGTGTGTCACTGGTGAAGAGTAAATGAAGAATGCACACAGCAAAAATTTAATGAAAAGTGTTAGTTTTGTATATACATATATATATATATATATATATATATGTATATATGTATATAAACACTTTCAGGATCAGCTTCCCTTTGGAATAGCAGCTATAGCTCTAAACCTGATCTACAGCTGTAGCATATGTACAAGGCCAACTTTGATAAGTGAAGCAGAACAAATATGAATTTTCTAATGTACAAAAATATATATTTCTTTTGTATTAAATGGTGTTGACAAACTTTTCCCTTCATTTTTATTCAGGGACCAGTTTCCCTTAATGATTGTCTGTCCTTTTTACTCCTTGTCCCAGCATTGCAGAAAATTGATCTCATAGGATAAAGTGCCTGTGCATCATAATATATTGTCCTTACCCATTATTGATTATCCTTCAGCCCAGTATGACATGACTTCTTTGGAGAATTAGAGAAGAAAAAGAAGATGGATCTTTTTTTATACAATTTGGTGGAAGTCTACTATAATTACTTGCTACTACTGAATGTAAAATTGAAGGAAAAACCTCTCCTTACAGTCACAACAGGAATCCTCAGAGTTAAAAGCTACAATATGCAGGAAGAAAATATATCACATTTATGGATGCATTTGCATTTTGAAATGATGTAACATCAAATATGTAAGACTGTGTAGAAGATAACCTCTAAAATACCATAACAAATCACTAATGCCTCGGTTAATCTGCTTGTCTGAATGCAGTACTGTGCAGATCAGACTTTATCTCTGTTTACTATCTGTCTCCAGTCATTTCATAAGCTGAAATGTAGATAGCACAGCACCACAAGCCACACAGTCCTTCAGACCTAAATCACCCATATCTGTGCCCTTTCTCACAATCACACACACAAACACACTTGGATTTCCATCACTTCAGAGGACATTGCATTGACTGGAAACCATGCACAGCAATAACAGTACTTACCTAAAACTAGCTTTAAACTATCCTAACTTTAAAACTAAATGTATACCTTTATCTCCTTATATTATAGGTATATGCATTATGCACCTAAAAGGGAGCTAAGTTTCCATTGTGTGGCCAAGTGAGAATTTTAAAGACCCAAGGGATGGTCACTATCCTGTTCAATGGGATGCTTTCTGCACTACAAAACATCACTGAAATATTGTTATTTAGCGAAAATAGAAGTCAAAGGTCAAAGAGAGAACATGCAAACCCAGCCATGGAAGCAGAGCTCAAAGCTAATAGAAAAAAGTATTTATGAATAATTGATTTAATGTTATTTTATTGATTTTTGCAGGAAAGAAAGACAAAAAAAATGTTAAAATTTATTACTGAAATACCATAATCACATTAATCTCAAATTATACGCATGCTTATGGACCTGTATGTGCTGGTAGTAGTTATTGTGCATTCATTTAATAGCCCACAAATCACTTTTCAAATTGAATTAATATAAAACTATCAGAGCTGCCATCATATTTTAGTGCTTAAGTTTTCTATGAAAGACTTGTGCAGTCTAACTGCTTGTGAGTCATGATTTGTGGGTTTTGGTTTGGGTTTTTGTTAGATTTACTGTTACTGCTGTTACTTTATGTCCTTGTTTACTGTTTTATTTTGTAGCTTTGTCCTCTTTTGTATTCTGTTCAGTACACAGCTGTTCTTACTTTGCTGATTTCTCCACCTGGTCCTCGTTTAGTTATTTCTCCTCCTCAGTGTATAAATACCTGCCAGGTTATCATCATTGCGCTGTCTTTCTTTACATTATAGGTTTTGCTGTGCCTTTCTGTTGTGGCTTAATAAACCGCCTACATCCAGCCTGATCCTGCATTTAGGTCCTGTCTCCAAACCCACACCACACTGTGACATTGTGCAGTTTAACAGTTTACTTTGCTTTTGCAAAGCTTCTTTATTACCAGTTTTTGCATACATTAAAAATAAATGGTGCAAGGTCAACAGAACAGCTCTGGACTGTAGGTATATTAAAAGACAAAGATGCAAACCAAAGCTCTGTTTTATATCAGATGGTTCATTGCAGTAGAAGATTACTCCCATCTAAACGGAGTAAATCTCCAAATTGTATTAACCAGGAATTATATCTTAACTTCACATGCATACCATTGGTGAGATCATGAAATACAACAATGGATAGTTGCCTGTATTGTCTGAAATCAGTAAATATTTTAGTTTATGCTGTGTTGGTCCTTTAACCCCACAAGTCACATTAATTGTGAAGTATAGTAAGTATACATTCAATCGACCTGCTTCTGTAAAAATGACAAGTTTAACTGAGACTGCAATGACATTGGCAGAACTGCTGAGGATGCACGCCAATGTTTTCACTGGCTTTAATTATTCATTAAAAATGTGTTGTCTGTTTGTCCTGATAAGCCGTTTGCTCATTCCATTTGGTACAGCCATGCGAGCATAGCTGATTTAGCTAGCTGGGCTGTAGATGCTGCTCTCAACATTTCTATCTGCTCAGAGTCAATGTACTCAACAAAAACAACAACTTAGATTTGGATTGCCATCCACTTGCAGCTTTTCCACTTGAAATCATACTGAATTTTAATTGAAAAAACATTTCCATTTTCTTCCCACCCTCAAGTTATTTTAGCACTGTCAAACACACCAACTGCTTTTTTGACACTCTAACTTCCTGACAAAAGGACCAAAAGCTAAGGAATACAGCGTTAAAGCTCTCTCAACCAGCTGCATTTGTTAGCACTGAAGCACAAGGTTTAAATTGGCGGCTTATAGGTGACAGGTGTGTGGTCCTGCATTGCAACTATTTGTATTCATTTTACTTCATTTAAGAGCATGTGTGTGCCGTGGGAAGCAGAGGGATTAAAAAAAAGACAGTTTGATCAATTAAGCTTTCAACAGTGCTGTTCTGCTTTCCCTCTTCTAATCAGGTAGAGCCCCATTTCTCTGCCAAAAACCACACGAGGAGGGCACTCTAATAAAGAGTAAGATGCAGCCACATCAGCCCAATACAGAGCCAATGAGAGCTAAAACTTGTTTTTCCAACATTTCCAGCTCCCAAAAATCCTAAAAGAAGATTTGATGTTGGAGATGCTCAAAAGCCACCTTCACATCTTCCCCAGTGGTGGTAAAGTGGTTACTTTGGCAGTGATGTAAACCTTGGTCCAATCCTCTTGTGTAATGATTTGACAGCTGTGACCTTCATGGGAATGTGTCTAGTGACTCTGCAGGTGGAAAGCTGTTGTGACGCTGATATTGGTAGACAAACAACTCTTCAGGAAATGTGGTAGAAATAAAAGAAAATGTTTGGTGTTGGGGTGGGGTTGAAGATAGTAATTTGTCTGAGCATGGTAAGCAGAGTCACAGTTGCACATGGGTAAGGCCATAGTATATACTAACAGCAAATTAAAAGCATGTGCTGCTACTGTGGCGTAAGGTCAAGGTTCATGCCGAAAATAAATCATAATGAACTCTATTTTTTTTTCTTGTTCAGAAAGAATACAAACTCCGATGTTGTTTGTTTTCTCCCTTAGTCATTTGCTGACATGACAGATGTCAGTCACAGCCTGCATAGGTAAATTCTAACATCCAGATAACAGAATAATGTTAAATTGAAAGTCAGACTATATAGTGGTGCACTGTTGAGTAGTAATTTAATTTTCCTGTCATGCAAAACTCTTCAGTCATATTTTCCACAATACAAAGAAGTCACTCAGTAGATTTTGTTGTGTAGCCCAGAGGTGCATTTTGAGGCCTGAGGCATCATTCCATTTACCATACTGTGAAAGTAATTAAATCCAAGCACTGCCAGTATTCACTAGCATGAGGGTAAGGAAGGAGTGGGGTTTGGGGGGGGACGCCTCTCTGTGCTCCTCAAACAGCTCTCCATCTGTCTGATTGGATTGTGGTCCCAGGCAGAACCAGACATGACATGCACGCTGGAGGAGGCAGACCAAGCTGAGATCTCCAGCTAGCTTCATGCTGTTTTTAATACAACATGACCTAGCCAGGGGGATTCAAATGACGCAAACTAACGAAAGAAATAAATAAATGCTGTGTGTGTTTGTTGATAAGTGCACGGCTGGTGTTTTTGCTGTGATGTTTGTTTCTTGATGGAGCGTTGACAGATAACACATACAGTGTCGACTATAAAACGTTTAGTGTCAGCAGAGTATTGAAAGGGGCTAAGGCACTAAGATTCACTGTCAAGTGGGTTTAATGACTTAATGGCACAAAGATCCAATAGAAAAATAGCAGCATGAGACACAGATCACATTTTAATTGATTCCAATGACAACATAATGTGTATCAGAGGCAGCACTTAGGTCTCCCTGTGACTGGAGTGGTTTAGTAGAACTGTTTGGGATGACAACATTTCAAGACAAACTGCAATGTTATTTCTAATTTTAAAGCACTTATTCTAAATTGTGGAACATTTTTTAATGGATTTTTTTTTTAACTTTTGCTTTTTAAACTAGCTTGGTGGTGATATTCTTCTGCTCAGCTGTATCAGATAAAGGACAGACTCCTCTGTGAAATATCAAGTGAATCAAATATTTGAATGGATTTTCATTTCCCAAATTCAGGAACTTAAAAATAACAGGAACATCTTAACATGCATGTCATCTGAGGCCCAATATACGGTTTCTAGCATTGCAGCATTTCTTCCATTTGACCAGTAAAAAAACAAAAAAGTGGCCTTCGGTAAAGGACAAACACAGTATGACTTTAAAAAAGAATTTACAAATTGATATAGATTTCCTCAGCTTTTATGTTCCTGGTGCCTTTAATTTTTCTCACTCCCTGCTTTTTCACAGCTTGAACATAGTATGGCTACAAACAGTGGGTATCAAACATGGCAAAAAATCTAACAAGATTTCCTACAAGCGTCAGAATTCATAGCTTTTTTTTTTCCAAACTCAGTTATCAATGAGCAAGCTGAGACGAAATGCGTAGTATTTGAAGTATGTCTTTGATACAATCACTGTGGGACACAAGATTGAAAAGTTCATCTTCACTGTGTTTCACTTAAGTGCATGAAATAGCATTGCGATTGTACCATTTACTGCTGATAAACTATCTTACCTTCTGTTCTTTGGACAGTTGTTCCCTGCAAAGACCATTAGGACGTTGTGTCCTTGTCATGAGCTCAGCATGGAGGCACGAGTCTTACTTTTTACTTCTTTACTTCAACAGGAACTGTGGCCAAAAGTGGGGACTAAAAGAGAAAAAAAAGAGAAGAGAGAGCTAAAGGGAGACAAGGCTGAAGCAGACAGATACCCTCTGATTATAGCAATTGGGGCTTAGTGCTTTTTGAAAAGGTAGTGATTGAGGTGGGAGCAAGTCCTTAGAATTCTGAGCCAGAGCGACTGAGTAAAAACAATAACAGTTATGATGTGATCTTCTCGACGTGGGCACTGCACTGAACAAGCGGGGCCAGAGATGGACCTGAGGGAGAGAGCAGAGAAACTTCCTGTGGAGACACTGATCGAATATGGTGTTCAGTTTAGCAATGCCGTGCAAGAAAAGGGCAGAAAAGACACAGAGGAAGGACACAGGAAATAAAAGGGCAGAAAATGAAAGAAATGACAGGTTTATGTGTGACCGTACAACCAAGATGCGTTTCAATGTTACAATGCCATGTATGGGTTTTCCTTTTTTTGCTGTTTTTCCTGCGTAATACCCCTTATAAATGCTTACAGTATGCAGTCAGAAAAATCTTCACTTTCCTCTGTCTGCATCCTTTTCTCTTTTTTTCTTTTTTTTCATCGTTTCACCAATATTACACCAAAACTGACTTCGACACCTGGCCACTTGGCCCTTTATCCATTTTTCCTCAAATATGCAATATAAACCAAAGAAGAAAAATAAACACAATCATTTTGTTGATTCATCATAAGCTTGTCAGAACACAAACTCTTGGCTAATCTCCAACTCTCAGTTGTTATTAATGAGTGTTGATGTTCTTGATCATCCTTCCCTGGTTGTAATTGCTTTGCTATGACATTTGATTTATGGCATATCATGCAGTAGGGGTCACCTTGTATCTTTATCACCACAATATGCTGCTCTTCTTTTAAAACCTTTCAAACTGTCTTCATTTTCCTGGTGTTATAAACCGTCACTGGCTCATCTACCAATCTAACCTTGGCTTTTTTCTCATTCTCATTTTTCTATCAATTGCTTTATTTTTATTTATTTTCCTCTGCCATATGAACCATCTTCACCAGCTCTCTGCTCACCCAAAATGTCGACATTCATCTCATCATCCAGGAACAACTCAACAGTCCCACTAACATGCTGTATTAGAGAGAGAGATGGAATGTGAGATGCGGTCTCCATCTAATTTCCCGCTGTTGTAAATTGAAGAAAGGGGGAAAAAAATTGGAGGCAATGTGGAAGTCCTCTGACAAACTAATGAAAAATATCAAATCAGGATAATCCACAAAGTAATCATAAACTCTTTTCAACTACTTTGAAACTGGGAAATTTGTCACCATACGTTCCTTGTATGAGACTGAAAAAGATACTGGGAAAACTTAAAAGAAATAATACATGCAAAGACTAATAAAACATTATTGCTTTGGATTAAATATGTATTATCTTGATGTGATATCTCACTTTTATCTTTTTCTCTGGTTTTCAAGCACCTCTGCGCTGCAACATCACTTACAGTATCTCATATGCAAGCCGGTAACAAGTACCATCCAGAGAATGGATAAAACACATATATGCTTGGCAGGCTGGTGGCTGTGGTGAACATCAGTATTATTCTTTTCTTAGAAAAACTTGGCCCTGGACTTGCCAGTGGTAAAGACACTTCACTACTTTTGCAGACAGGTTGGAACTTTATTAATTCATTCAAGAGTAGGAATGAATATGTTTTATTGCAGTTTTTCAGGTTATACCAGGTGCCTTAAACCATAAATGTGCAGAGACCATCCTCCTCCAAAATATGACCCAAATTGGATTGGATTAGTCCAAGCTGGCCAAAATTCCTTACATTTACATTTGAAGAGTAGGGAAGCACTTGCTGATGTGCAACAGCCTAACCAAGTAGTTTTCTGCCTGACCTGTTGTGATGTAGCCTGGAAAAATAAAACTGTCTTGAATACCGAATACAGTGTGTTCCAAGTTATTATGCTTGTAAGCACGTGGGACGCCGCTGGAAGCTGTTGATGAAAAAAAAATAAATAAAAAAAAAACAGAAAAAGAATCAATCAATTAGAATAAATAAGAACACAAATTTAGAGCCTCGAATGGCACCCTTCCCTCCTAATCTGTCTTAAAAATATAAGATAAAGAAATACAGATAACACCAAATACCCCTGTTATTGTTTGAGTGACCTGTCCGTAACCTGTACTACACAGTACTACACAGTGCACTGTGGGAGAGAGCGGAAAGGGGACGGGTTATTGGGGGTGTATCTCAGGCAGCGGTTATTATTGACAGATGTCAACAACTCGTCCAAATGCCAAGGAGCAACTTTAAGAAAGTGAAGAAAGGAGACATGGTCTAAAATTACAATACTAGTCAACTTGTCATTTGTTCCAGCTAGGGGCTAGCTGAGCTGAACAAAAACAGCTTCCTTATGATTCTGGTGTAGCTGCAGTGAGACTATATAACTATGGTTCAGCCTCATATTTTAGGGAATAATAATCACAGCTGGATGATAATTTATGTTTTTTTTAACATTTTAATTTTTAGTCCATGTACTGCTTGTACAGTACAGTAACGGATAAAACTATTCTGTCCAGATTCAGCGAGAAAGTACTTCAGAGGCCTTCAGAAGCTGCTGCAGAGGTGTTTTGTCTCATATGTTCATCACCTGCTGAAAAATGGAAGTTTCTCTGATATCGCTGCTTTGTATGTAGTCATCATTATTATTATTAGTCATTCATTTTATTACTAAATTATTATTGAATGTTACAGTTAAACTTGGTTACTAATAACAGTAAATATAGATCAAAGTTAAAATTAAGTTTATTGAAACAGTAGCTACTTTAAATGAAGTTGACTGAATGCAGTGGTGTAACTGTGGATGTTCTGTCTGAATCCAGCAATCAAACACCAGCAGCAACAACAACAGATGAAAACAGGTGAGTTCTATAATTGTTAGAGCAGCAGTCTTATTTCTAATGTCAATATGCCCAAATCCAGACACATTTTGGATATAATTCTATCACTGTCAAACTGTAATCTTCTCTAGGGCACCAACATGGCTAGAGCCATTTCACTGAATGAAAATTTTGGGCTGTAGTTCATTTCTGTAAGGTTTTGCTTCCACGCTATTAATCAAGTCACAGTTTTGGGAAAAAAGAAGGACCACTTCAAATGAAAAGGGTAAAAAGGATTTTATTAATTTTGACACCAAAGTTTCCAACTATCAGCCCACAACCAGTAACAGATAGACTAACTAGCAGTACTCAGAGATTGCAGTCCTCTGCCAAGGCATTGTACTTTTTATGAGTTAGAAGCTCTAATTGCAAAATTATCACTATCTTCCCATAGTTAAGAATCCTATAAAAATTTCCTGGATCCAAGCAGTGATCCAGATCGCCCAAAAAAAATCTAATCACTTGTTCCTTATTCCATTTCTGAGATTTCTTAGAAATTTAATCAAAATCTGTCCATAACTAACCATGACTCACAACCACTGTCCATAACCAACACGGCCAACTACATGACCTCTGGAAGTAACAAGAAAAAAAAAAAAAAAAAGAAATCAGAAAGCTGCTGACTCAGTGTTAATATTGATAAATGATGGTTAAAAAAAAAAAAAAAAAGACAACAACAACAAAAACCTCTTCTCACAATCCACACAATGATTTAATTCAGTTTTCTCTCCTCGGTTCTGGCAGGTAGCTGCATCCCACCGGACCTACACGTCACCTATGGCCGTGATGCAGACACAGATGCCACATGAGAATACACTACTGTTTAAAAGTTTGGGGTCACTTTGCCATGGGATTCAATAGGGAAGTGACCCCAAACTTTTGAACGGTAGAGTAAATCCACCTTAAGAGGTAGCTTCACATTCAGTCAGGAATAAAACCATTCAAGTATAAAACATTAGCATGAATATAAAATTGCAAGGCACTCGATTATTATCACCTCCTAAATTCGCTCTACATTGAGCTCAACTCTTATTCTTAACTCTACGACTTCTAATGACTTGTTAGGGGAGGGCTGATTCCTTTTCTCTATGCATGTTGTTTATAATGTTAAATCCGATAATTTCCACCTGATTCTGATCATTTGAAAATTACATGATTGGCCCCGATTTCCGATCACGTGATCGGATCAGGACATCCCTTGTTTAAAATATTTGAACGATTCAGCCGGTTGTCAGTCAAGAAAAGAAACAATGGACTACATCAATGTCCTTCATGGGTCAGTGGTCAGGAACGAAAGTTCTGTACCGACTATTTGGAATGAATTACTCAGTTACAGGGAACACAGCGAAAAAAATCTGCAAGCTGGCCCAGTGTTACCTTGGTCACTGACCAACTTAGTTTTATGGAGCAGTCAGACAAATAAATAAACTGTGAATAAACAAAAACATTTTGGCCCACTGAGAAAATGCCGTGTATGTCTGATGGCCAGTCTGTCACTAACTGGTAGTCTCACCATGGCCCTCCCAGCTCCTACAAAAAAAGCCCCTCAGGGAGACTGGCAGTGGGATGTACCCAGGAAATGATTCCAGTCTTTGACAGCCACAAAAATTTTTTTTGTTTGCTTTGCTCACGAACAAATCTTTGCAAAGTCTCTTCTATTTATCTTTACAAATACGAATATTTTTTTATAACCATGCAAATCCTTTTCTATACATTCACAAACTTGAATTTCTTGGCCAAATTGTGTTTTTTTTAAAGGGTGATGAAGCTTGATTTATGAATACAAAGTTAAAATTGTATAACGTGAGGGTTCAATATGTGGTGGGTGGTTCACTCTCTACAGCAGGGATCACCAACTCTGAACTTTTTGAGCCAGTGTCCTGCAGGTTTTCAATATATCCATAATAATGGGTCGTTATGAGGCTGGTGCAGATCTTGACAACAAGCTGTTGAAAAGTTATGAACCATTTCATATGAACCAGGTGTGTTGCAGCAGGGATGCAGTGAAAACCTGCAGGACACTGGCTCAAGAGGTTTGTGATCCCTGCTCTAGAGGGATAAGCAACAGGATGGAGATGATTACTTATTGAGCAGCCTTTACTTTTATTCACATCTCAGTCACTTTACAATCACTCTTGTTTTAAAATGGAACTAGGTAGAGTTAAACCTATGAAGATTACTTTTTATCACAAATATGTAACTAGTCAATGCCGTAACACATAATTAGCACCTTAAACAAATTTACTCCAATGCATTAATTAATTTGAATCTCGCAATAATTTGCAATCATTCATTTACAACCACAAAATCTTTATGACTCCATATTGAGCCCATATTAATAGCCCATGCTTGGGAACTGTGTAGCTTTAGATTTTATATATATATATATATATATATATATATATATATATATATATATATATATATATATATAATGGGCTGAACTGTTAAGGGCTTTTCTAAGTAATGAGAAAAAATGTTATGGTGAATGTTAAATTTAATAGGGAGCCAGAGAAGGGAAACTAATACAGGCGATGGATGTGCTGGTCAGAACTCTGGCTGCAGAGTTGTGGCGTAAATGAAGAATTTTAAAAGATGTATTGACAACCTTTGAAGAAATAAAAGCATGTACTACTTTTTTGGCAACAGATTGGTACAAAATGTTTTTGATTTTAGGTAAGCTCCTTCAGTGAAAGCATGATAATGATTGCTCATATCAAAGCTCAGTATGAAATCTGCTAACCTGGATTTTTCTCAACCCCAACAAATATACGGTATGCTAACAATGGATGATATGCCACTGGCAAACCTCAGGTACAGTGAGGAAAATAAGTATTTGAACACCCTGCTATTTTGCAAGTACTCCCACTTAGAAATCATGGAGGGGTCTGTAATTTTTATCGTAGGTGCATGTCCACTGTGAGAGACTTAATCTAAAAAAAATCCTGAAATTACAATGTATGATTTTTTTACAATTTATTTATATGACACAATTGCAAAATAAGTATTTGAACACCTGTCTATCAGCTAGAATTCTGACCCTCAAAGACCTGTTAGTCTGCCTTTAAAAAGTCCACCTCCACTCCACTTATTATCCTAAATTAGAAGCACCTGTTTGAGGTCGATAGCTGCATAAAGACACCTGTCCACCCCATACAATCAGTAAGACTCCAACTACTACCATGGCCAAGACCAAAGAGCTGTCCAAAGACACCAGAGACAAAATTGTAGACCTCCACAAGGCTGGAAAGGGCTATGGGGCAATTGCCAAGCAGCTTGGTGAAAAAAGATCCACTGTTGGAGCAATCATTAGAAAATGGAAGAAGCTAAACATGACTGTCAATCTCCCTCAGACTGGGGTCTCAATGATCCTAAGAAAGGTGAGGAGCTAGTCAATGACCTGTAAAGAGCTGGGACCACCGTTTCCAAGGTTACTGTTGGTAAACACTAAGACGTCATGGTTTCAAATCATGCATGGCACGGAACGTTCCCCTGCTTAAACCAGCACATGTCAAGGCCCGTCTTAAATTTGCCAATGACCATTTGGATGATCCAGAGGAGTCATGGGAGAAAGTCATGTGGTCAGATGAGACCAAAATAGAACTTTTTGGTCTTAATTCCACTCACCGTGTTTGGAGGAAGAAGAATGATGAGCACCATCCCAATTACACCATCTCTACTGTGAAGCATGGGGGTGGTAGCTTCATGCTTTGGGGGTGTTTTTCTGCACATGGGACAGGGCGACTGCACTGTATTAAGGAGAGGATTACCAGGGCCATGTATTGCAAGATTTTGTGGAACAACCCTCAGTTAGAGCACCGAAGATGGGCCGTGGCTGGGTCTTCCAACATGACAATGACCCAAAGCACACAACCAAGATAACCAAGGAGTGGCTCTGTAAGAAGCATATCAAGGTTCTGGAGTGGCCTAGCCAGTCTCCAGACCTAAACCCAATAGAAAATCTTTAGAGGGAGCTCAAACTCCATGTTTCTCAGCGACAGCCCAGAAACCTGACTGATCTAGAGAAGATCTGTGTGGAGGAGTGGGCCAAAATCCCTCCTGCAGTGTGTGCAAACCTGGTGAAAAACTACAGGAAACGTTTGACCTCTGTAATTGCAAAGAAAGGCTACTGTACCAAATATTAACATTGATTTTCTCAGGTGTTCAAATACTTATTTGCAGCTGTATCATACAAATAAATTGTTATAAAAATCATACATTGTGATTTCAGGATTTTTTTAGATTATGTCTCTTGCAGTGGACATGCACCTACGATGAAAATTTCAGACCCCTCCATGATTTCTAAGTAGGAGTACTTGCAAAATAGCAGGGTGTTCAAATACTTATTTTCCTCCCTGTATATCATGAGGAAATGCAACCTCAGTGAAATATACTGCAAAGAAAAAATGTTCTTAGAACTGAGCCTGTTGGGTCATAGAAAAGAAAAAAAACTGACTTGTGTTTAGATGCTGTTATGTTGAAGGTAAGTTATCAAGGCAGCTTCCAGTATAATACATTTTCAAGGGTATTTCAAGATTTTTACCAGAAACTTGCAGCAAAGGGAGAGAAAGTGGCTGTATGGTGCTGTCTTCCAGGGGTGACTTTTTGATCCTGCAAGATGAGGAGAAGTCAAATTCATTCTGTAGAGTGCTTTTATTTCTCATGTAGTGATCTGATAGCCCACAGGTAGCCGCTGTCTCCTGCTGTGTCTTATTCTGTATTGATAGATTCCTTTTCAAACACACCTCCCTCACTCCCTGTCTCCTGCGGTGCCGGTGTGCTACTGTTCTTCATAGTTAGCCCTGATGCTAGGTCTAATCTTTAGACACGGCAAGCAAAGACGTAGTGATTCCCTTTCAAAAAGAGAAGACAAGGGCAGGTTGTGTTCACAGAATATGACATATGTCTAAAATGGGTTCCTGTTATGCTGATATGACTCCTCCTGAGGCGTTTCATTGACAACTCACAGCAGGGGACTGTCGATTAATCTCTTCTCTGGACTGGCATTCAGTATAGCAAATGGACTTCTCAGATGGATATCCCATTGAAGTAATGAGACATGGTAAAGAGAGGATACAGAGAATACAAAACTTTTTTCTAACCAGCTTCAATACAGCTTTGTTAAGGGTAGAGGAAAAAAAAAAAACTTTTTTAATTAATCAAGTTGTGCTCATAACAGCTTGATTGGGATTTTTCAGAGAAAAATGGCTCATTATTGCTGATATTAAAAGTAAGAACGCTTGTTTATAGAGGCCAAATTATATATTTATACATTTGGTCTATATGGAATGTGATTTATGTGTTGTGTTCTAATTGTCATTAATAAATTTCCTCAACATTTAAAAACAAAATGATGCAGAAAACTGTCTGTGGAAAATTACATCACATGACTTTTGATGACCTGGCCATTCGTAAATAGCTCAGTTTCTTTTTCAATAAACTGGTGCTGTAAAGCCTTTGTAGTAACAGCAATTAACAGAGGTGTGTTAGCATAATGAGTCCCCTTGCTGAACTTCATGAGAAACATAAGGCTGCTTGGTCTGAGGTATACACAAACTTCTTCTTTGTGGAGGTGGAGGGAAAGCATATTGATTAACTCCTGCTGTTTTGTCAAGTCAGAGAAAACCCTAAATATAAAATAGGCACCTTCAACCCCTCTTACTGAAGTTCAAAGAAACAATGGGGATTCATGTTTCTTTGACGGGGCTAGAGTGGATGAATTGCACAGACATAAGATAATTTTTGTTGAAACTAACTTGTGCTCACAATCACTGTCAAAGACAAACTGTATTTATAGAAGGATGAAAGACTACAAGACTACAAATAAAAGACCATTTAATTAGATTTTGAAACATTCACAAAAAATATATATGTCTACACAAATATAACAGGTCTTATCAACATATATATATATACAAATATTTACTTTGTCATGTTTGTTTAATTTAATAATTCTCCAAACATCGCCTGAAACTGATGGAGGTTATGGATAGGAATCAATTAGCAGGTAAACATTCAATAAAATCTAAGCAAAACAAAGAAGAACATGCAAATATGGCACTTAATTGTTCATTAATTATGCCATAAATCATTGTGACACTGACAGTCAGTCTAAATTACAGATGTCACCGCTGGCCAAGTTCTTTATAAAACTCCACTATCCAACCATATCCACAACTCACCTTGTTGTGCCACAAGCATAGGTCATAGAAATTTTGACTTTACATTTTTCCTGACTATAATACCTGTTTAAGTATTACAGTAACAAAAATCACTTTTCTTTTCTTTTCTTTTCTTTTCTTTTCTTTTCTTTTCTTTTCTTTTCTTTTCTTTTCTTTTCTTTTCAATTCAATCTTTATTACAGACTCAGGGTCCAAGATAAAATGATAAAACCATAATTAAACAAACTAAATACAATAAAAATAAAATTAAGAAATATATGTCAGCGCCCCACAAGAAAGCAACTGTACCAATGCCTCAACAATCAAGATTGGTATAAAGTGTTAAATTGGACATTAGTTATTACCATAATAATTATATTTTCTGAGGAATGGGGACAACAAATACATTTAAACATTGAACTTGTTAAAACAACCATTTCCCTGCTATGTTCACACTCATGTTTTTAATATGTTCAACAGAGACCAGCTGCTTTATTATGAGCCAGCTTTTTCATAGCTTGATACACTTCACTTGACAAAATCACAATTTTATCATTGCCCTCAATATTGCCCACCTTATACAAATCTCTTTTAACACAATTAAATAAATTGTTGTAGTGCTGGCTCCAAAATTTAACTTTATTGTCTAATCCAGTAATTCCATCTACAGTACATAAGAGACATTTTACATTTATTAGGAGCCCTCATCTCTTTCCAAAAATCTCCGCCATGAAATCTGCCCTCGTAGTTTCTTTGTGTTTACATGTGACACAAACAGCTTTATATTTTGCATTAGTGAGCTCTTTAAACTCAGACGCAGGCCGTTGTCTGGGTCTACCTGCCATTACCCATGACCTTGTAGCTGCAGCTTCAGCATGATATTTAGCTACGTATTCCAACCTGGCTTGATATTCTGTACTTTATTCATGCACTTAAAATGAAGAGCTTTAGATAGCTTTTATAAGGTGTATATATATTTAGAATAATGAATTCACTATTATCATGCTTGAATTGAATGGCTATTCACCAGTGAAGACCTAGCCTGATCACATTTATTGACAAGTTGAGCATCTTATTACACAGGATTGCTACACCTCCTGGAACTCTACCTCTAACCATTTCCATAATATGATCAGTTATTGATTCCCCCACCCCATGAAAGTTATCATGAACTGAATTTACCAAAATCCTGTTTTGTTAAAGAATAAGTCTCCTGTAAACATAAGAAATGTCAGCAATGCATTGGCAAGCTTTATCCCCTGCACTGTGATCTGAGCACAGGACACAACAGTTATAAGACAAAACACCAATATTAATTTATAGTGACTGATTAAGAGTACCACCAGACAGTCCCCCCGATATCGTCTGGGTAGCCTTTGATCCAGTGACTCCAGCCTGATGGGGCTCATAAAAGTGTAGAATAAATCCTTCTTCTGGCAAAAGTTTCACCAACATAATTATACTCTGCAGAGACGTTAAATTAGCCACATCTACTGTGTGCAGTGTTTATCTTTTGTCAGGTAACCCAGCAGCAGCCAAGTTTTTCCTCAAGATACAAAGTTACAGTGTTGATTCACGATGACATTTTTTTTACAATGTATTGAACCTATTCATCAAATTTTTACACTCATATCATCATTTCCAGGGTGGTAGTGGCAGCTGGAATAGGACTATCATTGGAGTACATAGCCTCAAAGAGGATCTATTTTGCTTTTGTGGTTTTTCTGGCAGCCCCTACAGACCATCTTCACAAATGAACTACAGGGAACAAAGCAGGAGGGATTTTGCCCTGCTAAAACATATGTTATTTGATTTCCCCTTCTTTGTGTGCACTGTACATTTGCAGTCTGGTTGCATCTTAGAGCTGGCAGTGACAGCTATTTAGCATTATATTTGAATGCCTTTAAAAAGACCTCTTCAAAGGAGTACAGGTATGCTAACAGGGAGTAGAACTAATAGCAGATGGTGTTGAAACTCCATGTTCACATCAGGGGGTGTTTCAAGTCTTCAGCCTTCATTAATGCTTTGAATAATGAAGTAAGCTTCACATACTTGCTTCATCACGGCTATGCCATAAATGGAACAAAAGGCAGGTTACAGTTTGATTGCAACAAGTCATGTTTATGGATAACCAGACAACCACATTTGGTTGGCCTGCTGCACCACATGATCAAACTCAGTCAAACCTGTCTGTGATGATGTACTAATGGTGGATAAGGAATAGCATCTTACATTATCATCACAATTTTTTTCAATGTTTTCAAGCAAAAGCTCCTTATCTTCAAGTTTTTTTTTAACATTTAGAATTTTATAAAATGTGAGTAAAATTTGTTACAGCTGGTTCATGAAATATCGAAGTTTAAGTGCAAGTCTGCCAGTCAGACAATGGGGGGGGGGGGCTTCACAGGCTGAACTTCTGTAATTTAAACTAAACTTTTAATGTTAAAATAGAGGTATCTTATCTCTAGATTCATCTATCTTTTGAGCTTGTAAATCAATATTAAAAAGTTATTCCGAAGGCTGTATATGTACCATAAATAGAGCTGAGCAACACATGAATTTTTTACTCACATGATTTTCTGCATTTATTATGTTATATAATAATGACTTGAAATAAATGCTGGATTCAAAAGTTCTTTATTATAAAAGTCCTGAAATATGCATAAGTTCAGTAACTTTTGGTTTTAAAAACACTGACCTTAACAGCTGTGTTTCTTTACATAGGAGCAGTTAAAACATGTCTTGTAAATATTTCTTTTTCTTTATACCAGCATGTCAAACAACTACAAATCCTCTCAGTGCTGGCTTTTTTAGATGAGCTGTTTTATGCCAATCTGAGAACTAAGGACATTTAAAGAACATACTTTAAACTTTCATTATTGTCTTTGTACAAAAAGTCTCATTGTTCAGCATCATCAGCTTGTTTCTTGACCTTATCTCAATCGAACAAGCGACAGTACACTCATGAATCCTGTCACCAAGCGCTACACTGCATTTGGTTTACTGTGTTCTCTCTTTCCCTGCCACTCACACTTCCTTATCTTCGTTCTCTACTCTTTTTAATCCAGTCTATCCAGTCCTCTCTTATTGCCCTCAACCCTCCATTTAATCATCCCTCCATGTGTCTTTGTGACACTGCTTCCCTCTCTGTATATAGACCTCCATCGCTAGGCAGGCAGTGGGATGTGCAGACAGAGGCAGGATTCAGGGGTCATTTTACAAGTGTAGCTGTTAATTAGCAGAATTGTAATGAATCATTTCAAAGGGAGATGGTGTGGACAGACAATTCAGCTCCCCATTTCATCCTGTGCTTTTTTTTTTCTCCCTCTTGCAGCTTCTCTCTTAGTTCTACTTCACAAACACTTGATCACTTCTATTTCCATGGACACAGACACCTCTCCCTGTCCACATTAGCATGTTTTGTAGAATAAGCACCACTTGGACAAAGCCACACAGTTTTCTCATTCTACCTATGACATTTAATTTCACACGCACCGCTCTGGCTGTATAAGTTTCACCATTTATGACACCTGCTGACCTTAAAGTGAGGTCTCTGATATGCAAAACAGTTCTCCACATCTCCAGTAGCATTAGGAGAAAAAATGAATCTAGACAATCTTTTGTCACAGACACTCTGAACACTTAATTCTCCAAATGATAAATATTTTTAACCAAACCAGTTAGAAATGACATTTTGGAGTTGAGTTTTGTTATGGATTATTTTGATTATATTTTTGCTTATTTGCTTAAAAAAAAAACCTCATCTGAAAGTGAAGCTGTTTAAACTGTCATCAAATCATTTTACTCTATCAAAAATATTCTGACCAAATCTTGATTTCCAGTCAGGCCAAGAGGACGGTGTATTAGCACACAAGGCTGGATATTATTTCAGTCTGCTGAACACATGAAAAGCATCTTAAATAGTTTTGAGACAAATGAAAAGCTATTCAGCCACCAAATATCACTTCTGATCGAGTATCCTTGTAGCGTTATGCGAGGTGGGGTTATGTATTGGAGAGATCAACAGTCAATACCACAAAGAAAGGCAAACCAAATAGGATCAAGAGTTTACTTAACCTGTGCTGTATTTGAAATGTGAGAAATCAAAGCAACTGCATGAAGAAGAAAAATGTTAGTGCAAACTAGACAAAGGTTGATGGAAATAGAATACCTTTCAATATGCAAATTTCCTCTGCTAAAGTAATGATGAAGTTCCAAAATTACAATCTGATTGCTCATCCACAGTGATAAGGCAGTTGATTAACATGCAAGATGGTTAATAAATGGATTTTATCAGTGAAAGAAAAGGAATTTAATTGAATGAGAAGGTGAAATATTATAATATATTCCTGCTTCAGCACTTTATACATTTTCTCCTGGTACATCACAGCTTCTGTCATAGGTAGACCATCATAACCTACCATGCTGCCAAAATGTTCAGCTGAGCTTCTTAATAGTAATTCAAGTATGCAAGAACCTATCCTCGTCCCATGCCTTTCAGGTTCAACTTCTTTGAATGACAGGGAAACAGTGTGTGTGTGTGTGTGTGTGTGTTTGTATGAAAGTGCACATGAAAATAGTGAAAGGAGAAGTGTTCAGGTGATGATATTGGAGCCTTGATTGATGCATACTTCTGCCTCTGGCAAGGAATCAATGACATGGTTGCCGGTACGAATCAAGCTCACAGCTGTCAGAACAATAAAGCGTCGCTCAGCTGAGATTTGAGACCGGTGGATGGATTGTTTTAAGCAAAATTAAACAACAGTGGCCTGGTAGACATATTGTGAATGTCTGTGTGTGTTGGGGGAAGAATCAAAGCAGGAGGAGTTTCTGAGAGAACTGAAACAGACATAAATGCAAAGTGTGAAAGTGTGCAACACTAAAATATATTTTAAATTATTTTATTATTCTTCTAAATGAAAGATTGAAAGGAAGCTTTACATGTCAAGGCAGCCTGTTGGCATTTTATTTTTTTATTTTTTTATTTTTCTGTCTTGTTCCAGTTTAAAATGAAATACTTGAAATCTCTGTGGAGCGATGATTTACCAGACAGAACAAACGTCCTCAACATCAACCTTCCACCTTCACAAAGAAACCTAGATAATGAAAACAGGTTTTTAATAAGTGAAGACTGAACTAAGGAAGAGTAAAACTGTCTTCTTTCTTGCCTCATACACTATCAAAGCTCTCTCCTGGACACTTCAGAATGAGTGGAGGTCACTGTGAATTGCACTGAGAAAAAAAAAAAAAAAAAGTCTCACGTTGTTCCAAGCAAGGAATTTTTTTTCCATCACCCCTCCTAGAGCCAACGTTGCGTTAGTCACAGCAGCGAGCTAATGCAGAATAAGATATGAAGGGTAAATGGCATGTGTGAGAAGCCTGGTAATCACAGGAACAAGATATTCAACCTAGCTTGTACAGTGTCTAATAAAGAAAATTAGGTACTGATAAAATCCCAAATATTAATTAATTTTTTTAATTGTAATTGTAGAGACACTGAAAACATTTTAAATGGCAGAGATCTCAACAACAAGGCTGGTTCTGTAACATCTAAGTCAATTAGTTTTGTCTGAACCAAAGGTCCCAATTATACATGCAGCTGATATTTACAGTAGAATTCTGTGACATTTGACTGTAGTGTTTTAGATCAGCAGTGTTATTAATCATCTTTCAATGACATCTAATATAGCAAACCTACATCTGAGATGATAATACAACTTCTAATTGAAAATGCCAATATTACCAATAAGGTTAGCTCTAGAATTGAAAAGTCTTCTCCGCTTTTGTGCAAAATTCCTTCTTACTACAGTTTACATATTTATTTCAGTTGGTGTACAGTGAATAGGTGTAGAAATATCTGTTAAGTCAGTGATCAATGGACTGGAAACACCTGTTTTGATATACTTCACTTATGTCGGTCCTGCTTGCATTTCTCTCAGAATCACTGAGATGATGCATAACATGTGTTCTGCATCTCCCAGGGTGAATCAAATTGAATCCCGCTTACTGAAAACAAAACAAAAAGAGTATGATTCACTCATTTGTGACCATCAAATAGTGTGGTAAATGTGTTTGTGCTCAAGTGTCACGGAAAAAGGGTTCAGAGGAAGATGTTAAAGACAAGCTGCAAAATCATCAGTGTACATCTATGTAAAAATACTAAGGTTTAAGATGTAAACCACTTTATATAAATGAAAATATGGATAGTTTGGATAGTTTCTGCTATGTTCTGGGATAGGTTCCAGCATCCCCGTGACTCTGAATAAGAAGAAGTGGTATAGAAAATGGATGGATGTATGGATGGATGGACTGATAGATAAATAAATAACATAAAAGATCATGTTGGTCTTCACTTATTAAAAAAAATAAATAAAAATTGCCTACAGTAGATCAAATGTGAAGATGTTATGCAGGTGTGTGCCACTATTGATTAAACTTTTATAAGGTAGTGAAGTCAAATAAAGAAAGCCACAATCAGTTTGTGAGCACTGGTACTGAGTTTGCCCAAAAAACCTTTTAGATTAGAAAGAGACCAACAAGCATGCATCATAAAATGGGTGATAGTGCACGTCGGGACCAATGACACCACCCACCAACACTCTGAACTTACCAAAACAGATTTTAGGGACCTTTTTAACTTCTTTAAAAAACGGTTTTATAACACAAGATGCCCCGGTGAGAACTGTGAAAACAATGATATATTACTTCTGAAGTGGCTGCAAATTGAATTTATATTTTTAACCAAACTCCTGCTCAGATTTTACCTGCATCATGTGATTTTATTGTTGATCATTTTAACAACAGTTTAAAATCAGCAATAGACTCAGCAGCTCCACTTAAAATAAAAACTGCAAAAAGCCACCATGGAGAAACGAGGAAATTAAATAAACACAAATGCAGGAGAGCAGAGAGGGAAATGGAGAAAAACTAAACTAACAATTCATTATGAAATTTTGCATGAACAACTCAAAATCTACAATAACACAGTAAAACAGGCAAGAACACTTGATTTCTCAAATCTTATTACTAACAATGTTATGTGCTGGCCCAGGACTTAAATACACAGACTAACAAATTAAACAATAGGTGACATGAATGAGCAATCAGGCAAGGTGCACTAACGAACAGAAACCACAGAAACACAAAACTAAGCCCTCAACACCCAAAACCAAGAACAACAACTTGAAAAATGACCAAAACTAAACACATAAAGTCAGAACAGAAACCATAAACCATGACAAACACAGAAATAAAACCTGAAAACCACAAGCTATAAACCAAGATCAAAATCTACCACAAACCAAAAAACAGACTAAAACACAGGAACTATGACAAACAATAAGAACAATCCCAAATTTCTTTTAAAACCAGTAATCTTTTAATAAATGCTGATTTTAGCAAGTCCTCCATGCCACTTAGATGCTGCATCCGAGCGCTTTGCAAACCACTTCAAAAATAAAATCAATAATATTAGATCTAATATATTATTTCAACAAAATGTAGATTTTCCCAGATCTGAAGCATTGTTTTTAAACAAGGAAACGCTGGAGATTTTTTTCCTGGTTGAAACAAAAATTGTTGGTTGAGTTTTCTTCTAACTGAACCCAACAGCCTGCCTTTTTGATCCAGCTCCCACATCACTTTTAAAAACATTTTATGGTTTCTTTGAGTATGAGCTTTTATGTATGGCAAATTATTTTCATCAGATGGGTGTTTTCTCATTGGCCTTAAAAACAGCAGTGGTGAAGCTCATTTTGAAGAACAGGAATTTACACCCCACTGTTTTTGATAATACCAACCTGTATCCTGTATGTATAAAATTATAGAAAAGGTATTTTTTTATTCAGTTAAATGAGTTATTAAATAGAAACAATATTATGGAAGAATGTCAGTCTGGTTTTAGGATAAACCACAGTACAAAGACGGCCCCTTTTAAAGATTGTTAATGACCTTAAATGGACTTTGGAAGCACAAAAACTTTCAGTCCTGGTTCTGAGTGCTACCTTTGATATAATAGATCACCACATTTTATTAAACAGACTTAGAAGTCTGATGGGCCTCTCAGGTACTGTTTAAAACTGGTTTTACTCCTAAGTATTTAGGCCCAATACTTTTTAATCTGTATGATGCCTCTTGGGGATGTCATCAGGAGACACAGCATTGATTTTCACAGCTATGCTGATGATACACAGCTTTACATCGCTATGTCTTCTGATGACCTCGAGCAAGTTAATGTCCTCTTAAACTGTATTTCAGATATAAAGTTATGGATGGAAGACAACTTCTTACACCTCAATCAGGACAAAACTGAAGTTTTAATTATTAAGACAAAACCTCATGACCTTATAAATATTTTTGTACCCCTACCAACAGCTTTCACAGTGGGATAGTATGGGTCAATATCAAACATTTAGTCCCAAGTGACAGAGCTATCTGGTTTCAAAGTTGCAACTTCGATAACAGTGAACTCTGTCACATTCAATGCACACAGTGATTATCCAATATAAAACTGACATTTAAACCTGTCAAAGTTCAAAGTTATTGGAGGATTGCTTTATTTCTTCTCATCAAAAACTGTTCAAGGTGATTCCTTCAAAATTGACTGAGCTAGAGCCACAGATGATCCGATAGACTTTATTCAACATATCATGCATGAAATTTAACTTTATAAGATAATTAGCAAGAGTGCTGTTGAAATATCTATTATCTTTGTGGAAATATGAAGTATGTTCTCAGATCTGTGAGTATCATACTCTTTCTTGCACTCATCCATGACACATGATATTTATAAAAATGTACAGCTCACAAAATATTTTGACAAAACAAAAAAGCTTTTAATTTTAAACCATTTTGTTGCAAACAATAACTGCTAAAAATAATTTGTGTATGTATAGTGTATTCTGTCCTTAATTGGTTATTTAGTTCTGTTCATGGGGGAAATATTGACATCAAACAGCATTTGAAATGCAAGTGATTGCATGGTTATAACCTTTGCTTCTTGACTATGTTCATTATTGTTTCAGGTTCCTCAGTTAGATTGAGTTACAACAGCATAGTGTTTTCCTCACCTCAGAGGCAACAAGAAGCAGAACACAAACATACGATCTGGTAATAGAAGCTGAAGTCTTTGATATTAGCCCCTATGGGTAGCATCAGCTTGGATTCTGTGATGGGGTTGTGTGAATCCTAACAGAAGGTTCCGACTGCAGGGTCAGAGCTACGCTGGAAAACAACATGTGCAGAATACATTTCAAAAGCTTTTGATATTCAGATCAGTCAGCACACCACTGCAAAGAGGCGCTTTGTTGTCATCCACAAGAATACATTTACAGAAAAACATGTTGACTTTTGCACTTACAAAAAGCATACATGACCATATATTAATAACTCCTATTATACTTAATTATTATCTACAGCTTCAACTATCATCCATAGATTGCAGAGATTTAATAGTAGTAAAATGATAACATTTAAGTATAAGGAAGAACAACAACATAGTTTTTTGTTTTGTGAGTTTGTAGAAACCAGACAACTATTTATTTAGTTAGTTATTATCATTTTTATGATAATAAACTCAAGTGACTTCTGTGTCTCGCTTCAGATCTGTATTGTGCGACAAGACCCACCAGTTACTTTAGAGAAACATTCACTTTCTATATATAAGCTAGAGCCTTTGCTGCAATTTGCAGGCGAGAGGTAGGGCACACCCTGGACAGGATGCAAGTCTATTGCAGTGAGATATAATCATTTCTGGTGGGACACCACAGAACAAAACTATAATTTGTGCATTAAAACTGATACCCTTACTGTGAAAGACAACAAACGTCCTTCCCAGTTACCCACTCCTGCCAACTTTGCTCTGCTTCAAGATAAGACCCATGGACTCCACTGAATCTCTCTTCCAGCCAGACCACTGATGGCATCATACCTACTTTGATCCTGGCGGGTCAAAGTCTCATTTCCTCCAAGCCCCAGGAACAACAGCTCTGCTTTCCACACGTTTCCATTACGGACACCACACCCCCCATCATTGCACTGCTATGCTCAAATTTGTCAGGAGTTCCATTTACCTGTTTCAAAACCAAAAAAAAAAAATGTTAATATAAACATCAGACAAAAGTACAGGAAAATACTACCAAGACTGAAGGTGTTTATCCAATACATTTGACAACCACAACATATAATTTTAGTACATACCAACTTTAACTGAAAACTGCTTTTACGATATTCACATTTCTTATCTGGTCTGTTATACCAAGAAAAAGAGGAGGGCGATGAAAACTGGACACCGGGGGAAGGTTACAAGTATTAGTGTTTCCAGGGACTTTAACTCTGTTAAAAAAAGAATCTTAGTTTGTGTTTACCCCACAGTATGTAACATCGGAGTTGTGCTTACATGGCCAAATGTTAATGAAAGTTTCTTTGTTTACAGGACAACACAAGTCATGTGACACATTTGTTTGGCTACTGTTAGCAACTGTTAGGGGGTTAGCATGGCTAACAGCAGAGATCAGTTTAAAATGATTCATACTCAATCCATAGTATGCCTATCTAGAAAGCCCCTATGTTTACCAGATTTAGTGATGTTCCCAGTTTCCACTGTAGATTCAGGTGCAGGAGGATGGACTTAGCTGTGGTAGAGTTTGCAGGTGGAGTTGATTGGTTTGCTGGGCAATCTCCGAGAACAGAATTTAATCATTCAAAATAGTTTGTTTTTTTGAGAGTGGGGTCACCCGTTGCTGTTACATTCCAGCTCCATATTATAGTACCTGAAACCTTTTTCAGCCTTTCTAAGTTATTTGCTAGCTAGTCGATGGTTCTTTTGCAGATGTCCGAAAGCAGCATTTGTCCGATTGGCCCCCTCCAGTTTATGCTGAATTTCAGGAGATGACCACAGTGCTAAGAAACACTGGGTCTCCTCTTTGGACCAACTTTGTTTTAACAATCCATGGCTTTTCTAGTTTGAAGAAGGCAGTTCAGTGTTTCAATGCTTTTCTGTTGGCCAAGTAACCCCACCCCCAACCGCTGACGCAAACTACGTGAAGCAGTTCCTAAATCTGGCCCAGCAACGAGTTGGTGCCAGCTTAGAACCACTTTTGAGAGCCAGGATTTGGGCAGTGGAAAGTAAAAAACCGGTGCTTAGGCAGGCTCTGGATCCAAACCAGAACCAGCTCGGTTGAAAAGCCCCCTTGCAGTCCTTTGATGCTGCAGGAAGGTACTAACCACTGTTGAGCTATGTACCACTGATGCTATATTTTGAGAAAGTGATTTTCATCGTTCAGCTAGGTTTAATTGTTTTTTGTTGATGCTCAAACAACAGGAGTTACCTTTGTTCTGACCATTGCATCCTGTATTGTAATGTACAGTATTAAAAGAGGTTATGAAACAAAAAAAATAAATAAATACTATAATATCTGTATGCGCTCAGCTTGGAGTGATATTTGTCCCGGAGATCAGCTCACACCAATTCAACAGGCCTAGATTTAGTTGGTAAGGATGCTGCAGAAGCTGGGTGTTTTTCAATATTCAGTGAAACAGCCATTGTAAAAAAATTTTTAAGTAAAAATACGGATGAAAAATATTAGAATAGAAAGACAATACCGTCAATCCCTCTCATTTGTTTAGACTGATGGTTAACTAAACATTTTAATATGTAGGTGTTGACAAACATATGTCATTATTGTTGCATTTATATATTTATTTATGGATTTTATTGATAATTTCAGTTTGAGTCACAAAGTATTCTATAAAAATGTAACTACCACTTCCTTTCCCCTCAGCGTAGGCTGCTTTGAAAGTGATTTTCCAAACACACTAAGTTTCTGTAAAAAGTATTGGTATCGCTGACACTGATGACACATTTACTTGGTATTTGATTGGAAAAATAACAAGTGGCATTGCACATCACTAATGTAAAGAACAACCAGAATTAATTTAAAGCGGACTGAACGTGTACATGATCTAGGAATTATTCAATTTAGATTTAAAATCAGAATAAACCAGCCACTTACTTTGGATGTAAGTTTAATTTGGAATGGCCATTGGCCTTCGGAATTACATGCTTACAAAGTCATTTTAAAGAGGATTTAATTTTTATTCTGAATTAAAGGGGAATGAAAGCTCTCATGTAAACGTGGCCATTGACACATACAGAGACAGACCCTTGAGACTCATATTAAGGTTATATTTCTCCAGTGGTACATTGTTAGTTAAAAAACATCACTTTATTTATTGTTAATTAACCCTACAGAACTGTGTCCTTGACAGTGCCTTCAATTATTCACATACTTCTTTTTAATATCTATCAAATATGTATAATCTTACTATTTATCCTTTGCCTTGAAACGTTCTTTTCTTTGTTTAGTTTTTCAGTCTTAACAGTATGATTTGAAACTGTATGGCTCAAAATATTAAAAACATTTAATCTAAAGAGGTTGAAATAAACATGTGTTTTTTTCTCATCCTATCTCTGGAGCTATCCTCTCTAATTGATTGCTTCTACATATTGTTCATTATTGTCAGCTTGTATCAGTTAAATAATGGCCTGCCTCTCATGTTTCCAGTTTAATTTCCCCTTGTCGTACTCAACTAGCCTCCATTCTTCTTCACAGGATCTCATTAGAATCCCCGTTGGTCTGTCACTGGACCGTCATCACCGGCAGGACTGTGTCATCACATCAGCAAAGCTGACGTTTACACCGACATATAAATCTAAGTAGACGATTGAATTACCTTCACATAAGTATTGTTGGGATACATGTGTATGTTTAAGCACAAAGACAGAATTCATTAAACAGTCTGTTCACTTGGCTACATGGTTCTCTGTTATAAAGTGTTCACATTCATGCATGCACACACGCGTATATTCTTTCTCCCAGAATTGGTTCTCTCCACATGCGTAATATCATGCATGCTAAATTTATAGGCAAAGTGATCAGCCTCTAGGACTCAAGAGCTGGCTTAGTGCCTCTCCACACAGCCGCAGCTGCTGTGGTCGGCATACGCTTGTGATTGGCTTGACAGCTTCATTACAAAAAAGAGAAGGTGATTGCTTTCTGTTCCATTCTCGCAGCATGCATGACTAACCAGGCTCAGCCATCAGTGGGAGGGACCCACTTGAGCTTCATTCCATTGGGTTTATGTCAGTTTTAATACAAAGCTCTCATGTAAAGATGGCTCTGCCTTTCTTTGCTGTCCTGTCATCTGAGGTTGTTAACAAAATGATTCACCACATTTACATAAACACAAAGGAACCTGGTTGCTTGGACATCTGTTGATGGTCAGTGATCAGACACCCACCCCCACAACTTCTAAAATAAAAATTCTTTACTTAGAGTGCTATTTTTGAATTTTCTATTTTATTTTTTTGCTTCTAATATAGGCCACTTGTATTTGTGTAAACATTAAATCAAACCTCAGACCCACAATCCACAGGGTTTGACAGAAATTTTCTAAAATTCAGTTCAGTTGTACTTCTTTTCACTCGTATTATCATTTTATCATGTAAATTATGGGGATGTTACTTGGGGATTTTGGGGGTGTTACTTTTTTAAATTGATTTTGATTTTATATTTATTTATTTATCTATTCTTTTTGTCTGAGAGCATAATATTTGCAGAGCAAATCATGTTCATATCCTTAACCAAAAAGCATAAATCTAATCTCTACTTCTTGCCTTGGCATATTTTAACAATAAGAATAAAATTTTATAAATATAAGACCCTTGCAGAGCTCATAAGCTCTATGAATTAACATGCTCTTTTCTTTATCCATGTCTCCCCAAAGGACTATCATATGACTTCTGTCTTTGAATGTAATAATCATTCATCAGCTGGTTGAGTTTCAGCAACCTTTCTACCAACTCCCAAGTTAGCATTAATTGCTAAAGCTAAGCTGATAAAATTGGCCAGATGCAGTTGTAATTTTAGCGCATGTACTAGAGATTCACTGTCTTTAGATGACAAGCCTGCATAAGAGCACATAAGACTTTCTTAGCGTAAGTGGAAACTGCAGGTCTGGCATATATTTAAAACTAGGTGAAATAGGTCCAAATTTAGCAAGTCTGAAAATGCCACACATTCAGTGTATATTTGCATAAAAACAGAATCGGAAAAAGCTTAAAGTGTGTTTGAACACTCAATGAATTATTCTTGGTATATTGAGCTTAAGGTATCTATATACAACAGCATGTGTCTATATAGTTGAAAATAATTAAAGAAAAAGAAAAGAGCCAGTAGAAAGATAAACAGGTGAAGAAAAACATACATTCAAATGTTTCTTTATAAAAAAAAATTGTATGGAGTTCTGTGATTCTTTTCCCTTCCTTTAAAAAAACTGTAGACTGTGTTTGTGAATAAATGTCTGTCTATGACTTTCTTTGAGAGAGATTAATAGTATTAAATGCTTTTGTAATAATCCAGCATCATTGGGAGGATTGTATTAACAATTTAACACTCTAAAGTTCCTTTAAAAGGCCTTTTTTACTGGTCCATCATTTTATGTTTGGGCTAAAAATCTTATTAGGTGGGTTTATTTGCCTTACATAAAAAAATAAATAAATAAATAAAACTTTTCTTTTAGAAAAAGGTTGAGTTTGTACAACGGAGAAGAAGTAAAGCCTTATTTTACCCACCATTCCTTTAATGCTTTTTTTGTCTTGTTGTTGTTGTTTGCTTTATTTATTTATTTATGGGCTGACATCTTATAAAACAGATGTAACTCAGTCACTGCCACAGAGATTATTATTCCCTGCAACATGGATTTCAGGTTTTCTTACCTTGCAGGCATTATCAAGTGCATGTATTTTTGCACATAAGAGAACACAAATAGAACATTTCTAGTAGAGGAAGTGTTGGAAATGCATACACAACCTTTAGCCACAACATTACATGGTTGCATTGTTCAGTTTTACTTTTAGACATACGTTAGTTTCACTTGTTTTAATACTAATGCTTCGTAGGGAAACAGTAGCTCTTTGTTTTAACAAAGTGAAATATGAAGTAATATTTTGTTCTATGCTAACCATGCACAAAATAAAAAAAATGTGGAAACACTAAGAATTATTAATACCTACAAATTACTGCTACTAATAAGCTGGATGGACTTAAGAACGTTTGATCTCCTTATTTTAAAATGCGCCTTCTTAGATCTTAATATGAAATTAAAACATTACATACAAGGGTAACGGACATAAATAAATAAATAAACAAATAAATAAATATGTTGATATTTTTATATATTGAATGTACTTGATTGACTAGTAAGCCTTTATATTGAGTTATGGTTTGTAACAAATGCATTGCTTTATGCATTTATATATGTTTTTATTGCATTAAACCTCTAATAGTTCAATAAAGTTCAAATACTTTATTACAAATCTTTTCTTCACGGAATTTACTGGGAATGTTGCTCCTGTGATTATTCGCTCACTGTGGGACTTGTTAACATAATATTAAAACGGATCCACCATTGCTGTATTTATAACATTTAGTTTGGAGGGCTATCTATTCTAATTGGAACATGGAATTCATACTGTCAGGTTCAGGATTAAGCCCAAATAAGATGGATAGAAATCTCTTTAGTATTCCAAATTGCAGTCGGCTCAGAATAAGCACTGCCACCTCATGACAAATGCATTTAAATGTAATAGTCTGTGATGTGGCCTGAATAGTGGTAATTTATCGACTACAAATGTTTTCAGAGTCCATTAGAGAAACAGCTTCCTTGTACAAGTCAGTCAGAAACATTTAATACATTTTTCAACAACTTTCTCTTGTGTGTCAATAATAACTTCGTATTTTTTGGCTTTTTCTTCTGGTGCTTAAATGATCTCTATTTAAATTATTTTACTCAGTGGTGAGGTGTTGAAACAGGCAGATATTAAACATTATGTGGAATATCAAAAATAGTGGGATCATTGTTTTGCTGTTACCAAGGTCAAAAATAGTTGTCTGCTAAGGTGGAATGCATTTAGCACAGAACACCTTAAATGCTGCAAAAAAAAAAAAAAAAACAAAAAAAAAACACAAATAAAAATCTCAGCATTCTGCAAGAAATAACACATCAGCAGCACAGCTTAGTCTGCTATTTAGAGAGACAGAAAAAAATAAAAAGTTCCATGAAAAAGTTTTAGACTTGTTTGTGTCATCCTCTCGTCCCATTTTTTTGGTCTCTTTTATCCTATTGCTGTGTTTCGATGAAAACCAAAGATCTGACACTACAGTAAAACCAATAGGTTCAAAGAAAATAACTGTAAAAATATATTTTGTAATGACCTTAAAGTCATTGTTTCTTTTATAGTAACAGCACAGAAATTAGATCAAACACATTGCATTCCCTTTGGGAATGAAAACCACAGGAAATGGGAGAAATGATGGATATTCTTAGAATAAGAACTCCTTAGAGCTCCTTAGAATAAAATATATCACATTATGTGTTAGCAAAGCTGATCAGAGTAAATTTGTGTCATTACAGAGGTGACTTCCTGTTTTATGCATTTAGAGGTCGACTGCAGTGTCTGACCTGGTGTTCGGTTAAAGAATAATTTTTCTTAGGACGATTTTTTAATTGATATGACCTGGAAATAATATAAGTACACCCATGATAGAGCTCTACATGCTTGGGAGGAGGGCTTTAATGATTCCTTTATTATCTCTTTTAACATAGGAAGTAATAAAATGGATAGAGAATGGGAGAGATAAATAGCACTAGACCATCCTTCGCTAGAGATAACACCATCCCACAATTACTTGCAGCAACATTCAAAGCAATATGTTTTCAGGGATTCCTCAAATGCACATGAAGATGGGAGAACAAATTTAAGCTGCTATACCTAATGTGATAACAATAAATTGTACTTGGAAAATAATGATGAATTCTGTTGAAAACAAGAACAGAACAGGATGAGTTGTAGTTTGGAACAGCTGTAATTTTACTGAAGCCAGTCTCACTGGCTATTAGAAAAAAAGGCAGATTCCCTGTACGGTTTTTATTACTCATTCTTTATGAATTTTTCTTTCCCCTGAGTGCAACGACCTCACCAAGGTTCTAATGTCATGTGACAAGCTGAAATCTAGCTGTAAAAGATGGACAAAATGTCTAACAATCATGTAATGCTTCAGGACCTTCATGGCTGGTGATCCTGAAAGAATCTCATGTTTTCTAGTCCCACCCCATAACCAAAACCTTACAAGTACAAACCAACCCCAGTTTGTGGCTTGTAACTTAAATGGAGAATGATAACAGGATAAAAAACAAGACCTTTATGTAAATTAAAAATGAGGATGATTAAGATGATTAAGCCAATGCACCACAAATGTCCCTTTCAGTGCAAGACTGATAAACTAACAACTGCTTAAGCTCATGAGAATGACTGATAATTTCAAGTTTAACAAACTGATTAACTGTAAGGGTGAATTTCTTGAGTTAATAAATTCCAGGATATCACAGTGATTCTTTGCACACATGAAACATCATTCTAGCCTGATAGTGCGTTTAAAAGCATAAATAAAGAGTTGCATCCTCAAGCACCAATTATGGTGTAAAAAAAAACCCTCTGGATACCATAATCAACTAATTGAAGGAAATGGTACATAACAGTTCTTGATTTATTCATGGTATTTATTTTTATCTACTATTTCTGAGATGAGACATGACTTTTAAGTACACGTTTTACTCACCGTTACATTGCATATAGAAAAGCTTCGTCTATAATTCTCACATTTTGGAAGCAATTACATTGCTGCCCTAATCTCATCAGTCAGGAAGACAGCTGTTGTAGTGTTTCATTCTTATCTCTTCTGCCCGCTTCTTCTCTGTCTTTCTCTCCTCCCTTCTCCTCCATCTTCCTCAGGCTGGGTGGCTGGCATATGTGGTGACAGCAAGTCCTTGGCTCCATCTCACAATGACTCTTCCTTTCAGAAGACAGAGTGCCTGCTGACAATTATCAGAACTGGGTCTGCACAGACTTTGTATTTTGACATGAATCCATCTTACATTTTGTCCTTAACTTGTTGCTCACAGTTGCAATTAGTCAATTTAAGTCATCAGCTACTCGAACAGGACCAACGTAAATTAAAATCTGCATCACAAGCAGTCAGTCCATTAATATCAATTTCAGTTAATTATTGTGTCTAAAGTTTTTACTGCATTATTCATGAGTGCACAGTAATTTAAATAATAAAAATATGCAAAAAGGGTTGTAAAAACAGAAAACCATAAGGCAAAAAAATAGTCATCTGATTCAAGATTGCGGGTGTCAGTTCCAACTATCTTACTCTAAAAGTCTAACTCTTGAAAAACAAAAGAATAGCTGAAGTTGAATTGATTTTCAGCATAACTTTTGTGCACTGAGCAAAATCTATTTTGGTTCTTGTTCTCTTTGTCCAAAGGACAGTTTTTTGGGAGTGTTCTGTCCAGCCTACAGTATGAATGGTGTGTGAGCCATGTTTATTTTGGATGACGGATGCAATTTGCCCCCTGTATCAGCTGACGGGTCAATCCATATCTCATTACGCTTTGCAAACAATGTAATCTTGGCCGCAATTCACAAGGTATCACAATAAATTCTGTTGCAATGACATCATGCATCACTTCTTTGGTGGTGCACATCTACGCTACAGTTAGGCAGAAATATTTCATATCAGTTTTTGCCTGTAATTCAACAACTTTGAGTTTAATAGTATTTCATTCCCTTATACATTTACTATTCATGTTCATCTCATCCTCTACCCCCAAAATCTTTCTCCTCTCCTTTTGCTATTATTCACTTTTTTTTTTCCTCTGAAGCAGGCTTTGCTCGTGTGATTTACTTTCTATTAGGGGATTAAAAATCAATTATGCAGGAAGCCATGCGTAGGCGTGATTATAGCTGTGCATGACGGCACCATTCATCACAGAACCACTCATCTCTACAGCCGTTAGTTACACAACACACACCAGGACAGCCATCCTTTACCATGAACTCTGCACCTCATCTTTTAAACGTTGTAAATAGAGTGGGTTCACCATATATTATAAGATGAATGACTAGGCTACTTTTGAGGTAAAAAAAAAGAAAAAAAAGAGGATAGGACGATGTCCAAAGATATGGCATGTAGTTTCCACTGTGCAAGCAGTAGGAAGAGAATAGCTTATAAAGTGTGAATTGCAGTCATCATGTGGCGTGTTATTAAAATGATAGACTTCTCTGTAGAGAATAAAACAACAACAACAATAACAAAACTCTTCTGTAATAGCATCAATGTGATAATGATAAAGGGATTTTATATAAGAAGTGCCAATGCCTGTAAATATTGTGAATTACAGTTAAGTAAGTACACACATCTCTCTCTGCTTTATGAGGACAATGAAGCTGCAGCCTGGCAGAAGAAGAAAACTACTTTGAACTGTAAGGAATGACTGTAAACTCATCACTCAAGAACCATTGGCTGACATCACGTGACCGTGAAACACAGTGGCAAAGTTATGGGCTTAATATAAAGTCAAAAAGGGTTTGCAACTGTGAATAAATGCTTGCTAATAATTTCAGAGTTTAAATTGTAAATCAAGTTTTGTCACCCTGTTTAAAAAATAAATAAATAACAAAATAAAAGAAAAAATCTGCCTGAGAAATTTAAGTTTGTGAATTGGTTTTTAAAATCAGTGGGAAATGAGTAGTGCTCCCTGCGCTCAGATGCTACAACACTCTGACAAATTCATGATCAACTCAAATAAATCTCAAAGGTCAAACACAGTGGAGCTCATTTTAACTGAAGTAAACTGCTTAGAGGTAAAATAAAACACACTGTAGAAATGACATGATCTAAATATCCTGAGCAGAAACCCAGAGAAAAGTAAGTGAACAGTCAAACGCTAAAATTCAATAAAATGCTATTTTGAGCCTTTTAACATGTTTAAGCAACTACTGTCCATGAAATATGTCTCCTTGCAAATATATGAATTTGCTTTACTCCGACTTTATCTGCAGTCATTTGCTGAAGAGACAATAGCAATGATGGGTGTATGAAGATAGTAGAAAAAAACTAGTGACAAAGGTTAGCTTTGTTGCTGGGTTTTAGTCTGAACACCCTACAGACTTTAGCCCAGTCTCCAGAAATGTGTTCACATTATGGTTCTGGAAACCAAAAAATTTGTTTTGTATGTAGGAATTTAACCTTTCCTTTAAACATACAGACAAACTGTATATGCCCTATTTCTTAATGGTTGGTATTTAACACCAAATCTATTTAAATACACTTCATTTCCATTTTAATATTTTAGCAAACAAATGTGTTGATGTTGGATTAAATTGCTCCCAGTTACCACTTCTGAAAAGTCTCACCCTGTGACTTCTTGAGATTGGTTTCCTTAATTTTATAAATGACACTCCGGCTTTTTGGATCTGTGTTTTGTTTAAAGCCAGAAATGCTTAATTGTGGTGTCCATTGCTTATTTTTCCTAAGCTATGTGTTCTAACCTATTAAAGTTTTCGGAAAGGCCTTTGGTGCAGATTGGCTGCCATGTTTTACCATCACCAAGTATAAATGGGGAGTAAATGAATAATGGATGCAATTTAAAGTGCTTTGAGTGCCTTGAAAAGTGCTATATAAATGTTATCCATTATTATCGGACCTTCTTAGGCAATGGGAGCTGGCAATCTCTTCCAAGAGAGACAGGGGTCATCCAACAATCCTATTAGTGTTTACAGCCCTCTGAAGTGCTGGCCTAGCTACAGCAGAACTCCCAGCATATCACACCGATTTACAATACGTGAGTACACTTACCATCGTGGAGTGACAGTAGATTACCAGCAACTTCTGTTTTAAGGAGTCTCAGGAAATGCAATCACTGATGAGCCCTTCATGGATCAGTTGAGATCGTCTGAAATGTTCACTCTGGATCCCCTGAAGTCTACAATGAAATACTTGATTAAATGTAGAGTTACTGGACCTCTTCTTTGTAGCCAGACACATTACCACCTGAGATGAGCCGGACCACTGTGGTGTTGTCTACAGTCAAATGCAAACAGGGTTTAAAGGCTGAATAATTAGGATTTTTTTCCTTAAAAATAATTTAAAATGTTTTCATTTGCTGCGAGGGATAAAAGGAAGCTTCCCTATAAACAATCCGTCTCCTACATCAACAATGTCTTTGTCAAGTTTTTCTCCTTCAAAATAAGAGTTCCGTACCGGAATAACTTGGGTGCAATGTGTTGCTCTTCCAAACTTCCTGGTTCCTCAACCAATCATTTGCGACTCTCCAGGGTTGCCTAACGACAACAAGGCAGCGTTTGGTATTTTATGTCGGCAAAAGAGCAGCAGCGTGCAAGTATGGAAGCTAGTAAAAGTAGCGGACCAGAAATAGTTTCAGAAAAATCTAAAAAGCCTCGGCATCCTGCTAAAAGAGCAAACGACCAAAAACGGAATAAAACGAGGATCACTATTGGAGAATCGTTTGAAAGGTGGAGAAGTCTGAGCTGGCAAAGTTTCTCCTCGACAGGGAAACACCAGAATTTTGCTTAAATTAGCCAGTTTATCTTGATTTACAAAGATTTTAGTCTAATTTATTATTCGGCACTCACTAAATTAATGTGTGACTGTATGGATGTATCAGTGGAGTAAATTGGTGGCCTGTTATTTTACAACAACAAATGTAATGATGTTTGGGCCAAGTGAATACTGTGTTTGTCCTTATAAACTTATGAAATTAATATCAAAATGATTTATTTAGTGAGACTAAGGGAAAACTGCCGCTGCAGGACTGTGCAGATCAGCTGGCTGGAATCTTCACCAGGATTTTCAACCAGTCCCTGGCCCAGGCCACAGTCCCTTCATGTCTGAAATCCTCCACTATAGTCCCCCTGCCAAAGAAACCTCACACTTCCAGCCTGAGTGACTACTGGCCAGTAGCACTCACACCAGTAGTGATGAAGTGTTTTGAGAAGCTGGTTCGTAGTCACATCACATCACTCCTGCCTCCAAGCTTCTACTCCCACCAGTTTGCCTACAGAGGATGCCGTGGCCATAGCCCTGCATGCCGCTCTGTCCCATCTGGAGCAGAAAGGGAGCTAGGTCCGGATGCTCTTCATGGATTATAGTTTGGCATTTAACACCATCCTCCCCTGCAGACTGGTGGACAAACTCCGGGACCTGGGGCTTCCGGACTCCACCTGTATGTGGATAAACAGTTTTCTTCAAGGCCGCAGCCAGAGGGTCAGACTGAGTCAACACACATCTACAGCCCTCAGTCTCAGTACTGGCTCCCCACAGGGCTGTGTGCTGAGCCCCCTACTCTACACCCTCTACACCTATGACTGCACCCGCTCTCACCACAACAACACCATAGTGAAGTTTGCAGATGACACCACAGTGGTAGGGCTCATCTCTGGAGGGGATGAGTCATTGTATAGGGACGAAGTGGAGTAGCTGTTGGTGTGGTGTAAGGAGAATAACCTGCTCCTAAACACCACAAAGACCAAGGAACTTGTTATCGACTACAGGAGGAATGAAACAGACATTTTACCACTACACATTGGGGGGGACTGTATAGAGAGAATAGAGGACTTCCGGTTCCTGGGGGTCCACATTGAGAAGGACCTGACCTTGAGCACGAACACCCATGAGCTGCAGAAGAAGGCTCAGCAAAGACTCCACTTCCTGTTACCATCAGGAAGAAGGTACAGATCTATCAGAGCGAGAACAAACAGACTGAAAAACGGTTTTTATCCTGCGGCCGTAACCACACTAAACAACCTCAAATAATTTGCCATCTACTACCTCTGTTTTACCTACAATATGTACAATATAAATGAGTATAAGGTCGACTGCATGGAAGATTTTTTATTTATTTATTTTTTTCAAACTGCTTTTATTCAGGTTCTTATGGTTGAATGTTAAATGTATGTGGCTGCATTGATCTTTGACTGTTGGGCACTTTTTAATTTCGTTGCATATGTCACATGTTACAATGACAATAAACGTCTATTTATTCTACTGCTCCTGTGGTTAGTGTAGTGCTGGAAACCCACACCTGCAGTAGGTTTTTGTCATTGAGATAGCCCTCTGTTTTCCTTTTATATATTTCTTTTGGCAGCTTTAATGCCTCCCCTTAGCAATAATTAGTATGTAACCAAGTATATTCTTGCCTATATTGGCACATTTGACATACTGGATGAAATAAGCAGGACAGTCTTTAAACATGCCTGATTGAAATTACTAGCTATACTTTGTACCACATCAGGATGCTAATGGTAGACTAAAGATAAGAGAGGTGCAAATGTATGTCTTGATTTTGTATCATGACATTTTCTTTCTTTTTTTTTTTTCTTTAATCATCTACCAACATTTTCATACAGTTAACTGTAGTTTTAGCAGAAAGCCATTACATTTTGACAGAACTACAGTCAATGTTTGGATCTCTGTTTTACTTGTTTGTAATTGATGCACATGCACACGGGCACTTTCACACACAACCCTCACTTTTACCTCTATTCATGCCTATAAGACTCCAGACTTGTGGAGAATGGCACGTCTGTTTACTCTGAAAGGTTCAAAGATAATTTACCTGGATTAGAGGAGCCATCTGTGCCTGCCATCCCAGATTGCTTTCGAGGTGTCTCAATAAATACTGAGCAGGCTGCATGGCAGGCAGTGCAACAGAAAAGCACTGAGGTTTGCACTAAAGAGGGGTTTAATTCTCCTTTTTACTTCAATTATTACTGGGTGCTCGCTGTAGAGACCCAAAGATCTCTGTTCATTACTTGTCTTTGGGAACTTGGTCTTTATTTGGCCCTTAATGCTAATTTGAAGAGGGCATAGGAAATACATACAATTAAGTCTGTTGTGTTTTCTTTTTCTGTGGCATATTAAATAAAAACAAAAAAAAAAAACAAAAAAAAAAAACTTTGACATCAAAGTGCTGACTTTCAGCTTTGACTGGAACTTTGTTTATACACATTAGGTGAATCGTGGGGGGCAGTACGTATGAAATGGATTGCAATTTCTTACACCGTTAATTAAATGTCAATGTAAACACCCTGAAACTACAGTCAAAGGTCAGTATTTTAACATCTCTACTTTAATACTGGCTGTTTTATTTTAAAGTATGTACTTGAGTACATAACCAAAACAAATGGAAATGTTTTGCTGCTCCGACTGCATTGATGATGTATTAATAGACAGTCAAAATGGTGACAAAATGTTTGCTGTTTTCATACAGACCGATGCCATGTGGAGTCCATGCAAGAGCCATGCAAGGCTTGAAAAGCACACTGACAAGGCCACAGTATCGTGTCAAGGTTACTTTGACTGGTTGCTTGCTCAGTTCAGAGACCCAGCTTTCTGTTAAAAGTATTTAAATACAACACTTCCTATTTTGTGTTCAACTGGAGGGGATGTTACATTACAGCTCCAAAATGTAAAGTTTTTTGTCAGAGAGGCTTATTTGATGTAAATTCAGACAGTTTTTGACATATGTATATATATATATGTAAGAAAATAAGAAGCATAAAACCTGCCTAAGGTGAAAGTATTGATTTTTAAAAGGTACTGTAGCTCCTTGTGGTTTCTTGAAACATGCTGAGGTGCAGAAACACCTCCCCTCCTTATCTCTCACAACTACACTACCCTTTCACAGCCAGCTCCCTCACACACTAAGATAGGCACACACACAATTTAATGGAGGCGATGTGTTTTGACACCTAGTTTGTTGCACCATCATTATATTATTTATGTGTAGGTAGTTGAGGAAGTTATTCCTAAATAAAGTGAGGAGACTTTACATGCCTTGGGACACACCTGGAGCTTAAAATGAAGCAGAAATCTAAAAATGTCAAGTTTGTCACCAGTAATCAGACAGACTGCACTACACTGTCTGCGCACTTCTCATTTAGATACTGGGCTACATTTAATTTGATCTCATTCAGTTTTCCTTTGCTGAGGTGAAATATCAGGAGACCAGAGGTGGCAGCAGAGTAAACCTTTACATCCAATAAATAATTGGTACCGCTCTCCTCACTGAGGAAAAGGAAGTTTGTATGCAAGCAGACATATCTGGACTGATTCCCAGCTGCCCATACCTTCATTCTGGAAGATGCAAAATTCAATCTTGGCTGTCAAATGCAGCTTCACACCATGTACATATGTGAACTTGTACATTGCACATTCACATTTTCTCTCCTCATCTGCCCTTGCTTCCCTACAAATGTTATAGCACACAGTATATGTGGTGAGATTATGAAGACTGCAGCTCATGAATCTGTGGCACTGATAAACCTGCCTTTACGAGGAATCCAGGGGATCTATATTCTGCTGATGCTGCGCACACCCAGGGATGCACACATCCCCATTTTTCTCTCCTATGCATATACTGTGCATAGGCACAACCCATACAGTATTTACCACAACATCAACACACACAGCAGCAAAATACTAAAGATCTTCTGACTCTATGTAAGGCTCACATCATACTGAGTGGGTGAAGACAAATGGAAGGGGGTCTACTTCCTGTACTGCATTATCAATATATGAAGAATGCAGTGTGATATTATCTAATATCCTGTCGTGATATTAAACTATAAAACTACAGGCTATCATTTTGACTCATCAGCCCTCTTGAGACTGCCATTACACTGTTTTGCAAAAGACTGAATTAAATTATAAAACTATAAAGATAGCACAAGTATACCTGCTTCTGTTCAAGTATGATGATAAAATAGATTATACATAACAAACATCATACCTTTTTAACAGCCTAACTTAGCTTTAAGAAAGACATTTTCAGACCTTACTGTTTGGTAAGTGCTGGAGGCTTTGAATGATTCATGAGTCAATTTGCTGTGTGTGAATGCAGCGCTCAAAGGAATGAAGCATTTTATTCCAAGGTGAGGCTAGGGGCTGCAGTACAGCACTTGTCTTCAGCTGATTCGGGAGCTGTTGAGTCTGTAGTTTAAGCTCTCATGCCACAGACATGCCATTACCTGAAAGCATTTAGGGAAAGGGAAATGAGGTCGTACGCTGCATGGCTGCAGTGAGGTCACACTGCTAGGGTCTCCTGCTCCCTCTGCACACTCCCATCATTTCACAGTGCTGTATCTTTATGATTGCAGGGTCCTCTGTTTTGTTGTGTTTTGGCCATTACAACACCCATCCTACCTTACACTGAAAGCCTGCACACCTCAACCCCTTTTAGAGTCAGATTACTGAGTGTAGAAATTGAAAACACACACACGCAAAGGCTTATTTTTCTCTGCCTCTGACATTTTCTCATTTTTTTTTCTCACACAGATTCTGATACAGGCAGATAGTGAAAGGAAGGAGGATAGATGATACATTTCCCTGGAAGAGGTAGCAACGTTATTTGTTATAATTCAGCTCTAATTTCAATATTTTCAAACCTTCATAGAGATTTATATGTCCTGCCTGTAAGAGCATCCATCTTGACCGAGCCCTGGCCGACCTCAACTTTGCCGATGTCACATGATCGATGTTTTCCCTGGCCTCTCAACATCTTCGGGGGGTCACATGGGTCTCTGTCAAGCTTGGTTAATTTCAAACTCCCAGCTCCCCCAACTATTAGCATATGAATATGCTCATAGCTATACATATTCTGCAGCCATGCATAGGGATTTCCAAAAGTGCTCCTTTTACGGAGGAATTTGAAAAGACCGGAGGGGATGAAGAGGAGGAAGGAGTGGATGGGGGCTTGGCAGGATGTTTTCACAGCTGTCATGGTGATGAATTAGGCTCTTATGATTAATCTGTATTTAAATGTAACATTACCATCCCCAGACAGTTAGGCCCAGCCCATTTTCAGTGGACCGTTGCCATCCAACAGAAAAAACATGTTGATTATATTGAACACAACCAAAAAGAGCTAATCAGACATTGACTATATTATCGGCTATGCAAAAATAACAAATATGGGCTTTTCCAAAGGTAAAATATAGTTATAGCTTAGAAAATGTACTCTATTCACAAGATAACCGTTAAATGAACCTCAGCTTTATTATCCCTGTGTTGTAATAAAATAAATGGTGACTCCAAAAGCTTCTTCATCCAGTGATTCTGTAAGGACAAACTCCTCCCATCTCTTTTGTTTGTGACTGTGCCAGCTTTTTAGAGCCAAGTTAACTTTAAAGTGAGAGTTGGGCTCCCACCCCTGCCATTTAGTTCCCACACGACCTTGTAAATGCACAAAAGCAACCACGCCGAACAGCTGCCCACCAGGACGACAGATTTATATGGGCCAAATCAAACCTCTTAAAACGAACAGCTGACCAGAGCAGTGAAGAGAAATAAAAATCACAATGTGCATTTTATTGCTCTGCTGAGGTTCTCGTCCTCTCTAGATCAGGGCCTCAGCTGTCGTTTGTGTTCATAATAAGAGCTTTACCATATGCTTCTGTCCACACATGTTATGATTGGGACATAAGATGTTATGACTGCACATTCCCAAACAATGTAACAGGTCAAGTGAGGGACAGAGTTGCTGCTAAGGGGTACATGATTCCAGAGAGTTGAGATAACGGATGTTGACAGGAATCAAATATAATCTAATGTTAACTCTGTTTGGCAGGTTTCTCTAAGGTCAGCAAACTGCTAGAATAAAGGGTGTTCTCTTCAACATGTTTCTTGATATCTTTCTGACTTTTTGGTGGCTCATTGTGATAGAAATTTTAGATATTTTGGAAAAGGCACTTTTCTTTACTTTTATGTCTTGCATCAGATAAGAGGATTATTACTACTAAATATGAAGCTGTAGCCCTTAGTCTGGTAGCTCATCTCAAAACAAAGATCACAAATGGGGAAAGGGCTAACGGCTCTGTCCAACGCCCTAAATCTCACTAATTATCGTACAATATTTAATCCGAACACATGGTGCTCAGTCTCTACCAGGACTTGTCCTAATTTATTGGCAAAATAAATCACAACATATTGAACATATTATAATGTATCTCTGCCAGAGCACAAGCATAATACACACATATGTACTCTATATAGTCTTTAATCTAATGCCAAACTAATCCACAGTTAATACTTTGGCTTTATTCATTTTTGCTATTCTGCTGATAATTCAATATTGTTTAACACCACGGATATACATATCCTGTGCCAGGTAGATCCAGTTTGCACTGTTTTTATCTCCCAAAGGGTGTTTTAGTATTGAAGAAGATACTGCCATTTATTTGCAAAATAAGATGGCCAGACCTGGCCATGAATTTCTATGTGTGGTTTTACTCTGATTTAATTTAAAGAGCCAACTGAAGGTTGATTGAAGGGTTCGTGGTGATGGTCTTAGTTCCTCTTGGCTAAGCTGATCAGAGAGGGGGAGATGAGAATGCCAGACCCAATGATTAATGGGCTGGTATCGCTGCATGTCTCAGATGCTGTGTAAATTATTCCTTAAATTCATCTAAATCCCTACATTTCCACTTTTAGCTGCTGTGTTAACTGTGAAGTCTTGACAACCAGGCAGAGACTGGGGATCATTTTTTAAATGTATATGGAAGACATTTTTTTAAAGAACAGGTGCACAGAATAAAAAGGGGCAAATGCTGACAGTGAAGTCACAGAGCCTGTATAGTGTGCCTCAGAAAGAAAGAAAAGATCTAATCTAAATTCACATATACCACGATTATTTCCCCACCTTGAATTTTGAATCATTTAATGTGAATGCCAGTCTTCTTTACTATACTTTTTATGGTGCAAACTAATTTACACAAATATATGCATATGTTTTACAGAGGGAGTCTTGCTCTAGAGGATTAAACAAAGTTTATGGCATTTTTGTGAAAGTTGGGTTTTGTCTCTTATTGTAAGAGACCAAAATGTACAGCCTTTTAGTTTGAATAAAAAAAAAAAAACCTGAAAAAATATGGAGAAAGGAGAAATATGGTAAAGAAATGGTTTACGTCATCATGATGCTCTGGTAAAAAAAAATCACTACTGTGTTATAAAGGGCTGGGTTTGAAAAATTGGTTTGAAATGATTCAAATTTAACAGATCTCATATCAATTCATAAAACCTGGAGATCAATTTTTTTTTTATATGTCCGCTTTTCAACGTGACCCTACTCTCACGTGACTTACCAAGGCTCAGCAAGTCTTAACATATATTCACAACTGGTTCCTTGTGTCACTTCTGCCCCAAATCAGCTCCTCTTGCCGAGATAATGTCAAATTCAGATGTTTTCATTTAGCAGTGTGGATTACATTCACCTGAACAAATTATTGTGCAGGGTATTACCGCTCACATTAGCAGCTAACGCTAAGGCAATGGGTGCCACCATGTTCCACAGGAACTGATGTCACCACACACGTATGTACTTCTAAATGAATCTGACATGGTTATTTAAAAGTCACAATTCTTTAAAAACTCTGCACTTTGTCCTTTTATCAAAAAAGTAAACAGTCTTATGTTATTTATCTGATTTTCATGACGACATGTCATAAATGCTCTCTGTGTCTATGGCAGCAACAACACACACAAACATGTGTGCACACACACACAGGTGATCCCATTCCCATCAGATCACAGAGTGCACGTGTCAGAAAACACATCAACCAACGAGAAATTTGACAAAAATATGAGTTTTTAAAATTCTCTTAGGGAAGTGAAGGTGGAAGCACTCTCGGTCCAGTAAGGAGCAGCTGGTGTATTACACCGAAATGGGAACACACACAGCTAAACAAGCTGAATCTACCATCAATGTAGGAATTTCTGAGTTTATTACAGCTTAAAATAGATCTAAAATTCATTGTAGGTTTTATTAACATCAACGCGTTAACTGAGATTTGAACTTTTAGAATATTAAGAGCATTTAAAAAAGCAGGACATTTAAAAAGTTGTTTCTGTCCCAAGTGCTTTTTTTGTTTGTTTGTTTGTTTGTTTGTTTGTTTTTTTTAATCACAGCTGTTATGACTGTTAATCAGGAGAAACACTGTTTTTTCATAGTATTTCAGAAATGAATGTTGATGTGTCATATCAGATTATTACAATTATCTGATTACTTTGAGATAATTGATTTAACTGATTTTGAAGTTAGCTTTAGGGCTAACTTCCTTCACTTTACCCAGCAGTGGGGAAGCAGACATGGGACTCTGCTGGAACTAGAAGAGCTGTGTGTTGTTCATTGTTAACACTAGAACCGCCAACAGGGTAAATTTTATCTCCTTGGTTTTTCAAACACTTGTATCTCTGTTAAAATAAAATCCCTACTTCTCTCAATTCGTGACTTTTCCTGAAATGGGTCCAGTAAACATACAGTGAATTATGGTGGGTGTGTGATCACAAAAAAAGAAATTTGAGCATATATACCTAGAATCGCCAAGGAGGTAATTTCTACCGTCTAATTTAATGCACTGTGTTCAGCTGTCAGATGTTTTCACGTCACGCCCATTCAGCCACTCCTGGTTACTTAGTAACGCACGTGAGTTTGACAGCTGTCAGAGAGTGAGTAATAGGGTTTTATAATTGTTTAGGGTAATCTAATGCTAAATTTGACAAACGGATAAATACAATAGATGGATGAATGCCAAAGAAGTTTGGTTATTATTCCAAGGCCTGAGTGACGGAGAGTCGGAGGGAGGAGAAGTAACTCTGGATGTGGTTGAGGAGGATTCTGACGAGACAGTGGAGGAATCGGGAGAAAGTGATGATCTGTTATTTTTACCCAGTAACAAGTCATCTACTGAGGGTGACCTGATGAAATGTCGCAGACCAAGGAAAAGGTCCCGGCTTTTGGTCACAACTGAGGAGTCACCCACCACACATACTCAGCCTGCTAGCCGATGGGCTGCAGTGAAAGGTGATGACATGTCATTTTGTAACATCCTGGTAACATTCTCTGCTCTAGTTGAGCTAACTCTACATTAGTTTATTTTATTCGCCCCCAGCGCAACTGTCGACTGGGACAGGCTGTCAGTGCGCCCCAACCGCATTGCGCCGCCTGGGCGGGGACTGGCCAACTCAAAGGGCGCATGGGGTCTGCGGCGATGTCGGCGACCCACCCGACCCCTCTTGAAACACGACCAAGGAGTCTGACGCACGCGCGAGTCAGAGGGCTCGCAGCAACGCTTATTTAAATTGTCTTCCTCTAAAATGAACTAAAATATTGAAATCTGTAATTTTGTTATTTAATATATGCTGTTTTGACTGTTTAGTTAGTTTTTTTAAGTCTCCATTATAACTATTAAAATAATAAATGTACACAAACAACTTCAATGCATCTTTGCGTTATTTGCGCTGTTGCAGCAGGGGGTGGTAAAAATTACCCTACTCGGCGTTTCTAGAGTTAAAGCTGGTAGAAAAACATTCTGAGCCTGATCCAGATGGTTGTCCCTGACAGGTGGAAAATCAAATTTTTGGTTCCATTGCAGAGAAGAAGCATCCCAGCACACAGCGACTATAGATCAGTGGCTCTGATGTCACGTCACGAAGTCGCTAGACAGGCTCGTGCTTGAACACTTTCGTACAGTAGTCAGACCATCGTTGGACCCACTGCAGGTCACCTACCAGCCCCAGATAGGGGTAGAAAACAGCATCATCTTCCTGCAGCACAGAGCCTACACCCAACGGGAGGAGACAGGCAGTGCTGTGAGTCATGTTCTTTGACTTCTCCAGTGCTTTTAACACCATCCGACCTGCCCTGCTTAACAGTAAGCTACTGGACAGGAAGGTGGATGCTCCACTTGCAGCATGAATCCACAACTACATCACATGCAGGCCGCAGTATGTGAGGTTGGGGAATATCACATCGGACACCATTGTGAGCAGCATGGGGGTGCCACAGGGAAGGTCCTGTCTTCATCCTTGTTCATGTCATGGGTGGCGGCAGAGGTGAGGACCCACAATGCAAGCAGATGAGGCAGGATGCAGATCGGTGCAGGTAAAAGGGTTTAGTTTCCAAAACCCAGGACAGGGAACCACACACGACAGGGAGTAAAGGAGCTGACAAGAGCAAACTGAAAACCATGGGATATATATGCACAGAGGGAGTAATAAGGAAGAGGTGAAGTGAATGAGTAATTAGACCAGGTGAACTAACGAGCTGGGTACTGAAACCACAGGAGCACAAGAGGGAAAACAGATAAACTAAACGTGACAAAACCCAGAACTATAAACCAAGACAAAAACTAAAACATGACACAAACGATGAACTAAACAGAAAACCAAACATCACAAAAACCAGAACTAGAAACCAAGATCAAAACAGAACTAAACATGACAAACCAAAACCCTAAAAAATAATTAAAAAACCCAGGAACCATGACAGTTTACCCTTTACACCTCAGACTTCAGGTTCTCTTCACAGTCTTGTCTCCTGCAGAAGTTCTCGGATGACTCTGCCATCGTGGGCTGTATTCAGCAGGGGGCAGGAGGAGTAAAGGGGTGTGGTGGACAGGTATGTGGAGTGGTGTAGACTGAACCACTTGCAGCTCAATGCCAGAAAGACAAAGGCATTGGTAGTGGGTTTCACAAAACAGAGGACCCATTATGATCAGGGGTACAGAAGTAGACATTGTGGACAGCTACAAGTACCTGGGTGTCCACTTGGACAATAAACTGGACTGGACAATAAACACTGATGCCGCTACAAGAAGGGTCAGAGTTGCTTGTTCTTCCTCAGGAGGCTCAGATCTTTCAACGTCTGCAGGACCCTGCTGCGGATGTTTTATCACTTGGTGGTATCCAGCATCATCCTCTACATTGTAGTGTGCTGGGGGAGCAGATTAAAAAATAGTCAACACTAACAGACTCAACAAGCTCATCAGGAGAGCTTGATCTGTCCTAGAAGTTGAACTGGAGTCTGTGGCGGAGGTGTACAAGTGGAGGATGCTGAGGAAGCTCCTCAGTATCATGGACAATGTCTGTCACCCCTGAATGTCACACTAATGTCCCATCAGAGCTCTTTCAGCTTCACCATAACATGTGCAATAGTCTTTTTGTTCTATTTTTTTCCTGTACTCCTTCCTTTGATATCCATAAAGTTGTTTGTATTCATTTATATATATATATTTTATTCTATTCTATTCTATGCTATTCTATTCTACAGTCATTTCGCAGACGCTTTTATCCAAAGCGACTTACATTTGAGAGTAAGAACAACACAAGCATTAATTCAAATAAGATGGGACATCATAATAAAGTGATAGTCAGACCGCTTTTGAGTCCAGTTGGACCCAGGTGCTGTCATGTAGTGCTAGTGCAGTGCATATAATTTTTTTTTTTTTTTTTTTTTTTAGTCATTTTATTTAAATACAGGATCATGATTTCATCACATAATATCAACTTGGGCGTAAGTGCATGATATTAATGTCTAGCAGGACGTGTTGAAGAACATATTCAGAGTTATAATATAAACAACTGCTTTATTGAACCAATACTGGTTACTGTTGGCTGTAACCACACCGAACAACCAGTAACAGCAAACAAAAAAATAGGAAACTCCTCTTCTCTACACCCGCCGCTCTCCTTCCTGTCACACATCCTACACAAACACGGACGCACCACAAAACCTTTCCTTCCCACTCACTCTACCTTTTAGTTTCTCATCTAACCACATATCTGTCCTAACCCCAGACACACTCAACATTACAGCGCGTACAATGAACCCAGAGAACATTTGAACATGTAAACATCAGAAATAACATCATTTTATGATTGCTAATACACAAACACAAACACACACACACACACACACACACACATATAAATATATATATATATATATATATGTTATAGCTGGGACTCAATTAAAAAAAGAATCTAATTAATTAGAGACTTTGCAATTAATTGATTGCATTTTATTTGCATAACAATATTTGCCAGAAAAAGCAACATTTTTTAATTTAAATGGATTCTAGTGGATGACTGAATCAAATTATAGACACAGACATTTACTTTTTTTTAAAACTCAAGCTCTAATAATGTCTGGAAACTGCATTTCATTGCATTTTAATTCCAAACAGTAAAAAAAAAAAAAAAAAAAAAAAGAAAATATCCCTGGTCAAAAATGAACAGACCTAAAGTTAAAGTGCCTTTAACAGCTCTAGCTGTTCTCTAATTAAGAGTCTTCAACATGTTACATTACTTTTTAAATGCTTTCATCCACACTCTTCATTAATAGGCATTAATATCTGACAGTAAGCAGGGGTCAGCCAGCAGCAGCTTTGACTCTGGTCATGGGGTAGAGGCAGACATGAAAACGGGTCAGGGGTGAAAAAGGTAAGAAGGACACAACCCCTCTAGTGGGGTCAGGGGACATGGTGTACTTTGAAAAAATAAATCAAGCAGAGTAACAGGCTAGTGTGAATGTATGTTAAAGTATCTAAGACATCGGACAGATAAAATGATAGCTCTTGTCATTTCACTGTGACTTTGACCTTCTGAAGACCAGTTCCAACTGCCCTTGAGACCTGCATCCAGTTGTTTGACCACATCATCTTTCTCTCTTAACACACTCATTCTTGAAATACAATGGAGTATAAGGGTTAGCTTGAAGCTTAATTGATAGAACGGTGGTCATTCACACTTATTTCAGACATTATGTTATATAGACATCTGATCACTTGAAAAATCTGTCCCAAAGATGCCACGTGTAGAAAGGAGTGTTTCATAAGTTCAGAGAAATAAAGCACAGACCTACCCTAACCCCCCGAGTAAAACCGCAAATTGTTTTACCCATGACATTAGTCCTACATTTATAGTTGGATTTCAGATTGAAAGACAAATGTACTTACAGTTACAATATTGTAGGTGAATAAGTAACATAAAAAAATACTAAAATAGTATGAATGCCCAGCATCCACGCCAATTTCCTACCTTCCACTGACTAACATTACTTGATATAAATAGCATGTCCTGTGACACATGACGGAAATTACGAATATTTGCTCACGTAACCTAACGTTAATTTGTTGACTTAGATTCTATAATGTAGCTAGCTAGTGTAGTAATGAAAAACTAATGTTAGCTTGAATCAGTGAACATTACCTTTAGCCTCTCAAGCCGGTACCCTCAGTATCTGCCTCAGTCCAAACCAAACTGGCAAATGAGTCGTAAGTGTCTTCTGCCCTCGGGTCAGCTCGCGAGCGTCTGGTCAGCAGAAACCAATCAGGTAGCAATATTTTGCCCCACATTCAGGCTAATTTTTCAATTCTGCAGCTGTAGTTGGGGAATGTCTTGTTGAATTCAAGGCTCTCTTCAGGTACGTGCATACGTTTGAAGCTCACTATGGCTCCGCACCCCTCTCGTATGTAAAACCAAATTCCTAATTAAACTATTCCTGGTATAACTCCATGTCCCATTTCATACCCTTCCCTCAAAAATATTTTTTCATCAGATCTACAAAATTCACTTATTTTGAATACAAAATAGCAAATTTTGCAAAAGGTCAGAGATTTTCCTGTCTGAGAGGCTGGAGCTGGGAGCTTGGACTGAGGCTGTTGACTGTTTTTTTTTTTATTTTTTTGTTTTTGCAATTGACTCGTAAAATCACACCCCTAATAATACATATACATATATATATATATATATATATATATATATATATATGCAATGTGAGGACAAAGGAAAATAACTAGTTTTTGTTGTAGCGGAATTATCCTGTGGTCATAGTGAATTGGGAATAATTGGGAACTATGGGGATAAAGTATTTTAATTTAATTACTGATGATGTCATAATGACTTCACAACTAATTGCTTCTAGTTGGCCTAACTAATTTCCTTCAAAAATCACTTAAAATTCCCACCCCTAGTGAAGACATATCCTAAAAGTCTAGCACCATAGCAGTTTATTTTGAAACTGGCAAATCTTTTTCCCCCATTTCTCATGTTTCTTTGAGGTGCCGTATGTAACTTAATCCTTGAAACATACTGTGTTTCTAGCCAAGCCTGGTGTGTATCACTGTGGCATTTACTGGCATCTGCATTTATGTTCTCATTTTATCTGGACATCTGCACCTATCAGATAAAGACCTTAGATGACAATGTTTGTCTTATTTTTCTCCATTTTCAGCATTACAAAAAGAAATACACTTGAAAAGACAGAGCTTATCTATGTTGCCACGGTTTAACATTTTCTTGTGTGTATGTGCACACCACAGATTGCCTTCTGTGTTGTAAAGGGTGCCTCATATATTTTGAAACAGAATAAAAACAGGCCACCCCATCTCACCTCTGAAGATATGTTTAGTCCAGCAGGACCCACCAAATATTTTATGCTGTGAATAAGCCATGTCTTTACCATGTAAACAGAAACACATTGACAAACACACATTATGCAATTATCTAAAACCTCAGACATCAACATTTATCCAACAAGCATAAAAAGCTGCAATCACAACCAGATAAACACACTGACACACTGATTAAGTTAAAAGGGTCCCTCATTAGTTTTCAACTTGGACTAATAAAATGTTACTCATTAGCACAGTTTACAGCTGTTGGACAAGGACAGATGTGAACCTGTGTACAGACCAAGCAGCCAACAGTAACACAGCACAAAACTTAACTGGCATTTTATCTTAGGTACCAGGAAATCACATATAGGACTTACTTTATATCCAAGGTGGAATAACTAGTAGCTTCATGTTTCATCTCGTACTGCAACAAACTACAGCAACAATAGAATAACGTTTTAACACGTTAGTTATTCTCTACTGTAGTTGGCTCATTGTCTTCTGTGTGTTTGATGAATACATGCAGGAGTGATTGCACTCCGAAATACACTTTTTTTTTAGCAATTCTAACATGATTGCTTATAGTTTAGAAGTTCAGTTTCAGCTGAACTAAGACAATAATATATATTTTTTCTAAAATGATGTAAGAATACTTATCAGAAAAACTGGTGGATGAAGGCTGCAAGAAACTCTTGAATGTAAGGACTAAGCCAGTAATGCAGAGTTATGTTATTCTCTGTTAGCTCTGTCTTCATGAACATAGGTTGAGTATTAGTATGACCAAATTAGCAATATTTTTTAGGAGCAAGATTGTCTCAGATTTGAAGATCAGTGAAGAAATTTATTTTTCAGCATATTTACTTTTCTATTAGGAAGTTGCTGAAAAATCTGTTATTGACTTTGCTTGTTTATTATTGTTTTGAAAGTCAAATAGTGTTGCTCATTGTACTAGGAATTGCATCATATGCCTGAAGGGGTTGATTACAAGAGCACTTAGTCATCAAGTAGACAGCACGCACACAGCTCTTCATACCATTAACCTCTAGAAACATAGCTAATTCATATTCTGCTGGGATTTACAGATGCACTTTATTATAGCGATGAATAAAAATGAATAGAATAATTGGATTCAGTGTTACTGGCTAAAATTAAATCTGATTATAGTGATGTTCAACATATTATTTGCAACAAGTCGTTTACTTTTGTCTTCTTTGTGAAATACTTCGGTTGAAATTCAATTTTTCTTCAAACAAAATTGTCCCCAGACTTTCTCCTTATCAGAAAACACAGCTTTTCATCTTCTGTGTGAGTCAGTTAGGCTTAAAGAGTAGCAAATTTACAAAGCAGGGCATTAGCTTTGATGAGGGAGAAAAGTCTTCAAACAGTTTCTAGGGATGGGCATTTTAAGTGCTTTTTGAAGTCAACTAGTCAGATCAATTCAAATCAATTAGTTGTGATGTCATCATGGCATCATTAATAAAAGTACTCTATCCCCACAGGGAAATTGTAATTTTTTTTTTTTTTTCACGTGAAATGCTGTTTGTATGATGTGTGTGTTTAACACATAAGCTTTACACACACACACACATATATATATATATATATATATATATATATATATATGTATATATTCTGTGGGGTCTAGTGTCCATGTACAGTGGGTAGATGAGAAAATGGGTCAGGAAGTTGATGGGTTGAAAGAACCCATTTTATAGTACTTCATTTTTGGAAGTCTATTAAAATAGATATATGCTGGGGATGTGTACAACCAATCGATTAGTCAGAACAGCACACTTAGTTGCCTGGTGTTTTTAAGAGTCGACTAATTTTTCTTGGGGATAGGAGGAGGTTTATGTTTCACCATGCACAGTATTACACTCAAGTGGACAACAAAATCAAATGCACATTCTGTTCATGCGTTCAAGCAGGATGAAGTTATCTTTATATGGTTCTACTAGCATGATGGGGACTCGCTAACTCAGCCATCGCCAAAAAATTTTTTCATGAGCAAGATGACTAGATGGAAAGATGATGATAAATAACTTCTTTTGTTGCAGTAATGCTCATGTGTGCAGCATATTACCCACCTGGAGCCCCATTAACAGAGGCTACAGCTCTTCAACACAGCCAGCTCAGGTTGAAATCTCAGCCTGGGGTTCTTTGCTGCATGTCTAACCATAACCCTACTCAGGATTCACATTTTGGGGGAGCTAAGGGGAGCTCACTTCCCCTGAAAGGCAGAGGTGCTTCCATAAAGACATTCAGCTGATACTTAAAGGGGGAGCCCTAATAATAGTCTGCTTCCAGGTTACATTTAATTCTTTAATAAAGTTTCTGATGTTTCCTGAAAAGAATAGTTGTAATTTGCCAGGGTTGTGTGTTTAAGCATTTATTTAATTTCATGAACTAAGTCTTCCTAACAACACAGATGATCTGTGCAGTTTCCTTCAGCACCATGGACAGCAGCATTATTTGTTTGTTGTGTAATGTGAGCATCCATACAACAAACACTTGATGTGCTTACTTTTGTGGTTGTTAAAATAACTTTATTTCCTTGTCTGTAATGCTTACAGTAGTAGCAGAGCAGTTTCTTTTTGGTAGTAACTGAAGTGTCTTATTCTTAGCATTTCATAATTAGAATTAATTAAAATTACTAAGGAATATACTGTATTGCTGCTTAAGCAAACTGCAATTTGCTAAGAGTAGTGAATTTTAGACTCCATGTATAGACAGGCTGATATAAGGCACAATATGTAAACATATGTGTCTCCACATGATTGGCTTACTCAGGACTGAAGAATATTTTTGTCTGAAAGGTATAAAAGGGTTTTAGGTTTCATATTGATCCAGAGACCTCCAGATTTTGCTGCAAAAATCTGTTTAAGATGTCACTTCTTGTAATAAACCTATTATTTTTTATTAAATAATCAAGCCGACGTCCGGGGCTCTTTTTTTACCTCAAAAGTATTTTGCTACACCACTAGCTTGTTATTTACTTCAAAAGAGCATAATCCAGAGGAGACACCAAGGACACCAAAAGTAGAAACGACAGTATGGCACAGAGAAGAGAGGAAAAGTTGTCAACCATACGATGGCTTTACAAAACTATAGAAGCAAGGACAATAAACAGAAAGAGGGTCACAACTCATTGGAGTCACCTCATCACCTGCTTCATCACAGAAACTACAAAATGCCGTCACAAACTATTTTTCCACATCACCTGCTTCCACAAAATGCAAAACGTGTGAAGTCACAATGCCCACCCAACCATAAGGCTCCCCCCTAAAGCCCCGGTGTAATTCAAGCCCTGACCCTACTGTACAATAAAGGCCACTAGAGTTCACAATATCTTTAAAAAAAAAAAAAAAAACAAGGTTAGGGCTGGATCTGGATCTTAATGTTCTCTTGCCTTCTTGGGCTGTTTCCCTTGTGGCATGGTGGGGGAGTGATGTAGGAGGAGGATGAGTGTGTGTCACTGAACACTAGGGATGGGCCAATACCGATACTAACATCGGAAATACTTGCCCGTCCTACCAAAAGTAAGGGGATTGGTATTTGCGAGTATTTCTGTCTAAACACCATCCGATACCATGGAAACGGAATCATAATTTTTGTTTGCTGCCCAACACAACCACACACAGACTCAGGAAGTTACACAGTCTTGCGTGACCGCTGTTTTGTGTTGGTAGGCAGAGAAGCAGCTGCACGTAAGTCACTGTTGTGTTAACATTTCGCATTATTGGTATGTTAGTAATTTGGCTTCATTATTCATTAGAAAATCCCGCTAGCAAAACAGCAACATGCCTAATATGCTGTGCTGAAGTTTCCAGAGGTGGCATGAATGCTGCTAAATTTACCACCAGCGGCTTTATAAAGCATTTTGGTTGAAATCACGTGACAGAGCATGGGTTTGTTGCCTTAACCTGTTAAGCCCGACGGACCCACCGGTGGCTCCAACAGTTGTAAACACAAGTTCATGTGTGTAAAAAAGTTACTTTAGTGATGTTAGGATATTTTATGTATAATGTGTCTTAAAGAAGAATACCTAATGCCCCTAAATCAACTCTTAAAGTGCATTTGGTCAACAAAGAATTTGTTTAATAACAACATTAAAATACGTATGCCACAAACAACAGCGCCACCATAACGAGTAACACCCGAAACAAAATGCAACACAACGCGTGATCCGTTCACTCCACCCCAACATATTGGGTATCAAATGAAACTAGAAAAGCTGCACTTTCATATGATACCAAGCATAAAAAGATATTCGCCAAGCACCTTACGTCAGTCTCAAAACAAACACAAAGCTAACCTTCTCATATCACAGCAGCCTTATCAGATAGCATGTTTATCACCAAATACAGCACCAAATCCCAAAGCTATTCTCACAAACAGCGATATTTTTTATTTCCTTACCTTTTTTTGGTCATTTTCAGTCTATCCACATTGTTCTTCAACCAAAACTCACAGCGTAGCAATCCATAATGGTGAAACTGCGTCATGCGCTAACATGTCATATGCTCCCATTCACAGCCATTTTGTTGTCTTGTTGTGGGTCTTGGCAGTGTAAATAAAGTTTGGTCGAATTCGACATCTTACAAGCTTCCCGACGATATCTTACACTTGAACGACACTTTATCTTTCAGGTATAAATACTTGCGCGTAAACAAAGGAGAATCATTGCCATTTTGTTGCAGTTACGCACGCGGGCGCACCGGAAAGAGCGAATATCGAACAGCGTTAATTTCTTTGCTTCATTTTGACTTTTTATCCATTTAGAACGAAGGATAAAAGTCATAAACATGTCCAAGAAATTACAAAGAGCCAAATACACCGTGTTGGAAGTTCTGGAGGAAATACAGACACAGCACAATTTGGCACAGTGTGGGTATCCAAGTGGCCAAATAGAAAGTCCGCCTGGTACTATCCACACTAAAACTTGCATAAAAGCTATGAGCTTTGTTCTATTCTCATGAAACTTTGTACAGTTGTAGTCAAGGAAATGACTGCATGCAGTGGTATCTTTATGCACAGAATGATTTCTGTCATGTTTTCATCTGTGTACAAAAAAAAAAAAAAAAATGCCGAGGATATTTTTTTTTTATATGGTTTATGACAATTTGCACAGGCATATAAGCATTCACAATGTTTCTGACACTGGATTTATATTCCATAGGGTCTTACCTATCCATTGAGTCCACGCTTATGTATATTGACCTGAAAATTACAGTTATTGTTGATTTAATTTGGGTAGGTTTGTTCAGGCAAACTACATCTCCAAAAACCCTAGGGCTTAAAGGGTTAAAGAAGATGCGCAATAGACCACAGTAATAACAAACGTTGGCAAATGCTTTTAAAAAGCATTAGGAATTTGCAGAAGAAAGCCAGAAAGCCACCACAAGAACAGACAGCGTCTTAGAATTTATTGTCCTGGATTAACAGCCCCTGTTCTTTGTGGAAAAAGTTTACTGTACGTCCAATTTCAAGACAGTTTTTAATAGAAATTCTTTGATTCGGGTTTATTTACTCAATAATTAAAACAGTTCTGTGGCCATCATGGATTTCACTTTTTAATAAAAGATGAGTTATATAAATAAATATTAAGGCTGTCAAAAATGACACGTTAAAAGCAGTAACTAATTTATGTTAATTGTGTTCATTTTTTTACTGGAATTAACTAGAATAAATAGAATAAAATAGAATTTATAGACCTCTTAATAAAATAACACTGGTATCGGATCCGTACTTGGTATCGGCAGATACATAAATCCCAGGTATCGAAATTGGTATCGGACAGAAAAAAATGGCATCGGAACATTGCTGCTGAACACTATTTATTCCTTATATTTTACAATCACATTCACTACCTAGAATGCATATACAGTCACTGTGCTGTCCTGTGGGTTTAGCTGCAGTTATTCTTTTATTTTTTTGGTGTTGTGGTTCATTCATGTCTCTCTCAAGATGGTCATATTGTAGGTGCTCATGATAATCGGCTGTAGGATGAGTTCTGTTGTGTTTATTTACAGGTCTAGCTGCTGGTCCAGCCGTTGCTCTTGCTTTCTATCTGGTGTATCTTTGTCTCCTTTCTTGTCACTCTCTCTTTCTCTACTTTTCTCACTCTCACTGTTTCTTTGTTTTTCCTTGGGTGTCTGGCTAATATTATGTTTACCAAATGAATGCACCAAATAAGCTGTGTTCAGACTGTACAATACAGTTTGATATTCACACATTAGGAACCATTATGGTTGCTCTAACTTCAAATGAGAAAAAGTATTCTTTATTTTTATTCATTTATTTATTATCTTGTTGCAATAGTCCCTGCTTTGACAGGAAGTATGGAAATTTCTTAGTTTTAAGGAGTATTTTGATTTGTATGTGGAATACTCGGTGGTGACACAAAAGGAAAAAAATAAAGAAATAAATAAAAAATATTCTGCCTAGAAATGATTTGCAGTAATTGATGACTTTCTGGAAGCCTTATTTCAGAGGTATTTCGTAATTGTAACTTTTGGTTAGTATATTTTATCTTTAGAAATTGTGCAACATAGAAAAATTTTATTAATTCCTTCAAGAACGAAGCACACTACAGTAGATACCTAATTAAAAGCTATTTTCTAGTTTATGCATGGGTGAGGCAGGTGTATTTGTAAATGAGCTACTTCGGTGCTCATTAGTGAGTTATCCAATACACTGCCACACACACACACACACATACACACACACACACATATATATATATATATATATATATATATACATATATATTAGGGCTGTCAAATGATTAAAATTTTAATGAGATTAATCACAGCTTACAAATTAATCATTATTGATCACCATTTGTGACTATGCCTGAAGTCTTTACTGAGCTGATGCTTACAAATAATTAGTGTTAACTGACCTTCCCTTGGGTAAACCTCAAATGTCCAATGGTCAGTAAATGCAACATGTAATGTACTTCTGTGTATTTCTAAATTATCCTTAACATGCTCTTGATCATAATTCAAAATTCAAATACCATCATCTCACCAACTGTCTTCATGGTAATAATTTCTGTCATTAAACCACCAGATGTGACAATTGAAGTTAAACAGCCAACATTGATGAAGAAACTCTGATAAAACTGATGACCTGGATAAAAACACGTTTTTCCTTTTATCATTGGAGTGTAAATGTTTGTGCAGCAGTGATTAAAGTCCTACAGCAGCATCACACAAAGTAAACACCTGTTGATAAAATAGATAATTGGCTCTTTGTTTTCACGTTTTTCATCAATTTTTTACATTAGATAATCACTTTAGTTGTAATATTTGGTTCAATATTTCATAAAATCTAGACCTAAACAAAGATCTCATTTGTGCCCCCCTTTTCCTGGTCAGTGCTTCTGCCTGACTCCCTATCAGAACTTTTCTAGACCTGCACCTTCAAAGCTGGAGCATAAACCCTGTCTACCAGCAGACAATTATTGTGTTAGAGAAGGTCTTGCCAAAAACAGTACTTTTTGGTAAATATGTGACGGTGTGAACCATGAACCGCTAGTTTCCTCCTTCTCAGTTGAACTATACACAAATACAACAAGAGAAAAGCCGATCAGCTGATCACCGACAGCCATTTTGATTCACCGAACAATGTGCGAGTATGGAACCTTCTCACCGGAAAACAAGTTTGTGTTAAAAACCCTCATTTTCCACAGGGGCGACGTCCATGGGTTGCTCCATTATTGTTGAGTTCATTCTCAAAACCATTAATAGAGCCAGCCGGCTCAACTGTTCATCTCGTATCTCCATTTCCCGCAGACAGAGAAATGACCAATGTATGGGGTTTTGTCATGGCGCACAATCTTTAATTGCATTAAAGATATTAACACAATTAATTACACAAATTAGTTAACACTGTTAATGCATTATTTTTGACAGCCCTAATATATATGGATATATATATATATATATGTCCTTCTCAAATACAAATGACAGGTGATAGAAAGGATTTGTACTTTAGCTTAGCAGGGGTGGGTCTAGAAAGGTTTTAAAAGGGGACCAGGCAGGAGCACTGACCAGGAAAAGGGGGGCACAAATGAGACCTTTGTGTTTTTTAGCCAGATCATCAATTTTATTAGTTTCTTCATCAATATCAGCTGTTTACCTTCAATTGTCAATATCTTGTGGTTTTATGACAGATATTTTCAGATATGACAACTGTTACGGCCCTGGCCCTTCTGGATTGGCCTCCGGCCTGTCACTCTACACTTGGAAATGCAAATGCTGCTGGGCCATGAAAACAAACACATGTAGCACCATTTTTCTTTTGTTAATGCATGCATTAAAGACTATTTTTTGCCATCAGTAATCACTTCTTTTAGGGAAGTAAAATTATCCTCACTTGGATTCATGATTCCATGTGTAAAACATTTCATCTGATAAAGTAATAAGGAATATGGCAGAAACATATGGAATATGTTCTGAGGAACACACATTCTTGTATTTGTCCTGAAAACTGCAGGCTTCAGGAACACCGGCCACTTTAAATAAACATCCATAACAGTGTAAACCTATAATCACAAGAGACCTGCTCATGCAGACAACATTTTTGCCCGTTAAATTTTTTAGTTTGTCTCAGGCTAATTCATTGTGTGAATGTAAACAACTGCCTGAAGGCACAACTACATGCAGTGTGCCTGACAAGATAAGATTGTTAATGTTTGTGGAGACTGCATATGTGTGCTTTGCCTATAACAGACCAAAATCAGATCAAATCAAAGAGTATTTTTCCTCATAGTTGATCTGCCTATCTTAAATGAATTAAATTAAAATTATATATATATATATATATATATATAAAACAGCCTTTAAACTAGCAACCATCTACAAGTAAATAATTACCTGGTTTTATTCTTCCAGTCATTTGATATTGGTTAGTTGGTGTTACAATACAATTTAAAAGTAAAGGATTGCTAGCTAAAGGCAGGCTGTTTTACAGATGTTTACACTCAGTTGTAATTTTTCATATCTTTAGACCATTCTAAGCTGGGTCAAGAAAGTTTTTATGGGTAAAATGCTAATGGTAATTGTTTAACATTCTCCTAGATATCTAGTATTGATGGTAACACAACTTTATTCTGCAAATTATACATTGTACAGGCCTGCATCTGTATCGGGGCTACTCTATTTAGACCTACAAAGACCGCAGTCCAGCAGGTTTTCCATGTATCTCTGCTCAGACACACCCGTATTAAATTAATGAGTCATTGTGCAGAATCTGATAGGCTGTTAGATTCATTTAATTTCATTCGGGTGTGTTGAAGCAGGAATACATTGAAAACCTGCGGCTCTCATATGACCGAAGTGAGTAGCCCAGATCTGTATTGTATGAGAAGGGATGTGGTCAAAATTAATTTGCTGTAACCTTCCTATCATGAAATCACACGGTGGAGAAAACTGTGAGGATGCTGACGCTATTATGAACAAAATGACTATGTTTGAAGCCTGGTCAGTTGCAGCTGTGTAATTTCAATCAGCCAAACTTTCCCCACACACAAAGCACAGCTCATTACCAATCACCTTGCTGAACACATCATTTTGTTCCCTTGATTGGAGGCCCTCAGCTCCAATTAATATCTTAGAAAACTGACATTTCAAACAAGGCTTCATCCTCTCTTGTTTGGAGCACATCGTCTTATTTTATGAAGGTGCACACATAGAAATTCCTGCCATGGTAAATTTGAGATGTTTTCCTTTCATGTTCCTTTTAATATTAGCATTTTTGCAGAGAATATCTAGATCTGTTATTTAGTAAAACTGTGGATTTAAAGATATGAATGAAATATTCAATCACATTTTTGTATCAGTATTTTTTATATAATACATTTAAAAAACACTTGGTTTATTTCTGGAAACAATTAGTACAAATAACTCCACACAATAGGTCATCAAAAGCCTTATTATGGGAAAAGAGAATAAGAACTATATAAAAGATGTCTGGGACATGTCAAACAAGTTTTTGTGAGTGCGGGACTAGAGCTGGCAGCGAAGATTTCAGGCCAAGAAAGACACGCCATGTGTGGAACACTGATTAAGAACAATTCTCACTCCATCATTCTCTCAGCAGTAGATGAGTTGGAAGTTAAATCAACTGTTAAAAATTGTAATAACAAATTCTCTACGGACTGTAATGGTATTGATATGGCGTTGGTTAAAAGAGGTATCGATTGCATCTCAAAACCATTAACTTACATCTGCAATTTTTCATTCCAAACTGGCTCATTTCCACAGAAAATGAAAATAGCTAAAATAATATCATCATTCAAGCAGGTTAATAAACATCTATATGCACGGACCAGTGTCACTCTTCCCACAATTTTCCAAAATCCTGGAAAAAACTTATTGGCAATTGATTAGAAAACCTTAAAAAGATATTAGTCAATACAGATTTAGAGCAAAAGGTACAACAGCACTGGCATTGATGGAAATAACAACAACAACAATAAAAAAAAAAAAAATAAAATAAATGCAATAAATAAAGGAAAACATGCATTTGGTATATTTATAGGCTTTAAGAAAACTTTTGATACAATAAATCATTCAATACTCAGTGAAAACCTGCATCTGTATGGTATTAGGGGCGTAGCACTGGACTGGGTCACCAGTTATCTGTCTGGGAGACAACAGTTTGTAAAATTGGGTGAACACATGTGTATGCGTGTGTGGAGATTGCTTGTGGGGTCCCCAAGGGTCATTGGGTCCTAAATTATTTAACATCTATAAATGACAAGTCTCTAAATTACTGAAATTAATATAGTCCAAATATAGTTATTTAAATCATCATATAAGAATATGGTGATCCATATTTTACTTTTCTTTCTTCTGTATATTCCCTTTGTTTTCCATTTTTTATTTGTCATTGGTTCAAATAAAAAAAAACTTTCAATTAATAAATCAAGAAAAAAATAAAAAAAATAAAAAATAAAAAAAATCACAAGAAAACAAATCCTTGTGCCCTCAACTTGCAAACAAGTCCTGAGTAAATTTAATGTTTGAGAATACACAAAATTTTTTTTTTTTTTTTTTTTGTATGCTTTTTACACTGTAATTATGACCAATACAAAAATAAATGTGAAAGATTGATTGCTAGAGGTTGGACAGGATTTACAGTTCTGGTTTTTCCTTGTTGTTTACAGTGTAACTTGGTAATGGCCACATTAGAAGTGTTGAGGACAAAGTAGTTGATTACCTAATCTTTGCTGCATCCTTTTTTTGGAAGCCTTACTGTTCATTTCTCTTTTTTTTTTTTTTTTTTTTTTAAGAGAAACTTTTAGGAATATAAAGGTTGTGGACCTAATGCAAGATTATATTCGAACATTCACGTGGCACGTGCACTCATTTTACACATCTTGTCTCTAGTCTTGTCTCTAAAAGGATCTACGGATTGATAATTTATTGTCATTTTAACTGAACCTAGTTGAAAATGATCAGACCTGTCGTCCTTTACCATATTGCCAATAGTGAAATTAATGTATTGTTGTGAAAAATTATATTGAGTTTGCATAGAATGTTTTCCTTTTTAAGATACCTCTGCTGCCACCATCACAAAGATTAAATTGCATATGATCGTGGTGCCCTGTCAGCCAGACACGATGGAATTTAAGCAAGACTGTTCGCTTTTCATTGTGCAAACCTGACAAGATGAACTGTAGGGAAACATGGATTGGCGATTGCGGATTTGAATAAATGCATGTGACTGAGAAGAAGTGCAATGAGAAACACACGATTAACTTCATAAATATGCAAAAAGGGCTTCACGATACACATCAGGGTCTGCTAAACCTCATCTTTCCCATAACGAGTTTTCATTGATCCCAAATTATATTTTTTTCTAGGACCAAAACTTACACCTCAAAAGGCAGCACTAATGGTTCATTAGATGTTATAACTAAAATATTTTGGTATTTCATTATAACAAAATATTTCAAGCCGTTGCACCAGACTAACAGAAAACATGACAATTTTTTGTTTAAGTTTTAAGATTCATTTAAGATTATTACTGCAGGAAAAAAAGAGCTAATGATCAAAAAAAAAAAAAATCCTGTTTTGTATGCACAAGTATACCTCTGCCAGTCCACATAACCTTTTTTTCATAGGGAATTTTAAGCCAGACAGCTGCTGCCTCTCTCTCCTTTATTTTCTCTTGCTCTGTATTGTTGCTACAGCTGGCCATACTGCTTTAGAGATGCCACGGCTGGTCACAGGCATCAACCCCTTTCCTTTCCCTCTCTTCCCAGGCCCTACAGGTTATTTAGCATTTCAGACAGGGCTCTTGTGTTGCTTCCCAGCCAAGCACATAGGCGCTTAGGGATGTCATCTCCTCAAAGCTAATTGCTGTGCCCTTCTCTTAACAAAACAAGCTCAGGAAATAAATAACTAATGTGCCCCCTTGGTAGGCTCATTAGCTAACTGCAAATTTGCTCCTCCACAACTTTTCATGCACTCACTATCTCACTCACCTTTCACACTTATCCATAACAAATCCTTCATTTTTTCTATCAGAAATAAGCACACACACTACAGCTCTTCCTCATTTAACTTTATTTTACTCTATATTTTGCATTAGACACATTCTGTCTCTCCATCCACTGTGAGAGATCAACATAATGAGCATTTTAAGAGTCTGACTGGAACTGCCTTGAAAAATTCTGAACCTGTTAAAAACAAACAGCTTCACAAAATAGAAAATAATGATGATAATAATAATAATAATAATAATAATAATAATAATTCTTTAATTTTTGGTAAAAAAAAAAATTACTGAAGACTGAAATTTGACATGTTCTTAATGCAGGATTCAGTAATGAGTGGAGGTGCCTTGAACATGTAGTTTTCTTTCCCCATAGCTGCAAATAATGAGGGCGAGAACATCCACTGTTATCCAGGTTTCAAATCAATATATTCACTGTTCACAATAAGCTTTAGATTTTGATAATCATTGTTTTTACAAAATAAGCACCAAGTAATTATTTTCTTAAATGACACTCTAAAAAATATATTATGGAAAAGACTTCCACATAATTTATTTATATTATTTAAGAATTACACAATTATTCTAACATAATGTACTTGAGTCAAACCAAATTAATTATTTTGTGATGATTTAACTTATTGACAGCCTTTTGATTCAATTTATTTCATTTTAGTTAATCCAATTAATAAAATTTGGTCCACCTCAAGTCAGTAAGTTTTTTTCCCAACTAATGTATAACATTTGGTTGGTACTTAATGTAATAAAGTTCATTAAACTAGTTATACAACAATACAGTTATGTTTAATAAATTTAATAAAGTCTGACAGAACTGTTTAATTCTAAAAAAAAAAAAAAAAAAGTAATTTAATCACATGGAAATCATTTTCATGTTTTTTATGTACCCTTATATTTTTGAGTGTATAAAGTGTTTTCCCAACTTGCAGATATTAGCCAGCTAAAATAGAAAAAACAGTGTGCTTAAAAACAAGTGTGAACAAATATTGGTAAAAATAACAGACATGATTTTGTATACATAATTTAACATAATTTAAACCCATAACACCAGATTTTGTCTTACCACTCCAGAGCGCTTGCTGTCCTCTTTCTGGGATGGTTTGAGACCTCATGTGATCTCTTGATTTTCTGAGACCTTCTGTTTTAATGTCACAGTCCAGATTGAATCATGTTATTTCAAGATGACTGATGTGTCAACTGTTAAGTTTAGTTTATACAAATTGTACAGGTTTTAATTATTTTCACCCTGGAATCTTTAGACTATTTTGTTTATATTATATTTTAGGTTCTTGTAAATATTAATACCACCCTGTGCCACTTTTTTGAGTGTATGACCATAGATTGGTTACTAATTCTTCCAGAAATGGCATCATTGTTTTCTGCAACAACTTGTGAGTTGAAAAGCTGTGAAAAAAGAAGGTATTTTACAAAAACAAGCAATCAGAAGACTGGGTTTTTCTTTTAGAAGTATAAATTTAAGTTTGTTTAACCCACTAACAATTGACCAGTTGTGCCAAATCCAACAGGTGATTTGAATTCCTTGACAGTGTTCATGCATGGTGTAACTCCCTCTCTTCTGTGTCAATGCAACAGGAACATTTAAAATGCTTAAATTACACACATGTATTACTTGATGAATGTGATAACGCTGCTGCCTTTCAAAGACATTTTTTTTCCCATTAATATATTTCCATGTGAAAAGATCAGTGACAATCCCAAATTTTAAAATGCAGACAGACTTTATCACATTTTACCAAAATTACTTCAGTTGGTTATGAAAATCTTTAAGTGCAATGATGATGATAACATGGCCTCCAGCAGGTGTTCTTTGGGACAGTTGCTGGATAGTGTCGGTTGAGCATCTCTTAAGAAAAAAAAAAAGAAAGAAAACCTGGAATTGGCAGAATATCCCCCTGTATCACATACATAGCTGTCTTCATCTATCTGTAACAAGATTCCACACCCTTGGGAAAAGTTGAACCAACTGATTTAGAACATATAAATCTGAGGAGTGATGTCTGGATTGTTGAGCTTAATTTTAAGGCTTTGGCTCAAAGGTAAAGCCTACAAATAAAGGTCGTGCTAAGAATAAATGTTGGTTAAAAAAGAGAGTCTCTGTTTAATGAGGAAACATTAAATTTCTGCTTGAATTGAAGCTGCTCTTTTTAATCTGCAGACTTAGCTAAGCAAAAGCCCTCTACATGAAAACAGTTTTAATCCAGTATGGATGAACTCTCCTTTAGATATTGCATTAAATGGAAGTGAACACAAGTGTAACCAGTTATCTTATGCACATGCTTACCCCAATGTTTTTTTGTGGATCTGTCCTACATAACGTCATCTTGATTCTTCTGCTACTATGGCAAGTTTGGCAAATAAAAATATCACCCTGCATGCTTTCACAAAAAAAAAAAAAAAAAAAAAAAAAAAAAAAATTTAAGAGCATCTCACTAAAAGCATAAGTCCCATTGGAGCTTGTATTCAAATACAAAGGAGCACACTTCTCTGAAACCAGTGTGTTGTGGGGAATAATATAAATATGTCACTGTCCCTAATGGCTGTCTCTTGAAAAATATAACCTCAGACTTCAATAAAGCTAATTATTGATCGCTAAGAAGAGCATTTACAGAATGAATTCTCTTGTTTGGAGCTTAAAACCTGAGTAATGTCCTAATTAGCTATACGCCATGCTACCTGCATTCAAAGACAATAACCATAAGGAATGTTCTCTGCATTACAGCTTTGAAGTACTTAAATTACCACAGCTTCACGTCAGTGTTGCTCTAGTGGCCAAAAGAAATGTCTATTAGCCTTGTTTAGATTAACTGTGCATGTTGTAGGACTAAGCAGCTATTTCTTAACTTAATGACTGCCTCAGGTAATGGTGGAGAGCAGGAGCATCTCCCAAATTAATTTTGATTTCAGAGCTTGACTCAAACCTAATCAGATTTCACAAGAACATTGTGCTTTGCCTTTATTGATTTCCCATCAAATGTACACACATATACAACACAAATACACTGGCTAGCAATACAATAAATATACTCTATAAAACAAATATAACTCAGAATAGAGCCACAGCTAGAGATGTGCTGCTGGTAGAGTGGTCACGCTAAGCCACTTGAGATATATGCCTCCTCGACTCCTCCTTTTAGGATTTTAGCAGGCATTGCCAGCTGGAGGAAAGACCCAGGGTCAACCCAGTACTAGCCAGTGGGATTAAGAAATGAAAATGAAAAATAGCAATGTTGTAGTACAGTGGTTTGTATATATATATATATATATGTGTGTGTGTGTGTGTGTGTGTGTGTGTGTGTGTGTGTGTGTGTGTGTGTGTGACTGATCAGTGCTCAGCTTCTTGCCCACCCCTTAGTCTGAGGTGTGCAGTACGAATGGTCTACAACACAGGGACTCTTTTCTGACTTCAAGCTGGTGTTGAAAAGGTGCAGTAGAATCCAACATAGTTGTTCTGAGCAGGTTTTTGAAACCCTGGGGCTGACACCGCCTGGACCTGAGACAGTCCAGACACAATTTGTTCTGTCTCTCCAGTTGTTTATTCACCTGAAAGCAGGAGACGGACAGGTTAGAGGCAGAAGGAGAGAAGGTCTCAGGAGCGATGAGGTCGTGTTAAGGTCCATGACTGAGCACATATGTGATACCCAGAGCATCAAATACTGCCATTTGTGAAGGCCGGTTCGTATCACTGAGAGTAAATTAAGGCATTATAATAGTTTGAAACACAAGAGCTAGAGTAAGTTCAGCATAATTTAGGACTATTTATCCTTTATTTCATTTTATTTTATGTATGTGTAAGGATCAGTAAAGGTTGATGAAAGAAATATATTGTTGATGCTGATACGAGGAGGAGTGTCTGTTCTTTGACAAAAATGGAGATTATAAAAAAGCTGATGCTGATAGGGTAGAAGTCAGAAGAGGCTGATGTAGTCACACAAAAATGTTGCTGTAATGCAAAAGGAAAAACTAATCTATTATTGCTGTATTTGGCTCCTAAAGAAAATTGTTTTGTTCCAAAGATCGTTTCAAATTTCCTGCTCCACTTGCTAAATAAATGTGAAAATCTCTTGCTTGGTAATATATTGAAGTTTGGTAAAAATGTAGAGGAGAAAAAAATAAAATAGATATGACAAAATGAAAAGGTCTTCTGATATTGCACAAAAATGTTATCGACCATGTAGACCAACAACTGGGTCAAATTGACCCAAATATTATGTCAGTGATATTAAGATACTAGGAGAGCTAGCCTTTCTTCAAGATAAGATTTATTTGTTTTACAAACGTGCATTGCATTGAAAGAGGGGGAAAAGGGTTGAATATAAGGAAAAGAAGAAAAAAGAATACAGGAAATTTCAGTGGTTCATTTTGATCAACGGAAGGTAAAAACACAACGTTTCTTTGTTAAACGTTCCCAGACCAAAATGAACTGTGAATAGATAGAAAATGTATTACATCTCCCATGTATTTTATTCACTGAAAGCTGTGTTTCCTCCCACTCATCTTTATATGATGTACATTTTCAGGGTCTTATCGACAGTCAAGGTTGCTGAGTCCACTTCATGCATCCTGGTGTGTGTTTGCTGCAAAACTCAGTTGCAAAAAAAGAATATCAAATTGAACCAGCAGGCTGAAGTCATAGAAGGAAAAGCCACTGTGTTTCAGACAAATGTCTCCCCTTAGAATACTTCTTTGTCTTGTATAAGGCAGTCTGTCTGTATCTGATTTCTAAAGAAATCCACAATAATTCCATTTTATCTATATTTAGGTTTTAGAGTTTGACACAAATCTCTCGAGAGTACGTTAGAGGGACATAGTATTTTCATAGCATGGTATTTTTTTCTGAGAGAATAATCAAATAATTTCTCCAAAGAAAATTTATCAGAGGCTTTTAGTTTGAATTATTCTACCATCCCAGTCCAGATAATTTATTAATCTGGGTTTTTAAGATTAAGTGTTGTATTGTCTCACAGATTGAATTAGATGTATCCAAAACTCAACAATGTCTGAAAATCCCACTCAAAAAAAAAAAAAAAAAAAAAAATTGCATGGAGGTAGGTAAAATTAGACTGTCCTTTCAAATTATGGCCATGTGGTGTGGCAAAAATAGGTTATATTTATATTTGAAAAATCTGCATCTTTTAAAGGTTGTGAGAGCAATGATGTGTGAGGGGTAATGACAGCATAAGTAATGGTCATTTTTTATTTTTACAACAGAAGGCTACATAAATAACAAGAATAACTTTATAACTTTGTGGGTCCAACAGTTTGGAATATTTGAACAGAAGTTAAAAAATAAATGAATAAATAAAATCAGTAAATAAATTTAAAAAATACAATCACCCTAGCTGAATAGTCCATCCTAAATAGCCCACCCTAACAGCGGTGGGCATATCTCAACGTAAAAGGTCAATGTCAATGTCGTTTTGGTCTAATGAAGTCTAAATGTGAACAGTATAATGAAGACGACTGCTTAGATACAAGCTATCATTCAACCAGAACATTTAGTGTTCCATTCATGGTTCAGACCTTTGTTTTGTTTTTGTTTTTTGTTTTTTTGTGTGTGGTGTGACCCTGGGGGGTCAGTATTAGACAAGCAATGTCCAAGCAAGACGATGAAAAGTGTCCCAACTTCACAAATAGTTTCCTGTTTACTAAATAACTTTTCACTCTTTGTAATACCACCCCTCTAATCCTTTACCATTCTAATTTATTGAATAAATGTTGTCATTGATTGTGTAAAAGACTTTTTTAAAAATCTATAAATATTCCTACTGTATACTATGTTCCTAACCCAGCTTGATAAATGAGGTCCCAGGCTTGTAGGAGCTAAACTTCACACAATAGAATTAAGAGATGGATTTAAGTTTATAAAAAGCATGACTGTTCCAGTTGGATAACTTAAAGTATTGTAAAAGCCTGTCATACCCTGGGAAAATGTATAATTTCAAAATGCCTCTCGTATTGTTTTCAGACATTTAAAACATTCTTCCAGAAGGTGAGAAGCGTTGGGTTAGTGTCATGACCTTGCTTTAGAATCTGTTTTAGTAACCCAGTGAGGACAGTGGCAGTCTGTGCCCACCTTCATATTTATGCACATAATCATACGCTCAAGCCACCAGAGCTACCTGTCAAAATCAAGAACCAATCTGCAAGACTGATTAGTTATGCCTGACTGAATTTACTCAACATGCTCCATCTGCATGCAATAGAAATGTATGGAATAAGCAGGGCTGGAAATAAAGCTGCTGACTGACAAGGTTAAGGTGATGCAAATGCAGAATAAACAGGTTTGTAATGGGAAGAGGTCACAAAGTTCTGATAGTTTGAAGGGTTTTTGGACATTCTTATTTGTTTCCCTTCTTTTCCTGACAATGGCAGAATGAGCAAATCAGTAAAAAATTAAACCAAATATATACTGTATGGTCATGACTGGGCCTAACATTTATAGTTTTGGGTTCTAAATAACGATAAAAAACAGCAACTGTAGAATGAAACAGCAAGATTAGATTCAGAAATTATCTTCTACAATCCTTAATATTTATCACATTAACAAATGTGCACATAATAATGTATCATTCACAAACCCATATTTTCAAAAAAAGCTTTCTAACAAGAAAAATGAAGAAATAAATTAATAAATAAAAAGAAAATCTCAACTATTGAAAAAAATAATTTTTTGTTGCATTTTAGAAAACCTCCAAAACATTCAGGAAACAAGGATGGTATTAAACTTCTAGTCAGCTCAAAACCCACAACCTGTCCTTTTGATCCTGTTTCCTCTGACATCATGCAAAGCATTTTACCTACAGTCAAAACTGCAGTAACCCATATTATCAACTCCTCTCTTAAATCAGGTGTCTTTCCTTATGCCTTCAAGCAAGCTCGGGTTACCCCGCTGCTGAAGAAACCCACACTCAACCCAGCCCAGGTTGAAAACTACCGGCTGGTCTCACTGCTTCCATTCATGTCTAAATTACTAGAGTGTGCCGTCTTCAGTCAGGTCTCACAGTTCCTCCAAGACAACAACCTGTTTGATCCATATCAATGTGGCTATAGGCAAGGTCACCCTACTGAAACTGCTCTCCTGTCAGTTACTGATTCCCTACGGCTTGCCAAATCCACTGGTCAATCCTCAGTCCTTATACTGCTGGACCTATCTGCTGCCTTTGACACGGTCAACCATCATATACTGTTCTCCAAACTCTCGGAGCTTGGCATCTCAGGATCTGTCCTCTTGTGGTTTACGTCCTACCTCACAGGGAGATCATTCAAAGTATCTTGGCAAGGGGGAATGTCCAGATCACATGGGCTGACAACAGGGATGCCTCAGTGCTCGATGCTTGGCCCTCTTCTCTTTTCACTCGACACCTCCTCACTCGGTGCAGTTATTAGCTCTCATGGTTTCTCCTACCACTGCTATGCAGATGACATTCAGCTTTTCCTTTCTTTCCCACCTGACGACACAACCGTCTCAATGCAAATATCAGCATGCCTTGCTGACATCTCCGCATGGATGAAGGATCGCCACCTTCAGCTAAGTCTGTCCAAGACTGAGCTTATTGTCTTTCCAGCCAATCCTTCTTTACCGCCACAGATAAGCGTGCAGCTTGACTCAATCACACTTGTGCCTACGTCTTCTACCAGGAATCTTGGTGTCATGGTAGACAACCAGCTGACCTTTAAGGACCATGTTGCCTCGGTTTCCCGGTCTTGCCGATTTGCTCTCTACAACATCAGGAGGATCAGACCCTACCTGAGTGAACACACGACCCAGCTCCTGGTCCAGGCTCTGGTCATTTCACGCATTGACTACTGCATCTCCTTACTGGCTGGCCTGCCTGCATGCTCAGTTAAACCTCTGCAGATGATCCAGAACGCAGCAGCACATCTGGTCTTCAACCAGACCAAAAGAGCTCATGTCACCCCGCTGCTAATTGCTCATCACTGGCTTCCAGTTGCAGCCCGCATCAAATTCAAAGCTCTGCTTCTGGCTTACAAAACAATAACCCAAACGGCTCCGGTCTACCTTCACTGCTTAATCCAGAGCTACACTCCCTCGACAGTTAAGCTCTGCCAGCGAAAGACGCCTAGTGCTCCCACCACAACGTGGCGCAAAATCAGTAGCTAGACTCTTCTCTGTTGTTCCCTGGTGGTGGAACGATCTACCAAACTCCGTCCGATCCACAGAGTCCTTATCCACTTTTAAGAGCAAGCTAACGACTCAGTTGTTTAAGGAGCATTTCCACACTTAGCTTAACTATTTTACGCAACAGAATGAGTTAGAAAGATTTGTCCAGCTCTTTGGCTCAACCAAGTACTGAATAAGCTGTGTGCACTTATGCCCAAGATGATATTGTGTGATGAAATCATGCACTTATGCCCAAGTTGATATTGTGTGATGAAATCGTGATCTTGTATTTAAACAAAATTACTTAAAAAAAAAAAAAAAAAAAAAAAATTATATGCACTGCCTCTAGCACTACATGACAGCACCTGGGTCCAACTGGACTCAAAGCAGTCTGACTATCACTTAATTATGATGTCCCATCTTGTTTGAATTCATGCTTGTGTTGTTCTCACTCTCAAATGTAAGTCGCTTAGGATAAAAGCGTCTGCTAAATGACTGTAGAATAGAATAGAATAGAATAAATTACCACTGTAATACACGCCCTTCTTTTTGCGTAACTCCACCCACTACCAAACTTTGAAAAATGACAGAAACTATAAGGGTTGGGGTGCAAGATGTGGGAGTGATCAGGAGGTGGAGAGTGGGCAGGTTGTAAATACACAGGCAGAAATTATTGAATGACTGCAGCAGCCACTAGCAAGATGGAAAGTGTCACAGACTTACAGTGCACCTACGAGGTGATTCTGAACCATTTTAGTGCAAGCCATTAGTACTGTTGCGGTGGCCTCTTGATACAGCTCTGGCAGGCTCTAGCGAGCTTTGGCGACCTACGCCGGGTTGTGGCAGTGGCAGGATATGCCGCTGCTACCATTTTATCTTGTGGTCTGTGACTAGATAAGGATCAGCAGGTAAAGAATAAAGTCTGGTATTACGTTTACACCCCTCAAAAGCAGAAAACCTTCCAATTGCAGCAATATTTTCTCAAAAGCTCAATAAAAGTCCAGAAGTCTAAAACCTGTGAATCAACATCAGATATCAAGTTTACATCTGCACATATGTGTCAGTGGGCGCGGTTCCTAGGCCTACTAGGTGTAGACCTGCCTTTTTTTTGCATTTGGAGGATATTATATTATATTATATTATATTATAATGCTGTTTGATTGTGCTTGTATATATTGGGTAAGCTTAAGCATATGTCACTTCAGCATTTTTATTCCAGAACAAGAGTTTTTCCATTGTGATGGTTTATGTTGGTTTCTCTTTTTGAAGACAATTTCCCCAGCTTTGGAGAATATTCTTTCACACTGCACACAAGATGCTAGTGTTGCTAACTGTAGGAACTCTATGGCCAGGTTGAATAAGGTTGGGTTTAGGGATTTGTGAGACAGCCAGTAACCTAATGGGCTCTGTCATCTGTCCAGAGGAGGAATAGACAAGAACCATTGAATCTTCACAATAGCATCTGCTGTAGCATCTGCGCACTTCATGGCATCTTCTGAATTTTTGTCAAGTAGCTTCTACAGGCCAATGCCTAAAAATTAAAATAGAACATTTATAAGGTATATGAATAGGTAAAAATATATACAAAAAATATAAGTACAGTAGGATGATTGGTCTACCTGTGGAAGCTGCAGTGGGTTCTTAATGATGTTGATGGTTCTTCTGCATCATCATATAAATCAGTAGAATTATTTTTGAGCTGGACATGCAACCGTTGCCACTTGAAAATAGTGAAAGTATACTTACACACTGGGCTGTTGCTTCACAAGATATGCATCCATGTTTATTGACATCCACATATCAGTTGTGAGACTGACACTTTAAGCGTTTAACAATGCTGCCTTGGCCTTCTTCTTTTCTTCCACATACTGCTTCTCCACTGCTCCACTGCTTTAACAGCCTGTTTAGAGGGGAGAATGTACAGTATGTTGGATCCAGTTCAGCCACCAGTGCACGGAAACCAGGACCCAACACCAAAGAGAAAGTCTAAGAGTCTTTCACTGTGAAATCTACCAGTGCCTTATCAAGCTTGTGCTTCCTGGGCCCTAAAATAGTCAGAATTATGCTTAAATTAACATAGCTTTCCACAGAAATGTATGTTGATAGGTAAAAGAATTAAGTGCTGTAAGGATAAGCTGTTTTAAAATCATATATCAGTGAGGCTGTCACTGCGCGCATGCACATAGCTACAGCGTGCCGGGCGTGCAAACAATTAAACATACACACTAACTGTATTAGGTTTCCAATTTCTTTGTTTGCGCAGTCTAAAAACACTGTAACCTCCTAAATACCAACAGTACCACAATCAAGGATTGTGTTATTTGTTACACTTTTTTTTTACACTGCCTGAAACACACAAGCAAAAATATTCAGACACCTGAGGGACATGTCATCCTGGTGGCATTAATAGGTTTACTGTTTTCATGTTTGGCTCGGTAATGCCTAAGCATGCCTCGGCATGCATGATGTGTTGTTGCTGCTGAGGACACATCAAACACTGTGTCAAAATTCATGGTGTTTGTCATGGTTCTTGTGTTTGGCTTTTGCCTGTTTTGGTTTGTGTTATATTTTGATTTTGGTTTATCCCTGTCGTGTGTGGTTCCCTTTCCTGAGTTTAAGAAAATAAACCTTGTCACCTGCTCTATTCTGCCTTCTGCCTTAACTGCCTGCATTTGAGTCCTCACCTCCGCCGCTACACAAAACACACTGCACCTATGAAATCACAATGAGATGTCTGTATGATTCATTCTGTCCATGTTTATTCAGTGAGAACTGTAGTTTTCCATTGTAGGGATGACGGACCTGAATCCTGGACATAAACTACCTTATTAGGTGGTATCAAATCAAAATGTTCCCACACTTGAGATCTTCTCCAGGGTGGCTCCATCACAACACAGTCCTAACATAGTTTCCATTCATCTTAAATACTTTAGCAGTGTGCCAATATTTCAAAGCTCCGTGTATAGGACCAAGCTAGTCAGCCGATTAATTCTGAATAAAGCATCAGTCAGGTGCTTTTTCTTTACAGTGAGGCAACCAGTTCATACCAGTACTCCCAAATTTATAGATCAAGGTGACTGGCTTTCGCTGTGATGACTAACTGCAGTAAGGAATGAAGAATATTCTTTGGATGAAATAACGGCTGTCACTCATTGCTTAATGGTCAATATATCATTTCAACAAATTTTTGTCAACCCATTTTATTAATCATAGTAGCTGGTTATTACAGTTTGTTTATTAAGGTTGAGAAAAATCAGCAGGGTCAGAAAAATGGGGGAGTTAAGAGGAGCTCAGCTCCCTTAATAAAGCAGATCAACTCTCCTGAAAACATTCACCTGAGACTCTAAGCGAGAGCTCTGAAAATAGTCTACTTTTGAGTTATATATATTTCATTTAACACATTAAGTTTTTTTTGTGTGTGTGTGTGTGTGTTTGCTAAAAGAACTTTCTGTTTCTGCATGATATGTTTAGATTGGATCAGCTGCATACAGTAATAGCAGAAGGTTTTGGGGAGTAATCCAGTTTTTGATCACACTGACATAGACCAATATCTATGTGCGTGCATGGTACTTGCAAAGTTTTGATGCGTGCATGCAAAAAAAAAAAAAAAAAAAAAATGCTCCACCACAAACCCCCTATGTAATTTGAATATTAATCAAAATCCTGACTGTGAGATGACCACACATTTCTGACACATAAATTATTCAAAAACTGAATACTAGAAAGTTTTCAAATAAATTGAAAAATAAATATGAATTGTAAAATTCAATCTGCAAAACAGTAAATAAAATGATTATTTTTACCAGATATAACATCCAACTCATATGTTTGGTGGTTCCATTGTAGGCTTTTCATTTTTTTTTATTTAAAAAAAAGAAAAAAAAAGTATTTTTTAATAGAAAGTGTTGATTAGGGACTTTTGTCCATGTTGCTTTTTATTTCATATCACCTTAGTAATAATGATAACAATAATAATAAAGGAAACTCACTTTCTTTTCTGCTTTGTAGGCAAACCATACAAATTCCTCAATATTTCATTATGCGTTCCAAGGTACATCTTATCTATAAGATAGGAGGCAGCAATTTGGAAGAATTAGGAGGGAAAATTAAGTAATTCATGAAACACACAAGTTGCCCAGCTCTCAGTTCAACGAAACATCATATAGCCATAGTTTCTACTCTTTTCCACTAGTCTTCAAGCTGCAATTCAAGGACAGAGAAACTATCTCACATGTACACTCAGCACCAATGTCAAAACTGTTTATGGCTCCCCTGACAGGGATTCCCTGAAATATGAACTTATTTAAGTGTTTACAACCAGTGCTTTTATCAGTTGATAGTTACAGGAAAACAAGATTTGAGTGTAAAATTTAGGACAACAGAGGCTGTAGAAAGTTAAGCTACATTTATTCTGCTTTTGACCTTCTCTTTTAGGCTCTTAGTTGCTATGAGAATGAAACATTTTAGGTAATTTAATTCCAGTTTCCCACAGCCTTTCTGCATACACATTCATGGTTGGGGAATTGAGGTGTAACGCCATAGCACCATTTTTCATCACTCTATCCTGAAAAAGCAGACGTGTAACAGAACCATGTCCCCGGATGTCAGTCAGAGTGTGGTCTATAGGAAATAACACAAGAGATGTCCACATTCTATGTCTGCTTGTTAGGATTCAGTTACATGCACCTCAACATGATTTACTTTAGACTACAAGTGTTAACACCACACACAGAATTATAAATGCAAATAAATAAATACATATAAATGTCAAAGGGTATGGGCTTCTTAGCCCCCTAACGTTGTCAGCTGTCAGCCAAAAAAACTGAAGCACTGGTGTTTTATTTACTATGTCCAAAGATCTGAAGTTACAGCCTAAATAATCTATGTCTGGCAAGTCTTTTGCAAAATCTGAAAGATTTTAACAGTTCTGACAGCCAGAATAAACAGTAGTGTTTACCAAGGATTAAAATAATCCCATCATTCTTATTACTTTTTCTATTTTTTTTTCATATTGTTCATTTAAATTTCCAAAGTATGAACGTTTTGGAACTTTTCAAACAGTAAATAAAGTTCTACTTCATTTAATGCTAGCTCAGCATTCCGACACAAGGCTACACACGAGCCTTGTACTGATTAAACTAATTGGGTTAAAGTAAATGTAAGAGTATTTTCTCTTGCTGAGTTGACAAAACTGACTTGCAGGTCTGGAAATGTCACTAATTAAACATTGGCATAGCAAAACCTTCTTACATCTTTGCTCTATTTGATCTTCAAGGGCAATGCAGTGTGGCATCATCAGTCTTTAATATAGGTTCAGGATGGATTCTGAGAATTGAATCCCATCTTCTAAACTCTTTCCATTTTCTCACTATACACAGGTCAGCCTGGCAGGAGGCTGAGATCTGCCTTTTGCATCAACCCTCTAAAGGTGCCCCCACACTCAACTCATTTCTCCTGCTGTGCTGAGGCTCCTTGAAGCTTAACACACAAACACACACACACACACACACACACACACACACACACACACACACAAATAGCTGTATGTATGCCTTTGTGGGGATAGCTTGTTGACCCCTCTTTTCCACCGAACACGGAAGAGCCACGCTTCCTGCCTGACACCCTGTCACACCAAAAGCATTTCAGAGCAGAGCGCCTCTGTCACGGCTGGATTCTCTAAACTTATGAGCATTATAGAGAACAATAAAAAAGCAAGAGGTTATTAAGCCAGTCCGACCGGGCCTCACGTGTTTGCTCTTTATTTCTTTATACTAGTGATGTGTGATATCGAACAAAATGGTGTAATTTTCCATCTCCAAGATAAACGTCTCATTGTTTATGGTGCAAAGTATCACATGAGACCCTCTCTCATCTGATGACCTGGTGCTCGTGCTGGTGGTTATGACATAATGTTGATGTTTCAGAGTAAAACACGATCCTAAGTCTGTACATAGTATTTTATTCTTAAAAATCGACCAGACCCACTTTGCTTTTCGTGCCTGAATGATCCGCTCTGCTCTAAATTGATGCAGTTTCTAAGGAATAAGCAGCAAGAAATAGAGCAAAAAAACAGCTGCTCAATGCTGCTTCTGCGTTTGGTGGAAAATAGGGGTAACAGTGCATTTCTTAGCCTTTTACCCCAACTTTGACCAATTTGTGTTCTCCCAGGATTTTAAAGATCCGTACCTGTTTACGTAAAGCCCCCATGTATTGTCATAAAGATAGATACAAAAAAAAAAAAGAAACTCTACAAAAACTATTTTTATTTTCAATTGTAGTAATGATTATAATGATAAGAATAAAACATATGTACTTTGAGTTCTGTTTCAGTATATTCTAATAGAGTATATATGCTGACCCACCCCTTAACAACAAACCAAGTGCCAAAATAAACAACTTTAGGAATGGCAGTTTATCTATGGTTGTTAATCAGTTATTCCACCACTTTGATCCAGATTAAAATATCTCATTAACTATAGGATTGATTGCTGAAAATTAAACAGCAGGATTTAATAAGTGTGTTTCTCCAAGAATGCATATTTCTATGCAGCCAATTAATGTTGAATCTTGTTTGATTGATAAAATATCTCCTGCCAATGACTGCAGTTTCTCTGCTAATTACTTGTTAGCAGACCCCCATACAAACACAAAATGGTAATCATGTTAATTCTGATACCTGCAAAAATAAAATGAACACATTTACATCCAAATCACCTGGGTGCAAAGCTATAAAACAGTTGTTAAAAAAATTTAAATTAAAAATAAAAAAAAAAACAACCAAACCATCCTACTAAAATATTAATACTTAACTGTCAACATTAAAGTGCGACTTGGACCATTATCAGTTCATTCAGGTCAGAATGAAAACCACATACACATAACATATTTATATTCATGTCTTTCAAGTCTGCCATGGTATCAGGTTTGGTCAAAAATCCAAAAGCACACTTAGGGTTGTTAAACAACTGCAAAGAAAAAAACACAAGGAAAAGCAAAAGTGCAAATGTGACAAATTATGAGTAAACATTCTCACGCATTGACAACTCCTATATTACCCATAGAGACTAATCATGGTTAAGTTCATGAACATCCTAATCAAAAATTGATAACCTAAAAATAGGGTAGTTTTGTTATAAGAAAATAACTCCTTTCACCTCTCAAGGGACAGGAGAAAAGGTGGATGAGGGTTACAATACTTTCTGTGCCTTTTCTATCTCTGTAGTTTGCTGCTTTCAGTCTGTTAATCCCCTGGCAAACTCTGATGAGACTGCAACTCCCTGGGTGAGCTAACAACACATCAATAATAAATCCAGTCCAGCTGCATCCACTGAGCACTCCACACAGATACAGTGTCTCATACACAGCATGCTTCCTCTGTATACTTCTTAAACACACACACATGCACCACTTCCATTCTTCCTTGGACCATAGCTGGACTCCTTGCTGTTGCTGTCAAAAAAAAAGGTTGCATTATTTATTCATGACCAACCCCAAATATAAGCAAAAATCATGCAGGAAAAAGATAACACCTGAGGCATATTGTAAAAGCTACTGTGTCACTTAGGAGCAGACCCGTGCTTGCTCTGAATAAAAGGTGGCAAGTGTTTCAGCGGCGGCGCAAAGTGCTATTGTCTTTACTCCTGTGTTGCAAATTCAAGGTGGTGACTTACTAAGATTCCAATAAATGCACCTCAAGCATAGTGTTAACAATAGTAGAAAGCTCCAACATAACATGAAAGATATATTTTCCCTTTATAATTCCTTTCTTTGTGGACCAAAACTAGGAAATTGACAGGTGGAATTTGTTTGTTATTTTGTTTGTTTTTTGTAATTTGTTTATTATTGGCATTTCAGCAACTTGACAAGTACCCAAAGTTGCAAATAATGCAGATTATGTCCCTTAAGTGCTACTAAACTAAACCTATTTCTTTATTCAGGCTTTCTGTAGTTTATGTATGCAATTGTTCAACTTGTCATTTCAACCTTTTTAAAAATGTATATTTTTGGCCGTTTTATGACAGGGAGCAAAGCTGTGCATTCAGAATGATCTATTTGTTATTCAAGTCCACCAGGAGGTCAGTAAAAATTAAAACCACACTCACAGGAGTGCTGTGGAAACAATCCAGAACAACTATTTAATTAATTTCAGCACATACAGTGAGCTCATCTTTTGTCTGTTTCTGAAGGTTTATAATCTTCGGAGACTTTAGTCAAGGCCAAAGTGGAAACAGCTCATTTTCCTCCCATACAGAAATGAAACCCAATCCTGCCAGTCCCCATCTGGCCTGCTCTCGTGTTTGCTACCGAGAACAAGGTTGAAAACAAACACAAGGACATTACTTGGGAGATTAAAAACATAGCTATAGACACCCACAGCTAGTACTGTACATTTAGAAAAAGAAAGGAAAAGGTTTGTTTTGCATTCCTTTGGGGACAAAACTTCAAACAAGCCAAAGGCAACAAAAAAGGAATAGTGCTGGATTAAAAGGATTAGACTGGATGGGATATTCTGTGAAATGTAAACAAAAGCAAAATGCAAAGATTTGCAAATCTTAAAACCCTACATTTAACTAATAAAATGGCAGAAATACACAAAAATATCAAATGTTGAAAGTGGGAAAGAGATTTTATAAATACAATCCCAGGAGCTTGAATAAAGGCAACTGGGCCTTTCTTTTGAATAAAGAGAAAAAACATATTCCAGAAAAAAATCATAGTAAGCAGAGGATAAATATGAAAATAAGCATTAAATCGCTGTGTGTATATATATTTATATATATAAATATAAAACAATGCGTTAAAAAATCCAAAACTGCATTGAAAATCAATACATGGGTAAAGAGACGCTTATAAAACCTACTGTCATTAAACAGTTTGTCATCATATATGGATGCCATTTTAAAAAGCGTCCATGTAGAGAAAAATGTAAAAATGTAAGCAATGCATGACAAACGTGCCGCTGTAAAAGTTTTGGAGCAACACGTTGCCATAGATGACTTCATGTTCAGGGAGGGTTTTGCTTATTTCAACAGACAAATCACATTCGCTAAATCTTACAACCTGAGTTTTTCTACTGAGAAAACTAGAAGAGTCAGGCTCTTACACTGGCTTAGCTGCAGTGTAGATCTGTCACCAATCTAACTCATTTCAAATCATTTTAAAAGGGAAACAAAATGCTGCAAAACTATTTAAACTGAGAATATGACAATTCAGCTACTGGTATCCTGAGTTTCCAGATGTTTACAGAGTGTTGTAGAAAGATGCAGCACACAGCTAAAGAGCCTCCTTGTTCCCATTTTTATGTGACAGATTCAAAATTAGAATATTTTCAGAAAAACTAAGAAATGCCTCAGTTTTCATTTTTGAATTTTCATGGTCAATTAATAGTGCTGCATTTTCCTCTAGTTTAAATACAAAAGCCCTTTTGGCATTGACCAAAAACTCACCAACAACCACTAACATCTGCCTCTTGAGTTCCACATGAAATGATTTTGCAGATTATAGGTTTTTATTGGCTCTGGCTCAGTATGGCATCAATTAGAGCACAAAACCTGGATGTGGATGCCAGTTTTCACTGAGGATGTTTCAGCCTAGGCTTTAAAAAATTAGCATGAGTCCCTTTATTTTAGTCCTGCAGAGAAATATGTTTACTGAACATAACGTCTGACATGGAAACTCTCACACTGACAATAAAAACTCAAGGACAATAAGAGAAGACAGTGATCAATTTTACCTGTCTGCAAGACAGCTAGCAGCTTCCTCTCGTCGTCAGCCCTGCATGGGCTGATGTTTGTGGTCAAGTAAAAAATAATACACCAGCCTTATAATCTCAGAGTTGTGCTTTTTAGAAATTGTAGTCTAATAAAGCTTGCAGGATACAGTGTAATGTCACCCACTCATTTTGGCATAAAGGCTTGTCCCCTGGGTGGTAGAGGTAGTTATTGGAAATGTTCTGAATAAACTGCAGCCCTCAGAGCACCAAGGATAAACATTAATACTGGAAATTGGAAAGAAACAGAAACAGCTGTGTCATAAGAACATGGTCAAGGTATTTTCAATAAAATGATCCCCGGTTATTAAAAGCTGGAAGTTTTACATGCTTCCTAACCCTGGTCTAAAACATAATAGGAAATTACTTTATAATGTGTTGGGGCCTGTATCTCTGAATACCCTGGGACATTGAGTTTCACTCCAACTCCCAGGGTTCCTTGTAGAGTTGGGCCAATACCAATATTAGCTTTGGAAATATTGGCCAATCCTGCCAAAAGTAAGGGGATCAGGATTGGCGAGTATTTCTGTCTAAAACCACAAAAACTGAATCTGAATTTTTTTTCAGGCCAACCCCAATCTCACCACACGAAGGCGTGTAGGTGTGTGTTCACACACACACACACACACACACACACACACACACACACACACACACACACACACACACACACACACACACACACACACACACCTACACATTTGCATGCATACATAGCTTTGCTTGTTGACATTTGGCCTCTTTCATTTGTCTTGTGCAGTTTAGTACACTTATGTGGGTTAGTACAACTAAAGTGTATCGGATTGGTTAAGTTGATTGCATCAGATTATACATTAAACAAATCCATTGAGTTGAATAACATCATTACAAAGATATAAAATATATTGGGACTGAAACATAATTTTAGCTGAGACATTATGAAGAAGCAAGTTGGACTTCCACATTCTCAAAGTATCCAAGTGCATATTGGGACAACAGGACCACATTGTTTAACCCTTCAAGCCCTTCGCATATTTTTTAAACCTCTGCTTAAAAATTGCATCCCCACAATGAAATGTGTCTATCTCTGCAACCATAAGGTCTATTTAACTTTTGGAATTATAGCAAAAGGAACACTTATGATTTTTTTTTAATGTGTAAATATCAGTATATGTGTTACTGGTGAACAACAAGTGAATATGGTACATAGCACAAATGGAGAAAAAAATGTTTTAGACTTACCTTAAAAAAAAAAAGAAACACTTTCAGGCTGAATATTGATATCCCTTTAGAAAGATGCAGCTGCAGCTTTAAACCTGTATCAAATCATGGTATACTATGTGAACATTGTATCTGCAAAAGTCAACTTTGATAACATTAAGCAAAACAAAATAAGAGATGTTTTAGTACAGACAATTCAGGCAAAGTTAGTCTCTTTTTATTTTTACTTATGCATTTTGCACCTCCAATGTCACCAACACATGAAAACAGGATTCTTAAGAAAGTATTGCATAGGCCAGTTACAATGTGACTGTTTAACGTCTGTGTGCTGCTTGAACAGAGACAGATGGAGTTTGTTGCTGACAGAGTTGACTGAGGCAGTAAATTGCCCCTCACTCAGATGATAAATAATGTTGATGGTGACTAAATAGATGGTAAATTTGCATGTCCATCCATGTGTCATGTTTCCATTACTGCTAATGTAAGCTTGAACTGGCAAATACCCATGACTACTGCAGAACTTTTAACGATTTGCATGAACTGCATAATGTATTAAGTAAAAAAAACAGCTTCTTCTTCTTGGTTTTTTTTTTTTTGTTTGTTTTTTTTGGACCTCTGCCTCAGTAGATCAGTCTTGAATAAGTGCTGGGCGAAAATGGCAGAACATAGTTGCATGATATTTCAAGTGGTATTAAGAGTGACCTCTTCCATAATCCATATAGTTAATTTATCTAATACAGCTTTAATTATGAGTATGCGTAGTTTAGTGAAAATGTTCTTAATTGCAATTGTACCACACATTTGAGAATCAAAGCTCTAGTTGGCCTAAAGACATCTTGTAAACCAAACAGATAAACGGATTATCTTGATAATTACTGAAGATCAGAAATTTCAAATGTAGGTATATACATCTGTGTACAGCTTACAAAGCCTACCAACTGCTGTTATTACAATACTCTTTGTAGTAGCACATGTAAGAGGATAACTCTGCTCAGTACTCCAGTGCTTATCAACATCTCCTTCTGGCTTTCTCTTTGCTTTGTCTTGCTTCTCAGGCCTTATGTTCTTCAGATAACAATTGAAAACAGATTGCTTTTTGGTGCTAAACTAATTGGGATGACATGGTTCATCAACACCTGGGTTGAGTAAACCGTGTCTCTTCAGTCAGAGGGAGAATAGGATCTAGAACAAAGGAGAGAGAAAATCTTTACTAATTCTCTAGGCTTATTGCTTTTTAAGGGGGGCTGTGGATTTTATTGGTCCTTCTGTCTTTGTTCGAACTCTTCAAACAAGTAAAGCCCTTAAAGTTAGATGGTTGGAAAGAGAAATAGGTCTGTCAAATGGGCAAACGATATATACAATAATTCCTGATGTTTAATATGCTGGTGCTTTTTGGCTATGCTAGCTTTTGTAACCCTATTACCTTCGCCAAGATGGAGGTCATGTTTTTGGCAGTGTTGGTTTGTCTGTCAGTCTGTCCTTCCAGCTGTTGGCAACATAACTCAAAATGTTACGGAGTGATTTTAATAAAATTGTCTTCAAATTAGAATAAGGAACAAGTGAATAAATTTTGGGGGTGATAATCCTCTGGATACAGGAATGTTTTTAAAGGATTCTTTACAGGTACAAGGTAGATGAAAACGTCCGGGAAAGTCGGTAAACTTTGTCATATCCGGTTCTTTCACCAGTAAAAACAAAAGATTGCTTAAGCATAACACCATGGGTTTATCAGCGTTGATCCTCAAAGTTTTCTCTTTGATTTTCGTAGTTTCTTTTAAATATGCTGAAAACTTGTGTTGTGGTTGGCTGCCATACACATAGTTGTTCCACAGACAAGAGAGGACTCAAAAAGACCAAAAAGACACAAAAGCCCAGAAAGATGAACAGTTTGTTCAGATTATTTTGTCACCGGTGAGTAAAACATTTGTTATGATATTACTCTTTAGAGATTTTTGTACAGATGCCAAAAACACCATGAAATTGCTGGTTACAGTAACAATAACAAACACCTGATGGTGGTTTTTGTGAAGTTCTCAATGTTTCTTGATAGCAGCTCGTTCACAGTGTGACAATAGACATAAGGGCATTTGTTCAGTCCTATTAGCCACTAGCTACACCTCATATCTTTTTCTAGCCTAGACAGAGGGGGGTATCAATATAACTATATTACATTATGGATAATTTTCTATCAAAACCAATTGAGAAAACTATAAGAATAACTTGCACACTTCAACACGGATGCTGGTATGATGCCTGGTTTGCTTTCACCAGCAAGCTGTTCATGGTCATGTGACCACCGGCTGTGATATAGGCTGATACGTAATTTTGCCATTAGGTCATCTAACTCAAAAATGAATGCCCACAATAACTGACAAAATAAAATAAAATAAAAAATTACATTGGCTTGGTGGAGGTCTGTGCCCTCGGAGTGCTTCTAGTTTTATACATGGTCCCGCTAGGATGAAGCTTGCCCCTGACAGTGTTGGGAGGGCTGTGAAGCTGAGCTGCCATGCTGGATACCACTTAGAAAGAACATAAACAAACATTTTCATGGCTATTGCTAATTTAGGATCTTCATTTCTTTAAGGTCCACATTAAGCCTAGTGTTGAAATCGTTATAGTAACTAGAGATTGTCTTCAATTCATTCCAGCATTGTTGCTGTTGATTTTTTATTAAAAAAGAATGGATCTATATCATTGCAGTAGTTGATTTAGGCTGGTATTTCTACGTGTTTTCTAATTTGTTTAGAAGCTAAGCTGCTAGCACAACAGACATCAGCTTCTCTGCAGGCGCAACCTGCGTGTTTTCACTGCATATGATTTATTGCCCTGAGGGATACTGAGGATCAAACAGAATTGTGTTGTTGCTCAGTCAGAGATGCACATAACTCCTAGGTATGCAACATTTTGGGCTAATCAATACCTGCCCTGTTTCTTTCAAAGAAAGGAGTTGAGTTAACACTGGAAGAGGGAGAAAGGTAAAGCTGGAGCTGTGCTAAAGTCTAAGAAAGTCAGCTGGGATTGGTTTATGCTTCAGCTATTTTCCTGCTTCACTACTGACAGAACTCCTCAAATTGTGACACAGATTCACCACAGGTTTTTGAAAAATCAGGAAAATAAATGCATAACCAAAAGGTGCACAAAAAGATGTTTCTACAGCCCCCATTTCAAAACAACATTACAATATAAGACATAACAGTTACAACAGATCTCAGACTCTGTGGAAACATAAAACTATTATGGATATCTCATTACACAAAAATAGACAAAGAATTCATGAGACAACACTAGAAGCAAACATCATCAGAGCACCCAGGTGAATTAAACAACAGTGCATTATCAACTGAGAGGCATCCGGGTCATTATGAGAACAATACTTGGTGCATATTTTCCAACAGCAACTCAGCTATGTAGGGATTAACATTGGAAGGGTATTTTGAATTGATAAGTACAATGAACATCATACACATAACCAAAGAAGTAAGAGCATATTAAGTATTATTTGTAGATGTTTATCTTGCCTTGTACGTAGCCAAACTGGGGGCGGCTGTAGCTTAGGAGGAAGAGCAGTCGATTACTAACCTTGAATTTGGTGGATTGATTCCAGGCTTCCCTTGACTATATGTCGAAGTGTCCTTGGGCAAGACACTGAACCCTGCGTTGCCTCCCAATGTGTCTATCGGGGTATAAATGCCAGTGGTAATAGAAAGCACTTTAATATGTATCAATAGAAGTGCATATCTGTGTGTGTGTGTGTGTGTGTATGCATGGGTAAGTGTGAAAAGTAGTGTAAAAATGCTGACTAGAAAAGCATTTACTTTGTTTTGGGAGATCTTACATGAGTTGGCAATTTTAATAGTTTCACTTTGAGTTTCACCTATTTCTAATTTATTTAGCTTCAATCAGACTGGAACCATAGTGGCTGTAATAAACAAAATTATGACCTTGATGTTAAACACCCCTTTGTTCATCACGTCATTTTTCCCAACACTTCATATTTCAATCATTAATGTGAAAGGCAGTTTTTTTTATTTATTTTTTATTTTTTTGCAGTTTCCAGTTAACATCATATAAGCAAGTAAATAAAGTTTATTTATAAAGCACTTTTCACAAATAAAAATCACAAAGTGCTTTTCATGAAATGGGTGCCATAAATAACTCGCATCAACCAGAAGCTTTCCTGAATAAAGTCCTGAATTCCTGAATCATCCACCTGCTGCAGAAGGCTTACTCCTTCCTGGACAGACCAAACACCTCAGTCAGCATCATGTTCTTTGACTTCTCCAGCACCTTCAACACCATCCAGCCCAGACTGCTGAAGGTCAAACTGGAGAACTTGCAGGTGACTGCTCCACTCATTGCTTGGGTCTATGACTATCTGGCGGGCAGACCACGGTTTGTGAGATTATAGAATTGTGTTTCTGGTCATCTGATTAGTAATGTCAGGGTCCCCAGGGTACTGTGCCGTCTCCCTTCTTCTTCACCACCTACACGTCAGACTTTATGTACCGCACTGAGTCGTGTCATCTACAGAAATTCTCTGATGACACGGCCATTGTGGGGTGTGTGGAGGGGGGGAAAGAGGCTGAGTACAGGCACCTGGCTCACCACTCTGTGAAGTGGTGTGGAGAGAACCACCTGCAACTGAACATGGTGAAGATGAAGGAGATGGTGGTGGACTTCAGTAAAAACAAGCCCTTGCCAACTTCTGTCTGCATTAGGGGGACAGATGTGGATCTTGTGGACTCATACAAGTACCTGGGCGTAACACTGAACAATAAACTGGATTGCTCCAACAACACAGAGGCCATTTACAAGAAGAGGCCTGAAGAGGCTCAAGTCTTTTCATGTGCTGCAGATGTTTTATCAGTCTGTATATGTGTATATATTATTATTATTATTATTATTATCTATCTATCTATCTATCTATCTATCTATCTATCTATCTATCTATCTTTCTATCTATCTATCTATCTATCTATCTATCTATCTATCTATCTATCTATCTATCAGAAAGAACAAATAATTGGCAAATGGTCATGGAACTTTGTATTTTTTTTTAACCAGTTAAATATTTTCTCTAAACCACAAATACCAACTTTGTGTTTTTACAACAGGAAAAGTCATCTACCAAAAGACTGATTGACAGCACTGCCCTTAGAGCATTTCTGATAGTTTGAAAAGTGCTATGAATTCTTTCCCTCTGTTTATAGCCACACAGGTGACATTTGCCAATATGTATCTACATATTTAATAATGCAGGAAATTTATTGCATTCTCAAAGATGAACCTTGAGAATTATTCTGTCAAGTATTCCTCCATTAACTTCCCTAAGGACCCTTTTTCTGAATACAGAAAAGACTTGTAAATGTCTCTTTTTATTTCTTGATTTCTTTGATTCCTAGGCCTTGAAAAATTACAAGATTGGTGTTGAGCTATAGGGACAGATTTTTGTAGAAAATGTGATAGAAATAAGAACCTTATCAGTTTGCATAGAACACAAATTACAAGTAACACCTCGTTCAATAACTAAATAAAGTTCACAGCAGTCAAGAGTTAATGACGCAGCATATTAACACAGTAGAGCGCCTCTTCTTTGGATGCTGCTGTCTCCTGCTCAACTTCAAAGTCTGCTTTGAAGTTCCCAGGTAAGGTTCTCTCCATTCTGAGGAAGATATATATTCTCTCTTTGCTCACGTTTGTTAGCTAATGCGCACCGATGAAAACAGGGCTGGGGCTGAGAGAATGCCAAGGGAAGATCAAAGCATGAGGGGCAGGGAAGCAATGCGGTTAACCGCTTTGCTAGTCTTTGACTGAATGGATGATAGAGGAATGCTGCCTCATTCTGTTTGCGTCTAAGAATGAAAAGCACCATGTAGAATAAATCATCCATAAGCCAGCACTACATCCTAAATGAGAAAAAATGTAGTTGAAGGTTAAACATACAACCATAGTACAGTCACAAGCCTCTGTTTGCAATAGGAAAATATTACAGTTTAATAATATTCTTACCAGACGGCAAAATCACACTTCTTCTGTGTGTGTCATGATCCAAGTCCCTACTTTTGTCTGGCAGTTCCAGTTTAAGTGTGCTTGCACGGTAGGATATGAGTCCCTGCCATGCAATGTAGAAAAAAAAAATAAATAAAATACACTCTTTGTATTTAAAAAAAGGGATGGGACCAGAATAAACTTGCACCGAGAAAGTTAGTTGCTCAAAGGATTCAAAATTGATTGTGATATGTGTGATTGTGTGTGAGATTATGCTGCTCCATCACACACCCAGAGGCTTTCTACAGTTGCCCCTTAAAGCTGATTCAAAGAGATATTGGCATAATGGCCACAGATTTCTTGATGAACTCAAGCCCAGAAATGAATACGAGCAACAACACATTGTCAGTTGTTAAGCAAAAAAAAAAAAAAAAAGTCACTGACACTATTATACATCGGCTACACATTCTGGCTACATCGCCCGACATTTAGAATAATAAAACAGTTGTGTTTGAGCCTGCTTCTTTTTCTTTTTTGTTTGTTTGTTTTGTGTCTATTTCTCTTCACTTCTATTTTGAATATCTTTTCACAATTGCTTTTGGCTGTTTGACTTTGAAAACAATGCTGCAAGTCATTTTCCAGGTCATTACAGCAACATCAACATCTGATTTATTTTCCATTGCTATTTCATCCTAAGAAAATGTAACTAAAACTTTTATGAGACTTACCTCATCACTTTAATTAAAAAAAAATGAAAATGACATGTTAAAACACACTGGTGGAAGACAATATGATAATGCTGTCCTTTTTTTCTTTTTGTTTTTTTTTTTTTTCCAATGCAGCTCTTTGTACTGACTCTTTGCTTTGTCAGGGACTTTGATGGATTGAGAGTAACCAGTAACTTCAGCCTCAGGCTGGAGACTATTTCAAAGTATAGCAGGGTGATTGGCAGATGTTGGAAGATGAACTTGACCAGCTGAGGAAGAGGGCAGAACTAAGAATAAATATTTGCCTCAGGTTGAGTTTCTCCATAATAGAAACTGTTTAACTCTGAAGAATGTAGCTATTTCACACTTACAATACATCTGTAATGAGTTTTTCAGTCCCTGAATTTATGTTCTTCTTTGTCCATTTTTTTATGAGTGTAGAACCATGTTTTCAAATGAATTGTGCCATCTTCTTTTTTTTATATATATGTATTGCTAAACTGAATATTGCAGCTGCACTTTTCTTTGATCTTATTAGAGCAGAAATTACATACAACATAATAAACTTAATAGTCAATGGGATGCTAATAAATTAGGAATTTAGCATCTTGCATCAGGTTTATTAAAGTGTCCCATTGATGAATGCACACATTCACACGAGTGAAACAAATAAAGCTGAGTTTATGCATCAAATAAACAAGAAGTGCCAGACAGTGTGAATCCACCCTGCACAAGCTCCCAAAGCTTCAAAAGAAAATATTGCTCAATTTGAATTTAATGACTGCTGCTCAACCCAGCACTAGCAGCTGGGCACAGCGCCCATGCACTAATAACGCACAATAATGCAATGCTTTATGAAATGCCCTTCACATAAAGAAGCATGTGTGTGTGAGTGTGTGACTAGCTGATCACAGTACATTAATAACTGGAAGCCTAACTAAACAACTCAGTGCCTGTAAAACAAGAGAAAAGTGCACAATTTTTGTATCCAGCATCATTTCAGTTTTTCCTTGGATCATGATGGATTGTGTATGAGAACATAAAAAGGGGCCAGATTTGCTATCAGTCTGCATCAGAAAATGTATTTTGGCATTGAAAGTACTTTCTGTATTTACAAAGAACATGCTGTACTAAAACAGCACCTGAAAGGCACACTGTGGTTTCGGAGACTGGCCCACTGGTGTTTATGGGAGTTTCCTTTTTGGAGTGCAAATTCCTATAGGAGGTTATTTGAATTCTTTAATTGGAATATTCAAGTGAATTAGGAAGATTTGCAGTGGGCAATTCATTGCCAATTGCAGCATTATTTACCAGTGGGAAAAATCTTTTATGCCTGATGTGGTTCTGGTAGTTGCTTTGTGGAGGAGGTATAAGTGTTGTGCAATGCTACAGGGAGAAGAGGGTGAGCAAAGGGACAGTTTATCCACTAATATACATCAGTTTGTTGTGTTATGTCAGAGAAAAATGTTATCAAAACAACTTTCAAACCAAACTATTTTTAAATTACCAGAGGAGCTCCAAGACAGCCTGGAAATGTCGACTAGAAAGAGAAAAAAAACAATACCTGCTGCACTAAAACTTTTACAGCTGTTTTTGTTTGTTCTTCATTTTATGTTGGTCTGACTTGTTTTAATCAGTGTATCAACTCTTGTTTCTACAATATACCCATGTGTGGAGGCAAATATAACCAAATTGTGAGGATGCACCACCAGAAGGTTTATATTCACATGCCTTCATCACCTAGAATACTAGCTTTTTGCAGATATCCCAGGGCTGGATAGGCATGTCCAAAAAGCAGAGATGCAGAGAAATACCAGCCTGACATCAGTACTGGTTCATATGTTTACGGCAGTGGACATATAAGCAAACAAGATAACATCAATTTAAGGGATGGCCCATATTTATCTGGTGTGTCCTGGTTGTGATGCTCTGACTTTCTCTTGAAACTAACAAAATTTGTTTACATATAATTTTGTGTGAAAAAAATGGCACTAAAATGCTTTTGGGTTGACAAAAGTTGGTTTCTACTTGCAGGACCTCTATTAAACTGCTTTAGTCATTATTAAAGTTTTGTTGCAGTTTTGTATGTCATTGCAGTTTTAGAACCTCACTAACATAAATGGACACTCCCATCTGTGCTGTTTATGATTTAAATGATGGCCTAATTTGCTTGGTTTAGTAAATCTGGCTCTAAGAGTCATATATATGTTTGGGGGGATTTAGATCAACACACTAACAGAAGAGTTAACTTTGCCAGGCCCCAAGGTCCCTAATGGTGGTTTGTATCCTCTGGCTGCTTTTTCAATGCAACTTCTGTTTTGGTGAATTGCAGCATTTTAACATTGTAGTAAAATGGTGGAACTTTATTAAAGAATCTCAAATTAATGATAACACATTACAATTTCCTGTGGGCTGCAATTATATTATGCACATCCAGTTCTTCGATGCAACTGAACTGAGTAATGTTCTCATGCTTTGTTCTATGCATTATATATTTATTACTTTTATTGGACAATTTCAGTGCAGAAGTGGTCATATATGCAATTTCAATTAATTGTAATATTGGTAGTCTCATAAAATAGCACAAACAGAGGACTAAACAGGCCTTTGTGGTCCATGTGAATTGCTGTTATCAAAAAATATCCTTTAACTGAATTTCAAATGTAAGCCTTGTAGCCAAAGTGGGCTGATTTAGTGTCATTTACACCATGAAAACCACTCACACACCACTAAATTATGCTTTTGCTGTGCGTCTGGGTCCATTTGTGTTTAGATCCTATTTAGTTGACTGCACAGAGGGTTGAAACAGTATGAAAACGTATTTTTGAGAGAGTACAACAGAGTCTGGGGGGAAAAAAGAGACCCAGCCACTTGAATGGCATATCAAAACACTGCACAAGCATGATTTTGAATAAGTAGCTTTTTAAAGGCGGATGTCTCCTCCATCATAAAATCTTTTTATTTCATTTTTCTTTCCATCCTTCATTTAGCATTTAAGTGTATGATAATGAGTAGCAATCAAGGATAGGTACTTGTGTTTTGTTCAGTGATGACTCTTGACCAGAAATGAGCACTAAACACCTACATACCACAAAAGATGTGTTAATTTAAGGCCTTTATAATAACAACAATAAAATGAAAGAAAAAGTGGCATGACAGATTTATAAAGGAGAATGTAAATGCGTTGTGCTGACATTTTATGAAGATTTAGTGCTTTTAAGTACTCCACCTGTATGAGCAACTATTACCACATGGGGTGCTACTGTATAATTTAACATACAGCAACACACTACAATAAAACCACTGTTCTGTGTAGCTGCAATATCTCAGTAGTGTATAATGTGTGAATGTCTGAAATGTGGCAAGAGTCCACCTTGAAGTTGTTTAATAATTAAGAAGCAACTGCTGGCTTCCATTAGCATATCACATCTGTTCTTGTTGCTGTTAGTTGCTGTTAGAACATTACTTTTGTTATATATTGTGAACCAGTCTCACAAGGGCATATTTTTCTTAGTTTAAGTTAAAGATTTGGATACATGCCCCCTATCTGTGCCAAAACAGCCTCTTTTGATGGACAGTGAGGTGAAAATGTTTTACCTGCTCACTATGGTTCTGTCCCACATATCTAACTTGTTCCCATGGTCTCCGTTAGCTATGTGCTCTTACCCTGAATCCATCTGCACCTCCTGTTTTCTCATCTCTTTCTTCCTTAGTCACCACAGCATCGTTACTATACCATTTTCACCAACTTGTGAATTTCTGCCCTGCTAAACCCTTCTCTGTGGTGCCACTCACACCTCTACATTTGATGTCTCAGCCTGTGTTTTCTATTCACTTCTCTCTTCCTCTGAGTTGCACAATGCATGGTCTGTTTTAAAATGGAATCTTATGGAGTATCAAATATAGATGAGATGATGTTAAGGATATGTTTTTGCACTGAAGTAAGGCTATATGAGGAAGTGTCATGAACTAAGATCTATTGGGGCCAACTGTCAACACATTAATTCCACTCTATGCTTGAGCAGTGGAGGATTTGGCAAACTAGTTACCATACACACAGGAGAGTTTTCAGTGGTCACAGTTATGGTTTTGCTTTTGCATTTGCATCTTGAAAGAGAGTGCTGAGCTTACAGTAGCTCAACACGTGGCATGGCGTGCCCCCTCTTAGCTGGATAGAGGCAGAGTGGTGAAAGCAGAAAACTAATCCAGCAGCAGAGGCACAAAAAACATATTGTATAAGCTCAACACCACAGCAGACTCTCTCTAGATCGTTTAACGCTTTGTGGAGCATCCCGAGCACAGCAGTTTCTGCTTTTCAGCCAATTACTCGAACATTGTACAAGTGCAAATGAGGTCTTAAATTGTGCTTCTTCATGTGATTGTATACTGGAGATAGATTTTGTGTTCAAGATGATTTAACAAAGTATAGTGCCACTCAACCCATTTTATCACACAGTTTAAAATGTCTTTTGTGATCACCATATGGGGACCCATTCTGTTGTTTGAGTTATACATTTCTAACCCTTACATACTGTTTGGGTAAAATTTGACCTGTTTTGATATTTGACATCAGTAAATTTACCCTAAATATCAATATTTTGGCCTGAAATTTGATGACTTATTCTAAAATGACCTAAAATACATATTAATGGAACTATTTTATAATTGTTTATTTTTGGTGCTACACATTTTTGGACATTGAGGCTGTTCTGGGTCATATATGACCCATATCTATTTAAACAGATTTTAGATGTGCCAGTGTGGGTCACATCAAGGAAAATTATCCTCTTACAAGAACTGTCTGTGTGCACTCAGAGACAGACCTGCTGGTCTTTAAAGAGGCATGGTGGTTATCTGGAAACAGTAAAAGAGTGAAACAGCATAGGAGTAATGATATATGGTGCAAAAAAGAAGCGTAAGTCATGAAACGGTGCCATGACACAAACACAATAGCTGCACCTGCAATGTAATGTAATTATGATAAAAAATGAACAATTTAGAATCAGTTTGGGTTTGGAGGGTGATAGTGGGGTTCATAACACTATAAAGATACATGAGCTGTTACACAAGAAGTCAACACAATGGGACTCGAAGAGAAGGAGATGTAGCTTCTGGTGTTCAAACCCTGCAAACCTGCAAAGACTAATTCATAATAAGCATTTAATGATTTGCTTTGTCTTCTAAGTCATGAATATTAATAATGAAAATTGAGGGGTGGTGTTTAGCTCAACAACCAGATCTCTTCCACAATGTGGCCTTATGCGTAACTCCCGCTCTCTGACCTCCTTTTCTGTCCACTGACTATATAATAAAGGACATTAGAGCCAATAAAATCTTTGAAAGAAAAGATAATTATGATTTGTGATAATATATCTATTAAGACGGTGTTCAATGATTGCATAGGTGAAACATGGTTAAACTGTTCCAGAAAACAGTGAACAGTTCCAGGAGGTTTATACCATTTTAAAGAAAGTAAAATATATCTCAGTTATCACGGCTTTTATGATCTTATGTTTTATATAAAACAGGACCTGATACTGTGAAGTAATAGATGCTTATTTCCAAACTGTGTTATAAAACCTAAAGAATAAACTCTCCCTGCTCTCTAAAACATTTACTAAGGATTGATCATGCATTTATTATTGTGAAACATCTATTTTAACTAAATTCAATTCAGATTTATTTATATTGCACATTAAAACAAGTCCAGTTGACCAAAGTGCTTCATAATACCGACTGTTGTAAAAAAAAAATGCACAAAACACAGAAAAACTATACATAAAGGTAATGAAACAAAAACACAATATCAAGCCAAGATAAACTCCAAGTTTTCTAACATTTAAATGCCAGAAAGAAGAGGTAGGCTTTTAGTCTAGACTTAAACTGACCTACAGAATGAGAGGACCTGACAGATGCTGTTCTGGGTACTGACAAGGAGAAGACTCTATCACCTCTGATTTTTAGCTTCAGGGACGACCAACAAGAACTGGTGTAGGGCTACAACAGCTCATTCATAAATACGATGGGCCCATGGAGTACAAAGACTTGAAAACAATAAAACCTTAAATTTGACACAAATACAGACAGGAAGCCAGTGTAAGGAGTGCAAAACGAAAGAAATATGTTTATGCCTGTTAGTTTTAGTTAACAGGCAGGCTACAGCATTTTGTATGCTCTGTAGGCACTAAAGGGAGCCCTGGTCCAACCCAAAATACAAAGCATTATTATGGGTTATAGGCAGATAAATCTGAATGTTGTCTGCAAAACAATGAAAACAGACTTTATGCTTTTTAACAACAGAACCCAAGAGGCACATATACAAAGCAAAAAGAACAGGTGCTTGTATTGACCCCTGAGGTACACCATAGTTTAGTGGAGACACAGAAGAAGATTAATTCACAGCAAAGCTCATATTGAAGAGATAGGGCCAAAACCACTTAAGTGCCCATATGTGTCTCCAGGCGGGTCAGAAGGATGCTGTAATCCACACTGTCGAAGGCTGCAGAGAAGTGTAAAAGCAGGAGGACTGCAGATTTCCCTTCATTGACAGTTAAACAAAAATCATTAAAGACTTTTAAGATGGCCGTTTCAGTGCTATACCGCAATTTAAAACTAGACTGAAATTTTTCACCAATTTCATTAAAATCAAGGTAAGTCTGCAGTTGGTCATAGGCAACTTTCTCTAAGAACTTAGACACAAATGACAGTTTTGAGATGGGTCTAAAGTTAGACAGCAGTTTGGATCAAGGTGACTCTTTTTGATGGGTGTCTGGACCACAGCATGCTTAAGGGCAGAAGGAAAACAGCAAGACATCAGGGAAGCATTCACCAAGTGCACAATACCTGGACCATTACAATCAAAAATGTCTTTAAACAGATGACTTGGGATAATGTCTATTGGAAATGAAAAAGGCTTTAACTGTTTTTAGTCAGTTTTAGTCAATTTACATAGAGACACAGGATCAAAACCTTCAAAGGCAGCATGGCAAACAGATGGAGCCACTGGATCCAAAACAGATAAAGACAATTTAAGATCAGAGATTCTGTCTCTGGAAAGTGTGAAACTGATGGTACAATGATGTTTCTGTCACATGGATTTGTTGCAGCCTGGAAATATTAAGATATAATACATTCTAATTTAGATATTGTCCAAAAGAAGTGTTTCAGCAATGTTCTTTTTTTTTATTATAATTATCATTCGGGTGATTTTTCAAGTAATTTGCTTTGTTTGTATTTTCTGATGTGTTTGCTGCAGGAACATGTAACACTTGTGAGCTACAGTACATCATCCGCATGTACACAGTCGGGGTGTGTGTGTGTGTGACGGGTGTGGGGCTGCTGGTTTACATGTGTATTATGGTCACTTTGCATGTCCTTGCTGCCTCAAGAAAATCCACATATTAAAAAAAAGATATACGCAGCACAGAGCAAATAAAGTTGCCAAAACTGAGACAAAGTGCTATCTGCTATACTATGGGTGCAACAGATTTATGAGAGATTTCAATGTTTAAAAAGCATCTGGGGCCGGTTGTTCAAAAAATTTAATCGTAATTTAATCATAAAGAAAAAGCTTCCCTATGTTAGCCACTTTATCACTGTAACGGGTAAACAAGTCAGGTGCAAAATACAAATATAAGCAAATGCACCAAATAAAAAGTTCTATTATTTGATCAGCTGTTAGGTTGTACTGCAGTTTCCTTCTGAAATCCGCCTTGTAATCCTGCCCTCTGTTTGGATCAGGTTAATCCTGTTTTTTTGGATTAAAGATATCCAGATTCTACTCAAAAGTTTTGAACCAGCCAAACTGAGGGTTTTATCTGGATAACAACCAGGATTGGATTATGTAATCCAAGACGATTTTGGAATCCGGATTTCCGTTTTGAACAAACCATTTTCAAAATTTGATCCTATCCAATAACCAAAATCAAAACGGATTATGTTTGAACAACCAGCCCCTGGGGTTTGTGACAATTTGTAGAGACAAGGTTTGACAGGAAACTACTTTTTGCAACTTTAACTGTTGTCTGTTATTCAGAGCCTGTCTCTTAGTAGTTGCAGGGAAACCTGTAGATGGTTTTTCTTCCACTGCTGCTCAGCCCGCTTGCAGGTATGCTCATTAAACCAAGGTTGTGCCTTGGGCTTGTTGCATTTTAGCCTAAATGGGGCCAGAGTCCAAGACATTCATGCAAGCATTACTAAAGAACGAAAGGAATTTTACCAGTTTAAGTTTTTGCAAGTTATATCAATGCGTTTCACAAATAGCGCCAGAAAATAACAAGTCTGTCTGGGAATTTATTGTGCGCACCCGGAAGTGCGTTTCGCAAATCTCAATCGAACTGACATTAAGACCAAAGGACAGCACCAAGTCCAGGGTGTGCCTTTTTTCATGTGTCGAATAAGACACCGACTAAGTCAAGTTAAAAGTATTGGTTTATAAAGTTTATAAAGTTTTGACCAGAAATCTGGATTCACAGCAGACATGGATATTCCCCAACAATCAAAATTTGATCATAGCTCATTGACAGGTCTGACACAAAGTCTATAAAGTCCTGAATAATTTTTTATTAAGCTTTGGATGGCGATACACCAGAGCACACAGGACTTGGGTATCAAAGCTTATCACAAAAGTCTGAAGTTCAAAACTGAAAAATTAATCTGCTGGTACCTGCTGATAGGTGTGGATGTATTTGTACACTGCTAGCCCCCCGCCTCTGCCCCATCATCCGAGGTGAGTTCCGGTAAAAGCATTCAGGAGGCAACAGTTCTGGGTGTGTTGTAGACTCACTGACTTGGAGTGACGTGAAGAGATCATGTAGCTGAAATGTTTTGTTAGCTAGTGATCTAGCATTTAGGAGGCCTAAGCATAAAGTCACATCCTTGCAGGCCCATGGATAGCTACGGCGTAGCTGTCTGAGGCATCCAAGGTCCACAGCACAGTGTATTACTGGCCGCTTGTGCAGTGGTGCTGCTAGTGGCAGATGACACAAACTGGTGTCCAGTCATGCAAGAGCCACAGGCTGAATCCACCACAATTCATGTGCTTTTTTGGAGCATGGATATCCAGGTGTGGAGAGAAGAGGAGTCTCAGAACTGGATCTCTAGTAAACCTTGATTTTCACTAAAACTCCTCCATATTTTCCATGCTTTCTGGCCTGCTTCCTCCTCATGACAGGTCAATGCCACAGGTAAGCTGATACTGAGGCCAGTTGAGGAGGGAGTCTAAAAGTTTGATCCTCAAAATTGTGTTTTAAAAATGAGATTGATTTAGATCAGTAGGGATTGGATGGTCATGCTCTAGCAATCCAGAAATATCTTGGCACAAAAAACACAATAACAAGCAATAATTTAAGCAAAGCAGGTAGACAACTGCTGGTACACCCTGGCACCATTTAGACATTCTAAATAGATCTACAGTCTAAAGTTTGATTTAAACTACTATGAGGGAATTCTTGGTCCAGGTCAAAACTGACCCTGACCTTACTATGAATGCACAAAATATGAACAGCATGTACAGGTTAAGTAATAATGTTTCATCCAAACTAGAGGTTTTACAGACATCTATTTAAAGTGTCCTTATTCACTTCCTTATTGAGTTATGTAGCATTTTAATGAATAACATGAAAGCTTGTTCAACTTTCTGTCTGTTACATTTTTCTAATGCCTTTTAAAGATTAGTAAAACTGAGCTGAGTGATTGTCACTTCACCTGCAGAAAGTTTTGTGATTCAAATCTTATTCCAGTATCTTTTTGTTTGAAGTCCAAAAATATGCATATTAGGCTCATTGTTCACAGGAATGTACATGGTTGTCTGTCCTGCTGTGTAAACACTGTGATGGACTGCATGTCAACCCCACAGCAGCTGTTATTGGCTTTAGCATCCTGTGATCAGGAAATTAATTATACAGAGTTATATAAAATTAGCTGATGTAAGGTTTATGTTAAAGTTTTATACACATGTCCTAGGTTATAAAATAACCTGCCCCTATCATTCAAATCCTATTTTTTAGTGTGGTCTTCCTTGGCCATAATCTGTGCTGTATCTCCTGCTATAGCTGGAATACTTTAATACTTAATGAATCTACCAAGAAAATGTTTAATTTCTATATCTTGTGTGCTACGTGGATGAACATTGATAACAGTATGTAACATTGATTATTAAAAATAGTTTTACTTTAACATAGCTTTTTTATTTTTATTTATATATTTTTTTTTAATGTAAAATACAAAGGTAAGGACTGGAGACCTGTGGTGATGCCTCTATGTTTGAGTCACCACTGTTCAAAGTTGGTTACCACGTAGTCTGGGAGATATTTCAATGCCTTCATATCTAATTGTTGTGTATTATCTCCTCATATTCAAATAATGTTTCTAATGTACAGAGCAATGAAACCGCATGTGGTTTCATTGCTCTGCTGAGAGTGGAGGATGATGTATGTGGGTACATCTCCTAGAAACCAGAAACATCACTATGACAGAATCATTAATTTATGTTGTCAGTATAGCATTTATTTTCATTTTCCTCCATTTTCAAGTTATCAAATGTGTGAATACTGAGAGAGTCACATTAGGAAGTGTGTCTTAAGTCAAGTAGTGAATCTGAGTACAGCAATGAGTTCATAAGACACATTAAAATGCCTAAGGGAATACTAATTATCAACAACCAACATGCCAAATTTCAACAGCTATGGGCAACATAGACTGTCTAAACAAATTTGGAGACTAGGTTTATCTAATAAAATAGGGTAAGGCATAATATACAACTAGCAGTCTATGAACCTGAATTTGCTGAGTGAAAGCTACTATAACAAATTAATAATATAATAATAACAATTGTTATATAATAATATAACAATAATTGTTTAAAATACCCTAGCTAATCTGTGATAATTTAAGACATTTCAGAATAACCATTGTCATCATGTTTTTTTATTCTCTTCATTTACTTGAAGAAAAATAAATGAACTGTATAAGAGATTCTGTTAGACATTTAGCAATGTAGTGGCGCTGAACCACCAAGTTATCTGTGCAAACATGAGATTAGATCACAAATGCCAACTTTTTTTTTTTTTTTAGCACAAACACCTTCTACTGTCACTGTACCTCGTTTTTGCCTGAAATGTTTACTTTGTCATCTTCCTCCACTTTCCAGTTTACATAAAAAGTGTTTTACCTAAACATTATTATTTGTACATCAATTTTTGTTTTAGTTGCAGAGAATGTACAACAGAATTTGGGTCTTTGCATAGAAAACTCCATGAATCCTTACGATTCAGCATCTGTGGCCATATACATTTTCCACCATCTGTGGTACACTGTTACTAAAATAATTATTTTGTACAGTTTATTAAGGCTCAAAATAAAAACAGAAAAGTAATGAGTATACTATCATGCACATGTATTCAGTTATGTGACAAAGTACAACCTCTGTCATAAGATTTTACACATCAGAACATAATAAAAACTAATTAACTGGCCCTTAGTAGGTCTCAAAAGAAAACAAATTCATTCTCAAGTTAACAATAACTCATCACATATTACACTTTGACATTCTACTGAACTAAAAGCAAAGTGCAGAAGCAGTGTGTGAAAAAACAAGTAAAGAACCCACTGCTAGTGGGTCCTTTTAAGGACCCACTATGGCATTTCAGTTGGTTTAAGGTCTGGACTTTGACTTGATCACTGCAACATAAATCTTATTTGATCTATTTAACTATAGACAGATGGCCTCACATTTAACTCTGGAACTATCAGTGACGTTCATCATGGCTGACTTACTGACTGCAGGTGCCCAGATGTCACTCATCTGTTTCCATGACTCCAGTTTGCTGTGTAGGCACACACTGATGTGGCACTGAATGCTTGTCTTTGCTATGTGTATCTTAATTAAGGGGAACAAAAGCAGATTAACAAGTCCCAAAGATCTTCCCATATAATTTTTTGCAAGTCTAATTCAACTCTCAAGTCTTGGGGCTCAAATTAAAGTCAAGTGGCAGGTCACTTTTAATGAGTAAGCTGCAGGTAAAGCCTGCTGACTCTGCATTAATTACTTTATTTGAAGGAAAAGCTCCTACATAACTCAAGGAATACCCATCCAACAAACTGCAGTACACTCCCTTCGCTCCTCTCAAACCAACTCTACATTCTCAGGTCAAAGCTGAGCACCATGGGAGATAAAGCATTATGTGTTGTTGCCCCACCTCTATGGAATGCCCTTACTGACACCCCTAGGTCTCCAAAATCCACAGATAGTTTTATAAAAGGGCTTAGGACATTTTTTTAGCTGAACCTTTGATTTGTAGATTCTTATAGGCCTGTTTTTTAATCCCCTTCTTAATATTAATATGCTTAAAATCTATAGATGAACACGGGCATTTGTTCACATTAATAGATATGCTCCAAACAACAAAGAATTTTTAACATGTCCTAGAATAGATTTAGAGCAAAAAAGTTATAAGGGAACTTTTCTAAACTAAAATTGTAGTTTACTGCTTTCTTTTCTGAATGTAGAGAACAGCTAAAATATTATTAATTTTTTTTTTTTTTTTTTTTGTATTTTTCCTGTGAGTTAGTATCTGGTTGCTGTTATGTCTTTTTGATTTGATTTGGTTATTATTTAAAAACTCTTAATGACTGGCAGCCCTGTTTTTTTTTTTTTTTTTTTTTGTTTTGTTGTTTGTTTGTTTTTTTCTGTGTGTGTGTTTCTGCTTTTGTAAAAGTTGTAGGAAATTTTCTGGTGTGTTCATGTACAGGTGTAACAGTTTGTTGTCTGGTGATGGTGTGGATTGAAGATTCGTTTTCCTTCTGTCTGTGATCTTTTTGTCTCCTTTCTTCTTTCCCTTTTGCTCTTTTTTGCTATATTCCATCTTTTTCTGTCCCCTCCGGTCAGGTCCAGCAAGATTACATAGATTCCGTGATTGAAAGTAAATAAATAAATAAATTAATCACATTATCAAGAGGAGCCTTACCCATAGGCCTCCCCTTGGCAGAGCAAATTTGTTTAGCACGATATAGCAACCAGATTATCATTTTGCTTGCTATGATGCTGGACAGGACAAGTTAAAAAATAAATAAATAAATAAATAAAATATTATTAATTTTATAATTAATGTTAATGTTATTAAAACTATTTTACATATAACTAAAGTATGAATACATAAAATATGAAGTTAAACTTTTAAAAATTAGGATAAAGAAAAAAACTTTCAAAATATTTTGATTAATTAATATCCAGTCGAATAAATATTAACATTACTAAAGCAGCAATAGCTGTAATCTAGTTTGTCTCCTAAAAAAGACAGTAAAACCACAATGTTTACAATGTGTCTGATGGTTTTTTAGTCTCAGTTTAACTTTATCTGGGGTAGGTCACGGCAAAGCCAGCAGTTTCAATAAACAACTCACTGTGTTCAGTAAATGTCTCATTCTTCTCTTTCACATTGACATTCACTGAACACATTCAATGAACGCCAATCTAATGGACTTAACATTGTTTTAGGACAAAGGCAAAAGCAAGCTAATGTTTATGCTGCTGTGGCACTAAGCTCATTGCTAACCGAGATACCAACATGAAGTTTATATATTACAGTGACTTTCGAGGTGTGTTTTAAGGTGGTGGATGAAGGTGTATGTGGCGAATCCAGCGTTCTGTGTTTTCATACCATGGACGTTACAGTCACTGTTTTTATTTTTCTCTTGTATGAAGTTTTTATACTCCAAAGTTATAAGAAAGGGGTGGAACAGCAACAGCTGAGCTGCTGCCATGGTTTTTGTTGTATGTGTGTGTGCACGCATTGTGTTTATGTAACATTACAGTGGAAACAAATCACATCTGGCACACAGATGCAACTTGAGTCTGAGTCCCAGACCAGATTCCCCATCTCTGACAAGTGCATATTTGAAAAGGGAAAAAAAAATATGTTTTACTACCAATGCAGACAATTTTACTATACTAGAAAGTAAGAAAGGAAGGGAGAAAGAAAGAAAGAAAGAAAGAAAGAAAGAAAGAAAGAAAGAAAGAAAGAAAGAAAGAAAGAAAAAGAAAGAGAAAGAAAAATAGTTGTTTCATTGTTTTGGATTGTTTAAAAAATTCACTTCACACACTGAGTTGTTCACCCGTTCAGAGACACCACAGTAAAAATGTTGGCACAAATATGACCGCTGCCATGTATGCAGACCCATGGAAAGTAGATATGAATAACTCATTCCATTACATTTACTGTAGTGAAGTGAGGTACCAATACAGACACACTTAATGATATATGAAATATTTATGTCATTGAAGTTTGATATTGATTTTATTTGATTGATAACACACTGCATCTTTAAGAAAATACTCTACATTAACAGTCATTTAACAATGCATTCGTTAAACATTTATCAAGACTTTGTCAAAACAGCAACACCTTTAACCTACAACCAACATGCTTTTAAATTTGTCATTTTCTTTTTAAATGTTTTTTTTTCTATTTCGCACTCTCCAAAAGTCAGGAACCTTGACTCATTTTGATGGTGTCCTAACACTCATTGTACACATTCTTGGAGCCATAGTTATCCTGCAGCACTTCACAACTTTGTTTCTGGCCCGGAGCACTAAGTGACAGCTGTGTTTTGCTTTAAATTAAATTAAATTAAATTAAATGAAAAAGAAATGGAAAAATACTTTATTTATCCCAGAGGGAAACTTCAATGTTGATTTTTTTTTTTTTTTTTTCTTTTTTTTAATAAAAGCAGTAATTATTCATTGGAAGATAATGACTTGTTCCAGAGTGTGATGACTGCTGGCAGGAATGAGCTCCTGTATCTTTCTGCATTGCACTGGACTTGAAGAAGTCTCCTACTGATCACTTTTTGTTGTTTACTCACTGTGTTATGTAAAGGATGTCAGGAATGTTCCATTATTTTCCTCAGCTTGTGCAGCATTCTTCCCTGGACAATCAGCTCCAGCGGTTCCAGAGTTATCCCCAGCACAGAACCATGTGTGTGGTCTGTTGGGCTTAAGGCAGGAAGTGAACCAAATGAAAGAATATGTTCAGCTCATTAGCTCTGTCCAGACATCCATCAATCTAACCCCTCTTTAACGTGAAGCCAGTGATGTTTTTCCATTCCTGACAGCACATCCCTCACGTTGTTCTGCTGGAGCTTCTTTTTCTTGCACTTCTTAATCTCAGTTTTAAGTTGTTTATGTGTTGTTGTTTTGTGTTATCTTCAATAACTTCCCCTCTGAAGGCGTTTTTTATGTTTAGCAGCTTTTTTAGGTCGCGGCCATGGTGATTCAGGGTTTTTTTATTTTTATTTTTTTTATCTTTTTTGGCAAAGCACCTCATTGTTCTACATGATGCTGTCCACACAGAAGTTGATACAGCACCTCTTTAAATTGCATTTGAATTTGGAATTCCATTTTGAGTGCACACCATAATTAATTAAAGAAAGAATTGCAGGAAGACATTATCAGAGGAAATGAGGACAAGCAAACCAGTAAGAGACAGAACAAGAGATAAGAAAAGAGACAACATTATATTGGTTTTTACTGCCTGGAGAGAACTTAGAGAAGAGACAGGATGCAAAACAGATGCTAAATTTGCTTTTGTTAAGTGTTGCCAAGTGTCAAAATCTGCCAAAGTTCAGTAGTGTTGCTTTAATGACACATTAATTTATATAAACATATTAAAAATCCTGAAGATTTAAATGGAAAATTCTCAGAAAAAGATGTTGACTAGCTATGTTTTGCATATGTTGTTTGTTTGGGATTTTTAGATGTTCTATATTTGAAGTGCATGTTCGTTTGTGTTTTGTCCATTTAGCTGCTGCAAAGAGTTGCAAAGATGCAAAGATGTAACCTTTTAGTAACAAAATGCAGCACTCTGTTGTATAGCTATATCAGCTAATGCATCCTTGTATACCTTATGAAAAGAAGTGTTGACTGGAAAGACAGATTCATGTATTGTTGTTTGCTTGTGTTTGTACAAGGTCTATTGCAGCTGTCACATTAACATTCATCTATTTGTGTAAGAAATTTCAAAGTGGCTGATTTCAGTAAAGAAATTAAAATGTAGTGCTTAGTCGTGTGCTCACAACCCTGTTAAAAAGCATCAGTGTAGTTTTACAGCCAAACAAATCAAAGGTTTCTCCTTATTAGTGACATATTAACAGAAAATCGATTTACCCTGAAATAAAAGGTCAGAATAAATGACTTGTGAGCCACCACCACAGCTATTTATTAGCCTTCTATCTGCAATCTAACAAATTACTGTTCCTGCATATTTCAGAGGGCAGAACAAATAGGAAAGCAGGGAAGCTACCTCTGAAATGTCATTTTATAATGTCAAAGCATGGATTATCTGTCATAGCCTCAAAAATATCTTGTGTTCTTCCTATTGCATGGCTATTGTCTGATAAACTGGCTTCTTTAGCTCTAAAGATATAATTGTTTTTGTTGTTTCCCACTCATAATCATCCTTTTCCAGTAGGCAGTTTTCCAGCAGGAGCTGTGAAAGTTTTTCACACTCTTGCCATTCTCATTTCTAGTTCAGCCGTAGCAAATAATTTTGGTTGATTTGCAATTCTCTCTTTCAGGGCAACTGGATTATTTTGATTGACATGGGCAAAGGTATTAAAATATCCTATTATTATATATTTAGCATGATGCTGAATTAAGTGTGTTCATGAGTGTCAAGTTCTTTTAAGCCATGAAGGCAAAAATTAATAACTTGCTTATATTTCATGCCATGCACCCTGCTCCTGCTTCTCACTGGTAAGCAGAATGGTGATATGTAGTAATGAGGGATTGGAGTGACAGCAAATGAGAGTGACAGAGTTGTGTGGTAGAGTGTTTTGCATACTTTCACCTTTGATTTGGCTATAATTACCATTGGGCTTACCTTCAATGACTCAGTCACTAAGCCAATTTCTTAAATTGGATTTCTGCATAAAGTAACTTTCCCTGCTGATTGGTATCCCTCACAGCTGCCTTATTACAGCTTTATTCTTCTTCCCCACCTTCCACCCCCTCCCCACTTGTACCGCTGCTGCTGTTGATAGATTACCATATCAGAATGGACATGAAGAAAAAAATATTAGGCTTTACAAAAAAAAAAGTTTTATCAGAGCTTGACTTGTCTCACTTTGACCAATTTGATGTGGTTGTCATGGTAACAAAACACTTTCAGCTGTGGTGGGGATACAAAGAAGAACCAGGAGTTATGACGACTCCATCTCTCATTGAAATAATGGTGATGAAACCACTGCTCTGTCTACCTCAGGACATAAACACACGCAACAGAAGGGAAGATTTAGAGCAAAGGAACAAGAGATTAGGGCTGAGAACAGCTGCTACTACTTTAAAAATTAATAATTTTATAATATATCCAGGTAATTTCAAGGAAGACACCTGCTTTTTATTTTACTACAGATTTCTCCAGCTTGAAGATGGAAGTTGGACCATGTCAGTGCTGGAAAATCAATGAAACAACCAAATTCATAAATAAAAAAAGGATCAAATGACAAACATTGTAAACAACTTAAAGCAAGTCAAAGAGTCACTGGCACATATTGCTACATGTGCAAAACAAATGTTAAATAAATAAACTTTAACATGTTGATTGATGATATTTGTCATGTTTTAAAAATGGCTAACAGACCTGCCAAAAATCTCTGTATGATCCTGTCTCTTATTTAAATGGCAGTGGTAATCGGGGTGGGGCATATTATTTGGCAATGGGTCATCTGCCCTGGGGGTGCCAGGGGACCCCTTGACTAATGAAGCACTGTGAAGGTCTCAGCAATCCAGAATAATGTGGGACATTTTTTAGACTTGTACAAAAGTGCCCCCCACCCCAGCGCTGGACAGGCTCACCTTTTTTAGCATGCCTATTGCACTCCTACTGCAAACATCTGTGCGTACACGTGATTGATACATGAGGATCCTGGCCCTCCTTAGTTCTTAAATTAATTCCTAAGTTGTTTTAACAACATAACTCTTTGTGCCTTGATTTGGATAGAACTAAAACCACTGAAAAACCAAAACATTAATCTTTCTATTTCTACCATAACAAAAAGTAGTCTGCCTTTTACTACTTTTGTTACAGAAAGAATGCAGTCGTTTCAACCATAACTGAGCAAACACTTGTATACCTCATCCGCTGAATTAGTATGCATTTCTTATTTCTGATATATCAATGTTTTTTGTCTCAATTTCACTTGTCAAAGTTATTCTTTATTAAAACTACTTCTTTTGACTGGCCCTCGTTTACATTTTACCATTTGTAGCCTTTCTCAAAGTTATTATGTGAACAGATGATCAAAGCCAAACATTCTCTTCAGTACAGCAAATTCATCTGTGCTGCTGAAGTAATCACTCGCACTGACTGACTTTTTTGGAAATTTCTTCCAAAAAGCTATTTATCTCCTCCACTGAATACACATCATCCGCACACTGTTTCTCTTCAATTATCACAGTTCTATCTCCAAAGTCAACAGAATCTGTAGAAGCTTTCTTCTGAGAATGTTCTGCAGACTGAGCAGAGACTGAGGCATCCCTTCGACTGTCTGTTGCAGGCAAGTGTTGCTACCATGGTGAGTCTCTTATCGTCTTGTCCAAAGGGGTTTTCTTTGATCTTGTTACTAAATGTCATCAGGTTTAGGAAGAGGACGGCTACAAATGATGAGATTCAATGAGATTCTTGCCATAGTTAGATTAAGCTATGATGTTGGTCTACAACACTAAAAAGATAGATGTTCAATTAATATTCTAAAGAACGTGCTTTAGAAAGTTAATCTAATGCAGTCCTTTTACAAAATTTCTTGGAGACAAAATATCTAGTATGAAAAGATATAAAATATATATATTTTTATTATCAAAAGGTGAGACATGTCATTATTAGCTGCTCACAGTCATTGCTCAGTCCTTGTATTGATCCCCTCAAATCACACTTTGTAAAAATGGATAAAAATATTTGAGCATTGCCTCAAAAGTCTGGAGCTCCTTTCCTTAGTAAATTTATAAAATTTGAAAATCTTTCTCTTAGATACTTCCAATGCATTTCACTCAGTTTGTAAGGTGCCTATACAAGACCAAGATTACATCATTTCTATATTTCTAAATACATAAATTCATACATAGATTATCAAGAGGACATAAAGCTCCACTGGCAAAGCAAATTTGTTCGGCACAACACGGCAGCCAGACCATCATTGTCCCCGTTACAATGCTGGAGTTAAAATAAACAAAAAAAAAAAAAAAAAAAGAAAAAAATATATATATACAAGACCATTCATCTGAACTCTAGCATCACCCTTATAGGACTGCACTTTGAGCAATATAATCAAAGCCTAATGACAATGCTACTGAAAACTAGCAATTAATAGTGCAATGTTGCACCACTAATTGGATTAATTAAATGTATGTTTATTTGCTTTAACATCTATTGTTCTAAAAATAATAATTTTGATAATGCATATAATGTAGATGTGGGAATGTTTTCTGTTTTCGACCTTCCATGCTTCTGTAGTCAGACCAAAAAGCATATGTCATTAATATTTTTTTTTTTATAATCTGTCTATTTATGCTTTTGCATCAATGGTTAACATGTTTTTGCACATAGTACTCTATAGTAACTATTTTATTTTTTTTTTTGTGATAAAACAAACTAGTTGACCATATATTTGCCGACACAGATGTCCTTCCTCTGTAATTGAAGATGATAAATAAGCTTCCCATGTGTGGAGATATTGCTTTGGGACCACTTATGAATCATAGTGACAGAGATTAGATGTGTTTTGTAGAGCAAAAAGTCTTTAAACAGAAGCATTTCCCATTTTCAATTCTACAAAACTGCAAAAATGAATTGTTGTAAGAAAGCTACAAAATGGCCTGCATGCCAGCTCTAAATATTATGACTGACAATAATAATTACACCCACAGCAACTCTCTCATCAAAGTAAATGTAGAAGGAGTCAGATTATGAATGTACTCAAGCCCAGGAAATTTGCAGACAAAAATCTTGTAGTCTGATGAGTAGCTGTCCACATGCTATTCTGCACAACTGTTTGGTAAAAAATGGAGAGCAGGTGAAAAAATGGAGAGCCACATCTAGATACATGTTTCCCAAGAGGATTATTCTCTCCTTTAGCCCTACAACCTTTGACCTGGAAAATCTAATTAGCCAGTCTCAATACTTTTATGTAGAGAAGCACAAGGAATGCATATCCATGAATATGCAGATAAGGAATGCACCACAGTCAGCTTTATCCACCCTGGAGTCAATGTCAAGGTATTTTATGCTGTCACACAGAAAAAGCTCAAGTCTTCTGCAATATGATGGTACATAAAATGTAGGGTGAAATTGTAATGACATATTTGTACACTGAAACATTGCCTCCCACTTTAAACCGCTCAGACAGCAAATACTCATCTTTACAATCCAGAAAGCATTTTATGGATTTAACTTCCTCTTATGAGCATCCTGCATGTGCACAGTCCTTCTTAAATCAAACAAGCAAACAAAGATTTTTTTTTTTGTCCCCTAACTTTGAAGGAATAAAAGCACTAGTTACTAAACTTTAGTTTAGATCAGCATGATTCTGTAGCGGTTCTTTAACTATGACATGCCATATTACAAAAGACTCCTGGCTATTTTGTTGCAACGATTTTTCCAACTACTGTAGCAGCTGCAATGCCAAGTATAAATAGGTGAACATTAACTGATGGTAGTAACAGTTTGTGTCTCTCATAGTTGTTGGTAATAATAGCAAGTTTTGAGAAACAACACTGGGGAGACCTTGTCATCTATTCATCTTCAGTGATAGAAAAGACAACACACACTGCAGTTCAATTCCAACTGAAAACATTGCCACGGCTAAGCACTGGTCTACCACTGCTACATACAAGATATAAATCTCTCAAAGGACCATGAACATGCTTGTTACAGCTGTCACCTGTGCAACCAATTACTTCATCTGCTATGCAAATCACCATGTCTAAGCACCTGGGTCGTAACAATGCTTGTAAAAATGGTTATTTATTTATTTAGACTCTGACAACAAAAAACTAACTAAAGTGAGCAGTGGTCACTCACTGTCCATTGTGTCCCCCAAATTCCACTTTGTATTTCCCATATCATGTATTAACACGGTTGAATAGCTTACAGCTGTTTGCCCCTTATGTACACTGCCTTTCCAAAAAAAACTTGCTACCAAAAAAAATAAATAAATAAAAAAGGCCACACTGTAATATTTCATTTTACTGTATTTAGCTTTGATTACGGCAGCATTTACTGTGGCAATGTTTCGATGAGCTTCTTCAATGTCACAAGACTTTTTTCCATCCAGTGTTGCATTATTTTTCACCAGGATCTTTTTTGATAATGGGAGAGTCCGACCACTACCTACAAAAGCCCTCTCCATCACATCCCAAAGATTCTCAATGGGGTTCAGGTCTGAACCCTGTGGTGGGCAATCCATGTGTGAAAATGATGTCTCACGATCACTGAACTACTCTTTCACAATTTGAGCCTGAAGAATCCTAGCATTGTCATCTTGAAATGATGGACCCCGATGCCTGTGATATCAGGATTTAATAACCTGGGCATTCAATATGTTCAGATAGTTTCATTTTTGGGCACATAATGTCAGTGAACCAACTATAGGAACCCCAGATCAAAGCATTGCCCCCACAGGCTTGTACAGTAAGCACTAGACATGATGGCCGCATCACATCGTCTGCCTCTTTTCTTACCCTGATGCTCCCATAACTCTGGAACAGGGTAAATCTGGACTCATCAGACCACATGACCTTCCATTGCTCCAGAGTCCAGTCTATATGCTCTCTAGCAAATTAAAGCATTTTTCTTTGGTCGGCTTCACTGATCAGTGGTTTTCTTGTGGTTACTCAGCTGTTCAGTCCCAATCCGCTGAGTTCCCTTCTGAGTTCTTAAACCAACTTAGTAGTTTCTTGAATCATATTAGATGTTTTCTCTGCTGGATGCATGCCAATGATTTGACTATTCTTAAACAGATTAACATCTTATCCATGACCACGGGATGTGTCCAGATAGTTGTTTAGGAAATGAGAAGCCACTCATTTCATCAGATGGGGTTAAATAACTTGTGAGCTAAAAGATAATCGCCCATGCAGTTATTATCCAAGAGGAGGCTTGTATGTGCTTAATTAAATCCAGGGGGTGACTTTTTTTTCGTTTGGCCAGGCAGTGTATTTGTTGCATTTTCATAGCAGCGAGAGATCTTGTAATATTTTATAATGTCATTTCTAGGACATTTCCTTGTGAACAGAACAATCTACAATTCAAATGGTCATAATACCTGTCTTGGAAGTGCACTTTCTTAGAAAAATAATACAGCGGACAATTAGCATCACATAACAGAATTGTCTCTTCCCAAGCATCATGTTTAATATCCATCTAACCTAATTTAGAGTCTTAAAATATAAGAAAACACTTTGCCCAGGATTTGCTTGGAAGATATTGCCACTGTAGTAGTTATAAGATCATAATAAAAAAAATGGCCAGAAAAATAAAACCAAAGCATATGGGTATCTTTGACAATGAAATATGAAACAATAATGGCATGACATTGATTGACATTTTACTGTTGTTTAATCATAATATGTCTTCAAGTTAGCCATGGAAGTGACTTCATGATCGTATAATGACAGCTCAATAGCTGTCAAAGTTCTGAGTGGAGGATAACATCTTTATTGTTTTCCATCATTGTATGCTGACAGAGCCTCGACTTACAGTGAGAAAAGTTTTCTTTTTGGGTGTGTTTGATGTATGATTAATGGCCATGGTTATTCAAATTTCTGGTGGCTTTTTTGTTTTGCCCATTGCCTTTGTAATTTTTTGATACCATAAATTCAATGTGTTTATTAATCACAGTAGCTTTTAATTTCCCCATTTAGGTAGTTTAAAAAGGTCAGTTATGTCTTTGGACAGGAAATACTTTATCACCTAGACCACTAGTGCAGAGAAACTTTAAAGCAGTTTCACAACTAACACAGACTAATATCCAAATGACTCCAAGGCTCCAAAGCAGATCTCCAGTCACTACAGCACTGGGGTATAAAGGCTTTATATTTGCATATTACCTTTGCTCACAGCCAATTACAGAGAGACACTATTTGTTGTTCCTTTTCATTCTCTGGTCTGGTTTCTGAAATCATCAGCCAACATAAGAATGCATATTCATGCCTTGGCTATGTGCAGCCCATTACTGGTGTGTAGGTGGACTTGGGATTTTAAACAAGTGGTGCCTTTAAAGAGTGTATGGATGCCTCTGATTCTCTTGACAGTACCTGGACTCTCCTCAGTCAGTAATTACTGGGAGAGTTTTGATTACAATGCTGCAGAGAAATAAAAGACCTATTTTGTGTGTTGCAGAGCAAAGGCACCTGGGATTTTGACCAGAGTCAAATAAATGAGAAAATAAGCAGCCTTGCAATCAAAGTAACGATTTGTTTAAAAAGTAATGAGCTTACAGAGCTAAAACCATTTCTATTGCTTTCTTGACTTTCCCGCTTATCATGACTAGAGGAGAATTAAAATTGCAGATGAAGTAATCCAAAAGGGGCAACCATGGTGGTTGATGTTCTACTATTGTTTTAATTAAGGTTGATGTCTTTAAGTAGTATTGCAATAAACAGATAAAGAAATTAAGAACATAATATGAATTAAACTGATATGGAAATTATTTGACAGCCCAATATTTTGTCCAGAAGTAAATGGATTTTAAAAAGTACATGTGATGTCTAAACTGCTAAAATGAGTTCTAATCTACATAAATTTAGCTATTCTAAAAGGTAATTACACACAAGTTGTAGCAAAGCAAAGAAAGAATTCTACCCACAGCCAAAACATCAATAGAAGGCTTAATATGCCCTAGAAGGTAAAGCATGAGCATGGTTACTAGCTAGATGATAGCATAATCAACCTTTATGACGGACCACGTACACTTTCTTCTTGCGGGTCAATAGTTTATTAGTTGTCCTTTATTTGTAATTAACACCCTGAAGAAGCCTAAAAAGTAAGAGTAAATTCTGGATGTTGGTCTTCACTTGGCCATATGGAAGTTAGCATTCACCCTAATTTAATTATTGATGAATAATCCTCACAACAAAATGGTTGAGATAGTGATAGTAATACCTGAAAATTCTGGATTTTATTTTTTATTTTATTTTTTTTTTTTTTCCTTTTTTTCTTTGTTTCTTTTTTACTTTATGAGTTGCCAGCAATAGACATCTCCATTTAAGAAATTTTAACACAACAAGTCACCTACCAAAAGCCTTTAAATTATTCAGCTATTTTTGTATATAATATTTATTTTAACAAATGGCACAAAAACTATCAGACTGTAGTGTCAACTTTTTTTCTGCAAGCTCTGGAGGTCAGTGACTTTCTCAAAGCACAAATGGAAAATGTATGAATATTATGTTAAAACAAAATGTCTACTGTGAATGTGTGTTGACATGTTTTGGATTTAACCTCGAGATAATTCAACTGCAGTGTTAATAAATATAATTAATATGCAAGGGATTGAAGAAAAGTAATTTAATCTAAATTAACTGTAATGGGTTAATTTTAGGACATAACAGGTAGCAGCTTGTAAACTAAGTCACTACTACCAGTATCAAGACGCTAACCATAATATGAGAGTACCTGATCTCTGGCTGGACTGTGGTGGTACCCAACGGTAGCAGAGTCAGGGTGGTCTTTTCTTAAACCTGCCGCTTGTTTCTTGGTCTTTCCTTTCTCCCCTGTGGTATCAAATAGTTGGATGCACAGCACCAATTTTATAAGTTGTTATGCGTTATTATAAGTTGTAAACATCAAATATTTAAAATAGTATTAAATAAGAGGAACAACAACTTAAGTAGATGGCTTTAAAGCAATCCTATCAAGTACAATAAAACAGCAGTGTCAGGGAGCAGCGCCACCGCTCCGTCTGACTGTGGTAAGAGCATGCACACGAGCACCACACATCCATGCAAACATACATACATACACACACGTCACTTTTTCTCTCTCCCTCTGTCGTTGTTAGAAATGGACATCATTATTCCTTTTATATTTTCATCACCCCTTTTCTGTATGAGTAGCATAGCCAAGGGTGCACACTTGGTTGCTTTCATCTGGTTTAGGCAGACATTTCACGCACATTCACCAGTTGTTGCGGGGTGTGGTACGCGGGCCGCATCCTGCATGGTTTGGCAAAACCGAGCAGAAGAATTTTGCTGTTCTTAAATAGAAAGACCTTGATCATGTTCCTGGATCATGTGACTTGAGTCAGGGTGTTTTGTGTTGGCATTAATTAGGGGAATTAAAAGTTGGCAAAGGTGTATTCCTGTTGGGAGAATGAAAATGATTATAAGTTAATAAAGTTAATTTAAAGTTAAGTTAAGGAGGTAACTACCGCTTAGGATCTGAGTAAACTGGACTTGACTCTGGCCTAGATAAACCCTTTTAATTACTTTTTGTCACAGAAGGTAGCAAATAAACATCACAAGCATTTTATTTTTTTCGCTTGCCTGAGTTTCTTCCACTCTGAGAAGGAAATGGAGAGGACCCCGTGTCAAGCAGCCTAGAGAAGCACTAAATAAACCAACAGATCAATGACAGTAGTGTTAAATGAGCCAACATTGTACCCACATAGTGTAGCGGATTTCAGCACCTTCAAAATAAAGATTGGAAATTTCGTTTAATCCTGACTGAATTAAACATCTTTGAAGATTTTCATCTTTACAAACAATCTCTCGCACTCCCAAAGTGGGGTCTGACTCAGATTTATGACTTGGTTTCCAGTTCAACAGGTCAAGAAAGGTCAACCCTCCAAACCTGGACTCAGGAGTACTTCGTTAAGTTATATACAATATCTGGGTAGTTTCTGAACTTTAATCTTCTGCAACATAAATCTGCCTTTTTAATTAACGAACCAAATGTTTTATGATCCCAGATACAACTCCTCATTCAAAACATCCACTTTGAAACTGTTTCTTTCTAAACTTGTGTTTTTCTTCAACTGATAAAGAAAACCCCCCTTTCCTGCAGATTTCAACTCCAGGACATCTGGAAACACCCCAAGAAATGTTTATTTTTTCATACCAAGGGGCAATAAAACATGTAAGGTTTTCTCTGTCCACCCCACAGAAAGGAATTTCTTTGTCTGCATGAAGAGCAAAAGATTATACTTTTATTAGTTTAAAATGTTCATTTAAACAGATACATATATACATACAGTATGTGTTTCTTTTGATACCATGCTCATGCATATGATCATCATTTTTGTACAAGGTTTAATCAACAAGCTTTATTAATTTGTGATCTGAAATTGTATTACTGTGTTTGTTTGAGATATAAACGTCTCACTATTTTATTGTCTTTTCAATGATTCACTGATGATTTTGATGATGTTTCATTTAAGGCTTTAATAACTTGGACATGCAGATATATTCACAAAATGTTTAATTTAATACTCTTTACAAAATGATCAGACCAGCCCTCTGTATCTGCTATCTGACCCAAAACCAGCCCACAAGACTGTTTATTGGTCAAGAAAATGGTCCCACATCATTTCATGGGTTAGAGTCATCGAACTAACACTTTTTGAACTCAGAACAAAGAGTTTAGTTCTCTCTTCAAGTTCTCTCTTCAAGTTCTCTTCAAGTTGGTTGAGTTGGGGTTGGTCTGTCTGTCCTCAGCCTCCTTCGGAGTTGTACAGCCTCATCAGACATGGCTCTTTTCCAGAGTTAGAACACTTCGTCTGAATGCAAGCGAGAGAGAGATGCTGCCAGAAAATTAAGTTTGCAGTGATGGGAAGTACATCACCAGATACTAAAGTTTGGGCCTGCATTCAAGATGCAGGATTGATTCTTTTTCCTTTTTGACTGCTTAACTTCGTTAGTTCATCCCTTTTTTAGCTAATACTTCTCTGTTCTTTAGTTATGTTTTTCTCTTTTGGACTTTTAATGTTGATCCTAGATTTTGATCTTTAGTTTGGATAACTGGTTAACGCAGGCTGACCAAAGCTTCAGAACCAGTTCTACAGAGTTTCTTTTTGGACTGATCCAAAGCTGGACTGTTCTCTCCTGCCTACCACTGCAAACCATTCACTGTCCATCATCGATACCACTGGCCGAGCCGCGGGAGAGTCCGCATCAGCAGAGCTGCCTGATCCAAACCTTCGGACCACCATGTGAGGTATCTCCTGGCATTCTTGGGAGTCGCTTGGGATCCCAACCACCTGTGCCAACTTCCTCATTTGCCCGGGAGAGTCACCACAACGTTCATAAGTCGGCTCGATCCAAACAGAACCGGACGAGTCCTGCTTGGATCTCTGCTTGTCTGCTCAAGGAATGGTTGATTGTCTGACAGTGACCTTAGCAGTTTTACATCTTAGTTAAACTTCCAGCTTTAAACAGATGAGATTCAGTTTTCCTCTTTTTCTTTTAGGATTCAGAGATCCTTTTTCAGTCCTAAACCTTAGTTTAATTAACACCGCAGGTTAATTAACTTTTGTTTCATTGCTTGCATACATTCCATTCATTCTGACACATTACATTAAAATAAGATTCTGGTTTGAACACCATATTCTGCATTTTACAATGTTGGGTTCATTTTCCCATGCGAAGTCCTTTGTAAATATTTCTTTTTCATTCATGCATGATTAGACTAGTAATAAATATTTCATATTTATCCTAAACTGGTCTGGTTATTGTGAACTCCTCCTCTGAGTCATGTTATGGGTCCCTTCGACTTAAGAATTCACGTTATTAGCGTCCTGAGACTGATTAATTGATAACTGATTGATTTGACTATCTTGAATTAATTAATTTAATAAATTAATTAATTTAGTACTCTAATGGTGTCCACATAGCCATTAGATTGGTATAAGGCTATCTGTGTAGTGATGCTCCCGAGGTAATCAAAAATTTGACTAATAAGTCATAATTTTATGAAATTATTAAAATTAATTTTATTAAACACCTTTAATGTTTAATGATGCTAAATCGCTACCAAAGCAAACAGGTGCATTTCTATGTTGAAAAAATAAATCTCTCAAAATTCAGAAGACTGTCCGCTGATGCATCCCTGAAAACCAACCAGAAAAACAAAAGAATTGTCATCCACCTGACAACTAACCAACAAATCAAATAACTAATCATGTCTTTCACTCTCATTGGCCTTCTTTCAACATGTGACTCAATTTACTATGCTGTCTCTGGATCTATCTACTTCCTGTTGTGAATTCCATGAACAGACCGGATGCATCGTTTTGAGCAGAGATTGTTCACTGATGTTGCTGCTGTCTGAACAAATGTTGCTCCTATTTGAAGAAAAGACAGGGTCCTGATGCTTCTTAAATTCAATGCAGAGTTTGAGTTTTTCACAACAAATTTCAGTGAAGTGTACTGACAATGTTCCAAAGCAAAACGTCTTCCAGTCTTGCACTATTTATCTTCCAAAGATATTTATTTATTTTTTATTTTTATTTGATATTTGTTCATTGATGTATTTTAGTTATTGTACATTATTATTTAATATATATAGTATGTTATGGCATTTTAAAATCTAGGCTGAATACAGTGCATGTCATTATACATGGTTTAATTAAGGTTTACAATACATTAGGCTGATGCCTGGTGCCAGTGTGTCTGCATGTGTTAGGCCATCTTTCTTTGCGGTATGTGTGCAGAGTATAAGTTCACTGTGTGGGCCCAAACCAGTCCAGAATAATTGTGCTATGTGGATATAAATCTAGGTGATTCTTTTGTTTTATTTCTGAACAGCTGCTTGTGTATTAAATGAAACACAGAAAAGGTATGTTATTTGTGTTCTGCTGAATATGGATGCATATTAACATCCAAGTAAGATAATAAAAGGGATATTCCGGGTTCTTCTTTCCCTAGATAACCAAACCGCAGTGTGGTTCCATGGAAAAATCATCTGTTTTCTCAATTTCATGATTATTCTTAGGAAAACTTTGAGAGTTATTCCCAACGATGGGAGTAACGGTGTTAAAATAAACAGTGTTATTGACGTAGTTACTTTTTTCTTACAAATTAATTACTCTTTCCATTGTTAGAGTGGCGTTACTGTTTTTGAGGATAGAAAGTTAATGACAGCGCGTTACTATTTTAAGATGAGATTCATTTTTGTTTTGGATGAACATAGGTTTCACATTTGTTCGGACTATTTTATGCTGCTGCTACAGTGGAGAGGAGGCGGAGTAATAAGGCTAAAATTGGAGAATACACTCAGTGTGAAGAAGATAAGAAGAGTTGCCGCATTCTGTTGTGACCGTGTGCAGGTTAAGAGTAAATCAACATCATATGTTTGAGCCAGAAGTTGTCCCCAAATTGTTTCTCTTACCTATGACCCCAATTCAGTTAATAACGGCAAAGATGCACATAACCTTACATTGTAATTCTGACGCTGTCTTCATCTGACATGGGGCCTAATTGATGATGATTAGCTGATGAACAGTAAAATGTCATTGCAGACTTCGGTAAGTGTGTGAGCAGCCGAGCACACACACACACGCACACACACACACACACACACACACACACACACACAAACACACAAAACCACACAGACAAAAGACCAGGAGATGCATGCAGCAGTGTTGAGTCCATAGAAACCAGAGGAAGAGTTTTAACATGAAATCACAGACATCACAGAGATAAAAGACAAGAACGTTATGAGAAACGTTCATTATGACCTGAAACAGAGTCTCTTCATTTAGGCTGTAAGCAGTTAGAATGATGTGAACCTTGCTTGAGGAGGAGACAGAGACACAACATCCAGCAGCCTGACATTAGTGTAGATCAGGGGTGCCCAAGTCTGGTCCTCGAGATCTACCATCCTGCAACTTTTAGATGCAGCCCTTCTCCAACACATCTGAATCAAATAACATCTGAATGTCATTCAGCTCTGCAGAGGCCTGGTAACGAGCCAGTCATTTGATTTAGGTGTTGGAGAAGGGTTGCATCTAAAAGTTGCAGGATGGTAGAGCTCGAGTACCGGACTTGGGCACGCCGGGTGTAGAAGATTTTTTTTGTTAGTGATTTGTGATTTATTCCATTAAGTTTCCATTTCATTCATTAATCAGATCTAATATTCAGTTTTATTATGAATAAATGACCTTGCAGATAAATCTGAAGTTTTGTTAAAGGGAACATATTTGAACAGCTTTAAAAAAGTAATGGAGTAATTTGTTACTCTTATAATGGTGTAAATATGTTACTAATTCAATTACTTTTTGCCAAAAGTAACTGGAAAATATAATTAACTCCTTTTTTCAAGTAACATGCCCAGCACTGGTTATTCCATAATGAAGCTACTTTAACATCACAATGACACTTTTTTAGAATTTTGAGGCATGTTTAAAGTTGTATGTGGAGTGGATAGCTGTGGTAGACAAATTAGGATAAGGAATATTGGAGATGGCTGGCAGCTGTACCCAACCAAAGAAAGAAGTGAACACTCCAAATGCTAGCAAGAGTTGATTTGTTGGAGTTGGTTTTGATAAAGAGAGTCCAGTCTCACAGTAAAAAATGAAACTCTTGCACCATTAGGTAACCCTAACCCTGATTTAGCATTTTGGCCTGAGCTGAAACATGGTTGTGAACGGTTCCATACATAGATGTGTGGAAGTTTGTTTCTCATTTGTCCCACGGCCGAGCTTAAACTGCTTTACTCCCACCAAAACTTTAACAGCAGTCGTGTATGCTCTTGTAGGACCAATTAATCCTTTGAACATCTGTTTAATTTACAACTGTGGAATAAGTTGATCAATAAAATCTCAAAGCATGGCTTTTTAGGTGTGTCTTTTTCTGCTAGGTCAGTTTGTCACAACAGATTTACTACAACGGTCATTTTACCTTAAGGTATGAGATCCCATTCCAATTGACTAAAGTACATAGGAATAAAATATTAACAATGTTAAGGACTTTTGGCTCATTAAGGACCTAGCCTTGCTAATAAGCCTGAAAGAGATCAATGCAATATTAATGGAATAGGATTTCTCATAGCCACCATTTCTAGAGACCACTGAGCTAGAGTTCCTAATTATTGATGGACCAAATTGCAAGAAAGACGTCATTACATTTCATGGTACATGAAGAATTCATGAAAGCTTGCTGAGTGTGCTGCATACTAATATGTCTAATGATTTAGTGTGCTTATCGTATAAATGTGTGTCATCTCTCACAAGCAGTGAAAGTTTTAGGTGTGACTGTTTAAAGCTGTTTGTTGTTCAAAGGAAAATGTTCTTTTATAATTAGTGTGGCTTTTCTTGAAAAGTTCATTAAAGTGGGTGTTTTTTTTCATGTAAAGATAATGAAGGTGGTTTCAGCTGATAAAGGAGCAGAAATAGGACTCAACCAGGACAGACTTGGTTAAGATTATTTTTAAACACCTATTAATTTCAACAGTAGAAAGTTCCATAATTAGGAAATCCGGAAACCATATAATTTATTCTGAACCTCATCTTATGAAGTAAATTTCTTGATATTTTAAACCATTACTGAGGCATCATCGATCATGTGTTTCAGGTTACACTTTGTGGTCATGTGTTGTTGTTCATTAACTCACAACAAGTGAGTAAAAAAATCAATTTTATGCTAGGGTCTGTCTGTCTATGTGCCTTCGCAGGTTTTGTCTAAGAGTATTATTATCTCCCACAGTTCAAGACATATATTTGGAAAGGTTATTCTAAGTTTACATTAGTTAAAGGTATGTATGCATGGGAGTTTGTTTGTAAATCATATTTTTAGTCAATTTTTGCCTGGATGACATCGTATTGTCATACTGAAAGTTTGAGAATTGTTTTAGATTTCTTTGGAAACATGGCCTAAGACACAATTTTGTTCAAGTCTTAAGCATTACATTTAAATGAGGCAAATATATTTGATAGACTAAGTAAGCTATCTCTGAAGGAAAGCTATCCAGCCTAAGTGTCCACTACTCCTGCTTGTCTGTTTATTTAAGATCATGACTTTCATCTGTCCATGTCAAAACACTAACTTTTATTCTCTTTGACACCTTTGGCTGATTAACTTGAGTGTTTAAGGGGATTGTCTTGCTTCTTGAATATTTTTCTTTTTAACAATCTTACTGGCATGCCCTTCCACATTTTAATTTAGAAGCTATTATTTTCTCCATGGTAGTAGTCTGTCCTGGCTCAGATTCATACCATATTTCACAGATGAAACAAGGTTTTACACTAGACTTTAGAATGTTTTTTTCACCAAAAATAATGTTTCTCATATAATCCAGAATCTTCTATTGTAGGTTTAATGTCAAAAATATATATCTGTACGTTTTCTGGTCTATCTCTCAAATCTTTAGTAAAGTTTCTAGTTTCTACAATACATAAATAAAGGAATAAAGTAGTTTGTAAAAATCTATATACACTTCCACTAACAACACTGTAAAAGATGTTTCTATAAGTAAATCATTGTGTCCATTAAAGCCTGATTTTTATTCTGTTATGAAAATCTGGTGATGTTTAATGCTGAATTTTCGGGAAATTACAGATTGCCAAGCACTATACCACTGTTTGCATTTTCACAAATGCAGCATAAAATGTGACTTTTGTTGCCTGCAGGAATAGACTTTAATATTGCCAGTTTCACTTTGATGTACACTGTTCATATCTTTACTGTTGAGTACAAATTACTGGTAACATCGTAAGCTATAATCATCAGCTCTCTCCAGAGTGGATCTGTTTTATTTTGTTCTGTGTGGACATCATAGTAATTTAGACACATTAATTAACAACCATGTCAGTGTTTCACAAAAACCTTTTTTGTTTTATTTAAAATAAAGTTCTCGCTGTATTTAAAGATGACTTGTCCGAGGAAAATGTCAGGTGTTGACAAGATGGAATAGCTCTAAAGGAAAATGAAAAACAGGGAGGAGGATGTTGTTATGCTTCTATGGTTTTCACCCCTGAACGTGATTGTTTATAAATGTACTCTTAAAGCAAAGAAAAAAGTAAACTCAATTAGCTGATTCATTTATTGATTCATTATTTATTTATTTACTTTGAATCTATGTAATCTTGCTGGACCTGACTGGAGGGGACAGAAAAAGATGGAAAATAGCAAAAAGAAGCAAAAGGGAAAGAATAAAGAAGACAAAAACATCACAGACAGAAGGCAACGACCCTTCAATCCACACCATCACCAGCCAAAACACTGTTACACCTGTACATGAACACACCACGAAACAACAACTTTTACAAAAAAAACAGAGCTGCTAGTCTTTAAGAGTTCTTAAATAATAACCAAATCCAAAAGACATATCACAAAAGTAGAACAACGACCAGATACTAACAGGAAAAAAAAGAAGAATTATCTCTCAGTGTATAAACCCACTGGACGACTCAGTGACTGTGTCAGTATGCAGAGCATGAGGAATAAAGAGGGATCAGTGATGAGGAGTGGTGAGTGAGATTGTGCAAATGTGATCACGCCTCTACGGAGGTCAGAGGCAGACCAGGGCAACCCAAGCTACCCCATCCCAAAGACGACTCCAGCCCCACCAGAAGGGCGGCAGAGGAGAGCCCCAGCAAGAGCCTCCCGCGGTCTTGGGGCACAGGTCCCAGTGGGCAAAGATCGGCAGCTGCTGGCCCCGCCAGGAACCGGCCATCCGGGGCGGCCCGAGTGAAGGGTTCAGGGCCCCAGGAGCCTAGAGGCAGCCCCCCGACCCCCAATGGCAGAGGGCCCGCACCATGCCTAGGAGGACCAGCCCCCCCCCCCCCCCCAGACAACCGCCCGGCGTAGACCTGCACACACCCCGATGTTCCAGCCGCACATCCCGGGGAACTAGGGCACCATCGAACCCCCTCCCCCTCACAGATACAACATGGAATTCTTCCCATTTCTATTTCCACCCCCTTTTATCCAGGCCTGATGAATGGTAAGGAAAATGCTATGAGACAATTAAACAAGGCCACATGATGCTGTAATAGCCAAGCCCACTCCCCTGCTGTGAGGCAGACATTGATGTTCTCTCCAGAGGTTCAACACACGTAGAATAACAAAGATACAGACTGACACACTCACTCACGTGCTGCACTCTCATGTGCACATTTGAAGGACATGCCTTTGCGTGTGAATGTTATAGGTTCAAAGAAAATTCTGATAATTTAGCTATTCACTTCAACGAGTAACTTCAGTTGCTAAAATTACCACCAGTGTGAACCCACCAAACACCAGACATCCATGGATGTTGTTTTTATGGCTAAATCAAGAGTCTGTCAACGCCCTTTTTTTTAGCCCAAAGAAAGATATAATTTGGGACGTGTTTAGACACAGACCAGATTTAGACCAAAGTTAACCTGATCTAGGCACAGTTAATGACTTTTGGGCAAAATCTGATCAATGTGCCTTTAATAATGTCTGCTACAGGTACCACACTAACACCTCGTTATGATCACATACAACCCCACTAAAATAGAGTTGAATTGTCCGTTTAAAACAGAGAATGGAAAAATTGATGAACATTATCTAAAATGTGTGTCAAATAATGTAATGGGGAACAAATGTAAAATATAAAGTATTAAGTGTGTTTTGGGAAAATCCTATTTCAAATCTGTTTTATTTTATTTATTTAGTTCAAATGGATTTTTACAGCAACCTCATAGAATTATCCGAAGGGAGAGCATTAACATCATATAATATTGCATTTCACACCCCCACAACATTCAGAATAGAAACGTGATATATACATTAATTATCAAATATCATATTAAAATAATTTCAACATAAAAAAAAAAAAGAAATAAAAAAAAGCCTTTACATACCCAAGTATATAGCCTAACCAAATTAAAAACACATGTGGTCCTTCTTCATCTTTCACACACCTATACAGATAAAACACACAAAAGGCCCCCCACCCCACCAATCTCATTTTACACAGATAAACTCCAATCACTAATATCAGGCTTGATGCTGCTGTAAGGAAACCATATCTCGGGGAGACAGAGAGCCAGCCCACTCATGAACACACCTAAATCATGGCCAGCCACGTTCCACATTGCAACTATTAGGATGCACTGCAGGAACCCACCAGCCACCCAGACAAGGGTGATCACTGCAGTAGCAACAACCTGCAGACTGAGTAGGCATAGCCACTGATGTGGAGGATCCTGATGAGAAAAACACAAGAAAACACTGGGGTTTAATAAAAAGTTAAAAACTAAAAAAAGTGAATCTGTAAATAAATAAATAAGAGCAACAATGTAAAAGAGATTATAAACCAAAACAAAAAAACCCAGAATGGAGAGAGCTAAATGAATATGCTGGGTTTAAAAAAAGCAACAAGTACATATTTAAACAAGAGAAAAACAAAGATAAACAATAATTATAAGTCCTTCGTTTGAACCTCAGCTCGGTTGTGTGTGTCCACATGTTCTATTAATGTGTGGGTTCTCTCTGGTTTATTTGTTAATTATTAATAAAACTCCCTTGTCTCTCCATGATGGAATGGTGACTGCCCCAGAACAGGCAACCCAAAGGATAATGCAGGTACGGTGAGTGGAGGGATTTTTTTATATGAACGTTTTTTTTTTTTACATCATGAAAAAGACGTCTTTTCACTTTTCAACCAAATTACAATTTTGATTAGATTTTGGACAAAGCCATCTTTTCAATGTCTTTTCAATGGACTTGTGCTGGGTGGGAAGCTCTGACCTCATCAGGATATACCTCAACATCATGGCAGCTTCAACAGTTTGACTTCATTTACTCCAATTCAGATACTGTCTTAGTCTGTATTTTGGCTCTCCCTGTGGTACCTGCACTATTAGCTGACCACATTTAGTAAAGGATATTTAATCTATAGTGTTCTACCTTTAACAGGTCAACCCTGCAGGATGTTAGTGTAGTCATATGGATTTGTTATAATACTGTTCTATTCATATTCTTGTTTCAATGCTGTCTGCTGAGCTACAGCCTGATTGATGACTGAAGGCAACCTCTCCACATTTGTATTAAATATGATGCACCTTGCGGTCCACTTGTGGGGTTCAAATTTCTGTGAGGAAAGATACTGCTTACTTTTGGCTCACTACACCTAAAAAGTGTTGATCGATGTGCCTGTTTTCATTGCAGATGTTTCGCCACTGGAGACCTTAGTTAGGAAAAAGTACATTCTGTCCTTTTTGTACTGCAAGTATACTTCTCAGTGATGTTATGCTTAGTTTGCTAAAAAAACAAATAAATGTCCATTTTTGGTTGAAGTATGAAAAAACTAACTGTTGATTCACTAAAATACAAAATTGAAAACGTGTTAATCAATTAAACAACACAAAAAACATCCAGAAAAAAGCTAAACATGAATGCAAGGCTATCCGTGCTTGTGCCCATTTATTATTACATGTGTACATGTGGTCATGATTTGAATATTTAGATTTGTTGTCCTGTTCAAATGACTATAGAAGACACACTTGGGAAAAATATTCCTATTGCTGTACCACACTCAAGATATGTTTCTCTAATGCATTTCATTTAAAGATAAAAATGATGAACAACAATGACTCATACTGAGAACAGTTAAGGAAAAACAGTCTTTTTTTTTCAGTCAAAAGATATAATCATAAAAAATTTGTTTGTTTGAATGCGACTTATACGTTTGCCAAAAAATGTTATAGTCAAGTTAATGCCTGAGCATGTTCTCTCTTTTTTAAACAGTTCCTAGTTGAGAAACCATTATCAGCAGATGCAAGACATGAAATCCCATCCTTTTTCTCTCCCCTCAGTGAAGACCTAGTCCTCTGCATTCCTGGATGAATATCTGTGCTCCCTCTTGTAAGTCATGATTTACATGACAGTAAGTGGGATTGTAATGCACACAACTGTCTTTATAGGAACCATTTATATCCATCTCTACAGGCAGGGTAGGCCACATACGAGTGCTCTGAATTCAGTAATGTACTAAAACACAATCACTGCAAACGTATCTTAATTTAAGTTCTTGCGTGTAAATAGGTTATCATGAAGAAAATGTAGACAAAGCTGGATTCCCAAGGAATTCTGTTAATTTCCCTTACATGTATTGGGATATTGTACATGTGGAGCAGATGCACCCCTTTGTTCTGATTTTCACACTTAGGTTTCTTGTGTCATTTTAATAGATGACTAATTTAAAAAAAAAAAAAAAAAGAAAGAAAGAAATTCCCTGCCATGACAGTGGTAGGTCAATAAATCATGCTTGGTTACTTATGACTCCAAGTTTTATTTTCATCCTAGCAAAATTAAATTAAATTAAAAAAAGTGTCATTTGCAGAAATGCTGGGAGAGCTAAAGAATAGGTGTTTGGTAGCTTGATGATGAGCATTAAAGACATTACTTAAAAACAGCGGCTGACAATGGAACAATTTCAGTTTTAAATTATGCATTATTCAGTCTCTGTTGCAAAAGCAAGCCTCACTTCAACGACATATTGAGAACTTCACCTGGAAGAAGGATGAGAAAGCCGATGTGATTTGCATTTTGTGTTGGGGCTTTTAACTTGTCCTCAGCAGCAGCTGACAAGTGAATGAAAATAAACATCTACAACCTGCACTGTGTGGAGTTAAGATCCAATTTAAATGAAGTGTTTAAAGTTTTTTTCTGTGGTTTTCTTTCATTCTTTTCCTTTTCATTTTCAGTATGATTTCCACTTAAGGTTTTATTCAATTTCACCTTGTCTACAAACACCAGCTGTGAATATCTCCATCTTTGTTAAGTAACTGATGAGGAGATGATAAAATGATGAAAAAAATCAGCTTAAAAATTTGCTGGGGTAAAGAATTCTGTTAAAGTATGGGTTTGTTGGTAGGAAAGTTTAGATTGTTTCTTTTATAATTATGTGACTTTGCACCTTTGCCACCAAAACATTAGTGCAAACCAAGCAAACAATCAAATGACAGCATCTCACAATGAACAGAGCACCATGTTAGGTCAAATAAACTCAAGACATTGCATAAGCCTTCAAAATAGACATACATTTAATTAATCAGTCACAGTATGCCACTAAAAAAACACCCACATTGGTAACTCACAAAATTTACTGCAGGCATCCCACTGCCAGGAGACACCTCCAGCGGTTCCTTGTCATGGTCAGACTAATATTGCTGTTGGCCCTGTATGGGCTTAGACATTGCATTGTTTAAACATTAAATATTTTTTATTTCTCCTTTTCTATGGGGCAGAAAAATTGTTCAGCAAACGCTTTTTCTTTATAAAGGAATTTAGCAGTCTTTCACAAAACAGTCATATGACCGGATGGAAAATGAAATTTCTTTAAGATGGAGAAAAGAAGAAATCAGATGGACATGGACATGGCATTTAAAAAAAAAAAAAAAAAAAATGAAGAACAAAATAAGAAACGCACAAAATTGTTCAATTTTTTTCCTCAAGCAATAGGAATCAACTGATCAAATAAAATTTGATAAATTTTTGGGATAATTTCTGCAGGTGATATCTCTGCTCTCTTTTCTTGGTGTTTGAACTTTCTTTTCTGCTCTGTTTTATCATTTTAACATTTCAAACTCGCTTCATTCATACGTACTTCCAGTGGCATCAGATGAGTGTGTGTGTGTGTGGCAGGGGACCCCCCCAAAACTGTTGTGTTTACACCAGTTGATGTACCATTATTTGGAAATTAATCAAATGACACAGGAGGAGAAAATTCCAACTTTAAGGCCATAAAAAATAATGAATCAAGTTCATTACTATTACTCCTATTGTTGGTACCTCTGAAGCAGATTTAATTCATTATCAAAATATATGTCTTTAAAAAAGGTTTTCTTATAATTTATTACTGTCTATTATTAAAAGTATTATTTAAGAGACTGCTATGGATCAGAAAGATGTCCAGTCTGCATGTTTTAAGATACAAAGTAGAGTAAGTTCACAGTAAGACTGGACGTACAACTTTGTATCAGTATTAGCAAAGATATCATGATGCACATGGGCTTCGGTTTCAGACACAGCAGCAGCAGGTCCATCATCATGTCCAGATGATCCCTGAGGATGTAGGACAAGGTGAGCTCATGGAGGCTCTTAAATTATTCAGCTTACAATCAATCAACTGTAGCTGCTTCAAATGAAAGAATCGTAGTAACACTGATATTAAGTAGGTTTTCATCCATTGTTCATTATGCAATAAGCAGATTAAGGTTAACCTTGTATCTATTTTGCTTGATTTGGTGTCTGTCTTCTTCATAGCAGAAGGGGGATGGAAGATGTAAGCAGGGCTCGAATTATACCAGAGCTTTTGGGTATGGCGAGTGGATAGTGCCACGGATTACCTGCCTAAGGAGACTGTCGTGTAACGTGTACATCTGAGAAGCTGAGTTGCACACAACAACGTGTGACTTACGCCAGACGGAAGTGCGAGAACAAAATCAGGAGAAGATCTATACAAAATCATTAGAAATGTATTCAAAGTTCAGGCCACAGGTAAAGCAAATGCAACTCTGGGCTCAGGATGACGCATCATCTCCATCGGCCTGAGCCCCGAGCAATGATGTAGATATTTTATCTTCTTAGGCCGAGGGACTGCCTCATCCAAGAACCAACTTTATACACAACCGGCTGTATTTGGCTAGTTATCACCATCGTAGGCAGGTCAGCCACTGCCCACGCGATAGATTGAGATGTGCTGTTTAGTTAAGCACAGTTAAATTTTAGTGGCAGATTTCTGAGGACAAAAAGGGGAGCACTTACTTTTTGGACACTGCATTAAGAACACAGAGTTTGCGGTTTCAAGGTCATCACAGTACAACTGAATCTGTAACAGGTTGGTTGGTTGAGGAACAATTGATGTGGCGTACAGTTATTTAACACCACACAACCTCGCTAATGTATTTATTTTTCAAGATGAAGGCATTTTTCCTTGCAGTTTGTCAGAATTGTAGTGCAAAAACTTGTTTTTAATATTGGCATGTAAACTAAGGTGTCTTAGACTGGAACTTTATCATAAATGCCTGTTTGTTTATTTCTCCTTGTATCATATCAAACATGTAACATCTACAGACTCCACAAGCTTGTGTTTCTCTGAAACATTTAATTAATTTTGTTTATGCAATGAAGCTATCAAATGGGTTTTCACAATTGTTAAATGTAATGTACAATCTAATGTAATTTTTTTACAGATTTATCTTGAGCCAAAGCAGACAATTAGAATATAACTTTATTTGTCATTTCAACAAGTGCAATTGTCTGAAGCAAAAAAACTGTAGCGTAAAAAATATGTAAAGAAGAAGATGTTTTACTTGGGAGTGCAGCCCAGTATGAAGTGCTTACAAATCACTAATTGTTTAAACAAAACTATTTGCAACAGAAAGTCACAGATATATTTTAACATTGTACTTGCGGGGAACTGATCCAAGCTTATGTGCACATACCGGGTATTCAATGCAATCTACATTCAAGTATTTCATATTAATGCAATAAGAGGAGCAATTAAAGTCCAAAATAAACACACTGTTCTTTTAGTGAAAAATGTCCTCAGAATAGTCTCATCAAGAAAAATCACACGACTAAACACTTTAAACTGCTGCCTACATTCCTCATAGAGAGTAATACTAACGGCAGTAGTAACTGCATCTCACTTTCAGACAGTTTGACATTACATTCACATTAGAGATCTAACATTACTCCTTCCTGATTTACCAGTTACAAAACAATTAGTCAGTACTCTGTACTGTGTAAAATGTTTCTGTCAGACCCAGGCACATATGCGCATTTGTGTGCAAGTGCCCATCTATGAAGATGTAATGGAATAACATCCATAAACAGGCCCATGCAGGTAATGGCTGTACGTAGGCCTGTTCTGTGCAAGGTGCACACCAGCAGTCTCATCCTTGTTCAAAAGTCATGGAGGAACTGATATTTCTTCTTATGCTATATATATATATATATATATATATATATATATATATATATATATATATATATGATAACACAATCATTTGTCATTGCACGAAAATGAAACAGTTGCTGTCAATGGGCCAGGCTCTATATTGACATTATCCTGAAGTCATGTGTCATGTAAAAGGAAAAGGGATTAATATATGTGTCACTTAATATGAAATATATTAAGTTACCATCTGGGATTTGTTTTGCTTACATTAAGAAATTGATCTGTGAAACACCAGGCTTTAAAATACAAGGACAGTAATGTCATTTACTGCAATCTGGAATATTGGAAAACATATTCTTTTAATTGCTTAAGGACTAACTTTATTGCATGATCAGACTGAGGATGAGAGAATTCTTCAGCTTTGAAAATCAAGAGGAGATGCAAGTTATACTGCTCCTCTTTCCTCTCTTTTAACTAAAGATGTGATGTTCCACTGGAAAAATTTCCTTTTACCCAATCCATGTGTCTTTGCATATTCATCCTGATGACCCGGCAGAACAAAATAAACCTGTAAGTAAAGACGGATGGATACAGGAGTGAGACAAGACAAACCAGCGTAAGAGAAAAGGTGAAAAGAGCACAAAAACATAGGGGAGAATACTAAAGAAACAACAGAAGAGAAAGTGGCAGAAAATAGAGTGCAGTGTTTGTTATGCTTGGCAAATAAATAAATAAATAATGTGTCATCAAAGTTAGCCTTGGCTTTTTGCTTCACATCTATGTATAGATCACAGGCAGCTTTGAGAGTGTTTGCAGCCTCCATCTGAGCTGTGCAGGTACACAGTGTTGTTTTCTTCTAAGACACTCCTAATTAAATGAGTTGTATACTTACATATGTACATAATAGCTTAGCATAATTTCATTGTTTAACTGTTTTCACTTCAAGATTCCTGAAGTGGTCTGAAATTATTTTTTACTTCATTTATTAAACCAGCAAATACAGTAACTGTATCCCCATTATGAGCAAAGGTAGTAACCCCATGCAATCTCAATGTTTGAATGAATTCAGGAGAGAGACTGTTATTATTCTAGCCCCTTAACATTTCAGGATCTTCTGTAGATGAAGATTTAAACAAATGCATATCTGTGGCTCTATCTCTTTTAAGATTGCAACTCTGGGTGACTTAAAAGACTTCAAAAGCTGCAGGGTTTAGGGTGTGAAACACTGAAATGACCAGCCAGAATCTGCTCCTGTTCAATCTCAGCTCTAAGATCTGCTAGCATGTGTCCTTTTGATGTTTGGACTACAAGGTTGAAAATAAAAACCATAAAAAGTAAGAAAAAAAAAAATCTTACTAAACTTTTCCAAACTATTTTTTTTTACTTCAATGACTTAATGGGCTTGCATTAAGTCTTGAAGAAAGACATCAATAGATGCTCTTTGGTTCTTGGTTTAAAATAAAGACGTGAAATGAGTTTAAACAGCTGGATTTTTAAGGCTACAAAATCATAACATAGTAAGGCATATTTTATCATTTAAATATATTAATTTTCATGGTCAAATCGACTGTCTAATGCCTTTTTAGGTGAAATTCCACTAACAGGAATCTTCCACATCCAACATTCTACACCTGTTTCATCATTAATACTTTCCCCCATAAAAAGTAGGAGAAAAATAACCCATAAATACAACAGGAGATAGCATCATCTGAAACAACCAAATGTCAGGAACAAGTCTTTGACCCACTATGTGCTAAGAAGAAAAAAGGAGTTGACATTTTATCCCTACCTGCATAAAAAGTGTACCTACACAGTCTAATGTCTGGACCTTTATACTATTTAACATCTGGGAGGATATCTATCTATGTATTAACCCCTGCTAAGTCACTGGTAGCTCCTTCACACCTCAGTGTGCTGTACCTTAAAAATCTTTATCAAGGATTGTTTAATTAGGTTTAGAGGCTTTCATTCAAAGGTTAAGTTGGACTGATGGCATAAGACAACATTGTCAACTCAAAGAAAAATCATTTCTATCCAGAAACCTAACTGGTCTAAGTAATACTTTAAATAGGAATGTCATTATTATAGTCAGATTGTAAGAGTAGATATTATGTATAATTATGTATTTATCACGATAATGTGACCATTAAAAAAAAAAAAAAAAAAAAAAACGGAGTTTGGGAACTGGGGGATTTTTCTGTCTCAAATGTACTAAAATAGTAAAAATATTGATATTGAACTGAAAATAAAACCAATCTAACACATATTATTAGGGCATAACTCATTCTATGTTTTGTTTAGTTTGTTTATAAAACAGTAACAGCATGTGATCAAATTGCCATTTATGGGGTTAAAATAATTTTATTTATTATATATTTGATAGTTTTGCTTAGGGCTTAGGTTGAATAAAAGATTTGGGGGGGAAAAAAAAAGTTGTTGTAGCTCCATTTCCTTCTCGGGAGAGGTGCTTCATGTGATTATAACACATGAAGAAACATGCTGTTTCTCTTAATAATGAACATTCCACATAACATCCTTGTCTTTTATCTCTGTGAAGGAAAAGGGAATCCCGTGACTCCAGCTTAAAACGCACTGCAACTGTTTATGTCATGTTTTAAAGACTGGCAGCCATCTTCCACACGGAGAGCTTGGTCATTTTATTCTATAACTGAAGTAATTAGACAAGAATGATTTAATGAGTTCGTATAGGGGGTGATAACTCATTCTTTACCCTGCTTTCCCACCCTGGAATGTTTCTTCTGCAACTTGCATAAAAACAAATCAAAATAAGTAGAACATTGTGTAACTGTTTTATGATCTGCCACCTGATCTACCGCTATGCTTTGGACATAGTCCTTTATGGAAAGTGACAATATGAGGGATCTTTATGATTAAATAATGCAGGCATCCCACTGCCAGCCAACAAATTAAAACAATAATAAACTTTACAATCATAACTTTGCAAATTCCTGGAGGGAATTATTAATGACACGTAATTGATCATCACTTTGAGGAGAATTCTCCAATTTTGAAACCAAAATGAATTTTGAGCTGGGTGAAGTTTGCTTTGCCTGCATCTATGTAACCTGCTCCTTATTGCTGCTTGAGTTAACTTGCTTGCCTGAAACAGAACAGCAACCAGCACAACACAATTAAAAAATGCAGTCTTGATGCTGATGCTGTACCTACCAATCAGAAAAAGTACAGCCAGATTAACATAAATTTTGAGACTCTCAAAACTAATTTTTTCATTAGTTTAATTGGTTTATTTTTTATTAATTGGCTTGTAAGGGTGTGATTGTTGTGGGCTGGAGTGATATGGATTCGTTTTAATTAGATTACAATAAATTGGCTTGAATTGATTATATCTGTAAAGTGCCCTGAGATTTATTTGTAGTAAATTAGCACCACACAAATAAAGCTGAATTGAAATGAATTAAACTAAAGTGAATTGAATTGAACTGAATTGAATTGAATTGAACTGAATTGAATTGAACTGAACTGAATTGAATTGAACTAAATTGAATTGAATTGAATTGAATTGAATTGAACTTAATTGAATTGAATTGAATTGAATTGAATTGAATTGAATCCCTTCACAGCCTGTGGGAAATCATGACAATATTTGCAGAACTCATCCAGGAAAAAGTTCCATATAAAATAATTATATTTAGGCAATAGCAAGGGTCAGTGCTTCCGATAAATACTTCTCACACATATTTTGTCTCAACCTCCTCATGACCTTCAAAACAACTTTCACTTCACATTTGTTTTCTCACATCTTCTTCCCAACCTTCTGCTACAAAGAGGACAGACCCCCAATCAAGCAAAATGGATACAAGGTTGTGTTAATCTGCCTATAGCATGATGAACAATAGAAGAAAACCTACTTGATATCAGTGTTACTAGGATTCTTTCATTTGAAACAGCTACAGTTTATTGATTGTAAGCTGAATAATTTAAGAGCCTCCATGAGTTTGTATGACATGTATAACATGGCTGTGTTTTAATTCAGTTACAATAAATTGTCTTAAATTGATTATGTCAGAAAAGTGCCCTGAGATTTCATAGTTGTGAATGAGCGCCTCACAAATAAAGCTGAGTTGAATTGAATTGAATTGAATTGAATTGAATTGAATTGAATTGAATTGAATTAATGACAATAATTTCTGAACTAATGCCGGAAAGACAAAAACTGCATATCTGAATGGCTCAAACTTGCTCAAGTAAATGCAAAAATCAAAGCGATATATAGAGTATATATGGTATACTGTCTGAAGCACAGTAAACCAACAGCAACACTGTCTGAGATGAACTTGTGAAGGGCTAAGATTTTAAATCCACAGTGTGTAGCTTCAAGCCTCCCCCTCTTAGAACGATAAACAGTCAAAAAGCAAGAGAACCAACCAGAGCAGCAGGCACTTGGTGCATGTGAGTGTGTGTGTGTGTGTGTGTGTGTGTGTGTGTGTGTGTGTGTGTGTGTGTGTGTGTGTGTGTAGGTCTATAACAGTACATTTCTAAACAAGCCTTAGGAAAAAGCATTTTTTTAGCTTAGAAGCACACTAAAGACTTTCCGTTAGTCTTGCTACTGTAGGTGTCTGTCATCGACTGCATATACAAGGTCAGTGAGGGATGGACAAACATGTTTTTATTACATTGAATAGTCATGCTCTATGTATACAAATATCTTCAGTTCACCCCCAAGTAGTCTGCCAAGTAAGGTAATTGGTCTTACACAGAGGGATACCTCCCATCTGAGCAGTGGTCTGTGGGTTGCAGTTGACCACAGGTTGCTTTCTCAGCGGAGCTGACCCAGCAAGGCTGTAGCTCAACTAGCTTCAGCAGAGTACACACAATTAGGACAGGCTTCATAAGCTCTCAGAGACAAGATTGGAATATACATGAAGACAAAAAGTCACCTACACACAAGCATATTTTATACTTTGCCACATGATATGCTTATCTGTGCATATCCTTGCTTCATGCAGACACACACATCACTGACTCAGAGGGAGTTTTGGATAGATCGTTTGATGTCCAACACTAAGCAAGATTAAACATAATCAGCAACAGCAGCAGTCCTAACAATAGCTTCAGCATATGGCTATTAAATCTAAAATGCATTAATGCATTCAGAGAAAAACAAGATTTCCATCGTTATTATCAACACAATGTGGCTGCTTTAGGGGCTTACTTTAGCAAACATTGTTTCCTATAGAAGTGATGGGTTGAGAGTGGAATGAACAAACGTGCTAATAGGGTTGTAGCATGTAATACACAGAGAATAAATACTGTTCTGTGCATAAAAAACAAACATACATGGACGAAATAAGTACTACTAATGGTGTGTCCCCTGCACACTGTGCCATGTTTGATAAATCATTTTGAGTAAACCAGAGCCTTATACTACATTATAACCTCTAATTCTGAATTTAGAGTAGGCTAGTTCTGATCTGTTGAATAATTAAACCACTTTTAATTTAATTTAATAATAACTGCTAATAGTTTGTGCCTATTAGTTTCTATTCAATTGTTCATATGCACTTGGGTCTTTCTTAAACTTTTGCCTCTAGGTCAGTGATAGATTGATCACGATTGGTTGATTTTAAAGACTTTCCCTGCAGCTCTTGAAAAATAAAATTAAAATTAATTCAAAAACATTAAGTCTCTCTCTGATCAATGCTTGACTTTTCAAGCACTTATCATGTAATCTTGTTTGTATTTTGTCTGTGTAGTGCTGTGCTCAAGTGACCAATGAGATAAGAGTGCCGTAACGTTTACTGTCACAAATATAGTTATAAGTCACCCCGGTGAGAGCGTGTTGACTCCCAGTTAGCTAGTAGACAGATGCCCCATGAAAAAAAGTGAAAAGGTCCCTCTAGGAATTTCTTTTTACCTTGGTAAAAGACAAGTGTGTGTGTGTGTGTGTGTGTGTGTGTGTGTGTGTGTTTGTGTTGTACTACCAAAAACAGGCGCTGTCTAAGCAAGGAATTTGGAGCAGCATCACAACACCAACCACCAGAAATTCAAAGACAGTTTTCCACCAAAGAGCTCAATCCACACTAAGAAAGTTCAAGAATTTCAATCAGAGCTCAAAGTTCAGCAGCTGTTTTTCTCAAAACCTGCTTCTCTCAATAAAGCTATGACTGAATCATCATGTCGTGTTAGCCACATTTTGGCTAAACACAAGAAGCCTTTTACAGGTGGGGATTTGTTAAAGGAAGCAATGGCCGACACTGCAGAGACTGTTTTTCAGCAAATGCAAACATCAAGAAGACATAAAAGCCGCACTCCTTGCTATACCGCTGGGCCCGGCAACAGTGACAAGGAGGGTCGAGTTACTGTCAGAGGATGTGGAACAACAGGTTTTAAAGGACTTGTTGCTCTGCAAATGTTTTTTTTTTTTTTTTTTTTTTTTTTTTTTTGCTGCATTTCGATGAATCGGTGGATGAAATGGACTCCACTCAGCTTGTTGTTTTTGTCAGAATGGCTATCCAGGATTACACAACCAAGGAGGACTTCCTCACTCCTCTCCATTTAAAACAGAGAACAAAAGGTGAAGATATTTACAATGTCTGTAAAAACTCTGTCCGTGAAAATAACATCCCCATTCATAAACTAGCGGCAATTGCTACAGATGGAGCACCCACAATGTGCGTGTGCACACTGGTTTTATGAATAATGTACATAATGATCCAGATTTTCCCAAATTCATTAATTATCATCGTGTAATCCACCATGGTTAGCAAAGTTGTGAACTTTTCTCATGTAATAAAATTGGTGGTCAAAGTGGTAAACTCAGTGTCTGGACCACACATCTTAAGAAAGGGAGTCTAACACACTTTCCCAGCATGGAGAAAATGTCACAGTCCATCAGAGGCAACCATGATTTTCACCCCGAACAGTATGTGTACCTGGATAAACTGGCAGAGTTCAGTCAGCGTTTTGGTGAGTTAGGCAGCATGGGAGATGTTGCTGCACTTGTTTCAAACTCATTCCTGCCTGTTAATATAAAGGAGGTAGCAGCCAAATTAAAGCAGTTATTTGCTTTGTCACGTGGAATTGACATGGAAATGGTTGATTTGCAGAATGATGTGGAGCTAAAAGCCAGATCGAGGGACAGTGACTTTTGGGGGCTTGTCAGCAGAGAGAAGTTTCCTCTCCTCGTGCATTAAAATTGAGTGCCTACTTTGGATCCACTTACCTCTGTGAAATGGAATTTTCACAGATGAAAATAATCAAATCAAAGTACAGGAGCCGACTTTCTGACAGACACCTCACAGATTGCCTCAGATTGGCTGTTTGTAGTTACGAGCCAAACTACAAGGCCCTCACAGACAGTGTTCAGTCACAGCCATCACCCTGATTTAAGTAACAAGACTGCATCAGTTTCTTGTGATGGAACAGTAATGATGCATGAAACACTGAACTGCACTTACCTGAAAGTTGTCAATGCAAGTGTTTTCTTTATCGTTAATAATTTGCTTCTGTGTTTTTGTGCCACTGATTATAAGAGTTTAGGGATATAGGTTTTGATGTAAAATTATAGACAAAACAGTGATGGCATTACTGTGCTACAGTAAGTTCTTGGTCACATCTATTTGAAAGCTAGACCAAAGTGTTTGATGCATGTTAATTACAATTAGCCTGAATGAAAAGCTAGAACTTGAAAGCATTATCTGGACTTTTCACTCAACACTTCAGAAAGGTTGATCTTTTCTGTCACCCATACTGAGGTAAGAGATCTTGGGCTTTAAAAGGTTAGTGATCACTGCTCTAGGATATCAAGCTACCTATACGCATTACTTCTGTATTCATAACAAGGGGTGCCCAAACCTCTGTATGTCATTGTTCTCCTCAATGTCTAGAAGATATATAAAAATGGCTGCCACTAAAATAAAAAAAGCCCTCAGCAGTGTTTCTTGCAGGATACACTATCCTATATTGTGCCCTTTATATAGGTCTGCATCTCCCCAGTGTAATTCAGAACATGTCAGAGGTCAGCCCTTGAGTTATGATTACTGCAACGTAAGGGAGTATAGGGTGTTGAATTTAGGGTGCAAGGCCTGTCTCATTCATCCTTCAGCTGTCACAAATCCCCCTCCAGAGGCACAGTCTCCACTGACTGACAGGTGTTAGTAATGACTACGGTTCAGAGGTCATGAGTCAACATAAGCACAGAGGCCAAGCACAGCTGCACACTTCCTTTGATGCACAGATCTCCTTAAAGACTCTATCATTTAGCGAGAGCTGTTAATTAATAAGTTATTTATTGTAAATGGCTTTACTGCACTGTGGTTAATTTAATCAATGTATTTGATGGAAAATAATGTATTCCTCTGAGTTTTTAGAATGATGCACTTTGAAGCTATACAGTGTGGAAAAATGTTTACCATTGCTGTTCTTGAGGATGAGAGTGAAACTCTTGGAAGCAAGATGGAGGAAAAACATGGCAGATGGAGGAGGGGGCAGAGCTCATTATGGCACTGTGCATTCCAGAAAGTAAGAGATCAGCCTGGAGGCCCTTGGCAGCTGACAGCAGCTGCATTTCTCAGCCTCATAAGAATGGTGGTGCTGGTGGAGACGGTAAGTGGAGAGGACAGTAGAAAGGAAGGCAGGCTTGGGAATGGGATGGTGATGTCCAGAGGGACTTTGTTATCATTTGGCATTCCTTTTCTCCTTTCATCACATTGGATAATGTCTCAGATGTGGGTGATGTGGGAATACTAGGTTATCAAGGGGAAAGAGCGGTTGTTAGAAGGCGGGCTCTTGTTCTAGGTCTACATTTTTCTACACTGCATTGAAGTTCTGATGGCACCAACCCTCTCTGCCCTTGTTCCTCCGGGCTTTTGGAGCTACCACACCATTGTATTTGGAGCATTTGGTCTTATGAGGAATGTGCTGCTTGATATAAAAGGAAGGAAAAAAAAAAGTTCACTGAGTAATGTCCTGCTAAAGTCAAGAGGGAATTGATGCTTTCCACATCATATTTTTGTAGGGACAGTATTGCAGATCAACAATTACAACACTGGGATGATGAGCAAAAGCTGAGCTTCAAACTTCAGTACTATCAAGCTGCCAATGATGGACCCTTGAGTAAACCAAACTGGCTGACAGTGATAGGATATGCAAATCGAAGATTTCCCTTGTGCCACCCACAAAGTATATATAACTTAAAAATCTAATTAACGCTTTCAGTCTGGATTGAGAAGATGAAAAAACTATAATAATGAATCACACAAAAAATAAATATGAAAAACATAGGATTGGGTGGACTCCACTGACTTTATTTGAGGACTGCATATAGCCACCATGACAACACCCATTTGTTGAATAGTGTTTTAAAGCTTCCAGGTACCAGCTGGCCACAGCCATCTTGATACTTGGAACATGTCTAGACAAACATACATCTCTTTGAAGCCTTAAAAATATAAGTGAAAATTAAATCAAATAAAAATAAAAGTAATAATAACATAAGCACATTGATCAGAAGGAGTAATGCCCGTCATAGGACACGGTGATGATTTGTGAAAAGAACTGGGGCTGATATTTTAAAACTTGACCCCTTTGGCCATGGGTTTTTGAACCAGAAATAATAACGAGCCAGTACATCATGACCCTGCAGTGGTATTCCAGTTTAAGGCCCTTCCACATTATCTTTATTTCTCAGAAGTACAGATTACACACATCTTCTTCTTTTTTTTTTTTTCTTACAGACCACAAACATCTGGGTACCTTTTACAATATATCCATCAAAATATCACATATCATGCTAAGATGGCAAGACTTTTACTAACTAACAAAACAAAACAAACCAACCAAAACAAAACTATACACAATAACGGCACAGACTCAATGGCAGTACCAGTAATTTCTGTCTCTATAATCCACCCACTTTTTTTAGGCAAGAGTGACTAGAAAAAGGTGAAAGGACTATAAGGGCAGCTCTGAGAGAGGACATATAAATGGATGCCTGTCTATGGCAATTACTCTATCCGAGACTGCATGTCTGTTTTGGCTGTTGGTGCGTGCTGAAGCTGTTGTGTCCCTCTCCACTGTCTTTAACAACGATCGACTCTCCCCTGAGAGCCACTTAGTCGGTCCTCTATCCAGCCTCTTGAGTTACAGCTCACCCACACACATGCTCCCATCAGAGGAGCTGCCATCTGGGCACGAATACATTCACAAACATACACACACATAAGAGGTAACAAACACACATGGAAATACTTATAAATGGACGCACATATTATATCGACCCTAAAGGGGCAGGCACAGCTTCTACAGGAGGTGTAATTTTCTTAAGCTAACTTTATAGTTATTCGTCAAGCTATTGAAATGACTATAATATACCTTTCCAATTTCTGGTGTTTGGGAGTTGGTTGGCCGGCTGCTGTGAGTATTACAGAGCTAACCCTGCAGCTTATTCTTGTTTGTGTTCAGGTAAAATTTTACATTACATTCACTATTATTAGTAGTAAATCAATAATAGTGAGAAAATAACATCACAAGGGCAGAATAACATGCAGTAATGGTCCCAGCTGGACAGTTACACATTGTGGTCAATATCTTACCCATTACCCATAAGGCCACCAGGCTCCCAGTTTGTTGTATCGCTGCTATTAGTGGTAAAAATCAGTTACATAAGATTTTTTTTCAGCCAGAGAGCCCTATAAATATAGGCACAACAATTTCTCAGTACTAGCATGAAACTTAAAACTTGAACATTTCTGTTCTAATTTAAAATAATGTTTTAAATCAGACCTGATGAATAAAAAAAATTAAAAGATGCCCATGCAAATCCTGAAATTGGATGACTTGTATATTGAGCTCTGCAGCAGCCACTCACCATTGTCACATACAGTATGACTGAAAAGTCTCTCTTCACCAAGTATGATTACCATTATGGCAGCTGAAGTGCATCTATGTAATGCAGCTCTCAGAGATGTGAGCATTTGTTAACATGGCAGGTGCTGGTTAAGAGCAGTAATGACAACCATTATCCAATGTTCCACTGCTTTACATAATTCTGATTCACATACATCATTTCTGTGCAAAGCATAAATATAATCTGAACAGTTGCTGTCACTGTGAGAAAAAGTGATGCTCTGTATATTTATGATACACCAGTTAACATACAGCCAAGGCAGGTTTTATTTAGTTTGTAGCCAAAGGAGCATATTCGTATAGAGAAGAAAAGAAAGATATGCATGTTTCTATGTCAACGCTTAGTCCTTATTAGAAAACTCTATAGACTGTTATCATATTATCTCTACATCAGTCTGCGTAGACAGCAAAGTTAAAAGTAATTTCTATACAAGAACAACACAGTTTACCTTTTGCACTCACCCAGGGCGTAGACATTAGGAGACCTTCAATAAAACAATAAAATAACATGGTTTCCTTTGATTCCATTGTGAGGGTTAGTTGTGATAAAACAGTGACATGTCTCTTTACACATCAGGGAAGAAGACAGAGAGGAAAAGATTACAGCTTCTGGCATGTCACGCTGCGTGGCCAGCGATGGTTACAAACAGAGAAATGTCAGTGGATCAGTTGTGCTTTGTTAGCCAAAGTTATGAGTTATGAAGTTTATATCAGATAGTTGTGAGCAAGTGAGAAGTGAATGACCTTCATCACTCACTATTCATTCATCCTCTGAACCTCTCCCTCAGTTCTGCCATGCAGCACAAGAAGCTCTTTTGTGTGAACTCTCTAATTAGGAAGACCTTGAGGTGCGGATCTCATCCATTGTTCCCCATCATTTTGGTGGGAAAATATTTCATTGATTTTTGCAGCAATCGAAGGCAGGCGGAGCTGAGAAGGGCTCTGTCTGGGATTAGGCGCTGCGGGGGGTTTTTAAGATAGGTGGGGAGCTGGTGAAGCTGTGAAAATGTGTGTGTGTGTGTGTGTGTGTGTGTGTGTGTGTGTAAGCAGGCTGTAATGTCCCTCCTTATACCCATACCCAGTCACAGCCCTGATCCCATCATAGCTCACCTCTGTTCCTATCTCCCATTGTTCACTCCTTACCCTCTGCACATTTGATTATCTTTCCTTACATATTGTTGTAATAAATCCTGCTCATTTGCAAGCATCTGGATTTGGCAAGGCTTTGTGTTTATATTCCCCCAAGCACGATAACTGTCAAGCATGGCCATGTTTTCATCATTACACAAAATCAAGCATTTGTCAAATGTTATTTTGTAATCAGAAACTAAATGGTAAAAGCAACAGTACATCTGGTTAAGTGGGGACATTTTTTGTCATTTTTTAAACACTTAGTAAGAAAAAGGAGCACATATTAAGCCTGCTCAGTGGAGTATTCAGCAATCACCTGTTTCAGTCTCTTTATTCCTTGCTTTCCATCTCCTGTCATTTTAGACAGCCTGTAAATTACGCCTCACCCCTGCAGGTGCCGACATCACTCTCAAATGATTATTTCAGCCACACAGAAGATTGCTTTTGGTAATTATATGTATCATAATTAAATTTGATGAACTCCTATGAGACATAAAATCTCATTTGACCCAGGTGTTGCATTTCTCTTCCCTACACAAAAAGAAAAATGTCCGCTGCTATTAGAAGTAAAATACTTTGAATCTCGTGACTGACATCATGATTAAAGACATTAGCGTATCCAAATTTACAAAATTCATTCAATTCATTAAATACTTTTATCACAATAGAATGAACTGAGCTTGACTAGTTATTGTGTATTGCTGTGCAATTATCAAACTCTGGCTTTTAAAGCCAAAAACAATGTCAATACATTTTTATCATGAACAATGAACAATTTCTTTTTCACGGTTTTGAATTGGTTTCCCTAAAAGCAAGGCTGTAGACACAGCATATGAAATGCATATGAGCAGAGAATGTCACAAACACTTTCAGGCTTCTTAGATTCTGCATACCTGCATACACTTTACACACCTGGGTAATCATTTATAAAGAAAGATTTAGCAAGTTAACAGACAGAAATTCACCAGGAACTGGATTATTGTGTTACATTTATGTCAAAAACCCAGGAGAGTAAAATAAACACACTCCCGCACAGGTTAAACCACTGTTGCACATGAATTTATCAGCACAAAAAAAAAAAAAAAAATCCTAATATGCAAGAGATGGCCTACTTTGTGCACGACAGCAGCTCACCACTGCAAGAACTTATACTGGCATTTAAAATATTATTTTATATTTTAATGTATACTATTAATTACTATTTAATGTAGCCAGGTGGAAAATAGTGTTTGCATTTTGGCCACTAGATGGCACTGTGTGCAGTTTAGCACCATAGATAGCTACAATAAAACTATTGTATTTTAAGACATAGTGTGTGTATGTGTGCATGTCTCATCCGCACTGCTGGTCAATGAGTCAAATGTCCACAATGGCGGTCATCTTGCCACAGACAGCTTGCAAACTCATAACATTTTTTTAAAGCAGCATACAGTTTATATAACTTGCTCAATTTTTTTGCGATTTTTTTTAGTTTGGTTTGTTATAAACACCAGAGATGTAGCTATGACAGTGCATACCTACAAATAATACTTATGAATAATGATAATGAATAATTATAGCCAAAGATTCTAGAGCGTAGCTTTGACCATGAAAATAAACAGAAAGGTGCAATGGATATACACACACACAAGGTATTTATGTTAAATCAATATTCCGGCTACTATAACTCAGTATACAGAATGACTATATATATATATATATATATATATATATATATATATATATATATATGAATATTAACAATATAAAATAATTTGATTTATCAAATGTTTAGTTTGGTGAATGGACTTTTTGACTTTTCAGTTTGACCCCGCTTTACACTACATATCACATTCACCCACTCACACACATATTCACACCCTGATAGGCTCATCGGGAGGCAACGTGGGGTTAAGTGTCTTGCTCAAGGACACTTCAACTTGTAGTCAGTGGAAGCCAGGAATCGATCCACTTATCTTCTGGTTGGAAGACAATTACTCTTCCTCCTGAGTTACAGCCGCCCCCGAACTTACCCAATTAAACATGTAATAATTCAAATAATTTTATTATATTAGTTATATTTATATTATGGTAATTCATTATATTCTCATTGTTCAATTCAATATTTGTAACATCTTGGACATAAAAGTGACAATTATTTGCAATACAAAATAGGAACATAGATAAAAACAGAGAGATGTGTGAGTGAAACAGTGGAATTGAATTTAACACTGAAAAGGCCTCCGAGTTACACAGAGTTATACAATTAAATGACCCAACTAGACAAATACACAGGGCATAGCAAAGTGAAATTCAAAAACTCGACTTCAGTAAGTAAGTAAGTACAGGCTCTTGTAAAACAAAACTGAAAAGAAATTAAATAAATACTAATAATAATACAGCCCAAAAAACATGGCTTGGCTAAAACCCTTTGAACAGGACTGTTTTGTTGAGCTTCTGGTGCATGTTGTTTCTCTGTAAGCTAAGTGTAGTCATTTTGGCAATGTGGTGCAGCCTTAGCTTAAACAAAAGGGACACAACTAATGTCAGCAGCATATGGTGGTGTGCAAAAACATACTGTGGCCAGATCCTCTTCCATACAATGTACAGGACCTCAAGCAGCCTGATGGGCTGTGATTGTCTGGAAGGAAATGGTGGAAGGAAAAAAAAAAAAAAATACAGGAAGAACGAAGCTCCACACTCTACACGATGCACATGTTCTATGCCAAGCATCTGAGGTTCATTAAAGAGGGTAAATGTGCTACAAATACTGTTTTTGTTCACAATGATTGAAGGCTCTACCTATATGCATTGTATGAGAAAGTTTAATGTAGTATGTGGATCCCATGATGGCTTATTTGATGTCTACAGATTTACGTGGGTCATTGTGGATTACCCCAGCAGGATAGCACTTTGAGTATGATGTAAATTTAGTTTGCAGTGGTATTTCATCCTTGCTATAACTGAAAAATGTTCTGCTCTTTGTTTAATGCTTAATTTAATGTTTAATTTCTTGCTGTGTAGCACTGCATAGACCACTGCTGCAGCATGTTTTGAGTCAACACAGACATTGTGTGCAGTGAATATCTTTAAGTGCACTATTGCATTTTATTTTAGATCAGTGTGTTAAGTGTTTTTTGTCATATGGAAACTGATGTGCAGTTTTGTTCTTTTTTCTTTTGTTTTGATAAGAGGGACTGTTTCAGTTGTTTGTGCACCAGCTGATGAAAATACAATTTTATTTCTGGACAAGTGTATTTACTGACACTCAGTGTTCTGTGGCAAAATGCTCATGCCCACTAGTGAACCCGGTATTTGACGCATAGACTGGAAAGACTAAAATAAACTTCAAATTCAAATAAAGCTGCCCTTTTATTTTTTATTCCTTTGTTTTCTCCTTGTTATTTTGGGCAGTCGAGGAGTAAAGATCGCACAATAAAACTTTGTGTCTGGTGAATGGAGATTTCACTCACTGCTACATTAAAAAGCAGCAAATGGATGGGTGGATCAATCCAAATATCGCTAATATCAATACCAAGGTTATCAATATCATTCGGTGTCAGCATGATTTGAGCTATATTTTTATATATATATTTTTCTTGCATGGGGTTTTGGGACAAAAAGCCAAAGAATGTGAAAACGAGCTAACCAATAGTAGGTTTTGCTTTTGTTTAGCTAATTAGCTGTGTTTACTTTATTTTTTTAAAACAATTGTGTTTGATAAAAAGGGGGGGAAAAAGAATTATTTTATTGTTTTGTAACATTTTTATGTTATTTTATACCATGGCCTGGGTGAATACTCGATTCTGATTGGCTGCAGGGTTTCCATTAAAAAGTGATAATGGATACCTATGAAAGAAGTTCCGGTCAAATGTTGTAAATTATTGCACTGACTAAACGGTACTAACCATGGCAACAGAAACTCAGACACCAGGCTACAGACACGCTAGATCATGTCTGTGACACGCATTGCTGTGAAAGCAGGCCCAGGCTTGTTGGGCTTCGTCAGTCCAGGAGAGACGAGAATGGAGCAACATTTTGTTGTCCTGCAATGTCCCAACCAGCAGTGGTCAGGGTCCACAAACGTTAAATCTCCGTCCTTCAAACGCCACTATGGACATGCCAGTATCTTTATAAAATGTCACGATCAATGGCAATGTTGAATTTAATTTTAGATAGGTCGTCGCCCGTCTTTCTGTCTTGATTAACTTACATACTTGATACAGTGTGAATGGTGGATAACATTATTAAAACCATTTAGGACAGACTTACTTGCTTGATACACATTTAATGATCAGAGTGAATGGTGGATAATATTTCTTGCAATAAAAACGATTTAGGAAACTATCTGTAGACTTTGACTGTTTGAAACAAAATGTTGCATCATCCTCTGGACACACACAAGCTGTAAGAGCTTCACCCGCCCTCTGAAATGATACTTTGTGTCACGTAACATAACGTTAAGCAGTCATCTCACTTCCCTTCACTGATCAGGTCTAATACAACAGCTGCAGCAAACCAAGCTGCAGGTTCTGTGTCAGAGCTAGTTACTACCTTGGCAATGCGTCACAACGAAATAGTCCACTCAGCCACTTCTTGTGAAAAACCTAAGATTTTAACGAGAAAAAAAAAAAAAACATTAATGCTTTAATAATTTATTTAATATTTTTTTCTTTCGTAAGTGACCATGGTATAAGCGGGATAATGCCTCCGTGCCCTTCGCAGAGGCAACCGTCCTCCGCTTCGTGTTGGATGGTTTACTCCTCTGCGTCGTCCATTAATTTATGATAATGGACACCTTGTCAGGCATTATCCCTTACTTATATTGCTTACACACAAAAAAAGCTTAAATTTAAATTTCTCAGTTCTGCCATTCAGTTTGTTGATAAAAAATGTTTTGACAATGTTTTTGTGCTGTTTTTTTTTCATTATGATCATTATCAAGATAAATAAGTAAAGACAAAACCATTAAATTTCAAGCAAAAAGTATTGGCAATACATGCCCTGGATTTACTTGGTATCGAATTGATACCAAAGTTTGGTGTCCCCATCCCTTAGCCAAGTTTAGATGTGTATGTTCCCAGCACTACGTCCCTCCATTAATCCAAACACCTCTACTGGTGTGGGGAAAGTGGGATTCAGTCAGACTGGTCCTTGTATTTGGAATCAGATGAGAATTTTGCTGAATGTGAGAACCGGTCTCAGTGAATTTAATTTAGATGACTTGAGAAAATACATCTGTTTGTAGAGGATTTTACCGATACAAATGTTTCCTGTTTCATCCTCAGTATTATTGTCTTGTCATAAATACTTGATAATATTATGATTCAGTAATTCATTATTTCTTCTCATGTAAACTACCTTCAACTTTACATCATCTGTCTTGATTAAAAAAAGTAATCTGAAATATTAATCTCCATTTAACATTTTTCTGTTTTAATGGTTCTCAAACTCCACTCCCTGAGGGCCACTGTCCTGCTGGTTTAAGCTATTTCCTTGCATGCCCTTACCAGGCCCAAGTACATAAGTCAATAACAAGCCTGCATAGAAACTGAAAGCAAGATCTTTTTCATTTTAATCAGTTGTGCTAAAGCAAAACAACTAAAACCTACAGAGCAGTGGCCCTAAAGACTGGAGTTGAAGAACCCTGCTTTAAACAAAGCAGCAACTGGGGAAAAGTAGTGAAAAACAAAAACATAACAAAACAAACAAAAAAGAAAGAAAAACAAGACAAGGAAGAGTCTTATTCAAAACATGTTTTGTTTTGGGTTTTTTTTCCCCCTAAATAGACCGTCTTTACAGACACCAACCCAACTCAACTGGAGAGAAAAAAAACAGTAGATAACAGTCTGGATATGCATAAAAATCTTTCAGGAAACTTGAACACCTGGCTAAGAGCTCTTATATCACCAAACATCATTGCTAACACCTTGAGACTAAAATGTTTTTGCATATACTGTCAGCAAAAGCAGTATAAACAGTAAAATTAGCAATCTGAATGTCAAAAACACTTTATATCAGTGTACACTGAAATGGTCCTTGTCATTTTTTTTCAACTGCATATAGATTTGCATAAATGTCAATGCTGAATTATAATGTCTGCTTTATTTTACTGCTGCAAGGCTAACCAAATTTAAAGTTTAACCTGCCGCAATGAGTCACATTCTGTAATATTAAAAAGGTGTTGACATTGTGGGAATGTGGTGTGTTCATTAGTATAAGCAATAGGCTGGATGGTCTTTATCCTCTGCAACACATCAGCAGCATTCTCAGCCAGGGGACACCACGTGGATCAGTCTGGTGACAGGAAACCTCCTTAATAAGAACAATAGGGCAAAGGCACGTCAAGGCAAATTTATTTGTATTGCACATTTCATTTCCAAGACAAATCAAAGTACTTTACATCAAACATTAAAAGCATTGCAGTGGTGATAAACAAGTGTATTAAAAACAAACAGTAAAAGAAATAAAAGAAATTAAATAAAACCAGTAAGAAATAGCTAAAATCAAATAGATAAAATGCAAGAAATAAAGTTCCAGTGTTTTAACAGCATTCAACAGTATTATATGAGGGGCCATATAGTACAAAATGCATTTTTAACTCTTACACACGTCTGAAATCATGCTTATGCTACTATAATCACTTGCACATACACATAAAATCAACACATACTGTACACAGGCAGCATCTTGCATACATAGTAGTGGGAATTCACTCATGCATACTACTAACACCCTACCCAAATATATACACTACCGTTCAAAAGTTTGGGGTCACTTTGCCATGGGATTTAATAGGGAATTGACCCCAAACTTTTGAACGGTAGTGTACAAGGCACCATATACACATGAATCTGTGATATCAGTGCTGTATGTGAGAGGTTATTCATGTGTATGCGTGAGCTAGAGCTGAGCAATATATCGAGATTTTCAAATATATCAAGACTTTATCAGACGCGATATAGAATGAAGGGAATATTGTTTATATTGAGATAGCTTGTTTAGAGTTAAAAGCATCTTTTCTTTTGCATATTATTAAATAATTAATTAATTTCTTTTTTTAAAAAGCAGCTAGCGACAAGTCTGGTAACGTTAACTGGTGTCATTGGTGTTATTGGTGTAATTATATTTGTTATGAAATATAATCTTGCACACCATCGGCGTTGTCAGATCTCTGATAACTGAGGGAATGATTTCACACAGCAGCTGATCGATCAGAGTGATCAGCTGACATAACAGACTGACGTGTTACCTTCCACCGATCTGCAAAGTCAAATAAAAGAGTTTACACAGAGTAAAAACTCCAAAGAGTTATTCTAGAAGTGGGCTGCAGCACAAAGCTGGAGAAGAAAAAAAACCTCCAATGTCTCCAGCACGTGAGGCCAAGTCTGCTGCGGCAGGAGAAGAGACCTGGGGCCTCATTTACAAACATCGGTGTATGCCAATTATAGTCAACTTTTGGGATTTATTAAAACCAAACTTGGCAGGAGAATGTCCCTACCTCCGCGGCAACTCTGACCCTGGCGTACACACAAAATCTGGAGAAATGGATATTTCGACACCAATGGCACAGAATAAAATCACAGAAATGATGTGAAATGTGAGAGATTTGTGCAAAATCATATATTACCTTTCATATCACATGTTATATGAGCTATTTGCAAAAATGAATAAAGAGACACGTTTATTAACAATAGTCCTAAGAGTGCATGCTCACAAAACTGATTCTGACTGCCGCATGCTCTGCTCTTGAACCTTTGTGATGCTTTGGGCCCGGCGTTACAGAGACGCACCACGAGAAACCACACCATGCCAGTCCCTCTGCAAGTGCTGACAACACTGGGTTTTCTGGCAATCGGCACCTTCCAGAGGGAACCGGTTGACAGGTCGGGAATATCACAGCCGACCTTCAGCAGTATTATGCCAGACATGTTAGATGGCATAATTGGTTTGTCACATTAACTTTCCTACACTAAGAGAGAACAGGCCAGCCAAACAATGCAATATGCAGCAATGGCCAGTTTCCCCTGTGTAATTGGCGCTACTGGCTGCACTAACGTTGCAATAAGAGCACCTCTATGCTGCAGGCAGAACAGGGGTGCAGCTATACAAGAGAAGCCATGTACAAAAACCGCCTGTAGCAGCAGGCCAGTAGTTCTCGCAGGTTGATAGGGACAGGCGAGTCCTTCACTGCCTTTCTTTCTCCTCCAATGTGCTATTGCCCTCCCCTCCAACAGAACTCCAGTTCTTTTCTCATGAAGCAGCACTTGTTAGGGTGGAGCTTAAGACCTCTGCTGCTATCCTCTGTAGAACCCACTGCAGGGCCCCCTAATGCTGCCTTAAAAGAGTCCCCATGGACCAGAAAGTCATCCAAGTATACCAGACATTCCTGTCTGGGGACATCAGCCAACACCTTCTCCATCAACCGTTCAAAAGTGGTCGGAGCATTGCACAAACCAAAACATAGGACTTGAAACTGTCACAACCTTCTGCCAGTGCAAAAAGCAGTCTTTGTTCTAGCTTCAGGGCTGAGAAGCACCTGCAAATATCTGCTGTGCAGGTCTAATATGGAGAATCAGGACGAGCCAGACACCAGTTCCAAGGACTCGTCGATGCAGGGCCGAGGGTACGAGTCTTTCTTGGTTATGCTGTTCAGCTGAGCTTAGTTGCCTGAAGATAATACAGTGTGGGACACTGGAGCAGGGGTCTGTGTTGTCCCATTTACACAGACCTCGGGGTGTTTCCCTGAGCACCAGCACACTTGGGACACTGCACACTAATATGGCCAGCAAAGCAACACATCCAGCACACAAGGGGCATCGGGGAGGATGGGTGTTGCAACGCAGAGACTGCAGCGATACAGCACAAATGAGTTCAGTTAATTCAGTTGCCCATGCTGGCTTCTCTTGGCCCACGTTTTCCTGCACTACAGTTCTCACAACAGGGCTGTCCTCAATGTGGAATATTTCTCTAGCTCCCACAACCTCACACTTCAAGGCCAGCTCCAGTGCATCCTTCAGAGTATAGGGGTATGTCAGTTGTGTCTGTATGCATAGCTCTCCAAGGCTTGGCTCGAATGAACAGATCCCAGGCCAGATCACCATGTACCTCAGTGGGCATGTGGGCACTGTGGTAGAGGGAGAGGAGGCTGCAGGCAAAACTAATAATCCTGGTAATTCTGGTGTTAATCAAGAGTGTGAACAAAAACTATAAAAAGTTAAAATTGCTTTAACATATGTAGACTTCTAGTTAAAAAACCAAACTTATTAAGGTGGCAACAAGTTGTTTTCTGCTGGTGCACCAGCAGCCGAAAGAATATGCTGCCATTACGCATGGGCTTTGTGCACTCTGGTTGTAGCCTCACCTCTTCCGTGACAAAATTACCCCTCACACACACATACAAGTTCTCATTCAAATTAGTGTCAGCTCACACATACACATATAACCCCTCATTTATATTATTATAAGCTCACGCATGCACATGTATAACCTCTCACATACAGCACTGATATCACTGATTCATATGTGTATATGGTGTCTTGTATATATGTGGGTGGGGTGTTAGTAGTATGTATGTGTGAATTTTCACTAGTATGCATACAAGATGCTCCTTGTGTGTGTGTGTGTGACAATATGGTATGGTGTCTGAGAGTTAAAAATGGCCACTCATAGTATTAGACTTACAATTGATTATTACGGGTCCAAAGTGTCACATACACATTTTATCATATACGATGGATGGATGGATGGATGGATGGATGGATGGATGGATGGATGGATAGATAGATAGATAGATAGATAGATAGATAGATAGATAGATAGATAGATAGATAGATAGAGAGATAGAGAGATAGATAGATAGATAGATAGATAGATAGATAGATAGATAGATAGATAGATAGATATGGATAAATTAACTTTTATTCAATTAATGATGTGGAAACTATAGTCACCATCTAAAAAATGATTTCTCCATTTCTCTGATTTATTTCCCATTTTAATGTTTATCCCCTCAAGGTCAAATAAAGTGTTTGTTTTCTGATGGCTTTTTCACTAAAATGCTTAATAACTTGTAGTGAAAATGAATTTTTATCCAAATTATTAATTAAAGGAGTGTCTATACGTATTCAAAGCTACAGACTGGACTCAGATTTTTCAAACTTCAGTGACTGAGATTTGATGAAGATGCACAGCTTTATAAATATGAAGAATTGATAGTAGTGGATTACAGTTTAATGAAGTACTTTTAATTGCCTTGATAAAAAAGAAAGCCCCAAAAGAAAATAATATCTAATGAAAGAAATGTGTTTCATCCAATTAGTGAAGCTCCAAGGTTTTACGATTTTATGAAAGTACAGAATATTCTCTGGGGGTTCCTGTTTTTCTTTTTGTTTTATTTCTTAACTGTCTTTGTGCTAGTTTTTATTATTTGTAAAATGATGTACATCTGAGCACAGGATTCCACAAAGCTGGTGCCTTGGACTCTCCACAGGCTCACAGGATCACTGTAAATATGCACACAGCTTACCGAAGCCTCAGTAGCCAGCAAGCTCTTAGGCCTTGGACAATCTCACAAGGCAAACAACCAGCCATTGGGATGGAATCAGCTCAAGTCATGTTATGTTTTCTGGCTTTACCTAAACAAGTATTTATTCTAAAAATGCAGAGACACGCGCAGAGATAAGCACACATATTTTGAGCTAGGACTTGGATTTGGGGTATTCCTACTTTCATTTCTGTCATTCTCTCTCCCTGCATGGATTCTTGGTCTCTGTCATTATTTTTATGTCTTAGTTCACTATGTTTCTCTGCTGGCTGTCACTCAGTATGCACTTCAAGTGCTCTACTCTCATATTCAGCTCTACACCTTACATCGGGTTGCTTTTTCTCTAACTCTTTCCCCTTTTCTCTGCTGGAGTTCCCTGCTGTGCAGCAATCCCATTCTTACAGGTGATTGCTCAGGGAATATTGATTAAGGCAACGATTCACTTCTGTGAAGTCACTTTTCAAACTTCACAAGACTTTAATGTAAAGTATAGTTACACGACTCTTGTCAGTGGCAAATACCGAGTTATCGATGAAGAATGCATAAAGGAAAATTCTATTTCTGTTCATTTCTGTCTCTGTGCCTTCTTATCAACCTATATTTGTCTGACTCGTCCCATTGTACAGACATACACGGATAGTTTAGCTTTTACATCAAATGTAATGGTAGTGGTCATTGTCAAGAGGACAACATCTTCTTCCATCTCTCTAATTGCTCTGATTAAAAGGCTCATTTAAAGTTTGAGTAAGTGGTAGCAAAACTACAAAGAATGCTACCATACTGATGATCATTACTTCTGTTTAACTAATAAGGTCCATTTATGCTACATCATGTACATAACAGTTATGTCTGTTTTAAGCGTTATGATACGTCACTGCCCTTCATGCTTCCATGAGTCTTTTATGTTGCTATGGTTATGAAGTCATTCATCCACTAGTACACAGTGCTGAGTTCAGCGTTCACTCCTGCGTTCTGACGTCAGTTTTGGACACTGGTTTTTGGCAGTGTAGGTACCAGATGTGCTCAGGTGATCTAATTTGCTCGGGGCCCTGCTCCTGCCGACGACATCACACTATATGTTTGACTGAATGTTGGCGTCCCAGTATATGATTGGCTAAACGTTGGCAGGATTACGTAGAAGATTGTGGTTGGTCAAAATACGGAAGTCGTTTTAACAGGTTTTGTAGTTCTTCTACACAGGAAACACTGATGACTTTTACATTTAAACCCACCATTACCTGTCAAATAGGACTTACCACAGCCTTACCATCCCCTCTAAAAGTTCCAAGAGCAGAAATGTCACCATTCGGAAGGCATAAAAAAATTACACAATTAAAAGTAAGTAACACTGTGATGAAACGTTAACGTTAGTGACACCCATGGGCATCACCAGATCCCATTTACTGGGGCACGTGCCCCAGTATAAATGCAACGATTAATTTTTGACAACAAATATTTATTAAACATTAATTCAGATAATTCAGACAAGAAAAGATATATATTTCAACTGAAACGTGTAGCAAGAGCGTTAACTTCAAATAGAGGATACAGCTCAGGGCACATTCTGTCTCTGCATGTCACCGTGCACAAGCAGCAGGTGAACCACACACACGTCATGCAGCTCTTCGATGTGTCGGGAGAGCAGTGAGCGCACAGCGCAGTTTGAGGTCTCATAACGTGCCACAAAAACAGTCAATTTTAGATTATTTTTATAAATGAAGCCAAATGACCCTATACGCTTTCAACATTTTAAAAGAAGAATGTGAAAGTTGCAACAATTGCTGATATTGTTAACTTGTAATATGGTTCCTTAATTTTATACTGTGGGGTTTAATGTTAAATACTTTACCTTTAGGGTGAGAGGTCACTGGCTTTTGCTTAATATGTGTATCAATAGGAATATCTATTTTTAGATATAGATATTGGAAATTATATTTGGTCCAATAAATAATGCCAGACTACACCATTTAAAAAAAAAAAAAAAAAAAAAAAAAAAAAAAAAAAAAAAAATTATATATATATATATATATATATATATATATATATATATATATATATATATATATATATATATATATATATATATATATATATATATATATATATATATATATATATATATATATATATATATATATATATATATATATATATATATGTGGATAAAATTGTTGGTACCCCTTTGGGTAATGAAAGAAAATCTCACAATGGTCACAGAAATAACTTGAATCTGCAAATGTTATAATAAATAAAAATTCTATGAAATTTAACCAATGAAAGTCAGACATTGCTTTTCAACCATGCTTCAGCAGAATTATTTAAAAAAAATAAACTCATGAAACAGGCCTGGACAAAAATGATGGTACCCTTAACTTAATATTTTGTTGCACAACCTTTTGAGGCAATCACTGCAAACAAACAATTCCTGTAACTGTCAGTGAGACTTCTGCACCTCTCAGCAGGTATTTTGGCCCACTCCTCATAAGCAAACTGCTCCAGTTGTCTCAGGTTTGAAGGGAGCCTTTTCCAGATGGCATGTTTCAGCTCCTTCCAAAGATGCTCAATAGGATTTAGGTCAGCGCTCATAGAAGGCCACTTTAGAATAGTCCAGTGTTTTCCTCTTAGCCATTCTTGGGTGTTTTTAGCTGTGTTTTGGGTCATTGTCCTGTTGCAAGACTTTGGCCTACGACTGAGACCAAGCTTTCTGACACTGGCCAGCACATTTCTCTCTAGAATCCCTTGATAGTCTTGAGATTTCATTGTGTCCTGCACAGATTCAAGACACCCTGTGCCAGATGCAGAAAAGCAGCCCCAAAACATGACAGAGCCTCCTCCATGTTTCACAGTAGGGACAGTGTTCTTTTCTTGATATGCTTCAGTTTTCCATCTGTAAACATAGAGCTGATGTGCCTTGGCAACAAGTTCCTTTTTTGTCTCATCTGTCCGTAGGACATTCTCCCAGAAGCTTTGTGGCTTGTCAACATGTAGTTTGGCAAATTCCAATCTGGCTTTTTTATGATTGTTTTCAACAATGGTGTCCTCCTTGGTCGTCTCCCATTAAGTTCACTTTGGCTCAAACAACGACGGATGGTGCGATTGACACTGATGTTCCTTGAGCTTGAACTTCACCTTTAATCTCTTTAGAAGTTTTTCTGGGCTCTTTTGTTACCGTTCGTATTATCCGTCTCTTTGATTTGTCATCAATTTTCCTCCTGCGGCCACGTCCAGGGAGGTTGGCTACAGTCCCACGGATCTTAAATTTCTGAATAATATGTACAACTGTAGTCACAGGAACATCAAGCTGCTTGGAGATGGTCTTATAGCCTTTACCTTTAACAATCTTATCTATAATTTTCTTTCTAATCTCCTGAGACAACTCTTTCCTTCGCTTCCTCTGGTCCATGTTGAGTGTGGTACACACCATGTCACCAAACAGCACAGTGACTACCTGTAGCCCTATATATAGACCCACTGGCTGATTACAAGATTGTAGACACCTGTGATGCTAATAAGTGAACACACCTTGGATTAACATGTCCCTTTGGTCACATTATTTTTTAGTCTTTTCTAGGGGCACCATAATTTTTGTCCAGGCCTGTTTCATGAATTTATTTTTTTAATAATTCTGTTAGAATAGAATAGAATAGAAATACTTTATTAATCCCTTTGGAGAGTCCTCAGGGAAAAGCATGGTTGAAAAGTAATGTCAGACTTGTCAATGTCAGATCAAAGTTATTTCTGTGACTATTGTGAATTTTTCTTTCATTAACTGAAGGGTACCAACAATTTTGTCCACATCTGTATATATATATATATATATATATATATATATATATATATATATATATATTACTCACATGGGAAAAAGAAGCTAATACTGGCAATATGTGTTTAATATCTATTGATAAATAGAGACCCCCAAGTAGATCTGATCCCTATGAAATGGGGTTTGTCTGAGTGGCATTACCCTAGTGTGATGTCATCGTCAGGCAACGGACCCTGAGCATTTCTGACCACCCGATCTCATTTGGTACCTACAGCGGTAATGCACCGCTTTAATTAAATCATCAAATCAAATTTTATTTATATAGCACTTTTCATACACAAAATAACATAAAGTGCTGTACATAATAAAAACAAATCATGCATATTAAAAACAAAATTTAAAAGCCTTCACACCAAAGAAAGAATGAATGAAACCAAAAAAAAGGCACAATTGTACACAAACTCACACCCATACAAACCAAGAGCTAACACCCCCCCCCATCTGTACAAACATGAACTCTCATCTCTAATAACAGTCTCTAAAAATAAAATAATAATAAAATGAAAACATCTGGTTTGTTGCTGCTGTGAGGAGACAATATCCAATATCTTGGGGATCCAGCCCACCCATGACCACACAGGGAGCCACCACAGGAGCCACCCAAGTGAGGACAAGCCGGGGTCCACACCACAGCCACAGGGCTGCAGTGCAGGTCCCATGGCTACAACCCCGCAGACAGAGCAGGCAGAGCCACAGGTGTGAAGGATCCCCACGAGGATCACTCATACTTTTCATTCTTTACTTTGACCTGTACAACAAATTATGAATGAAAACCTTGTTATATTGATCTATGTTTAGTTTTACAGTAATACTTTACTCCATGTATAAGATAACATTTTCAGTTACATCATTTACAAATATATAATTTATGACTTCTGTGGCATCACTGCACTTACAGATGAATAGGACACAGTGATGACAACACATTATTCAATATCCCAATATCACAGAAAATTGTCATAATTCTTGCTGGCTTTATCTACATTTGGTACCACTCTTCCTGTTAGTAAATTATTGGTCTGAGTCAATAAGCTACTATAGAGGAATTCAGAGAGTTGGATTTGTCCCTGTATTTTTGATGGATGATAATTTCCACTAGTTTGTCAAAATATTGTCACTTTTCTTTGACAGTAATTTCCTTTTTTCTTCATCTTCTTCATCTGATGAGGGTCTGTAATCCTGGTGAAGGCTGGTTTATTAACGGCTGATGGCTTTTAGCATTTGCTGCCAGAGAGACCGGCAGTGACAAAAAGCTGTTTATTTCTGTCGATGTCACACAGCAGCCTAGTGTTGACAGTAGCATTAGTGGATAATAACCACTCCTTGCTGTTTCCTTTAATTACTTTTAACAGTTAAAGCTGTTGTCTTTAATCGCTATTAAAGAAAACAGAATTATGTTCCATTAAGTCACAAACTATAAAGTGATTGACTTGTTTTCCAAGGCGTTTATTGAGTGCATTTTAGTACAATAATTCTCAGAAAGTTACATCTTACAAACTTTTGACACATACTTTTCACAATTTACAGGTGGCAGCTATACAGAAATTAATGAAAAAGAAGGAAACCATTCACACTCCTAAACAATGTACCTGTGCACACATTAAAGTCTGCACACATAGACGTCTCACAAAACACACATCCAAACAATGATGTGCACACTCACAATCAGCTCTCCCATTAACTGTGTACCACAGAGAGAGACTGTGTTTTATATATTGGAAAGGTCCAACTTCCTGCGGTCTTCCTCCTCACTGGCTGCCCACAGCAACTCTTCTTTGTGTTTAATCTGTGTGTGTTGATATGTGTATATGAAGTGCTGGCTGTAGGCTGTTTTATAAGTGTGTAAATCTTTTGAGTTCCCAGTCTGTAACAGAAGAAAAAGGAAAAAAAAAAAAGAAAAAGAAAGAAGAGAACGAAGTAGTTTAATGAGTGTATTTTTGCAGGCAGTCATGTCAGGTCATTTTCAGGTGAGCACAGCATGCACAGCTCTGATCCATAAATGACAGGCATGATTTCAGTTACTAAAAGGGTCGTTGGTTTCTCCTCAGACAGTTACAGCACCATGAAACATTTAACAAGCTCTGTTCTAGTGTTTTGTATCAGTGTATGATGAATGGCTTCTGTATGAACCAGCTTTCAGAGGGGGACAGCAAACCGCCTCTCCATTCATCACACTGGAGTGTCATTACAGTAAGATATTTAGAAAGACAAACTGAGCAAATGGGGATGAAAAATTATTCTGTTGCATAATGATTACATTCACCATCTCATTCACAGGCTCCCAGTTTGAAAAGCAAATACATGTGACTGCGCTGAATAGAGGAGTAATATATTCAAATTGATTAAATGGATTCAGCAAAAGACATCTATGCCTATATTAAGGGATATGTGATTATATTTAGTAAATCAGTTAATTGGAGAATTGAAAGAAAAAGCAACTGATTTTACCTAAAAGGCAAAGATGTTATATGACTACAGTATTTTCTATTACAAAAAAGAACTTAATAATATTACCATTTATATTGAGATGTTGCAACATAAACCATACTGCAAGATAAAAGCAACAAATTCACTTGAATGAACTAACTTTGTCTTCATGTCTTTACTGCAACTCCACCCTTCTATAAACGGCACCATCCTCCTCTTTTTAGCACACTGAAACAAATTCTGTCAGAACTCGGCCCAATTTCTCTTCATTAAGCATCAGACTGGAAACTATAAGTGAGAATAACATAATGGAGGGTTCCTGAGTCAGTGTGTATGTGTGTGTGTTTAGATGGTACCATCAGTCTCCCTCCCTATGGCTGATCAGATGCCTGTCAGACAGGGGTCTTAGCAGGTGTTTGCACCCTGCCTGGGCCCACTGGAGCATGGCGCCAACTATTTCTCTGGCCAGCCCAGGCCTAGCCGAGCTCCAGACAGAACCCAGGACAGCTTGGTTGCGCCCAGGATAAATGAGTTGGAGGTATGCCAGCTAGCGGGTGTAGTTGGGGAAAGGGGGCAGGACAGAAAGAGAATGAGGAGGATGGTGAGAGGGGTGGGTATAGTTAATAATCTTCTAATGGGTCTGCCATCAATTTCTAATTTTGGATGGAAGGTAGAACTGTCGTCACATCTTTTCAAATAGAGGCTAAAGTGAATAAGCAGGGTTACAGATGCAATAAAACACAGAACCTACAATAACTTTTTAAAAGTGTGGGCTAAAAGAATTTGCTGCTATGGTTGAATGTCAAAAAAAAAAAAAAAAACGACCAAAGAAAAAAGATTCTTTCTTTCAGTTTTAAAAGATCAATATCTTTAAGATTATTTTTAAATATTTCAATTTCTAAACTATTAAACCGTCTTGCTGTCATGAAGTCTGACCCTGAATCCAGTGACTACAGCATGTTTTTTTTTTCTTTTTTTTTTTAAAGCAAAATCACCTTACTTGCTATCAGGCTCCATCATTTTGCACAATCCAATCAAACTGCAATCAAAAAGCACCACTCCAAGACTGAGAAAGAGAAATCCCTTTACCACTACCCAGAAAAATGCTTCGCAATGTATTCCATAACACTGAAAAGTAATTTTATAGGCTGTCATCCATGCTACTCTTTGAAAGAAAAAAAGTGTAGCCAATTTCATATAAATGTCTGAAACTCTCTTTAGCAGCTTGGCATTTGGCTTTAACTGCCCTACCCATATGGTGACAGCATGTAGTGAGGATGCAAAGATAAACTCTGCAGCTCAACTACTGCAGTCTTTTGCATTGTGACTAGTGTGCCCATGAGGGTTGTTTAAGTCTGCCTGTTCATCTAAATGGCATTGGGTGCTTCTGTTGGCAAACCTCAGGCCAGATGTTCATTTTTACTGTGTAGAGAAATGATGCTAATTCACTCTGATTTCCAATGCCTTGATTAGCTCCCCTCCCATGTATTTCCAACAAGTAGAAAATCTTGCCTTGGTTTAAATATTTCTAGTGTGCATGTGAAGCACTAATTTGATTTGCCTGAAATAAAATCAACCAGATATGATGCAATGTGATGCGAAGAGGTGTTTTATCTTGCGTGATTAGCAAGCGCTTACCATGGGTTTGGGATCAGCCAAGGCACGAGGCTTCATTCTTCTCTGGATGGTGCGAACCGCTCCAAACACAAACAATGAGTCAAAAAGCAAATGAAACATAAAACATATCTGTACATGTAAGTGCTCACCAGTAAGTAACAGCATGTGTACACCCACATTTAACATGATGTCCAGTAAGTGGATGTGTTTTTCAATTATTTTAACTCCTACAGCAATATTCACATAGATCTACAATAACATTTCTTCACCCATGATTAATTTTACATTTTCTCCAGTTAGGGTTCAGTCAAAAATTCCCCTGGTGCCCCAGGAACATGGAGATGTACAGCCAATTGTCCATTGATCAGTCTTCCAAAGGAAACCAGGGCATCATAGGAAACTACACACTGTATGTGTCTATCACAATCTAATTAACATATCTTTGCCAAAAATGCAAGCAGAGTTCTGTACATACATATTCATATATAACACCTTCAATATGAAGGTTCATTGTGAAAGATATAATCATATTTAGTAAGAGATAAACATATTCATATTCTCTGAATCTGGGTGGAGCCTACTAAGAAGTCCTTTGGCAAGGCCTTCCAACTAAACCTCCACAGGTAGTGTTAAAGTTAAAATACAAGTGGACGGCGTCTTGCTATAGTGACAAAACAAATAAACAGATGGTAGAAGACAAAATATAACTAAGCTCTGAATTTTCATTAGTTCATTTACAAGACATTGTTAAAAATCTTCAAACAAGCAAAGATTGTGTGAAAGTTGAAAATGGTGCTCCGCTGTACATCCCTGTATACGTCCTCCAATTATTTCTACTGGTAGGTGCTTCCTCCTCGGGGGCTTATTTCTCGCCAGATCAAGGCATCTTCATTGCACACACTGACAACAGTATGGTAAAATCACAGGTTACAGGTTTCTTAATGTTTCAAACTTGTGTTTACAATTGTAATATTTTCTAGTCCAGATAAATACAACATTACAATATCACTCATTATACCACACAGCCAGAATTTGTGAGTAGTTCCCTGTGTTGATGTCTGATTGTTAGCGTAATGACACGAATGTAGTTCATAACGACAACAATTCCTTTTGTGGTAGATGGAGGAACAGTACTAAGTTTGTACCCTGAATGCCTGGATTACATGAAATTTGACAGATGTTAACCGTGGTGGTGTAGACCCTGGTTTCCTGTGTTGCCATGGTAGTGGATTAGATTAAAACAATAGTCTCAACTCTGGCGCGTTCCGATGGATCGGGGGTCATTCGAGGGCTGTTGTTGTTGGTCCTACGAATGCTGCCCGTTCCCTGGCACAGCGCCCCCTGTAGTCATGCTACAGTTGGAGGCGATTGGCTCAATTGCACCCTCATGGACTGGACATTACTCAGGATCTTCTTCTGGTGACCTGCCAGGGTCACACCTATTCTCAGTAAGTCCCTAGAAAAAAAGAGGCAGAGAGAAATTGAAAAGCAAGAACCTGTTTGAGGACACAGATGAAAGGACTTCCATCAAACTGAAGGAGGAATGGATTATTGAATAAGATGCCATTATAGCAGCAAAAAAAGGGTCATCATTTTTTGATGCATTCAAAGTCATATCATGACTATATGTGAAAGCACAATTTCATAGAAAGCTCCAGGCAATGAGCAGACAACACAAATTTACTAAATCAATTCTATGACTTGAGAGAATACTTGGTATTGCATGTCTCTTTGAATTGCAAAGAGACTGCGTGAGTACTATCAAAGCCTCAAGCCTACATTTTTAATAAAATGTGTTTGAATAATTTTACATATTAACATACATTTGTGGACTAAGCAACATTTTTAATTAAAATGAATAAAGTGCAGTATTTGTGTCTATGAGAAATCCTGGCATGACCTATATAGTCTGAAACACTCCACATAAACCTCAGCAGGGTGTGGAGTAAACTCTGTACCTCTTTAAACAATAAATTTAAAGGATTCAAATACATTTAACACAAAATAATGCTAAAGGAACATATAGTTAACAATTCCTACCACAGTTAGTATGTGATTTTCTGTTACAATAACTGATATTCTATTACCCATGCAATCACAGAACGACTCAAGTCATTATCGGGACTAAAAATGCATGCACTTGACATGGAGTCATTTAATACAAGTGTGCCCATCAAGTGCCATATGAGTTTGAAGCTTTTTATTCGAACATAAGCAGGTGAACTCACTCTGAGGTCATCTGAGCCACCAGCTGCAGGGAGGTAAAGCCTGAGTTGAGGAAGTTGTCTCTGTACTGGTTCATCTTGATGGCAGCAAGCCAGTCTTCTACTGAACTGAATGTATTGAAGTCAGGTATGGATCTGTCCAACAGTGGCTGGGAAGGCCTGGAGGAGAGGAGAGGAAAACATTGTCTTCAATATAATATTTAACAAGGGGGATTTTAAGAGATTGAGAGTACCTGAGAAGCATGAGTGTTTGCGTGGGTGTTAATGAGAGCACACACAAAGAGGAGGGCTGTTTCTGTTATATGTATATATAAGCAAAATCTGAGAAAGGAGAAATAAAAAAATAACGAAAAATAAACATTGCCCCTGTGCAGATAACTACCTAGCCAGTTCTACTTCTGCTACAAGGCAAACAGAGGTTCTGGAAGTTGTCGCAATTTAAGAAACAGCAACTTTAGTACAACACAGGAGGGACCTTGAAAACAAACATGCTCCACCGCACAAACTTAATCTCTTTTGGAGCCAAAAGTTCACCTTGGGCAACATGGCAACAGCCCAAAAATCAAACCCAAAACAAATAGCTTCGGGTTTCTAAATGACCCTCAGTAGCTCAGCCAAACTTTGGACATCCAAGAGAGTCTTTGGAGAAACCTGAAGCTCACATTTAAAAGACAAACCACATCCAATCTGGCTGAGCTTGACAGGATTATTCAGAAACCATGGTGGGTATTGTTCCAAATACAAGATGTCCAAAACGAACTAACTCAATGTTAATGATGTCTAAAAATAAAAAAAGAACATTTTAATAATAAATATTTTAATTATGTAAATTAGATATTTCTGTGTGATTCAGTATTTTCTTTTTACTTAACATGTTTTTGGTCCATCATTACATGGGTATGAGGTAAAGAAATTAAATTCTAAAGCATTGGGGTTAGATTGGATTGGAAGAATAAATAACAAAGAAAAAAAAAAAGCTAGAGAAAAAGTTCAAGTTTGATGCAATCAACAGTAATAAATTCATGTTTTTTTATGAGGGTATGAAAAATAAATATGTAAGTGCTGAATTAGTCTGAGCCCTCAGTGCATGAAAATACTGTCTACATGAAAAGCATGTTTGTATGCATTTAATGTCAATCTTAGGGTGAATGTGTGTGAAAATAATTTTACTCACACTGCAGGAATATTGGCTACAGCTTTGAGGCTTGTGGGGTTACGGATCATCTTGTCCAAGGTACCAACGATGTCTGCAAAGCGAGGGCGTACGTTGCGATCTTTCTGCCAGCAGTCCAACATCAACTGGTGCAAGGCACTGGGGCAGTCCATGGGTGGTGGCAAACGGTAGTCCTGTTCAATAGCATTGATCACCTAGGGTAGAATATAAGGAACATTGACAGTAAGAGCCACGGTGAAAGTAAACAATGCATCGACCCAAACAGAGGCCACCAAAGAGGATACTATACCAAGGCAAACTTAGATGTTGATGTTGCCATGTTATTCAGATAAACTGTCATTTCAGTCAGACAACTCACAAGTTGATGGATAAAAGCTTTATCTAGGATTGTAGTTTAGAAGTTAGGCTCTAGTTCCATTACTCCTTGTGCATGCATGCTATTCAGTTAAATACTGGAGTAAATGCTGAACCTTTTTTTTAACCAGAGCCAGCAGGTGGATACTGAGGTAGCAGAGGTGGATCAAAACAAACGCAGGCAAAGGGTAGTGATCATGGCAGCAGTAGTAGCAGCAGCAGTAGTGGCAGCAACATGAAGCAAACAGTGAGGGAGATGAAGTGTACAGCTTGGATGGGTTTGTCTGATATGTAGCATAGATCATATAAGATGCAGCACAGCACAAGTTGTCTGCCTGAACTAGCTTGCAAGCATCACTTCATCTGTCAAAAACATTCATCTGAACAACCTGATCAGAAAAAAGCTGGATCCCTGGGCTCGGATTACAGTACGTAACAGCATTACTTCCTGTGATTACACACAGTGTACTCTCTGTTTGTCTGAAACTTCACCTTGTGAGTTGTGCATTAATACAGTTTTTGATTTTAAATAAAGTAAGTTCAAATGATCAGCTTCAAAGGTTTTAATTGTTCATCTTTGTTAAGCATAAGAGCTAAACAACCCACCAAGTGTGTTCCTCTGCTTTGGAACAGTCATGGTTAAACTGTGATGCCAAGACCTGAATGTGAATTTTTTGCTTGCTTTGTTTATTTTTGACATAAGGTCATCACAACCACAGAAATAAGGAAACCTAAAAATGATCTATTTTTCATCATAACATAATAACTTGATGACAGATATGGTGACATAACACCATTTAAAGCAAAATGAAAGACGGAAATGCTCAAATTTGACTGCAAAGCAAGCTTCCCTACAGAATACTAATTATACATTATATACCACACTTGTTTCACACAGAAATTATAATCACTTGCTGTCAGTTACAGGAGTTTCCTGCCAGCTGGCAGGTTGACAATAATGTATTTAATTAAAAACCAAATTATCTGAGTTTTTTAGTGACTGATTACATTAGGCATATCCACTAAGTAATCATGGCACACTCATTCCTGCCTCCAAACAAGCCTTGCCAGAACCCTGCTGCCCCTCCCATAGGGGATTGAAGCTACTGGTCACTCGAGCGACAGTTTGCATTCAGGCTGATGTGCCCTTCCTCCTGACACTAGCCAACCGCATGTCAGTGCTGTGGGACAGAGTAAGGAAACAGAGTGGAAGCAGGGCATAGGAAGAGTCACTGCAGGTGCCACCGGGGGAATGGACAGCTTTCACATGATTAACACTGCTGAGTACTGCTGCTTGACACATGCTTCTTAAAAGCCTCCCAGGCAATTCTGCTCATACTGAAAGTCAGAATTAGAATCAAATGTTTTATAAGTTGGATTGGAAACATTTGAAACTTCAACTGAGGTGGAGTAGCAAAATTCAAAACCTTGCTTCATTTTTTAATGTTATTATATGGTTTATAATACATGAACCCAATTAAGGTAAATGAACTATGTACAAGATATAGTAAAGTGGTATAAAGCATGGGAAGATTAGAACCTTTTAACTGTACCAATAGCCTGTTCAGAGGAGAGCAAAAAGGCGTTTAAATATGCTGTACCCTGTACATTAAATCGACTCCAAAACTGCCTAAATCTCAAACAGCTGGTCTCACTAAATTATTCTTAAAAAAAAAAAAAAAATTAAACATTTGACTGTAAATGTTATGACTGATCATCACTGCCTCTGTTTATGGTGACTGGTATGATGGCTTGACAAGCACAGTAAACAGTTTGATGTTTTTTCTTTCGCCTGGGATGTTTAGATGAGGGTGTTTTTTTCATGGGATTTGTACTTGGAACCCTTGTGTCTATATTGTTTTAACTATTGCTGGTTTGAACCAGAAGCTATCTGTCTTGGTTATTACTCGCTAGAGAAAAACATGTCTTTCATCCTGGTGAAATAAAAGTTTTAGAAATAATATATATGTAAAAAAATGCTTAATTTCCAGATACATAGTCACTTCAGACTCTTTGAAATCTAAAGATTATCCCCTTGGTGCCCATCAATATCCACATACCTACACCATCTGTAAATGTCAAAGTTGCTCAAAAGTGTTTATTTGTAAAATAAAGAGTCTGGTTGACACTTCTGCTCTATTGTTGCATGTGGCTCAGAAGCATCTTGACAAATAGCACATATGGAGGAGAGAAAGAGAGGGAGGGGTATACAGCAAGGCTGATGCTATATAAGTAAGATGGATTTAAAAAGAAGATGGAAAGTGGGGTTATGTTTTTGTGTGTGTGTGTATGTGTGTGTGTTTGTGTGAGTGAGTGAGAGTGTGTGGGTGTATAAGAGGATACATGATGGAAAAGGAAAGTGTGTGTGTTATAAGTATGTGAGCATGTGTGGACTGAGGAGGCGGACATGTTGAGTGGGGCCAGTCCCACCAGGCAGTGTTTGCTGCTGGCCCACTGAGGCAACATCTGCTGGGTTGGACAGTCCTGGTGGAGTGAGGTCCATAGAGGCCTGATGGTTGGCAAGTTGTCTCAGCAAGGGAAGCTTAGGGAGAAAGACCTCATAGTATGGGACTATAGCCAATGATTGTGTGTGTTTGTGAGAGTGGACCTTATCCAAGCGGACATGGAGAACAAAGCAGAGCTCTCAGCAATCATTCATTGCTTTCAAAAGCCAGCCAGGAAGGAAAGGGGATAGCGTGAGGCTATGCCCATAATAAGTCTGCTTTCAAAGTCAGATTCAAGGACATCTTCAACGATGATGCTATGAGATTAGGCTGATAAAGAAGGGTGATTTATTACAGCTTCCTTTCAAATGAATTATACTCAACTCTTTTCACTATTTTGTAAATGTTGTTTAATAAGGCTGCTTTTGTTGGTATTTTGTTGTTTTTTTTTAAACTCTATAAAAAACATACTGATGTTTTTATGTTTTTTTTTCTTTACCAAACCTTAATTGCTTTCCTGTTTCTACAAACTCAGAGTAAACATACAAAAAACCCATAGAAAACATTTAAAACAAACAAAAAAGACTTGAAATAAAACACTGCTGTTACAAAGACAAAGAATTATTCTCTTCAACAAAAGATTTTTGCCTCTGAACAGCCTACAGTGGTTTATTTATAGTTCTGGCTACCTCCTTCTTTTCTACATCCCCAACAACAGACATTTGCATGATGTCTGCCCAGTGGCCTGTTTGGTGATTCTCATATAAAAAATGAGTGACTGTGTTACACTCCACCATTTCTGACCAATCAAATCAGTCTTGGAAGGGAAAACCTTAAAGAGATAGAAGCTGAAACTGAATATCATCTACAGAAGAGGACAAGGCAAGCTGTAGTTAAGTTACAGTTTTAGAAAATATGTTTATTAATTTATATGTAAACAATTATATGTTCTTTTGGAAAAAACAGACAGCCTACATATCAGTTACTCTTTAATGTTCTGCTCAAAAACTGTATTTAAAAATATTAGGAGAGTAACAGCATAATCTTACAGCCTTAGATGTTTTTGAACACTTACATCCTGGTTAGACATGTCCCAGTAAGGCCTCTCTCCAAATGACATCACCTCCCACATTACGATGCCGTAGCTCCACACGTCACTCGCTGAGGTGAACTTTCTGTAAGCGATGGCTTCTGGTGCGGTCCACCTCACCGGTATTTTCCCACCCTAAAGAAAACAGAAAGGAAAGTGAGATGAAAGAAACCTCTGAGTTCTGCACAGCTACCATCCTTCTCAGCTGCAGTGAATGTTGTGTCCTCTTTTAGCCCAAACACCACAAAACTTGCTGTTTTTAAGTCTTGATTTCTTTATCCATTCAGTATCAGCCCACCAGATAAAAATATTCACATTCCATGAGAAACTCTGAACAGTCATCAGTTGACACTACATTTACTAGTGCCTCTTCTCCTCTCAGCCCTGTTTGAATAAGTAAAGTTAGACCTAGTCTTCTGCTCCTGCATTGAGGATTTCTGGCAGTAATTGGGCTACCTGGGCCTCAGGCATGCCATGCGCACTACTGATTGAAATTGACATCCGTTTGTTTCAAATTCCACACACATACACACCCAACTGGCAGCATATGCACAGACACAGATAGAGATGTTTGTGTGTGCACACCCACACATAAACAAACAGGCAGACAGACACGTAAATCCCTGACTGCACCCCCTCCCTTCATACTGCCTCCCCCTCACATTTGAGTTGAGCTTGCCACCAGCTTAATAATGCCAATTAACTGAACCTGAGCATTTGCAGATAAGCTGCTGCTGGAGACAAACCAAAGAAAAACCTGCACAGACCACCCTGAGTGATGAGACTGAGATGCAGGAAGGGGTTGTTTGGGATGTTTTTGTTGTATGTTTGTTTAAATGAATTGTTTTTATACAGACAGATGTAATTTTATTATCTATTATATGTCATTGTCAGGTGGCTTTGCTAATGACAGGCTGATTTCTACTGTAGAGAGGCTACTTTAACATCAGATATTGAAAGGAGACTTGCTGGCTGGACACACTGTCAGAAACACAGGCAAAAGTTTCATCGAAAACACCAGCAAAATGCATGAAAAAGACTCACAGCTAAGGAAAGCAGGCAATGGTGCAGCACAAGGTTGTGTGAGGATGAGACAGAAAAAGAAAATGAGAGATCAGGGAAAAAAGCATGAGAAGAAGAGATCAATAAGTGAATAACGGCTGTATAAGCCCTACTTACTTCAGTGGTTTTTTCATATCTCAGTCTAGTTCATATCTGACTTGTTTTATCTAAACTGAGACCCAAGGGCACTTCTTCTTGCCCTTCCTTCTGTCTGAGGGCACGGATATTATACAGATAGAAGTTAAAATTCTTCAAATAATCTAAAATGACCATTCCATTTCTTCTCCAGGGGAAATGCTTCATGTCAAATATTTTATTTGGATGCGCATGACATGAAAAATGAAGAAATAAACGCACAGCCAAAAAGAAAACAAACGAAAAACAAAATAGCTGCTCCAAGCAAAATTCTGTCTATTACATCCTCTTTGTCATAACTTGCTTACTGCCTTCCTCGCTTCATACATCTGGTCTCATGCCCCAGGACCCTTTTAGGATATGAGCTGAGCATTGCTGAAATGGTTCGAGCAAAAAACGCGGGCATCACAAGAAGCTGCCTTTGTGCCTCCAATGACATAGACATTGGTAATAACATTTCCAAGGAGGGTGAGTCAGAGGAAACCATGCAAACCCCTAGTAATTACTGCTGTGGGCCAGAGACGACTCTGCCAAAATCCTGCTTTAATAACATAAAGTGCTAAACAGCTCATGAGTACAGAAAGAGTAAAAAAAAAACTAACAAAAAGCTTTTTTTTTTTTCTTTAGTATAAAAAGCATCAATTTCAGAAGGATTGTTATAGGAGTAGGAAAGGTGACAATGAGAACCTGGCATATGCTCCATAGAGCCTTTAAGCATAGGCAGAGCTCCTTGGATATGGTATACTGTGAGCTGGACGTTGAAAACTGAGCAGGCCGTTGCCTGTTTGCCTTGAAGTGAAATATTGCCCCTAATGCAGAATTTAACCACTCCCATTATCTCAGACAGTTAACTGTGGAGATGAGTCAGACTGCATAGCCCCTACAGCTGCAGAACTCTGAGGCCTTGGGGGGAGAAACTGTAATATACTCCACAAAACTATCCGAATAATACATAAAATGGGTGACACGGAGTGCTTGGTTTTCCAGTGATATTAGGCAAACTCTATTTTCTAGTTGATAAATTTTGGCAATTTGAATAAAAAGTTGTGGTCCAAAGAGTGTGAAAACGTGAAATTAATCCGCCACAAAAAAATTGGGCCTTTAGTTCCTTACTTCCCACATATGCTGGTGGATGACACATCCAGCCATATTTGCAAACAAAATTCCAATCCAGTAAAGCCTGAACCAACATTTGAGTGTGCTGGCAGCTCTATGTCAACAAAGCGAGAATACAGTACGTGACTGGCTCCACCTGGTTGTGACCGCTACTGATGGGCTGTGACCGGCTGTGACAGCTAGTGATATGTCTGAAGTGTGACTGGATGGCAAAGATGTGCTGGGACTGTCAGTTTCAAAAAGGTGAGACAAGCATGTTCTAATGACAGCTAGGTCTCAGGGATGAAGAATAAACATTTGGTGGTCAAGTGATGTGTGTACTTATTGGTGTCTGTTATATGTGTAAAGGTACTGAGACACGTACTGCAGCTAGGATATGAAACACCTGTCATGTCTGTGCTGTAGCCTGAGCTATGAATCCTCCAATGTGCAGATAACCTCATGTAGACTGTCACTGACACACTGATGTGGAGTGAAATTTAGAGCACACACACCAGTCGCTGTACAATGAAAAGGTATCTCTGAGATGCAGCAATATTTCTAAAAAAACTTATTGTAGAAGAGTCCAGCATGCCTAGTTTTTCCATCCATCCATCCATCCATTTGCTATGATTTCTAGCTCACTGCAGGGTCATGGGGGGTGACTAATGAAACTATCATGCATGTCTTTGGACTGTGGAAGGAAGTCAGGGTACCCAGAGACAACCTACGTATACATGGGGAGACCATTCAAACTCTACACAGAAAGATCTCACCTCCAATCCCTCCACCACCTGCCGACACTTGAACTAGGAAACTTCTTACGGGGAGGTGACAATGGTAACCACCATAACACCCACTTCTTGTTTTCATGCAGCTTTTTCACTTCACAGAATCTATTTAACGATTTCAAATAAGGTTTTTCCCTCGTTGAATACAAAAATGTAGATCTCCCACTCACTATTTTATCTCTCTGTTCTCCTTGCCTTTACTCCTCCAACTTCAGTAATCCATTTGCACACAATGCACAGTCAAATGGACTTGAGAACATTTACTTAGGCTGGGCAGAGTACTCCATCAACATCATTTTAATGAAATCCTGAGAGCTACAATCTGCCCTGCATTATTGCCCAAACAGTGAGAGAAAAAGGTGAAGGGATAGAGAAAGGGGCAGAGAGGATGACTGACACTTAGAGATGGGGAGAAAAATAGCACAAGATAAGAAAGTGGGTTTGTGACTGAGCTGTTAGTTTCTCAGGGACTCACTGGAATGCCTGGTGGAGAGTCAGAATGTACCTAAAATGCTCTATAACCTTTACAGGTCAACTTAATTTGACTTTATCTAAACTTTTGAACAATAAATCAACCACTAAATGTTCTGGTTCAATGACTTCTTATATCTAAATAGTCCTCTTCATCGCTCTGTTGATATTTTGACATTATAATACCAAGATGACACCTGACACATGACAAATTATAGAGATATTGTCAGTTTTATGTTGTACCCACCACTGCTGTTAGCATCTGTTTCATTAAATTGAGATGAAGGAATTCTCATTGAAGGGATGACCTACATGTATATTACATTAAAAGTAGCATGAACTTTTTTTTTATTCTTTGTAAATTTTACCTGATAGTTGAATATCTCTAACTTTTTGTAAATCGTGTAGGCCTTTGAACCTGTATACGATGATGTAATGCAAAATCTTTAGGGAAGTTGTGCACTGATTCACAGTAGAGTTGTGAGAAATTCAGCATGGAACTTGAAATGATTAAAAAGTAAACTCCCATCCATCCCACATAAAAAAGAGGGGGATTTAAAAGAAAATTGTCCCTTTAATCACTCTATTTCTGAATGGTTCAGATTTTTTTTAAAAAAGCATGTCTGACATTTAAAGAAATCTCTCATTTGATCTAGTTTCAAAAGTGCTGAAAGTGAATACCATTCACGTTACAGTAACTTTCTAGTCATGAGAGAAAAAAGACAAAGATTTTCTTTTTCATTTAAGCTTAATTCACCTTATATCATTTAAATAAGCAAAAGGGGAATCATATGAAATCCTAATCTTCTTTTCTAATACATTTTTAGAGAAATCAGGATGAATTAGTTGTGATTGTAAACACTTGGCTTTAAAACTTAGTTTAGTAATGAATCGTGGATTCCTGGATGTGCATTAATTAAATTACCTGCTTAAAACAAATAAAAAAAACAGGATTTAGACATAGTATATGTAGTCATAGCATCTCAAATGATGTGGCTATGCAGGGGCTCCATGCTTGTCAGAATGATAAAGTTGTTAAAATATGGAAATACACTGCTGTATGACAGACTGGTGCACACCTGCATGTAATAAGATTAAAGATAATTTTATTTTTGTTATGGTGATCAACAGATTGCAGAGAAAAATACCTATTTTATTAGATTTTTCATAAAGTTTACAGTTGTTGTGCATTGAACAGTAATTTCCAGGAAAGAATATCTTTTGACATTAATTGAGTTTAATGAGGACAGCATCATGGTGCAGTGATTAGCATTGTTTCCTCACAGCAAGACGGTTCCTGGGTTAAACCTCCTGTGTTGAATTTTTATGTGGCTGCATGGATTTTCTCTGAGTGCTCTGATTTTCTTTGACAGTCTACATGCATGTTAGATCCAGTGGGCATTCTAAATTGGTTTGGTTTAAGTGTGTACATCCATGTTCATCTGTCTTTCTGTGTTAGCTCTGTAATAACCTGTTGATTGGTCATGGGTTAATAATTGCTTCTTACCTAATGGCAGCTACGTATGATACGTTTCAACCTTCCATATCTATACAGTGATGTATATATATATATATATATATATATATATAAATTTTGTATAAAACTGTATTTTGTTGTTGTACCACATTTGGCTAAAGTTAATTTTAACTTATTAGCTTATATTTTACAATGAAAGTGTTTCTCTCTTCCCAGAAATAACGCCTTGCTAAATATAGGCCCTATTAAGTTATTTATTAGCCTTTTTGTGATTCAGTCCCTCCCTCATACTTTTTGGATTGTCAAGCTCACTTAGGAAATAATTATCAAACCTGCCTGAGAGTGCTATCAGTGACCTTAACTACGGTGGCCCAGAGGTGTCGCAGCAATGCAAAGATACAACACTACACTATTAGCTGCATTGCTCAAACCCAACTGTTTATTCAACTGAAATCCCACATGCAGAAAATTTTGGAACTAAAAAATATTATATTAAAAAAATATTTTCACCAATGGACACTTGTTAACATTTTGGATTCTAGTAGCACCAGCCACCAAATTAAACAACCGCCAAATTAAACCCAGCTAGTATCCAGTCTTGCTTCTTGTATTACATTTTAATATTAGAAAGTGACCTTGGTCCCATAATTTCTTCACAGGATGTGGGATATAGGCAATTACCTCCACTGTCTTATCAAATTGGAGCAAACATTGAATAGGCTCAATTTTCATTTTAATGCCACTGGGAGTGAAAGTGAGGACTCCTAAAGTGAGAACAATATGAACCTAAAAGTAATATGCTGTGCATTTACTTTCAAGATTACCATCTACTGTAACTGGTTATGAAAAGATATTAAAAAAAAAAAAAACTACTTTGTTTCTTTGTTTTCTAGAAATTATGAGATGATTGGGTGAGGTTGAAAATAAGTGGACATCCCCTAATTTAATTTGTCATTTTTATAAGAATTAAGAATTGGTCAGAATTAATAACACTAGTTAAGGCATACACGTGTCATTCTGTTTACTTCCAGACAATGACTTCCGTGATATTGTAACAAAGAAAGAACTTTTTGTTTTTATTATAGTTTTATAAATGAATCAAACTGTTATTTTGAGATAATAGTTGCTACCTTGAGATAATAAGATAGTTAACTCCTTATCTCAAGAGAATGATGCTGGAAAAAATGTTAAGCCCAGCTGCTTTAGGCTTCTGTAGTTCTCCAACTCTGCCTTCATTTGAAATTCATTAATAAATGAATTGGTGAGGCACGTTGGAGATCATGTCTGGCCACTGCACAGGTGACTCATGCTAGTGTGTGAGAGGAAGTAGGACACCTGGACAGGGATCTCTCTACAGCCTTGAATTTTGAAAAGTTTAATTGTTCAGTAAAGTTTTATACCTTGTATTTTGTTGATAAATTGAGAGCAGATGAACAAGCAAAATCAACCCAATTAAAAGTGCCTTTTGTTTACTTTTGGCCTGTTCTCTGTGGACATGTACCCATTTCATTGCATGTTTACTCAGAGACTCAGTCCCCTTAACTCTGAGAGCATAAATATTTCACTACAAGTTGAATAGACAAACCCAAAAAGTACATGGGCTTGAAGCCAGTGAGAGCAGGAAAGGATGCTAATAGTAAACAGACAAATGACAGAAACAACAGGGCTGTCCACATAGTGTGAGCACTGAAGCGAAGCTGAGAGAATGTCACTCGGGTCACAGGAATTTGACGGATGAGCTTTGTTATTGGGTCCCCATGACCTCGCCTTTCAACCTCTCTTAGCTTCAATGCCAAAAGCAACCACACAAACACAAACACACACTAACATTAAGATACCTGGGGACGTGTGTGTCCCAAGAACACAGCATAATCACACACTTCTAACCACATAGTGCTTCTCCCTATTTGGTCAAAACATAAAGTACAGTTTGCATGACATGATGCGTGACACGCCAGGCTATGACAGCCTTTTCACATCAGCTGAGACACAAACAGAAATTACTACTCACAACTGCCCTCCTTGCTGCTGCCACCATAGGCATGAATCATCATTAGAAAAGGTAACATCACTTGTCTAAATTGTTATGGGCTTGACATGCTATACTTGCACACCAGCTTTAAGAAAAAAAAAAAAATGAAAAAAAGATAAATAAATAAAACAGCCCCATACGGATTTGTGCAACCCCCCCCCCCCCCTCAGCCGCTCATTCTGCCACAACATGTGAATTAAATTTCCCTGATCCCATCCCACTTGACATTAACATTTGTCTCAGGAGATCTGATCACAGGTGGACAGCTTTTAGTTTATAGTTGAGAACACACATTAGATGTGCTGAGGTTGTACTGAGGCTGGAACAACCAGACCACACTCACAGGTGGTCTGGGTAACATATGGACACTCTTTTTTTCATGAGTATGTAGACAGTAAGTTGCACCAGGGTCCCGAAGGACCTATACACAACTGACATTCTAACACAATTCTTCTTGTTAATTTATGCTGAAATGGTTTTGGAAAGTAAGCTGTTACTTACCATTAGTCAAACCAGTAACACATAATAAAGTGACAACAAACAGAAATGATTTCTGTTTTTTTTTTTTTTGCATAGAAAGCAAAGTGAGATCTGATCACAGGTGGTGGCTTGCCTAGCGTGTGGAAATAGACTCCAATGCTAGGTGTGAACTGACCTTGTTTTAGATTACCTTGTGTGATTGGATTATTGATGCCACATGTGTAGACCAAGTATGAACAAAGCCTTTGACTTTCAGTCACTCATGAGCACAAAGCACAGTTTTAAACATAAGACAAGGGTCAAAAGAAGCTGACAGCTGGAAAAAAAATTAAATATAGATGGATGGATTGGTGAGCAATAAAAAAGTCCAAAGAAAAATAATAAGGCAGAGAAAAAAACAACAGACAAATACTAAGGTTGAAGTCCTTAAATTAATTAACACGGAGCACCTTAGCAAAACCAGTGCAGTTCAAGTATTGTCCTGTAAGCCTAATTAATCATGACTTTGGTGTACTGCCAACTGAGAGGGAGGACAGCCTCCTTCTGTCTTAAACTCCACAACATTGCTCCACAGCGAACCCACATCCAGGGTTAACACAATTACCAGCATGTCCTCCCAACCATGGATCCAGCATCACACCACAGGCACTGTAATTGGTGTGCCTAGAATTGCAGACAAAAATTAGAAAAGCAGCGGAGGGAAAGAGGTGATTAATTTGCTAGAGGAGGCGGTTGGTGACGATGTAAATCACTGCCTGTCAGTGCAGTTTAATTCCCCAATTCCGCTGTCCTTGTCTGTGATGCCAGCCTTGCCCACTGATTGGTTAGTATCAGGTTATAACTAAAGAGTTTATGAAGAGCAGGGCATGAGATTGACATTACAAAATAGGAGTTTGAAAGACCTGTACAAGACCTATGGATACATAAATGCAGAGTATGTTGGACCAGGACGGTTGCGAATGGCTGTAGAAAATTCAACTGAGTGTTTATGAACTTCCTGCAGACTGTTAATCAATTACAGTTATATTTATGTGCATAATATAGTAGCATTTAGATGGAAAAAGTATGTAATGTACCTTCTCTTGTCGCTGAAGATTAATGAGGAGCAGGGGATTTTATTTGCAGGCTTAGATAAAAGGCAGTATTTAGTATAATACGAGCTGTCACCATCAAAATAGCTTCCAGGATTTTATCTTTGGATTCTCCAGGTAACACCCTCAAGGAGACTTTGTAGAGTTTGAATTAAACAACATCAAAATACTGACCACAATCTATAATCCAGTCCTTCTACACTGTTTTATTAGCCAGCTCAGCGACAGACAACAGAGGTGCTGCTCGCCTTTGTTGCTAAATAATACCCATTCAGCAAGGTTTAGCCACAGGGGTCAAGCATACAAAGCAAGCTATTCCTGTGGAGCAATTAGCTCTCAGTCATCCCAATGCGAGGTCAAATCTCCTCTGGCTCTTCTGACACTGCTGTTGATCACACCTTGGCAACCACCTCCTGCCAGCTGGCTGGTGCTGTGTGTTTTTGCATTTAACATAACATAATGATTCTCTAAGAAAGCAGCTCCCGACTTAACTCAGAAAGAACAGAAGAAATTAAAGTGAAAACTACCTGTGTTTTGTATTGTTGTTTTTATTCTCCTGTATTTAGATGAAGACATTATTTTAAGAACCCTCTTGTCATACCTGGGCAGCACTGCCTCCCAGGCTGCGGGACTGCTTTTGATCTCACGGTTTGTGTTGTGATACCTATGAAGCTCATCCTAAAATAGGTCCCTTTTAATAGTATAATATATTCAGATCGTATTCATATTTATTCATATGATATACTCTGCTCCCACAGAGCTGTACATTCACAGTGTATACAATGAATCATGTGCAAAGAAAGAACCCCAAGGCGGTTTTGTGAAACAAGTTAAACTTTCAGTTCCCAGGAAACAATGTTAGAAATGGCCACTGGAGACCCAAAATAAGAATAAGTCAGGTGAAATACAGTTCATGGCTGAATAATCATATGACTATTGTCAATCCCCTTTAACAGATGTTCAAATTAAGCAATATCTCACCAAAACCAAAGAAGACAGAAAAATTCCATAAACTGAGACCAAATTCAAAACCTTTTTCTCCAGTAAGCCCTCAGTAAATTTGAAACCACATTATGTATTAAGTACAAACAGCTTTATCTTCAGCAGCTGCAACAGAAACATGCTGTTTGGTAACTGATGAAACAGTACTGATAATCTGACCTAATTATCTAGTCTTAGATTATAGAGTATATTATGCTACCAGTGAAAATATACTTTTACTTAAGATCTTATTCTGGCAGCAATTTTAATAGTAATTAAATATTTTAATGATGCTTTTCTTTTAGGGAAATAAGTCAGATCTACTCAGACAAGAAGCATATCCACCTATATATAAGCACTAAGCTGCAAAATTTCCATCAGTCTTTAACAGAATCAATGAAGTGACATTTGACACACAACATATCGTTGCAAGCACACACACACACACACACCATTACTTATATGCTCATGTGCCCACAGAAAACATTTAACCCAACCAACACAACCTGAGGCATGTCTGACATCCTAATGACCTGTGCTTGTGTTTGTGAGGGTGTTAAAGTGTGTTTTGAATTAGGAAGAGGAGAGTCAGAAGATGAACTAATGATGGCTGCTAATAATTACAGATCTGTAGCGTGGAGGAGTTAATGAGGAGCCAAAGCCTCCCATGATGCCTCGGAAATAACGAATGAGAAGTGAGAGAGAGGAGGGAGGCAGGGAGAGGTGGGAGATGTCAGTTTGAGAGGCTGCAATGCCCTTTGGTTTCCCTGCACTCTGGGCATGCCAACGAACGAGGAGCCTTCCCAGAGGAGACTTGTCTCCACACTAATGAAGATGTGACAGACCTCCACTCTGTGACTTGCAGAGTATAAGACAGAGGAGGATGGGAAATGAGGAAGAAGATAGTGACAGCTCATATAAAATGAAAGACGCTGAAAAGGTGAAAGGCCTTCAAAAAGACTGAGACCATGTCAGAGTCAAAACTTATTAGATTGATATGTGACACATATTTAAAGGGTGTTTTTAAATGGGTGGATATGTTAGAAAAACTTGCTTGGAGACTTAAAATCATGTAAAGATTATCCATGGCTCAGAGACAAACTAAAGATAAGAATTACAGGGACTCACCAGAGAGCTGGTGTAGCTGGGATCAGATGTGTCATCCTGTAGGTAGCGCGACAGGCCAAAGTCCGATACTTTACACACCAAGTTGCTGTTGACTAGAATGTTTCGAGCTGCCAGGTCACGATGAACGTAATTCATTTCAGAGAGATATTTCATCCCTGCTGAGATCCCACGCATCATACCCACCAACTGGATCACTGTGAACTGCCCATCGTTTTGCTGGAGGACAGGCAAAAAAGCAAATAAAAAAATGGTTATTTAGATGTTATCTCTGCCATAATTATCATTAATTAGCATAGCTGCAGGGATATCGACATTAAAGCAAATAGTAACAGAAATGCTTCACTGGTAATGAACAAATTGAGATGATTCTTGACTGAATCATAGTTGCCATGTTGAGCCAAATTTTTAGATTTGGTATAATTTTCAGCCTTCTTCTATTTAGATAAATAAACACAATAATTTATACATGCTATCGACAGATGTAATATTAAGTTAATATAAAGTCTTTTCAAATTTATCTGGTGTAAGGGCTGCTCATTGAGGCGTGCACTTGGAAAATAATTGGACAAGATATGCTATTAGACCAATCTCTACAATAAAAGACACATTTTGAGAAGGCTGTTCGGTTTGCAATTATATTAGAATTTATTTATCTTGGTTATACTTTGTAAAATTAAAATGCCAACTTCTTTTCTTGCAAGTGTAATCCTTTCTATGTCCAGAGGATAAGTAGACTTCCATTTGATTGCAAAATGAATCCCAAAAGCTAATATTACTCATTGTAGCTGTAAGAGCATTGTTGCCTTGTGGCATGCTGGCATCCATCTCACTAACATCCACACATGGTGCCCCTACCCCTGTGTGAATGCTCTCAAGAGCAAGCTTTGAACCCTTGAAACACAGTAACAAATAAGAGGGTAAGAGAGATCGATAGAAACACAAGTCGGATGTGGCGGTTAGCAAAGCCAACTTCAAAGAGCCCATTTAAACCCACCCTAGATCAAAGTGGAATAGAACTGCAATCCAAGAGATTGAAGGAGAAAAAAAAAGCAAGCTGAATATTGATTAAGCTGTATGTCCGCTCAATCCTGACTGCATAAGAAAGAATGAAATGTCCATTAATAGCTCTGGGTATTAATAGAGAAGTTAAAGGGCTGATAAGTCCAGCTAGTGCAGAAAATTTCAAATTAGGAATGATTGAAATCATGTTCATTGTCAGTGAGTAAATTCTCAGCTGGTACTGGATAGATTAAGAAGGCTCATTCCAATTTGTATTAGGAATAATTCTAACAGTCTATTCCTTTAATCATTTAAGGATTTACTTCTGATTAGCTTCTCTATGCTATTATGCTAAGTTTCTATTTAATTCCCACACATTGTGCAAGTTAGTTGCACAGAAATCACTCACCCTGAGGAAAGAGTCAAGGGCACCATTCTCCATAAACTCTGTCAGGATCATGACTGGACGGCTCTTTGTGACTACACCCTCCAGACGTATTATGTTTGGATGGTCAAACTGGCCCATGATTGATGCCTCAGACAGGAAGTCTCGCCTCTGTTTCTCCACATAGCCAGCCTTCAGGGTCTTGATGGCGACATAGATCTCCCTCTTACCTGGAAGCTTCAAACGGCCCTTATATACTTCTCCAAATTCACCTGGGTGGAAACAGAGTACAGTGGCTTTTCTGTCAAAACCAATAACCAATCTACTTTATCAGATCTAAATCTCACTATTTGTCAAATGCAAGAAAGATGAGCTGAACCTAAAGTGCCAGTGTAGCTCTTAATGATGTCTATATCAAGCATGCTGAGTGTTGTCCTATGCTCAGCTATTGTTGTTCTGCTGGTGATATTTTAACAGTGTGGCTCCACACACTCACAGTAGTCATCTATCTATAAAGACTGCCAAGTGCATTCATATTCCCTAATCAAAGAATAACAGCCAAGCACTATCTGGTAAATATCTGGAACCCGTTTGATTAATTATCACCACCTTGGTGTCCTGCAGAGACACCACACAGTGAAATCAACAAAAACGGAAATCTTTAATTAGTTTGACCCTTGGATCTTTTAACCCTACCCCATCTCTGGCATTTTCTCACATCTATTTTTCTGATTAGGTCAGGGTCCAAGAGCTTTTCCAGACATAGTCACACTGCTGCCATTTCTAAGCATAAAAACAGTATGTGCATCTGGTTGCAAAAAGGCTATTTCCTGTCACGAGGAAAGGCACATGTTCAAGACATATGGACCTACTGAGAAGATGCTATTTTAGTTACCTCAAAGCTCTTAATTACCTGTTTATGGATTTTAATAGATATTTTAAAATTCATTCTGAAACAAGGACAGACACAAGATGTGTGTGCCAATTTTGCAATGTAAAGTTAATGAAAAGGCTTAATGCAAGGTAGAACATGTTCAGAAAAACCAATGAAGTAGGATCCAAAAACAGGGGCATACAGGGAGTAAGATGAAAGGCTTGAGTTATTTCTAATACCTTTGGGTCCCTGGGTAGCTGCCCTATATACTGCTGGTGTACTTGACATGTTCCCATCTCATGTCGTTGCCAAAAGGGTTTGACTTTATGACCTTGAGCAGACTTAGCCTAAACTTAATTGCACACAGATGCATACATACTACATAGAAATGTACACACACGAAAACAGGAAAATGCACATTTATCTTGTAAACACAAACACACACATATACACAGATTGCTGCATGTCACATATCCACCATACCTGCACCAATGACCTCCTCTATCTTGACGGTGGAGACGTCGATTTCCTTGGCAAATTCTCGCACTGCTTCATTGGGGTCCTCGTAGGTGAAGGGGTCAATGTAGATTTTCATTCCCGGAGAGCCTGAGAAGTGGGTCGGGCAGCCCAGTGGGGAGGGGCAGTTAGACATGTCGGCTCGCAAAGAGAGTTCTAGAACAACCAAAGTGCTCAATGAGCTTTCCAGAAAAGGATTTTAATCGTTTTGTGTTGGGTCATATCTTAGGTGAACAGCTGCCTACTGAAATCATCTGCAACAACAGTGTAACGGCACAGTGACACAGTGCTACTTAGAGTCACTACAGGCTCTTAAAAAAGGTAAATGGTGCAGATTCTATTTGTGCTGTGGTTCTTTTCAGATATTGACCAGAGCATGACAAATGCAAATGAAAACTTATGTATTTTACATGCACTTAAGTGGCAGATTACAGAAACAGCATCAGCTGCATGTATAGACAGGCATTTTGATTTTATTATTTGAAACCACACTGTGGGAAAGAAAAACAGAGCAAAAGATTAAGGTACAGAGGGAGAGATTTGGATAGAAAGAAAGTATAAATGTCGACAGATTTTTTTTTACCCCTTTATCCCTGACCCTAGCAGTGTCTGCTCTTTGGCTGGGGGAGAACCAATTTTCCTTCAGCCTATTGCTATAGGAGCTCATAAAGAGATAAGGCCACAGTGATATCAACAAGCTTTTTATGCAAGTCTGCAATAGGCAAGCTCAGTTCACAGACTAGAGATGTCACGGAACAGAGGACAGATTTTCTGTGTCGATGGGTTGGGTGGTGGAAAAACACTTGTAAACAAATTAAATATGCTGACACAATATGGGCAGCAAGCAGCCAGACATCAGATCATCATCTGTACAGTGACATCGAAGGGCAGCTCCCTTTTTCAGAGCTGTTTAATCCAAACTGTGGCAGTAACAATTTGAATGCACCCATCTCCATCAAGTCAGTTTTGTGAGTCATTTGCATAAGCTAGACAGAATAAGGGAAGAGTCCCATGAGACAGAGCAAAGATAGATTTTAGCCTTGAGATCAAAAGGCCTCACCTTGCTCTTGACTAGAAGCTGATTCTAGTTACCACACTAATTGCCTTGAACCCTGTTTGGGTGAGCATAATTGATAATTAGATATTCCAAACACACTGATTTCAAGGTAACCCACCGCAGACTTTAAAGCTTTGCCTTCCACACAGTATTTAAGTTTACAAATGTTGCCTGCATAGGCAAGACTTAACATCTCAGTGGGGTGTATGCAGAGCAAAAAGCACATGGGAACATGTATTCAGAATTTCTCTCATGTGCACATGCCTCCAAATAAATGCACACCCATTACTTTCTACTTCACAGTCCAGAGTCTACTCCATGTATAATTTAAAACACAAACAGTTTATTTCTCTCTCTCCCTGTGGCACAGCCCTGGTTAACTGGACACATCTTTTCTGGCCACTCGATAATAAATAAATAAATAAATACATTTTAAAAAGACTCCCACTTTAATATTTTATATACCCTTCATCTAAGTGTATCAAGCAAATGTATCTGAATGTCATTTCTATATTTAACCAACAAATAAAACCACTCTTGGGAGAGGATGAACAGCTGCCACAATGACTCATACTTAACAAACTAAACTATAATTTTATACTTTTCTTAAAAAAGTAGGTCAGATATGATGCTGGAATATGAAAATTGATGAATGTATTATTTTTTTTGTATTTGTATAACATGATTATTTAGGGCACTCATATAGTTAAAAATATCATCTCTTGTTGGAAAACTGTTTTCTGAACTTTGTATGCTACACACATGGCTACACAAAATTAGTCAGGTCAGATGGATGTAACGCTGTTACTGTTTTGTTTAAGTAAAAATCTACTGCACAGTCCTTAACCATGTTATTTCCAGCAGTGTCCATCACTGACATTACTATCTGCTCTGCTTTTTTACTGAGTGGCTCTAATGTATCCACAAATCAACCACAGAGTAATGCTTACTCTGATCTATTACTGCCATGGGAAAAATCTAATTACTGGTCTAACTAAACAAAATTTACATATGGACTTAAGACAGACAGTAACATAAATGAAAGAAATACTGACACCATAAAAGCTTTTCCTTTTGAATTAAGGGGCCTCTTTCATACATCAGCCTTTCAGCGAAGGAACATGATTTTGTCTCGTTTATATTACCTGACAATGCTTGTAATATCGAAGCTTCTGTTCTGTATTATCATATATATGTATACATATATATATATATATGTATATATATATATATATATATATATATATATATATATATATATATATATATATATATATATATATATATATATTTAAACATTTTTAAAAGCAAGTGTTCAAATCAGCAAATGCAAGGATTCATTCTGTAGCATCTTATATATATATATATATATATATATATATATATATATATATATATATATATATATATATATATATATATATATATATATATATATGTAATTAAACACACTGAGGAATCAACATCTACATCTGTTTATTGAATTCATTCACATTTCATTTCATGTCGGTTTAACATGCAGACTAATCTGTTATGTGGCTCTGTGTATAATGAGTTGAGATTCATTTCTAAACTAATTATCTGTCATTTTATGTCAGAAAATCCTTTGTCTGACACAGTGTGGTCCATTAGTATGGAAATCACAGAGGTCTAACTTTTGTACTGGGTTAAAAATCATGCTGTTATTCACTGTGCATATTCTGTTTATAAGTTATCAGATCAATAATCATGTCTCAACATTTAGGATATTAAAAAAAATCATACTATGAAAAAGTAAAATGATGAAGAGCAATTTCACAACAATCTATAAATGCTTACCCCTTGTGTTTATGCTCAAGAACTCAATGCATAAATGTAGTATGCAGCAGTAGGAAAACAAAAATAAATAAGGAAAAAATAAATGTATTTTGGGGGTCTAACCATAACTAACTCTTTTAAATGGGTTTTTCATTCCATTCTTATTAAGTGTAAGCACCAGATGCTAAAGCACAAACAACATCTGCAACAAGACAACAAGCATGGTTTAAAGATTAGTAATTTAAAATGTGTGTAGTCATATGCTGCAAAGCATTAGGGCATAAAGGAAAAATTATTACTTAGTTATTATGTATGTTAATGAACTCATCCATCAAAGCAAACAGAACCACTCAGAACATTTTCTGGATCAAAGGAATGAGGTTTGAACACTGGCCGTACTGGTGACGCAATAGAAAAATAGAACAAACAAATATAACCCTTGGCTCAGATGGATGTGATGTACCTTGTGTGTGTGTGTTCGTGTGTGTGTTCCAGTCCGCTGGCTATCATATCACACCTGGGTTAGATGTCATGTCAAAGGTCTGACATCAAAATAATGGCTATTCAGTTGCACCACTGATTTCACATTTTTCCTGCAGCTGGATCCCTCTTGAGAAAGACTGAAAGTGAGCATGCATCACGGAACGTGTGTGGCAACATCTGGAGCAGCAGGCAGCTTGGTGAAAGATGGCAACGTTGCTTTGGAGGTTCAGCCAAAACAGTTGGCTGAGTGGCTCTATTTTATTGTTGCACTGAATACTGTCATTACAAAACTGTCAGTCAAATCTTGAGAGAATAGAAGAAAACAATGCATGACTGGGTGAGGAGAAAACGCACCGAGTGTTGGAATTCTGTTTGTTGAAGAACGAAAGCTATGAATAGGATGCCCTTATCTATTTTTTTGCTTCATCTCCTCTTCAATTTGCTTATGTAGCAATTGCAATGGCAAGAAGCTCTGATCTTCTATTTTCATGACTTCTGTTAATGGCAATAGGCTCTCCTAAATATAGCTGCTTCTCTTACTGGATGACCACACCAGCTTTAATGAGCTCGAAGCTGCCATTCCTGTAGCCGTGACACAAAGTTCCTTGAAATTTTGTTGAAACACTTTGCTGTGTCAGGCTCAACAAAACTCAATCCCCTTGAGTGAGCCCCTTCTCAGACTGCTAGGTTGGCAGTATGTAGGCCTTTCATTTGAGGTACAAAGCCTGTACACATTCTTTTGTGTGCATGTGTGTGACTGAGTGTGCCTGAGATTATATGTGTGTCCCTCCAGGCTTCTTCCCCTCATCAGTCGATGCCCGGAAAGTGGTTAAAAATGACTCAATCACAGCTATCACACAAGTCCAAAGAGATGCCAGTCAATTTGACAGTATACAGGAAGGGAAATGTCATTTACAGTGCACTCATAGGCACTTACCTGCCAGTAATTTCCTTTTTACCTTACTTCCACCTCATTAATTCAGTGTATACGTGCATGTGTTGCAATGCAAAAGACATAACAGCAAGAGAGCAGGCAAAAAAACCTGAAAATGATGTTTACATCTGAAAGAAATACACAAAAGCACTAAGAGAGTGTGTATCTCCACTTAAGTCCCACAGTCCATTATGTTTGATTTTGTTCAATCTGGCTCTGAATCAAAACAATCAGAATAAAAAAAAACTATTACAAGTACTAACTGATGGTTTCTAATCTTTGTTGCACAATAATTTACTTTTCAGGTTTAGCACAAAAAATTAATGGTACTAAATTTTAAATGAGTTTGACACAAGATTACCTAAAGTAGCACATAGGTGCAAACTCTGTGCACCACACAGGTACACAGAGTATACGTATGTCAAGCAATTCTGATGCAAATGAACAATAATACACATTATAGGCCTTAGAACTGACCACTACTGTAGCATGTGGACTCACCTCTTCCTGTGCTGTAATGTTGCAGCTTGTCACTGTACACAGCCTCCTTGGTGTATGCTCTTTTCCTAAGAGAGAGGTGAATATTGGGAGAGACTGTAAGATTTGACAGGATAAAAGGAAGGATAAATAAGGTCTTATTCATGTTCATGATTTTCTGTATGACCTGAAAATGATGCTGATGAAACTGAATCAGTTGCAGCGGTTTAGCAATGGCAAATGAAGTTTATGAAAATGAGCTGATTTTTAATTAGACCTTGATAGAATCTCTCCTTTTCATCTGTCTCCTCTGCTTCAGCATCAAAAGCGCCTGGCCCATTTGATGAACACTTTACTTGCTCAAACTTGCACATTCTACTGCAGAAAATTTGACTTTCATATATCTAAAATGGAGCAAGACAGGAATGTGACAATGTGACAAATTGCTAGAAAATGAGATTGGCTTAACAGGGCAAAGTAGGAGTTGTCATGTTCTCCATGGAATATAATATTCAATTAAATATCTGACATCTTAGCTTTCCTTTCTGTCACATCTATTGCTTTATTTTTAAATATAATTTTAGGGCTTTTTTTTATATAAAACCTATTTTTACATATTAGAATAGTGCAGAGGAATAAGAGCAACATGTGAAACAGGAGAATTTTGACTGAATAAGAGATGAAAAAAAGCTTCAGGGTCCACAGAATGCAGATGTCTTTTGTGTTATGTTTTGGATTAAACCTGCATTGTCAGAAAAGGGTGACACAACTTGTCTTTTGATTTGTGATCTTGCTGAGCCAGACAGCGCAGAGAGAGTCCAGCTTCTTCTCCTTTGTGTTCAGTCATTGGGGGATGGAATGCACAACTATGTGTTGGCATTTACTTCAGCCATTTACAGTTATTTTGAGTTGCTGAGTCTGGGATATACGCAGTGACAATGCACCTGCTAAACCATGTCACATTGTGTGTTAATTTAACAGGGAGTAGAATCACCAACACTGTAAACACATTTTAAGAAGATCTTTACAACAATTCAATGAAAGACCCAAACCTTTCTCATTGCATTTTTCAAATCTCCCACAAAACATACAATTTCAAGGGTTCAGGATGTGAGCTCAGAGAAGGGTTTGTCAACTCCTGTCCTTGCTCTGGAGTTTTTAGTTTTTTCTCTGCCTTAACACAACCATTCAAATGAAGCAGATCTCATCAGCACCTTGTACTCAGGTTCTGCACAAGCCTGTTAATGACTCGTTAATTTAGGCCAAGTAAGTGCAAGCAGGGAAAATTTAGTTCTTTATTAAAATTTGTCCCACATAATAAATGATCATGCAGAGTATGAGTAAGGGTTAGGCTACCATGCGACTTGCATTCCACTACCTACTAAACATATGGATAAATGTGTGCACAAATTAGTGAATGTGGCTTGTAGTGCAAAGCCCTTTAAGTGATCAATAAGAGTAAAAACACAGGTCATAAATGTGGTCCTCCTAATTTTCTGTATGTAGTGTCTGCAATTCTGACTCAAATTCACCACACACTTATAATGTCTGGTCCCAAAGGAGGAAGATGGCTACAGTCAAAATGTAAGACTCAAAGCTTCATAACAGGAATATTCAGTCTAGCTGTTGACATCATGTTAATGCACTAATCTTTTTAGGGTGTTTTGGACATAAATGCAACACAGGCTGGAATCAAAATCTGGACTCAAGCATGCAGGGCTACTTTGTGGGTGCATGATGTTAACATTTGTGGCAACTGCTATAGTGACTAGAAATACCCTGAAAGTACAATGTTAGCAGTGGGAGACATCTGTAGCTACTTCGTTCTTGAGGAAAATAAGCTGAGAGTATGAAAATATGCTTAATTATTTATTTTCACAGGGACAATTGCAGCAATGAAGTGACTAACTAAACAGTATGTATCACAACAGACAAGAGAAAAAAAATCTGCCTACCTGCTGCATACAATTGAGATGGCAATAAGGGAAACAATGAAGACCACTCCGGCTGCTGCTGACCCCGCAATCAGAGGAAGCTGTTCCCTCAGCTCAGACTTAAAGTCATCTGGGTTCAAAGAGGAAACAAAGGCATACTTTCATTTGGAAATTTGTAGGAGTGCAGAATGTGAATTTTGTGAGTAGGTGCAGAAAAGCAAGAGGGAAGCAGAGTGGTTATACTGACTGCATAGATGGGTTAAGAAAACACACTGATCTCTCTGAGTGAAATCCTGTGATTGTTTTCAAGACAAGCAAACATTTGTTTAATTAATCATAGAAGAGACTGGGGAAAGGTGAGATATTTGTTGGAAACAACAAGTGAACACAGAAATGCACCTTGAAATATATTTTTTACGGTGTTATCAGAAAGTCATCCACTGTCAATCACACATATGGCCCAAACATGTTTAATTTTTCCAGGGCAGACAGAGGACTACCTGTCTGAAATTGCTACACAGCTAAATCCTGAGTTTTTTTGTGTTCCTATCTTTCTGTGACTTTGGCACCAACGAACACTGTAGGTTAAAAGCGTTGCACGATTTAGGATGCTGCAGGCAAATCAGCAGCTTCTAAATCCAATCCCCCGTGCAGAGAGGACCTATTGGATTAAAGTGATAACGCAAAAACTAATGCTTCTTCAGAGCAGTGTTAAAGCTGCAGTATATGAGATATATGAGGAAACTCAGTGTGACAGGAATTCCTCAGTCTTTTAACTTGCACATTTATCAAGAATGTTTCAAGCAAACAGTGAAAATGCCGCTTCAACCACTTGAGCTTCCAGTCAGTTTTCAGTTACCTTTTGATGGATATTAGTTGTGAAAGGTTGTATAAATCTGTCCTTTGCCCGTATTGAAAGGGCGACTTCCCTTGTCAGTTTGAAATCACACAACTGCTTCTTTCTGCAATAAATAGGCTTCTATTATTATCAGTTAGTTCTTAAAGTGTCAGTCTGTTAGAGAACTGCAGACTTGTAACATCATCTGATAGACTTCTGTTACATCATTCTTGTCAATCAGAAGTGACAAGAATGCTTTGATTCAGAGTATGTTTGAGAGCCCAAAGGTGTATGAACATGTGCCACCAGGAAAACAAGGAGGATTGTACATTTTAAAGAAAGGACAGAGGGAAAGGCTGGTGACATGTTGTCTTTATGAGGTAATGAAGCAGAGGGAGAAAAGACTGGTAAAAGGGGCAGGAGGTGGAGGTGTGGGTGTTATTGTCGACTGTCCTCTAGTCTGTCGCTAATTGCCTTGACGAATGTCGTGCTATGGCAACCTGCCAAAGAATGAGCTGTAAACAGTGTGAGCGAGCGTGAAGTATGTGCATGAATGTGCGTGTGTGCACGTGTATGGGTTCATATGTATACCTGTTTGAGGAAATGATCGTTTGTGATCATGAGGGAGAGCAAAGGGGGCCATGACTGTGCCACCACATCTGCTCTGCTCAGGTAAATAGCCAAAATGATCACCTTCATCATTATTATCATCCCTCCATCCTGCCCTCCCTCAAGATCATCACTATGTCATACACTCTTATCATCTTTATTAGGAATGATACAAGGTGGAAATGCCAATGCTGTCTATGACATGTTATGAACAATGGCCACACAGACATCAGATGAGTAGTCATCTGCAGTGTTAGAAACATTCAGTCAAAGGTTTAATCCATCCAGAGTGAACCCTCCTGTGTTGGTTGTAGCACCAAATTCCACTGCCTGAAATGACTATGAAGCAGTAATGTGTCACCCTCACTAACACGCTGCACATACACCTCCTTGTGCATGCAGTGCACTAATGAACATAGTTCCACATCCTTGCCAGTTTACCAGGTGTTGCAGCCCCTCTTCATCCACTTCCCTCGCCAACAGCCCCCTGCCACCCGCGAAAAAAAAAAAAAAAAAAGAAGAAAAAAAAAAAAAAGAATCTCATCAACTACTAATCACAGCTATGTATTCTGGGATGGCTCTCCAGCAACAGAAGGGCTGGGTGAAAAACCAATTAGCTAAGCATTTTGGATCAAGCACAGTTAGTTGCACAAACAAAAGACACTCAGCGTTCTACATATTCAAAGCACCCACACACACACACTCAAACCTGACCGTGAAGGAAATTAATTTTGCTGTAGAAATTGAAGTGCAATCAAATATTGCATCTCTCCTCTATCTCCCCTACCAAAAATAATGCAACAACAAACACAAAGAGGCACACGAGTGTTTAAAAGAGGCGGGTGCATGTATGTGTGTGAAAGAAGAAAAAAAAAACAAGACAGAGAAGAACAGAGAGAGGCAGGGAGAGAGAAAGAGAGCTGTTTCCCCTGGCTCTGCGATCCTTACCATCTGTGAGGGTTTGGAAGCACATCTTGCTGCTGTACTTGCCAAAGCCAGCCACAGTCCGTGCCCGCACCTGTACCACGTAGACCGTACCCGGCCTGAGGGCCTCCACACGTGCTGTATTAGTTTGGCTGCGCAGGATGGTTGAGTTGATCTCAGCATGGTCCTGGAAGGAGCAGGGAAAACAGGCATCACTCACTGTGAAGATGTCATGAGGAAAATATTAAAGCCCATGAATATGATAATTCTTGAACAGCAAAATAATAAAAAAAAACATTCACACAAATACTGCTAGAATAGTCTGGGGGAAGCTGGTTGAATTTGGAGGAAATCAGCTAAAGCTGAGTATTTTAAATGTTATAAACCATATATGAAGGGAGGGCAGTGTATATATAATTAACCGATGTCCCATCAAGTGAGGTTCATCAGATCTATCGCAGTAGACAAAGAATACAAATGACACATACTGAACAGTAAAGTAGTGAAGTTCTCCAAAAACATGTGTTTTTTTCAGGCAGATTTGAACAGTTAGTAGTTATATGTTCCCTAATTTCAAATAACAGCTCTGCCAATTTGAACTTAAACTGCATAAAGCAAAATGCTGAGTAAAATGCATAAAAGCACACCACTCAGATAAAAGTGCCTCCAATTCATGCAATAACACACATACACAATGTGGTAATTAAAGGCAATCAGTTCTGTGATTTACAAAGAGAAATCGTTGCTTCTGTGGAAAAAAAAACAAACAAAAAAAAAAAAACCAGCATGTGTAGTTGTGTCTTTAGATGTGCTTTATGAGGTAGTTTAATTACTGCAAGCAGTTTGAACATTACATCTTCTTGTGTCATCTAAAGTATGCTGCTTTTTTAAAACAGCAGTAGACAAGTTCCACCTTCAGGAAGCTTTTATTTATTTATTTATTTATTTATTAAAGGGAATGCTTAAAGAATTCTTTGTAAAGACATAATTTGTTGCAGCATTCTATCTAGCTTTTATAAATTTCTTTTTAAAAATCAGTGAGGATTCTCTCAAGTTTATGCTCATGTATTATTGCATACATATAAAGTATATAATGATTTACTACAAACTCTTTGTTATCTGAACGATGCTTCTCTTTCCAGGCACAACAGAACCAGCCAGTCCGTTGCAGTGTAGACGAGCTAGAAGGCAGAAGATCTGCTATAGGGGATCAGTAATGACTTACTAGTAAGGACTGTCACCTATCCATAACACAGAGTGAATACGACAGCTGGAAAATAATACTGCACCTACACTACACCCACCACTGCAGGCCGCTGATAGCTAGATGCTGACAAACTCGATACAGAGCAGTTAAGAGTGAAGGGGCCGATTTCTTTGTGCTGCTAAGGCAAAGTAAATAAAGAAGGTGTTTTTTTTAAGCTTGGTAAAAATGATCATTGCTGATCCAGTACATCTTTTGATACATGCTTGCGTGTTCTGATGAGTAAAACAAAAATCTGTGTTGACAGAAAAGTGGAAAGGAAAAAAGTGGGCAAAGAAGAAGGAAGAGGGAGGGAGGAGGGGGATGGAAGATGGCAGGAAACGATAAGAAACTCAAGGCAGAGGCAGCCCACACTGAAATCATTATCCAATCTGATTGGTGTAATTGAATCATTCCGGTTGCTCCGTCATTGAGCAGACGAAGTAAACACAGCTATGAAATCTGCCCCCCCCCCAACCACACACACACACTCATCATGATGTGTACAATCACATTAACTCTTATTGGACACTCTGAGCTTGATGAAGACAAATGTTTGGACTTGGAAAGCATCACACCAACAGGCTTTTGTTCTGTCTGCAAGAGGAAAGTGATATTTATAAACGAAATACTGGATGTAACTGGTTTAGAGAGAGTTTAACCATTCCAAAGTCTTTTTGTTTCTCTATAAGAAAAAAAAAACTGCATACTGATGAAACTTGACATATGAGCAACAGCTTGTGTGTTGGAAAGAGGTGCAGAACACAAGAAACCCCTTGAGAGACTGGAACCACAGTCACCTTATTCATATGATCTGAGCCACAGTTGAATGCACATAGATCACTTGGGGTCAAGATTTGCCTATTCCTGCTATTTTCTATCTTATAACCACACCCCCATCTGTTGTATTTGAATGGAGGACAGGTGAGCAGACAGATGGCAAACCGCCAATGGGTGAGCATCCCCTGGGGTGGGGGGTGGGGGTGGGGGGGCTAACTCAGACTGGTCCGTTCATGCTGCCTGTCAAATGGGGATTATGTGACACATACACACACACACACACACACACACACACACACACACACACACATCTGCCATTTAAAATGAGCTGGCATTCAGCACTCCAGCAGGTTAGGGGATAGCCAATAAAAGGACAAGCCAGGAGGGACCTCCAGCTATGAGAGGTCCTCTCCTGCTGCCAGTCAAATGGGGATTAGGACAACCACACCCCAACTTACTAAATCAAGACAGAGTTGCAGGTGGGAAGGCAGATGGTGGAACAGCCAATCAAAAGCAATGCCAGGGGTGACAGACAGGAAGCACTATAGGGAGTTTGGTCTCTGTAGCATTTAACCAAATCAGAGAGACAAACTTGGCAAGAAGGTTTGTTGTGGTGAATATTATTGATTAGATTTTCAAGTTTCTCCCCAAATTCTGACTGGTGATCAAGCAAGTTTATAGTGTTTACATTCAGGTCATGTCAAACTATGAATAATATGTTTTATCATTTCCCTCTGTTTATTATATCCATGCTGTGCATGTCAAAGGTCTGTAAAGCTATAAATTCCACGACAAAATGAATTATTTGTTCCCTCAAAAGACACAGCTCCTGAACCGGTCCTAAAAGGTCTTCCTTGTACAGAGCTACGTTTATTTATTCTTTTATTTAACATGATCTTGAAACTGCTTGTCTAACAGCTGCCACTTGGCTACTTTAGCATGCTAGAATAGACCTTTGAAGAAGGAGGTAGAGAAATGGAATTAAGTGTTTCAGACACAAAGTGACAAGAGATGAAGCAGCAGGTAACACTTTGACTTTTTTAAACAATAAAGCATAAAAAAAATAAATAATATACAAAGAGATTTAAAACTTGACACGATATTTATTCTCTCATAAATAACTAGACTTTAATATATGGGTGGCTACTTGGACTTAGACCTACAGTTAGTTATTCAACTGAAGGTATTTGGGCAATTATTTTTTAGACTTATTCTGTAAACAAAAATAATGTCGCTGCTCATGCCTACAGCCATTTAAGTAATTCCCAGCTAGAGGATATGAAACTATCTGGTGTCATTTTAAAAATCATTACTTTTCTGAAAAGGTCTTTTTTTTTTTTACTCTTACAGGTTTTATTTTATTCATTTTTGATTGTTTTATTTGATTTTACAGACAAAGCCCCATTCCCAGATAACCTGGGGAGTTTTCTAACAAAAACTTAAAATCTGTTATTAATTTATTTGTTTGTACAAAACAAAAAAAAAATCTATTTTTTATTGGACATAATAATTTCATAGAAATATCAATGCTAATCTAAAAATGTTTATGCCAGCAACACTCCAGAAATGCTGAGAAAGACTTTGTAACTACTTTATTCACTTCAGCTGTTTGCAAACTGAGGATAATTTTCTTTGCAGCTTTAGATGAATTGTGTCATTTGCTTTAGAAAGCAGACATACAATAAAAATATTAAGATTGTTATCAGATTGACTTTTCAAAGTGTTAGTAATACACCTGTAGTTTGCTGGAATTCACCTGTTAAATTTTCAACCTGCTATTGCAATATTTAATGCTTTCCCATTTGCTGCCAAGGGGACTGTTTTTTCCCCTTGTTTTTTTCTCCCATTTCCTCATTTATTTTCTTATTCTTACTAATTCATTTTTTTTATTTGGTGTATGCATGTGCAAATTTGTCAAATTTCGTTTAATTAACTGTTGATAGGTTCACTATGTTAAACAGTATGTTATTTAAGACTGCACTATTATATGGCACCCTGAACAACAAAATTAAGCTTCACTTCACTTCCTTTTACTTCACTTGAATGTGTGTGTATGTGTGTGTGTGTGTGATGTTGTGTGCCTGTTTTTCAAAAATGCCAACCACCCAAAATGGACAGCATGGCCACTTGGCATAAAGACAAACATGGTGGGATACCATGTGTCCTCTTCACAGGCTCACACACTTGCACGCATGCAAATAACAGGCACACACGACGGCAAATTTTGTAGAGGGAGGGAACAGATGAAAATACTGTACTACTATGTTTGAAAGGTAAAAATAAATTCTAATGTGACAATCTTACAGCACAGTAGAAAAAAAAGAACAAGAGCAAAATCTAATTCCCTTAATTTAACCAAAGTCTGGGGGGAGGAAGAAAAGATTTTTTTTTCTTTCTGCGGGTCTGTGAAAAGACCTCCCATTGAGATTTTTTTCTTGTATTGCATGACTTTGTGAATATACCTGGAGACTGACTGACTGTATGAGTGAGAAGACAAACAAAGAGAAGAACTGTGGATACCCTTGCTGGGGGAATGAGGGAGCAGTACAAAAGTCTCAATTTTTCATATGTTCCTTTCAATATCAAAACTCGGTGCCACAACATGTGTCTAAAAAAGTGTTGAAGTTGCGTCTTGGTGGACAGGAAGAAAAGAAAAGAGTGATAAATACAAAAATCGGATCTCTCATTTGAGACGTTGCTAAGTGTATGTGCAAAGCGCAAGGGAGGTTTTAGAGTGCCAAAAGTGCAGATGGTGTTCAATCAATATGTTGCAGATCATGGTAACGTGCTGTAAAACTCGTATTTCCTATTGAATTTTTCACGCTGTGGTATGACTTTACCACTGTTATCCAGAATGGACACACCTGCACGGCTGCTGACACTCACACACAAACACTAGCACAGACTAACACACATATGCACACAGTGACGGCAACAGAGCTATCAGGAATCAGAGTCGGTGGCTGCTCTGCTCCAGGCTTAATGGAGGGCCTGACCTTCGCTATGCGGAGTTATTTCCACCTTCCCCAAATTTTCAGGAAAGCTGATGAAAAAAGGGTATGAGAAAAATGGAGCGAAGGAGAGCATGAGATTCTACTTTTCTCTGCAAACCTTTAACTCATTTAATCTTGCTTCCCCATTTAAATGGGTCCTGGGAACGCTTACTCTGAATAAGAAAGTAGGTTGAAGGAGGAGAGAAGCCTGCTGAGTGAACTTCCTTCAGTATTCAGCACGGATTTCAGGTGAACTTGCCAAAACGCAGTTGTCTTCAAACATTACTCTCTCTTTGTAGATGTACTATTGGGACATTGTTTTATATTTTTGACGCATTATTATAACGCAGTGTCAGATAGTCAATATCATATTTTTAATGTATACAGTGTAGTTTGCAAATATATATATATATATTTCTTCAGTTTTTTTTCTGAGCAGCAATGATAAAAGAAATAAAGAAATAAATAATAAAACATACAATGTCAAAACAGAAATAAAATGTCTGTTTTGAAACATTTAAGAAGAATTACACTTGAGTCAGATACTACAGAACTATGGCAAAGTTGTGGTTGAAATAGCAGATATTTATTTATGATTAAACATGGTGTAACAATGACAATGCCTGAGAAGCTGTCTTTGTAAATGGGTGTATGAGGCTTTGTGTGCGATGGAGTGCAGTAAGGCAGCTCTCTGATGTGTTTAGGACAAGCTGACTGTATGCTTAAACAATCAACTCAAGAGCAGAAAACAGTGTGACTCTCAGATTAATCCAAACATCAGTTAGAAGCATAAGTAAATTGCATCCATTCAGAGGTGCTTAAATCCCTCATAATTAGCCGTTACTTATCCAGATGGGCCGAAGTTTCAGAATAGCTGTTATCTAAATGCTGTCTACTGTGTTCGATGTCTCAGTTGTGGAAATAAAGACCCAGTTGATGAAAAGTTACAATGCTATCTTATTGTCACTTTTACGATACTTAGCTCTCTCCTGTAAGTGGAAGACCATTTTTACACAGTGTTGTCTGCATTTTGACCATAATTTCACATATTACCTATGGGGTAGTCGCTTAAAAAAAGGAATATCAAACTAGAATATTTTGACATAGAATATATTTGACCCAAACCGAATCTCATTCTAAACGTCTTTGATTGAAGTGACAGCTAGTTAGATGGATTTTTTACATTTTTATCCAGTGTCCTACTGATCTTTTCTGCAACATTGACAGCTGTGACACTTTCTCTCAGTTTCTTAGTACACAGGCATAATTGCGCCTGAAATGCAGTGAGCTGTGTGTGGTCAGCAACATCTATTCATCTGTGATTAAAGCAAGTCTCTGATCCTCTTAGTCTGTTAATGGTTTCCTCTGTGCTATTTTCCAGCTGTAAAACTTGCAATATGACATTAATGTGTGACCAGTTCCCACATAGGTTCCTAAAATCACTTTCCTGAACCAATACCAGTGGGCCAGATGTCTTACTGATTTGTGCTGACTCCACTTCCTTACCTTGAAGGCGAGCAAACAGGTGAGTCTGAAGATTTGTTGTAAAGTAAGAAACAACCTTTTCTTTGTTTGTTCCTTTACCCTATAAGATCTCTAATATGTCTAAAAGTTTGATATGTTCTGTGTCTGGTATAAAACTGGTGAATATATGTATGATAAATAAATCTATGTAGGAAGAGAGAGAGAGAGAGAAAGAGAACATGCAATACACTATGCAGATGAAAATAAAATTTATTCAGTTTGACAGGCAGAGTCAGAAACATTCTTTTAAAGGCCACATTATCACTTTTTTGGTAGTTCAAATGTTTCACATCTTTGGGACCCTTTAAGCATTCAAGTAATCAATGAAGAGCTGGAACAACTGACCCAGATGACATGCAATGTAATTACCAGCTTTTCCGCAACAAGTAAGATAACCATGCATGCATGCATGGAAGCCAAGCCAAGGTGTTCAAATAGAGAATTTAGGTGGATTTCTCATTATACATGTACATAATACAGCTCTACAATGCAGTTTTATTTATTTTCTAGCACCTGCGACTTTTCTTCTGAGAACTGGGGCTTAATCAAGTATAAAAACACTTTTCTGCTGACAACTAAGACATCAATAGCTTTCTGAGGGAAAGTCTGAATATATGAACAGCTTTGTCAGATCCAAAGTACAGAGTGTCAAAAGAGGACCACCATAGCGGAAATCTCATCTCAACAGCCCAGTGTGTCACAAAGCAATCACTCCGTCTCAGCTTCTGTGTCTTACCTACTCTCCTCAAGAGATATAAGACATTTCCAGACAGAAACACAGAGGGGGGACATGTAAGTACATTTAGACAAACGTAGAGGGTGTAGAAAACAACCTTTCTGTTACCAACATTATCCCAGAACAATAGGCAATTTTGCCCTTGATAATTTACTAATTTGAGATTACAGTGTACTCATCTATTTGTTTGAGGATGCGCTACATAAACATCAATAGGATTAGGTTTTATTGATATTCATGAGGTAATGGGGGCTATATGCGTGTCATTTACACAACACTAAGCTCCCTGGCAGATAAGGTTTGTCAGGGGCATAGCAGTGGGATTCAGTTTCATGACCTGTGCGATGCCAGGGGGAAAAACAAGAAGCAACAGAGCTATTATTGAGCAACTGCTTCCAAATGCAGCATAATTTTAAAATACTGTTTCTTTTGTCTCTGATAGAGAATGCTTAACGTGACAAAACTATTCTAAGGTGGAATTGTGAATATCGATTCAGGAACCTTAGACAGAATGAGTGTGTTAGAAGTAAATAACTCAACTGACAAAAAAGAAAAAAAAAGAAAACATTGATGAAACTATATTGATTTTTATCCTCTATTTGGAAAGCAGAATATGGGTGAAGGTGGAGCAAGTCTCCAAAAAGTCTTAAAATGACAAGGATTGTGGAAAAAAATGGTGCATGACCAGCCTTGCTACACTGATCGATCAGCTTTAGGAGGACAAACAAGGGTCCAAACAAAACCTAGACTCTCCAATCTCTCAGTATCATTATGCCCAAGGCCTTGGGAAAAGCCTCCAGGTCAATATTGGAGCAGCACAGGCACTGAGGGGTAGGGCTGGCGACTTAATAAAGTAGACGTATTGTGTGCTAGGAGACGGGTCGATGTGACTCCCTCCAGACGCCATGCATTTTCACAGTGGGACAGGGTTACTGCAGTGTGCAGAGTGGGCCTGGAGCAGAGGTCAACCTATTCACTTCATCAGCAGCAGAAACCAAAGAACAGTGGGAGAGATGGAAGGAGCACAAGGACAGAACATATTATCAACCCGGGGGATTCTGCTCACAAATATCCAGGAGAGCTCAAACTCTTACATGCAGCTTGCTCTGCATATACAGAGAAGGAGTCCTGTCACCTGTTGACATACACACACACACATACACACTTTACCTTCTCATAGTAGCGCAGCTCATAGTCAAGGATGATCCCATTGGGCTGTTCTGGTTGAGGCCATGATAGTGTGAAGCTGTTCATGCTGGAGCTGATTTGGTGCATGATGGGAACTATTGATGGAGCTGGAGGAAACAGAGAGAAACATGAAATCAGCACATGTCAACACAAACAAGTAATGATTGCAGATTTGTTTCTCTCACAGCTGTTTGTGGATTGTAAATAGCTGTTGATTCAGGATAACATAACAGAGGCATTTATGGATGCACGTCTTCTTTGTTAATTCTGCCTGAACAGCACAGTGAAAAGTCATTCATCTATTTGTTTTGCTTGGTTTGATTTCTTTTGTTCAGAATTGCCCCAAAAACCGGCAAGAGTTTGGATTTGACATGTAGTACAACTTGCCATCCACTTAATTTGAACAAGCTGTCAACGTTCTTTACTTGAAAGGTGGTGCTTCAGCAGCCATATTGATTTTGTAGTACTTCAGAATCAGATTGTTCCTGGGTATTGTATCAATCCAGCTTTAGGGCAAGCACTTCATCACCTGCCTCGCTGTATATTTAATGACATCAGAAATCTGCTTACTTCTGAATAACTTCAGAAAATGTAGAGCACATTAACACAACAGTCCCTTTCTGAAACTCATCTCATGTTGTAAATTTTTTAACTGTTTCAGATGCACAACCTATAAGTATCTTTTTTTTTTTGTTTTTTTTAGAGAACACATTTAAACAAGACAACTGCCTTCTCATCACTGGCCAGGTAATGAGAGGCAGGCCAAACAGAACTCCACGCAGCTATAGCCTGGTACTGCAGGAGCAAATATCACCCTGCTTTGGCCAAATCAAAGCTGCCAGATTTGGCAAAAGATTTGTATTCGCTGCAGTTAGCGGGACTCTGGCTATGTTTGAGCCAAAACATTGGACATTTTAAGCAAACATTGATTATGAATAGGATCTGCTTTTTCCTTATGTATCTTTGGCTGTGTTGAGGAACACTAATGGTGTGTTTCCTCAGGATCCATCATTTTCCCACCTCCCAGTCACCCTCAGTTTAACATGCCCTATGATGCATTTTAAAGTGCCCTGTTACATTTGAAGGAAAACTGGGTGTCACATGGGCTACAACTTTATTAGCATAAAGCTGAGGGCTGCTTTATGCAAATCAGGGGTGATCACCACAGACTTTATTCAAGATTTAAGATTCAATGTCATTTGCACTGTAAGGAAAACAAGTTTTCCTGAACAATGAAATTCTTACTTTGTCATCCGCACTGAATACCATAAAGATGATAAAATAAACATAAATAAAAACTTTAAAAACTAGCTAGAAGATAAAGATAAAACGCTAGGTAAAACAATCTATGTACATAAATGTGCAGTGTGCTACATAAACTGTTGTGCCACATTCAACAATGAATGATTAGCTGTGCAAACAATCTGTCATGAGGTAGACGGTAAGATGCTTGTGCAAAATCTCTTATAAGACGCATAAAACAGTAAACAATATTACAGGTATTATATTTTACAATATAATATTAAAAATATTATATTTTATAAGACTAATGTATTATTTTAAATCAAGTTCTGTCTATCTAAATTTTAGAACAATTCAAACAGCTGGTCAGGTGTGAGAACTTGCTGTCATCACATGCAGCTGAAAGGTGTTTACATGACTGTAGGATCGGAGAGTGATGGTGTAGTGGTTACTTAATATATTATTTATTTTTTATTTATTTATTTATTTTTTTTTGTGGTGCCCTGTACAGTCACACCCACTAGTCTAGAATAATTTTCTTGCCAAAATACACCATGACTACATTTGTATATGAACAGCATTTAATTAGTTAAATTAAGACATTAAATATAGTTTATGATCTCTTTGGCTCAGCTGCACAGAATATTCCCTCCTTCAGCTCCAATAAATCTGAATGCACACACAGAGGCTGTCTATTAACCCTCACACATGGTAGTTCTATTGCTTTGTCCTCTTCACTATCATCCCTCCATCATCTTTGCTCCTCTTCATTATTCAACTACTACTTATTCATTCATTCATATTCTAGTTTGCTTAGTCCAATTCAGGCTTCAGGGAAGCTGGAGCCTATGTCAGCAATTAACAGGCTTTAGGCAGGATACACCCTGGACAAGTCATCAGTCCATCACAGGGCACATACTACTTAGACACAGTGTTAATGGATAAAGGAACACATCATAAAAAATAAAAAAACTTTATGTGTTGTCATTTTTTATCTAAAAAATAAATTACCTTTGTAGCTTCTGTATTTAAATCATCTCTAGATTCACTAGAGAGCAGTGGGGCTGTAGTTAAAAAGACCTTGATCAGTCATGCTTTCTTGTTTAATATTTTTGTTAATTAAGGACAGATGTCAAATCGCTACCATCCGTTCTGAAACATTAAAGCAGGTGAACAAAAAACAGGATGTGCTAATGTGCTATATTTTCTGTTTCTTTTTTTTTTTTTTCCTTCATAAAGATAAAAATAGTTGCTAAATACATTTTGTTTTCATTTGGAAAAGCTACAAAACAAATTATACAGTAATTAATCACAAATGATACACAGAAAATCGATTAACTTTTAACTTTTATATCTTTTTCTAATGAAAATGCTCAAGATTCAACTATAATCACAACCTTCTTCATGGTGCTAAGATAATTCTAATTATAGGATGAATCCAAACACACTCTCTAATCAAACCAATTTAAAAACATACAAGTGAGCCTGATTAGATTACAGCTCCTCCTCCATGTCTGCAGGCATAAATACAGCCCACGCTCTGCATGTTGTGCCTATCAGCCACTTGGCTCTTGGCCTGCTCAGAACTAAGCCTTGGTCCTCGTTCCACCTGCTCTCCAGTCACCATCTTTATGAATAATTCCTCCCTTCAAAAGGAAGCAAAGTGATCCTCTTTAATGATTATTCCATTTCTTTTCACAATCTACACTCTTTGCCCTAGCATAAGCATCACGGCTACAGAAGAAAAAAAATATTTTTACCCACTGAGGCTCCTTGAAAATCCTCTTTTGTAGTAAACCAGGCTCATTCTGCTGCTTTGATTGGGATTAGTATTTCTTGATTTGAATGTCAGATCATGGTCTAACATGCAAATATGAAGAACTGAATGGGCTCTGTTGATCCTGTCAGTGTGTGGATTATGTCCGTCTGCCTTGCTTGGCTTTCACCTCCAACCCTCCCTTTTTCTCCCACAATCTACACAGAGAATGTGAGAGCTGAGCTTCACCTCACTGCACTTCAGCCTTTTTTGCTTCTCAGGCTGGTTCACGCTCTACTGACCAGGGCTAGGCCTGCCTGGGCCGCATTATCAATTACCGGCCACAGGCACACTGTTCCTGACAGACCCAGGGGAGGGGTGCTCCACACAGAAATTCCTGCAGTGAAAAAAAAAAAAAAAGCTGGGGAGAAGAGCCTTAAGTTCTGATTCCAATTCAGTTCATTCGCTAGGGTGCTTTCAAGTGTATAAACACAGAATGTGAAACAGATTCTTTTCATTGATTCACCTGTTGAAGCAGGTTTGTTGTAATGCTTATATACACAAATACATCCTAATTAAGAGGTCCATAACATCTTCTACTGAGTGGATTTGACAAAAGAAGGAATGCTAAAGGAAAGTTACTTTCTTAGCAGGTACCATTACAACATGAAACTTACTTTCTGAAAAACAAAAACAACTTGTGTCTCAGTGGACAGCCGGACTGTTTCTGAAAAAAGAAACAGGGCTGAGAGAAATAAGAACCCTGTGCACACTTATATGTGCCCTTCTAACCCCTGTGAGAAGAGCTTGTCAGTGACAATGTGTCGTGCCTGTATGAAGGTGAGGTTCAGCCCAATGAAGCACCACTGTCCCCTCCAAACTGTGTCCCCCATTGTCACCCAGGGACGATGATGCTGACAGTGATTGGTGGCACTGTCCTGCGCTCCTCTCTCCTACCTCCATCCCACCCATCCCTGGCTCCCGTGCTCCACTTTTATCTGGTTCCACTTACAGCCCCTGACTGGTAACGCAGAGCTTGGCTCACCATTAATCAAAGTTAAAGCCTCCGAGTGACTGACTTGGACAGAAACTCAGAGAGAGAGAAGAAGGAGGGACAGAGAGAAAAAAAAAAACATGAGACATAAAAATGAAAGAATGAAGAGCTTAATTATTTTTGTTTTTTTTTAATCAGCAGAAAAATACAGATGAGTTGGAGGATTATGTATGTCTAGCAAAGAGCTGAGCCTCTGTGTTTATTACAGTAACTTTAACATAAAGTTGAAAAAAAATTCAATTGAATGGAGAGGGGTGTTGCTCTATATCAGTGATTTAGTAATATATTCCTACACAGGGAAGATGAATAAAGAGTAGTCAGACCTGATGCTCTGCAGCGTTACCTCTGTGTTTGGTTGTTTGTAAGGATAAACTTGAGTTTTACATTTCCCCACATCTTTTGATCATCTACTGCAGAAACCCCATGTGATTCCAACTTTGTTAGCAGTTTCTGATGCAGGCATTCATCTAAAAGCTGTCTCCAAGCCAAATTATCTGTGATGACATTGCAAAGAATATGACTATACAGAACTTCTCTACAGCTACTGCAGTCACCAACCTTGTATACGAATGTAAGTATACACACTTTTCAAGATATTTTTTTTTCTTTTTTTTTTTAGTCAGCAAAAGCTTGATTGAATGTTCTTTTGATAAACAACCCTCTTTATTATACTGGATTCCACTGCAAAAGTTGAAGCTCTTTCTTTTTTCCTTCTCTTTGACTTTTTTTTAGTCATTGTTAGCTTCCTTGAATAGACTGAGGTGACTGAATGAGTCCCTAATGCAGCACAGCCTTAAAATCTAAGTTACCAGCCAAAAAAACTTCGCTCTGCCTCTGTTACTCATGGCCAAAATGATTGGACAGAAATTTAAACTATAATTAGTCAGGTGAACTTGCACTGAAGCCCTATTTAACTCTTTGAAAAGCGGACAAAAACATATGAACACATTTTTGACTGCAAGTACAGTTTAAGCTGTTCTTTCTCTTTCTAGTGCACATGAGATTGATGCTTTAAGATCCTGCCACACGAGTAAACCATGCAGCACACTAATAGGGACTCAGTGTCTCAGATGAGGGGAGCAGCCTCTAGTCATGTGCTGTGCCTCACTCAAAGGCAAAGGTTTGACTGCTAGCCAACTTATTAGCAAGGACTCAGAAGGCCAAGCCAACCATGACTACATAGTAATGGGCGTCTCTCAAACATCTTAAAGTGGGATCAGTTCAGCACTATGGGTTTTCCACAGGTCCATGGCTTGAATTATTTTCCAAAATCACATTATATATGGAGGATTCTGAACAAAGCTCTGCGTAGCTCTACTTTGGAAAAAAGACCAAAAAAAGGCATACACAGCTTGTGTGTAGTTCACAGTGGCTCATATGTCTAGTCCCACTTGCTACACAATATTAAGTCATCAGAAATGACAATGAGGCTCAGAATGAAACGTCCCCATGTTTTTTTCTTTTTGCCTGATCACTTTCTGAATCCAGGGACAGGATATAACATTCATGAAAACAGGCATCAGATAAAAATGGCATACCAGAGATAGCCTGAAGAACTTTACATGATGAAACTCTGAGACACATGAGCTCTTATACATTGAGCGGGAATACTCCTTAAACCAATATAAACTGAAGAGACATAATAAGCAGTGTGTTGAAAGTTCTCTAAGGAAATGTTTGTCTAATATCTCATCTGATTTTAGAACCCAACACTGTGCACATCTCTTCAATTCATCTGGTTGTTTGGGTTTCAGTCTAGTGCACTGCATCTTACTATCTTGTGTGCAACCTTCCCAATTTGACTTGCCCATAGAAGGCTGAAGATGGTGGTGTTTGCATTTCTGTGGCAACAGTTCTTCAAACAACAGCTACGTGGAGGAGGATTGTTTATAGATATACTTGGCATTCTGTGGTATGAGGAAATGTCGGCACATAATCTAGGTCAAGCAGGCCGTGCCAGTAAGATCTTCCAACTATTGTTTTTTAGCTGTAAAACAGAGCAGCATATTTACCTTTGATGCCATTTACCATTTCATTAAGTAAACAAGAAGTGTTGAGTGTCTTACACTCTGTAAATTTAACCATATGACATAAAATAGTTATTTTGTCAGCGGCTAAGACAGATAAATATGACTAAATCCAGTGGCTAAATTCTGTGGCAAAATCCCTTCAGTTATCATCCTGTGTGCTGGAAGTTTTCCACTCCACTGGAAGGTTTCAGGAGCGTCTACTGAACTATTTTCTCTTCCCTTCTTAGCTGAACATTTTACCCTGGAAAGCTGGAAACCTTGGAAGTGCGCATATTTCAAGTTGCTGTCTTGTAGTTTTGTGTGTGTGTGTGTGTGTGTGTTTCCAGATTTGTGGAAGAAATTTTACTTATTATGCTCTATATATTATATTTTAATCACACCTATAATTACTTCCTTTATTATATGCATTTATTCATTCATTTCCTATATTACAGTTATTGATTGTGCATTGTGTTCTGTTCTGACTCTGTTGAAAGTTCACTGAAGGGTCAAAGTGACCCCCAGTCTCCTCAGAACTTTGATAGTGGGTGCAGGCTGGTACTGGTAGAGACACTGGGACATAGTTTAACTCTTTAAAGATAACATAGGTAGTTTACGACACCAATCTACAGATTTATGCACCCAACTCCAGATTCTGAGGAAGGAAGGCTCCACTCTGTCCTGGTCTTATCTGTTCAGGATGATCTTCAATGGTAAACAGAAAGGTATAAAACTTTGGTCTGACTTTGGTCCAGAACAGTCTCTCTTGACTTTATGTGAGTCAGGACGACCACTCTTATTACTTGCAAGTAATTTGTGTTCATTTTTCCTTTAATAAATTGTGTTATAATTGTGTTTAATAAATTGTGTGTTTTACTCATTCCAGACTCTTGTAAATTTTTCTACAACAGACTAAAATATATCCAAATTAGTGACAAGCTAAAGTAGCAGAAGCAGCTAATTCCCCGGTGCTGGTGTCGGATAAAGCTACATCTGAACTAGAAACCCAAGAGTAAAAAACTAAATAATATATAATTATTTGTATATACGAGTTCTAATAGGAATACTTCATGAACTGATTTTGAGTCAACATATTTTGTTTGGCTTAAACCTGCAAAATACTTTTAATTTGTAAACACGGGACCACAAGAAGTCTCTGTGTGGATCAGTGAGGTGGATCGGGGAATCCAGCTTTATATTCGATCCCTGAATCACATCGATTTTTGAGCCCAATACTGGATTGGATTGGTCCCAACTTTAAATCACACTATTGATCACTTCTTCCTTCCAGACACATGCCTGGATCGAGGGCAGTTAAATGGCCCTTTTGGTAGTTCACACTGACTCCCTTCAGCACCCCCCTCATCTCCATTATCTCCTCCTCTCCATCCATGCTCTCAGTTTCCTCCTCTCATCCTTATAGTCTCATGGCCAGTTAATGTCACAGCCTGTCTAACTTCTGCTTGGTACTGTGCCCTAAAGAGCTTGGTTTTCCTTAATTTTACAACAGTCTAGGAAGATTAGATTGAACAATCTAAAATTACACAAGCAATAACTTCCTGTCATCTTTGCTAAGAGCACTTTTCTGATTAGATATGGTAATCAAATCATTATGCATACATCCAGTGCAAGAAGCTAGAGCAAGATAAAGAAAAAGATAATCACAAAAGGACAAGAAAGAGCAAGGCCTAGCAACAAGGCTGGGAAATCCAGGACCCAGGAGAAGAACAGGCCAGGAGAGTGCCACCCGCCAGCCCGGAGCTTGTGGCTTGGCAAAATGAGCAGACAGACAGCTGACCTGTGAGCAGTGCATTTCTAATTTAGTCCTAATTCACAGAAAGTAAATGCAATACCTTTCTGATACTTCCACTTATATGTGAATTTGTATATTTCCTATGCTTGACCTCTGATTCAAATCTCTAAAGCAACCTGATACAAATATTAAAAAGAGCATAGTTTACCAGAATCTGGGTAATCAGGACAACGTTATTTACTAGGGGTTGGACCTTTGGGTGGGGTCGGATAAGAACATTCTTAGGTCAATAAGTAAAAAGGCGTAGTCATACACAGTCACAAGCAGGCCATTCACCAAGTCATTTTAATAGGGCTGGGCACGTTAACGCATTGTTATCGTGTTAATGCATTAATTGATTAACACTTGATTTTTTTTTATTTATTTTTTTCTTCAAACTTCTTGCTCACTGGCCACATGCAAAGCAGTCCAATGTCTCTTCCTCCATGTTTCATCCTGCTGCAGCGGCACATCTGATGTGATCAGGAAAGAGCAGGTTTATTAAAATGAAGAGTCGTTTTATGTCTGGCCCTTAAGAAAGAAGAAAAAGTACCGACTTTTCTACTTGTCTGTCAAAACCCATGCAAATGGGCAGAAAATTGTGATGTTGAGACGGGAAACTGCTCCAATAAAACAATGAGGAACAAAGTTTTTTTTATTTATTTTGTTTTTAACTAAATGCCTTTTTTTCCTGGTGGATATAAGTTTTGAAGCAAAGGTAAGACATTTTATGACTATGTTTTACAAACGTGAAGAATAAATTGAGCATAAATTTCTTTTGCTTCTGGTTTGGAAAGTCTTGGTCATAGTGAGATGAAACTTACAATCTTGGAATCTATGAGACGTGTGATTTCAGTAGAGGTGTTGTTTTTCCGTGTTCATGCTGTCTGGTGGACACGGGGAGCCATAATTTGTGTTTACATATTTTTTGGGATTTTGGGATTTTTTGGGCCTTTTAATTGTTTGTTGTCTTAACTGTGTGCATTTTTAGCCATGTATTAAGACCCATTGTGGAAGGTGGAGCAGCAGGTTACAGACCCATAATTTAGTGTTTGTAAACCAAAATTTACTGCATTTTCTTCATTTAGCAGTAGGCCTTCTTTTAAAGTAAAGGAACATTTTACGTGTAACAGTGCAATTAATTTTAGAGGCTTAATAACTGCCAGAGCATTTTAGCAAATTGTATCTTCCCACTTAATTTGCTTACTGTGGCTAATTATTATTATTATTGATTATTGATAATGCTAACTTTGTACTCTTTACTTCCATTGTAGAAACAGGAAAAGCAAGGGTTTTACTATACATCTTGTAAATAATATCTATCAATGACCCTACTTCAAACTCCCATTGAAAAAAAAAAAAAAAAAAAAAAGTGAATTTTATATGAGTCATTAAATATAATTTATTTTCTGACAGATTACAAAATAAACGCTGGCTATAATAATGATAAACTGGCATTGTCAGTCATGCATACCAGCTGGTTTACATAAAGTATTGGATAACAACGTGTTCAAATACCCTCTTCTTTTGCTATAGAGCCCACAAGGAACATTTATATAGTTTTATAAATGAAGTAAAGGGTTTTTAAGTGAGAGCTGCATGATGGTGCCATTAGTTCTGATTCAAATCAGGTTACTGGTTAATCTTACCTGGGGCTTTCAGTTTGCATGGACATGTGTGGAAAAACTGTGTACACTGAGGGCCACTGTCCATTTACAACTGTGATTGGCTTTCAAAGTAATTTATTTAGTTATCTTTAACTATAGATAGTAACTGTTACACACTGTACCTTTACGGTTCCAAATTGGCCTGAGGAGTTAGTGTAAGCATCTGTCCCTGAGGAAGACTGGCAACATGTCCAGGGTTTACCCAGCCTCTTGCCTGAAACAGCTCAGATAGGCTTTAGGTCCCCTACAACCGTGAATTAAAATAAGCAGGCATAGAAAAATCAATGGATGCAAAAAAAAAAAAAAAAAAACAGCTCACGTCTTATTAGTACAAACAACAGTTTTATAGCACTCTAAAAATGGAACCTTTAGATTTATTTTTTTAAGTATATTCATACTATCCATTTCTTCTGTATACCTTTGCATTGTCTGTGTTTTACTGAAAACCCCTGTTGGACTACCAACAGTGTAATTACCTGGCAACAAAGAGGCCACATAAGGCTGGACATAGGTCTGGCAGATTACTGGAGGACATCTCATTATTCCAACAGACTTCAACAAAAGGTCTGGGCAGACCTTCTTCTATATCTATCTGTCAAGTGTACTATTAGCCTGTCAAACAGGCACAGTCAGTGCCATTAGGCCAACTTGATAATCAGACCTATTTACTCTCTCATTTTGCCCTTCTTCACTGTCACAGTGTCTGGGTCTCATTAAAAAAAAAAAGTCTGCCTTGTCTTCCCTCCCATTTCTGTCGAAACGCATTCTCAGAGAAGTATGTTCTTCTGAGAGTTAATATAATCAAATGTGGCATGCCCTACACCAACTGCGCCTAATTCAATTTCAATATGTATACAAAGAGATCTGGTTACAATTGCATTGGTCACTGAGTTAAATGTAAAGTAACTTCATGTTAGAATTTAAGTGAAAAAAGACCAAAGAGGGATTCATTTGACATTATATCACTAGATATAAGAGTATATATATATATATATATATATATATATACACACACACACACACACATAATAGGGATGTATATTGTCACGCCACATACGGCACATTTAAATTTTCCACTTGGTTAATACTAGTCCCTTGATAGGTTCTTCTCTGTACAAGTCAAAGATATACAACAGCATGAAAAACATTGTTGCAAAGAAAAGCGGAAACAATAACTTCTGATAGACATAGATAAAATTTGAGTTTACACATGCAACTACAAATATGAGCACGAAAAGTTTGGTTTAATCCTCCATTTTAAAAGTTCTTGTTCACAAAAAGCTTGAAATTATAGGACATTTTATATCAGGAATTTATTCAATTATTCAGAACAATGCACTTAATCGATTGCTATTTTAGGAGTCAGTTTTTTTTTTTCACTATGCATAGATGTTGAAATAATGTTTACAAGTATTATAAAAATTGCATGACCCCTTTAGGAGTGAGCACTTATGAGTGAGAGATGGGTGAGAGATGGTGGAGTGACAGAGAGAGAGAGAGAGAGAGAGAGAGAGATGAGTGTATGTGCATGTCAGAGTGAAAGCAGAACATGCAATTGGAGCACAAAAAGTTAGCTTTAAGAAACTGCCTCTTTAGCTGCGAATATTTAGTTTTTGCAACAAGCTTCAGCAATAAATGCCACAGCAGCTCTAGTTTCAAGTTGAGTCCTGAGTCTAATGTCCCACTGTGGTATAGTGGAGGGGTAAACCCGGGAGCTAGCTGCAGCCTCTCCCCTGTGTCTACAGGCAAAAGCAGGACATATTACCAGCAAGTTTCTGCTGGACTTTGCACCTATCAAGAGGCAACAGACTGGAGAAGCATGTCATAATTTCTTTCAATGGGACAGCAAAGTCAAATACATGTTACAAGGTGAAGGTAGCCCACCACAGTTCCACAAACATGATGAGAACTTACAAAATCACAACAAAAATGTTGCACTTCTGGAGCAAAAAAGGTAAACAGAAAGACAACATAACAAAAATTTTGTGGTTTTGTTGTAGCTAAATGCACATGTGGTTGTGTAGTGGCAGCTGCCTCATAGACAGAGGACACAGCTTCTTGATGAAGCTGGTCAAGGTTCGGATCAAAATCTTTTCCGGAAAAAAAAAAAAAAAAAAAAGTTTTGTAGGTGGGGGCGCGCAATAATGATGATGTCACAAATAGATCCCAACTATTTGACTTACTGATTTTAATTGGCCCGATTAGTTGACTTCAAAGCCAAAGTGCAATAAATCTACTACTCTGTTAAACAGTTGGAATATTCTCTTTCTTTTTTCAAATACAACTCTGCACACTCTTTCACTTTAAACATGCCTTTGTTCATTGCAGCCACTTCAAGTTCTTATTTTACTTCACCAGCCCACAGCATTTGTTTTTAAATATTCACAGGAATGATACTGTATTTGGCCAAACCTGTGCCAACCTGTGTATATGGAGGGGGAATAAGATGGAACAATTACACCATGAAGGCATTTTGCAATGGCTGGGCACAGATCCATCACAGACCAAGCCAAAGAACACACACATGCACATAACAGCAACTGTACAGAGGGAGACAACTAATTTCTCTAATTTGCACCTCCTTGTCAGCTGTGGTTCAGGAAGAAGAGCGGTTGTCCAACAGTGAGAACTGTGATTCAATCCCTGGCTTTCCCAGACCACATGCTGACATGTCCTCAGGCAAAATACCAAACCCCACATTCCCCTCAACGTTTTTATCCTTGTGATATTCAATTGCAAGTCACTTTGGATAGAAGTATCTCTTGAATAAGTTTCAATGTAATGTATCTCCTCTCATTCTGACCTATAAATTGATCTCTACAAATACATCTTATAGGATTCTTAAATTTTTAAATGCACCCCTATAGAAGAGCCACGATGCTTGCCAGAGGAGTCATGAGCTAAGATGCCTAAATATATATTTAATCTGGAATTAATTTACAGCCCACCTTTAAAATTTCTGATTGTAATTTCCACCCATGGATTTTTGCTGTTTGTGAAGGCATTTTTTTTTCCCTTACCTGTGCTAAAGGATTTCTGCTATGCCAAATGTAGACTGAGGTTTAATTTTATTATTCAATGGGAAAGGACAGCAAAATGGGGCAGTGAGTTGAGTTCATCCTGCCCCAAATCTAACACACTACTTCCCGGATTTGGATTTGGGTGTGAATTTCTTGCTAAAGGAAAAGTATTTACCTTGATGTATAGAGGGAGGGTGTAGAATTCTGACATATATATATATACATCACCTAGCCACCTTTCGTCACTCTGCAGGTCTCCATTATTCAGAAATCAAAGTAGCCCTGAACCTTACTAAACCATGAAATAGTCTAAAAAGCACTTTTTTTTCAAAATGATGCTCTTTTTTAGAATGATTCACACTTTTACAGTAACAGAGAATTTGCAATTTCATACATGCAAAATGAAATACGACCACTAAGGCAAGAAGGAAACTAGACTGCAGACAGAAATGTTAGTTTGAACAAAAAAAAAAAAAAAAAAAACAGAAAAAGAAAAAAAATAACGATACTAGTAAATAAAATTATGTGATGATGATATTTCTGATATGTCATCAAACTCACTGCATCATCATTATGATTATCACACCTCGCATTGAAGCACTTACCAGCCTGGTTGGTGGTGATGTTTATGGTAACATGCTGTGCTGGGTATGGGCTCTTATTGCTGACACCGTTAACAGCCTGTATCTCAAAGCTGTAGAGGGTGTGAGCCCACAGGTTGCTGATGAAGACCCTGGTCTCAGTCAGACCCAGCTGTCGAGGAACAAAATCCACATTATCATCACAGTGGGAGCAGGTACGTCTGTCGGCTCGGCACTTCTTGCACACTATGTTGTAGACAACATCGTCTCGACCACCCGTCTCCCTGGGAGCATGCCACTCCAGGATCACTGAGGTCTCGTTCACAATGGAGATCACATTTCTTGGGCTGGATGGAACACCTAGAGACAAACATTAACATTATGTGAGTCAAATTTGAGTTCATCAAGAGTTAGAGATATTTGACAGTTTTTTAGTGCTCAACCAAAATCATGTTCATTGCTTGTAAAGAAACTGAAAACTGCCTTCTGTTAATGTAGCCATTTTACAATGCTGTAGTAAATAACATTCCTCTTGACTGTGTCAATTTTTTTCATCTTAAGCACAACTAAAATGCTAATTTATTCCATTCACATCCTAAGAGATCATTCAGTGAAACATTTGTGTCTATCAAACATTGGTTATTTAGCAAAATGCAGTGTTGCATGGAGTATTCTTATCCAAGAGCCTCTGGAAATTCACGCTCCCTTTCATTCCCTTATAGCCCACAGCTGGAGCAGAACCTTAAAAAACGATATTCAGAACGAAGTCAAGAAATAAAGCAATTATTGTTTCGGCTGAGTGGTAGTTTAATATTAGGGTAGAGAAAAGTGGCTTGTTCAGTTCCCTACAATCACAGCATTATTCTTTAAGAGTTCAAATCTACTCAAATGGCAGAGAAGAATTTTGCTTAGCTGAGACTCTGTGTCTCCGACTGCTGAGAGGCAGCTCTTCCCTATCAGATATCAGACAGTAGAGAAACTCATCAAAGCCCTTAGTCAGTGCTGCTTAGGTTCAATAAGACAGCCGAGGAGAACTGATCTGGTACCAATTTATGCCCCATAAAGCTTGACCTTTATCATTAAATGAGAAGTTAAATTCACCCATTTCCAGATCCATGGCTACTTTGAAACTAATCCAGTCAATTCTGGAGACCTTTGAGGAATTACTCACCTCTCTACAAGACTATCCCTTATTTGTGCACGAGAATATATGGCAAAATAATTGATTATGGATCTTCAAGAATATTAAAGTACATCACTTTACTTTCACATTTCTCTGGAATAGGTTAGAGAGTTAGGGCTGCACGGTGGTGTGGTGGTTAGCACCGCAGCCTCACAGCAAGAAGGTCACCGCTTCGAGCCTCGGCTGGGGGGAGGTTCGAACCTGGGGGGTGGTGGCCTTTCTGTGTGGAGTTTGCATGTTCTCCCCGTGTATGCGTGGATTCTCCGGCTTCCTCCCACCGTCCAAAGACATGCACGATAGGTTATTTGGCTGTTCTAAATTCTCCCAAGGAGAGAGTGTGCGTGTGAATGGTTGTTTGTCTATCTGTGTTGGCCCTGCAACAGACTGGTGACCTGTCCATGGTTTACCCTGCCTCTCACCTGTTAAAATGCTGGGATAGGCTCCAGCTCACCCGCGACCCGTAATGGAATAAGCGGTCAAGATAATGAATGAAAGGTTAGAGAGTTACTTCTGTCAAAATGGTACTGATTAATCATTGTTGCTGCAAGGTCATGTGGGATAGACATGGTAAAATGGGACAAAGCATAAGAGCACACAAAGGTCAGAAAAGGGTTTCTGCACAAACCTTGTTTCAGTGCCTCAACAACAGGGGTTCAGTGACAGGAAGGGCGGGACCTCCACAGAGTAATTATTATGGCCTGGTTGAGAGGACTTATAGGCCCTGATCTATTAATGCTTTGCGTGTACTAAAACAGGTGCAGACGGCTTTGCTCCGCTAAAATCGGCCCAAGCTTATCTATCAAAGCCGCAAACATGGAACTGCGTCAGTTATCCTGGCTAAACTGCGCCGCTCTCCACTTTGCGTTTCTGAAGCTACTGCATATGCATTATGGGCGTTCCGGCCAGAAAGTGCACATTAGTGGGAGGAGACTATGCAAATAAATCTGGTTTGCGCAGCAGTGGGATTCATGTAGCCCGCAAATAGTTTGCGGTGTTTATGTTTGCTCTAAAAATAGCGTTTCTGAAAAGCAGGTGCTAATTGGCACAACAGTATACGCGCAATGGCTGCAGTAATAATTTTAAGGAGGAGGCACAGACACCATGAAAGGCGACTAAGATAATACATTTTTTTCTATTATATTAATATATTTAGAATGCCAGAGAAGAGGATTGTGGAGACGATCCAGCGTTGCAATATTAGAATTGCTGGATAAGTTTAAAGACTTTATCATGCCTGTCTTTTATTATTATTATTATTATTATTATTATTATTATTATTATTATTATTATTATTTCTTTATAGCTTTTAAACCTTTATTATTTCTTATTTGTTCCTTGCATGTTTTTATATGTACAATACCTTGGTTCCTAAAGGTTGTTGTTAGTGTGCCTTATAAATAAATTGAACTTGAATATGAAACTATATTGCAGCATTTCTGATGACATTTAGATTTTTTTCCTCGACTTCCGCAATATTTTTATTTGTCTCCTTTATTTGTCTCAACTTCTATCGGATAAAAGTTAATTTTGCGTTTGCGGTTTCCTTGCTCTCCAGAACCTTACATGACAGAGCAAACAGCGCCGCTAAATCCTCATTTAAATACTGCTGTTTGCTCCGCAAATGATAACAGGAGCAGTCTTAATAGATCAGGCGCTAATCGTAGAAACATAACCAGAGCAAAACTGCGCAGCAAATGTTAAATAGCGCAGCAGTTTTGCCCTCGTCATAACTCAGCCCCATAGTGTTCCAGAAACAGGTCAAATGGCAAGTAATTTGGTTCTTGAATGGTAACAGAAATATTGTCCATGGAGGGACAGTATGGCATAAAGGGGTGTATAAGGTACTAAATGAAATTAAAATGAAATGTCATAAAAATACATTATTTATCCCATAATGAAATTTCAATGCTCAAGTATTTTTTTTATTATAAAAACAATAATAATTAGTTAATTAGTACGTGTGGAAGACTCCAGTTATCTCCAGCACAGAATCCACTTTATTAATCAGCTTGTTCAGTCTCTTTAAGTCTCTGGCTCTGGTGCTGGTGTCCCAACAGATGGTTGCAAAGTTGATTGCACTTTCCACAACAGACTTATTGAGGATATCCAACATCTTGATGCAGACACTGAATAGTCTTTCTTGTATTTGGCTTCAGTGTTTCATTTCTAGTCTAGTCTGTTGTCTAGCTGAACTCTGAGGTACTTGCATTCCTACACCACCTCCACCTCTTCCTCAGTGTTTTGTTTACTCTTGTTTCTCCTGAAGTCAACAATTATCTCTTTTGTTTTGTTTGTGTTAAGATGAGATGATGTCTCACAAAAAGACTGACCACTTCTATGCACTCAGCTTCCTGTCCATCACTGATACACCCCACAACTGTAGAGTCATCAGAGTATTTCTGTAAATTACAGGCCTCTGAGTTGAATTGGAAGTTTGAGGTGTATAGAGTAAAGAGAACAATGTCTCTTGTGGTGCTCCAGTGCTGCTGACCACTATCTCAGACACAACCTTTCAGTCTCACAAACTGTCTGTTTAGTGTCGAGCCATAAATCCAGGTGGTGGTGGAGGTATCCAGCTGGAATTTATGGAGCTTCTCACATAACAGAGCAGCTGAATTCTATTAAAAGTAGGGGTGGGACTCGATTAAAAGATGTTTGCTTTGCTTTGTATTTGATTAATCTATATTAATCACATTTAATTGCATACCAATATTTGCCCCGAAAAGCAATTTTTTTTTTTTTTTACTTAAATGTATTTTGGTGGACAACTGAATCAAATAATGGACACAGACAGTTCAAAACAGTAGAATAAGAAATAGAAAATATCCCTGACCAAAATTTATCAGACCTAAAGTTATAGTTTTATTTTAAGTACTTTAACTAGCAGCTCCAGCTGCTATTTAAGAGTCTACAACCTGTTACAGTACTTTAAGTTCTTCAATGTTTTCGTCCACACTCTTCATTAATAGGCATTAATATCTGACAGTAAGCCACGGCAGGATATACCAGCAGCCGCTTTGACTTTGGTCATGGAGCAGAGGTGAACATCTCCTGATCTGGAGCTTGGAACAGGGACTGTAAGAGGACTGAAGCTATTGAGTGCATTTGAATGGGGGAGGGGCCTGAGTCAGCCCCACTGCTCATTGAGAAGCATGAACGCTGAGTGCTTTCACGTCAGTCTCCAAAAGTCTCCAATATCACCAGAAAAAGTCTCTAAATTTGTTGCTTCTTGCTTTTGGAAAAAATAGAATTGTTAGGGGGGTCTGAAAACGTGCTGAATAATGTGCTCAAGCTCTGATGTGTTTGTTGCTATTATTGTACCAGAAACCGTGCACTGACAAACATTCCGGATTGTTTGGAATGCAAACTGCAATCAAATGCGTCAGATTTTTTTTTTTTTTTTTTTTTTGTAACAAGGCAGGATGTTTTCTACAGCACAGGAACTCTTTTCTGACTCAGGCTGGTGTTTAAAATGTCCTAAAGAATCCAACATAGCTGTTCTGAGCAGATTTTCAGCCTCCTGGGGCTGACCCTATCTGGACCTGCAGCCTTGTTCCGGTTCAGTCTCTCAAGTTGCTTCTTCACCTGACAGCTGGAGACAGACTTGCTAGATGTAGAGGCAGAGGAGGTCCCAGTATGTTCAGATGTGGAGGGAGATGAGGCTGTGTTAAGGTCCATGGCTGAGCTGCAGGGTGACAGAGTGGATTTGTGACAGAAAAACTGTGGGCTCATGGAGGCTGTGTGGTCTGTTGGGCTGGAGGCAGTGGGTGAACTGAACCTACTGAAGAACATGTTCTGCTCATTAGCTCTGTCCAGACTTACATCAGTCCAATCCTTTAACTTGAAGCCAGTGATTTTTTGTTTTATTCCTGACCACCCATCCCTCACTTTTTTCTGCTGGAGCTGACTTTCTAAAGTTTTCCTGTAGTCCCCCTTTCACTTCTTCATCATTTTTTAATTAGTTTTTTTGTTGTCTTCCAGAACTCCCTGTCTCCCTCCCTGAAGGCTTTCTTTGTGATGTTTAGCAGCTTTTTCAGGTCACTGGTGATCCAGGGCTTGTTAATGGGGAAGCACTGCAATGGTCTTGTTGGGACGATGCTGTTCACACAGAAGTTAATATAATCTGTCACACACTCAGTCGTAGCATTGATCTAATCTCCATGTGGTTCACAGAGGACATTCCAGTCTGCGGTCTCAAAGCACCCTCTCAAAGCATCTTCATTAGACCAGGTTTTAAAGCATTACGTAAGTTTCTGGCCTTAAAACGCTGCCTTCCGAACTTGTTTGATGAAGTGAAATCTGTTATGTGCATTTCTGGAGCTGTTGCTGCCCAGTAGTGTCACGAGTCTGAAAAAACCACACTACGCATACAGCGTTTTCATCGGGCTACCACTTGGCATTGTAGCTGAATTTTGCTTTACACACCGCATCGCAATAACTTACAAACATAAACACACCAGCCATTTTTGAATGCACACTGTGGCTAATACAGCAAAGAAACACAAGAAGACATTATCAGAGGAAGAGAGGAAATGAAAGAGACAGAACAAGCGACAAGACAAGAGTCATCATAAGACTGTCTTTTACTGGCTAGCGAGAGCTCACACTATAGGTAGGATGCAAGATGAATGCCAAATTAGCCGTCGATAGGGGGAGCATCTCTAAGAAAATTGCAAAAGTTCTTTAGTCTGTGTGATGATCGGTTATTATTGAAAGAAGAGTTTGTGGGTAAAGGGAGAGAAACTAGATTAGCTTGTTAAAGGAGGCAGGGCAAAGGAACTGTATGCATTTTTTAACATTTGCATAAAATAAGTCAAACATCTTATTTCCTCTGGTGTAGCAGCTGACAAATTGTTGGAATGTTTATAATTTTGCAGAGAGGGAGACACGGAATTCTCCAGAGACTGCAATAAATACATTAGGATTCTATGTTTGTAACCCAACAAAGAAGTTGATGATGTCACAGACTGTGCAGCGGTCCCAGGTTTGATATAAACTGCTACTAGAATAACACAGGTAAACTATAAGGGTAAACAATATTGACGAAAACACAGCTAACAGTTAGATGTCCCTTGAGCAGAGCTTCTCCTTTACACCGACAATTCCAATATAGCATCAGCGGTGGTTAAAACGCATTGCAATTCCACTTCCCTTTAGCTTTCCATGAACTTTCCTGTTGCGGGAGTGTGTACAGTCTTAAAGCAGTGCACAGACACATTAAATACGTGTTCATGCAGTCATGTCTCAGTGAAGCACATAATACAGCATTCCCTGTATTCTTATTGAGATCTTGTTAGAACTTTGAGCTCATTCATTTTGTTAGCTAGCGATTTCACATTACCTATCAGAAAGGTTGGAAGAAATGTTCAAATTTACACAGTTTTTTTTTTCCTCTGCTCGCTCTTCACTTCCTCTTCAACTCGTTTGGGATTTGGTGTGTTATTTTGCTGACTATTGTAGTTTTTGAGAGCTTAAGCAGATGATCCCGCTGGTAAACAACTCTTCCGTTGCCATGAAAACTCATTATAACATTCTTGAAAGAGTCCAAAGTATGCAGAGAAATCACTTGAGCAGCACAGCCTCTGAAGCAGTGTGAAAAAATCTTCTTGGAAAACTAACTTGACGTTGGTTGTCTTGACAACAAGTCTATTGTATCTAAAAAATTTACCAGAACGGTTGGGTCTACTACAGTTTGCTGCCGCCATGCAACGCATTCTAGAGTGGAATGAAAAGCACAGGAATAACAACACTACTGTTGTTCCCCTTGGGAGTTGTGCAATTGGAACTTCACGTTACTCACCCGGTGTGCATACTCTATCATCCATCACACACATACTTTCACCCTTGCACAGTGTACTTGTGTTCATGATGAAACCGCAGCTGAACTGTTTTTATGCTTTGTGTCTGTGATGTGTTGATGTATCTATCCAGCATTTCATGTAAAATACATATTGTCTGAGGTGAAAACATATTGTTGCACTCCTGCATCCTAGTTAGAAGCACACTACAGTTTCAGGGACAGCACAATAAATAACATCTGCTGTTTAATGACTGATATGCAGGCTATTATTCCAGCTATCGGATGATATAGTTTGTCATGTTATTTAATTTGCTGTTAATCTGACTTAAACTTCAACCTGGGGTTTATTTAGCTGTGGTAGTCAGATTTTGCATTCCTTATACATTTTGCAGGACCATTACATATGTCCTGATATGTATTGTATTACACTATGGTAAACAAGTAATATTAATTATGCAGTTATAACAGGAAGTGCCAGGTAACTGGCACATGAACAATGAGGAAATATCAAAGCTCATTTGGTTCTCCATCATTCTGCCAACTGGATCTGCACAAAGGAGTTTGGTGAAGAAGACTACACCAATCAGTCACAGTTTGTCTTTCTTATTCTAGAAGCTGGCTAACTAAAGTGGCAGGAGAGTAAACACTAAGCAGTGTTTTCCAGATACCAAAGAGGAAGAAATGCACAACAAAAAAGACAAAAAGTCAGATGTTGTGACCATTTAACAATATTATATTACAGAAGATATGTTCACTTTGTTGCCCAGTGAGGAGATTGAACATGTAACTGCATAGTTACATGTATCTGCAAGCAGTTAATAGTGTCAAAGCTGCCAAAACCTTCAGCCATATAATATTATATGATGGATTCATTTTAAAGCACATATTTTGAGTTACTTTCCAGTGAGCCAAACTAACCTCTAGCTTTGTTATTATAGCTAAAAATATAGAAGAAACTAAAAATGATAATAGTTGATACGGCTATACCAAATAAGTTAAATGCAGTTTAAAAGTAGCTTAGATTTAAAAAGGAAGTTTGCAAGCACCAAATAGGTTTGATTAGTACCATTTTTGTTATCTTGTGTACTTTTTTTTCTTTCTTCCTTTTACTCCCCTCGAGGTAATTTTACTCACTATATAGTGCCACTGTTTGTATCTGTCTTTATCTGTATTTTCATGAGTAAATGGGACAAAAAGAAGTACATGTTCATTTGTAAGTGTGAGGTTGGGAAACAAAATGAAAGGCAGGGCACGTATCCTTTAACATGCAAAATAAACTTAAAGAAAATGGCTGAAATTCCAATGTTTAAATAAAAAATTTATATCAATAATATACATCAAAGTATCCCAGAGTGTCATTACAATATTTGAATTAGCTCAGGATAAAACAACTCAAACACGCTTTCCAAATCCTCAGCACACTCACAGATTTAGGCTTTAAGTTGCCACCTGGGTTGAAGAGGAAAAAATGAAAAGAAAGACAAAAAAAGACTGCTAAAGGTCCACTCAATAAAAAAATCTACAAATTGTTCATTATCTAACTTAGCATACTGAAGCCTTATTTCTCTTTCAAACTCTTTGATTTTATTGTGCAAATCAGGCCTTCAGGGACTAAAATGCAAGCCTTGTGTGGAGATACTGATCAAAACCAGAGGAGCTTGGAAAGAGAGGGTTGGGTTATAGTTGTTGGTGCGACATGAAATAAAATATTTTGTTCTTCTAAAGGACTGAAGAAGATATAGAATGACGTTTGCTCATTACAGTCCAAGTATGCATGTAGTGCAACCTGGATGACTGACAATAGCTATGTACAGTCCACGCACCTGTATTAGAATAACAAAAGGTACATGGAAATTATTCTATGGTTCATCCTTTGAGCTATACATGGGGAAGAAAACCTTTTATCATTTTTGAATGTGTGTGTATAGTGTACATGTGAATGATTGTGTGTTTCATGGAGCACTCTGTCGTCCAAGCCAGTACAAGGATTAGTCACATATGAGACTTTGCTTCATTTGCTGTAAGAAGAAGCTGGTCAGCTGACAGCTGAACTGTGTAAAACACTTGAATAAATATGTACGTTGATGACTCACTCTTTTCTATTTAAAAAAGAAAAAAAACGAGCGTCAGTAAATTGAAGAATGAGGACGAATGCGAGGATGAAGAGAATAGAAAAACAGATTTCTTTTATAGTCAAAAGTTTTAATGGGTTTTGTTTGTATAACAAGGCACAGACAGCATTTTACAGAGTTCAAGGAGACCCTCAGGGGACAGGCCTCAGATATGAGTACTGACGGAGCAACAAGATTCTGAGCCAGCGTTGTACAAAGAGGAGTGTAAAAATGAATCAGAACCATATGATTCCTCATATTTATGTAGATTTAATTACATTTTTTAAAGAAGTTATTCATGAGTCATTTAGAGGATGTCAGTGTTAGTTCTTCAAAAAAAAAAAACAAACAAAAAAAAACTATCATGAATATTAAATAATATTAAATAAACATTTTCACTGTAAACACCCTAATGATTTTTTTTATTTTTTTTTTTATCCTCTTTTACTTTTGTCTGTCTGATCCCTTCACCTTTCATTTTCTACTATTCCATAGTTCAAGATGTTTCATCGCTGCACGTCATCTTCTCTGCGGCCCAGTCAGCACTGGTTTGACTGCTTGATGCCACCTCAGTTATAGCTAAAGCTGTCAGTCTTCCCGTGTGACTCACACATTGAGAAAAGCCCACTGGCTCAGCATGCTGGAACCAGCTGACCTCTCCCCAAAGAACTCATCTCAAATGTGCATGTTAATTCTTTTCCACACACTCACACCCTTAGGGAAATAGAGGCACATCAGACTGGGGCTTGGAGTCCAGAAAAAGGGCCAGAAAGCCATAGAGTAAAATCCAAACTACTGTTCCGAATGTTTTTACTCTGCTGGGTAGCCTGACTGAGAGTGGAGGGCGTCAAACTTAGAAACTGAGCACTTGTGGTGTTCCTCCTCTTAAGCATCAACTGAAGACAGTACAAGACAGAGGGCTGGGAAGGGAGGGGTTGGGAGTAGAAGAGTATTATGCTGAAATGCAACCCAGACCTTGGCATATTTCGATCCCTGGAGGAGGAAGCTGGTGGGGGTGTGGGGATATAGCGCGAGGCCCCCTGCTGACAGAGCCAGGGATTGGACAATCCATCAGCAAGCTAATCAGACTGATCTGGAGCATACAGGGACCTGGGCTTCTGACGCTGGCGAGAAGCACTTAAGCTACAGCTTCTGCCGCTACAGACCGGCCTGATTTAAGCTACTCTGGCAGTGCTCTTATCAGGATCCGCAGTATTAAAGAGATTCCTACTAGGATGATCTCACTGCCCCCCTGCTGTGCTCCAGGGCAAGCAGAAAATCAAGCTCAGCTGCTACAATATGCTTCAGCTTTCAGAGGAAGCTTTGAATGTTCTGCTGCAAAAGAAGTATGTTAGCAGAGACTGCATAATGAAATTCATTTTAATGTTACTGGTAGAATGGGAAGCTGAAAATCTAGATCTCAAGAGGGAAAATGTAAGCAGGGAAAATAAAGATACTTTTTGGTAAATTAAGTAAGTGTCATGTTTGATATTTTACTTGAAAGTACACTATTTGTGTACTGATAGTTATAATAGCCTTTTATTTTATTTTAAACTCGTCAACAGTAATGCAACCATACCAAATATTTTCCTAAAATAGATTTTCCTAAAAACTATAATATAAATAGGCTTTTTTTCTTTCTTTTTATTTAATTGTAAAATGTGTAGAAAAATATTCTGTAGAGAAAGAGCAGAACTGACAGAGAGAAAAAGATTGAAATTAGAAAAAAAAACATGCTGCATAGCACATGGGGATCTGTTCCAGATAACCACTGGGGAGATTGCCTGGTGAAAATTCATGGCCTCAAGGTAGTGACAGATGCTATAGTTGAGGAAAAACTCTGTCTAGTATACCACAGGATGGCAGAGAAACCTGGAGGTGAAAAAGAGATGACATCCCCTGAGAACATCAAAAGCCTAAAGGTGAGGATATGAGGATAGCAAAAGTGGGAAGAATTTAATGGCAAAAAGATACTTGCAAAAGCATAACAAAAAAGATAGAAGGTAAAAGGTGTACACTACTACATGCTTTAGCTGGCTATGCTAAGGCTATGCTGCAGATAACCTATTAGGAAACAATTGCGGTCCTAAACCCATTCCCAAAGCCAATTAACCAGGTCTGTGTTAATAAATCAGGAATAAATGAACACATAAAAAAACCAAACAATGCTTCCAGGTCTGCTTTAGAGAAGAAAGCAGACAATTTAGACACTCCTTAATGGCAACAAAAGAGGGTAAACAAACTTTCGGGGTACTACTTCTGCGTAACTGTGTGTCAGCAGGGATGGCAAGAAGGCTTAGCATATTGCTTTTACATCATATTAAGATAACTATGATGCTGTGAGAGCCTTATTGGATCTCCAGTGGATAGCGGCAGGACAGTGTCGAAGCTTCACAGCATCTGCCTGAGTAATTAGGACTTCAGGGGATGATAGCAGACAGAAATAAAGAACTGCTGCAGAAATAAGAGTGAGGATGAGAGAAAGAAACAAAAAAGGAGATGGAAAGGGAAAAAGCTCATTGGCAAAGTGATGGAGATATCAGCGATGCAAACCTTGCAATGAGATTATTGTAACCAGACTGAGAAGACTATTTGGCTTTGAATGCTAACTTACAGTGTATAAATTCAACGATGTGTTACCTGATGACACTGATAAAAACAGAGTAAGACTGAGCAAATTTAATGAAATGCACAGCTGGCTATTTTATTTAATATTAGTCAAATGATAATTTCCATTAAAACAAATAGCTGATTTTGCACCCATGGATATGAATATTACAAATTCTTGTCCTACAGCAGGGATCAACTAAACAAACCTCAATCAAAAACAAAAGTCAATCAATGAGTCATTGTGCAGAATATCATAGGCTGTTGGGTCCATTTAATATGGGATACTGGCCCAAGATGTCTGGATTTGGTTGTCCCTGTCCTACATACAAGAAAGTTATTGCACTACAATGGTTTGCGCAAGTATGCATTGACATGTACTCACTGGTGCAGGGTTCATCTGGCTGATCAGCATCCCCACGGTAGTAGCCATTTCGGCACACGCAGACAGTGGCTGCCTCAGATGTAGAACGGCTGTTGGAAGGACACTGCAGACAAAGACCTGCACCTTGAGTTGACTTGAAGGTGCCTGGTGGACATGCTGTGAGAAGAAAAAAAAAATATTAGAAAAGGAATCAAGAGACAAATCTATCTCATAATCCATCAGACACACTTTTGTTTTAATACACTTGTAAATTGTAAATCATCACATCCTAGTTTGTTTAATTCTATAGACATTCATAGAACACTTTACAATGATTACATCCATCACTAAAAAAATCATCAGCGAGGCTCCATAAAGTAAATAGACCGCATTTACACAACTCCATTTTAGTTTTCAACAAGTCAGAGTGTTTTAAACTACACGTCACACGTCACATTATCCCCTTCATAAAGCATCTTTAATTACATAAAGATTTCAAGCATACTATAATTTAGGTACAAATAATGGCTTAGGATCCTGCCTGAGGATACCTCAATGTGTGGACAGGAGGACCCCAGAGCAGAATCACTGACCATCAGAGAATTTAATAACATGCTCTACTTTCTGAACCAAATGAATTGTGCATCATTACCCCAACTCCAAACATACAGTAATAGCACTAGCTCTAATAACAACAAGAACAAGGAGTAGCAGCACTACTTTGTGAAGGTTGCGGTAATGTGTCAGAGCCCTACAACTTTAAAGACCGTGGTGGAGGACAAAGATTATTGTAACTGATATCACTACCCCTCGGTGAAGGCAATAATCTAATCCATTTATCCCAATCCCTCAAAAGAATACAACATTAAAGAGATTCTACACCATGTTGAAGGATTTAATGACTATAACAACTATGATAAATGTCTGGTTAGCAAGCTTACAGACGGGGAGGAAGCTGCAGTGTTGCTGCACTCTAAGGGGGAGGGTTATAAACTTAATGGGACAAGGCTGATTGATTGTTACAGCTTGAAGGTATTCTCATACTTGAGAAACACAAGTTTTACTCCTTTTAAAGCATTTTGGCAGCATATGTAGAAAATAAGTACTCTGAGAAAAAATGAAGCCATTACAAGAAAACAAGAGAAAGAGGTTTCTTATAAGGTCTAGAGGCAAGGACAGTTTATGAAAATAACGAGCCTTTGGTTGATTGATTAAATCAGTATTGAATTTGCTCACAAAATGGTTCTATTATATTTAAAAGGCTTTTAAAAGGGAGTTGATCCCATTCCTCCTCACTGGCAGGTCAAATAGTGGAGAATGCAGTATTCCATGTGTGACAAACCTTTATGCCTTTGTATCTACAGGCTTTTAAGATTTAATTAAAAAACTATATCGCTTCATTAAAAAAGAATAAAAAAGAAAATACTGAGCGGTTAGCAGCAGAACCTCAAGTCTATTTTACAACACTTTTATGAGGGCTGGTATCTGTTTTTATGACTCCTCCATTCATACCGTTCAGCTAGCCTCTCTGATGGGCTGTTAGTGACAGATAGAGACATACAGTAAGAGTGAGAACACACACACACACACACACACACACACACACACACACACACACACACACACACACACACACACACACACACACACACAGCTCATGCAGCTGCCAGGCCAGTGGCTCTTCTTCCATCTTCTTAGCTATGGTTTGACAGACACACCAGAGACTAACTGACTGACCTTCTGTCTAGTCACACACTGTCTACCCACAGCTGTACCACAGCACTCAAAATACAAATACATGACCGGACCACAACAACCATATAAGGGTTATAAAAGAATGCACAGCTCTACTGAGGATGCTCTAGATGTATGTATGGAAGAGAAATAATACATTAAGGTTTGTAAGCGTACCATAAAGGAAGTAATGCTTCCATAAGGAAAAGCAAGGCTGTTTGTGTGTGTGTGTGTGTGTGTGTGTGTGTGTGTGTGTGTGTGTGTGTGTGTGTGTGACCTGTCTTGACTTGTAACACACAGATTTCATGTTTGACTATATCAAGCTCAGCTCTATACAGGAACCCTGAGCCTTTTAGAAGCACTCCCTTGCCATATGTGGAAGCACAAACCAGCTGCAGGGCCATTTTATAAAGCAATAACTTCAAACGGTATGAGACGTTACAGGACGATAAAACTCAGATCAAAAATTCATTTCTAGCAGGAGATGGGGAGAGAACTTATTTGTCATCATCTCCTCTGTATAAAACTCAGACATCAAGAGGGAGCCAACAACCACGTGCATGCAGATGGCCATCTCGCACAAGCAAGCAAGAAAGCTTCAAATGTATTGAACCAGCTCTTATGAAAATGGATCACTGTAGGTTGTTCACTGTGAGTTTAATGGGGTGTGAGCAGAGTATGTGCATTAGGTTCTGCCCTCGGGTTGTGTGTTTACAGACAGGCTGCAGCTTCCCTGGACACTCATAAATGGGTAAAAGTGAAGAGAAAAGCGGAGGAGGCTGTGCTGATTCAGCTGTCTCAGATAGCAGTGCTGCAAATGTTGAAAGCAAACTAAGCTTGAATAAAAGAATGCACTTTTACACTCATAGGCATACTAAAATAAACATAAACACTCTATAACCCAAGTGCTGGCATCAAAGAAAGCATTTTGAGATTTGCACAGCAACACATGCAGCCGCTGCTGACCCCAATAAGTGAGATGACACACCAACATTTTCAGCCAATCTCTAGTTCTACAGAACTTGAGATAATTTAATGCCTCTACTTGGAAAACTGTGGGTGCTGGGATCAGCATTACAGGAGGGGAGACACATGGCAGCCAGGCACAAGCAAATACGGAAGTCATAGACGCACACAGGTATGCGTGTGCAAACACTTAAAACACAACAGAAGATTAATGTTTGTCTAGATTATAACTCCTACCTTGGAGCTCAGGCTCCTTCTCTAATTGAAACATAATATGAGCATGAATCCAAACATTAAACTCATTAATTAACTGCTTAGTGATGTGCCTCAGAGTAAGAGAGAGAAGGAAAAAAGCAGATATGGGCAGGAGAGAAAGAGAGAATGAGAAAGTCTGAATTGTGTTATCAAATCCCTAAAAGGGCAGGCAGCGCTGGGCTGAGAATCGTTACTGTATGCTTCATTGAATTTGGAACTGAGCCCAAAGTCTTCTCTCCAGATTTCTGAATATTTAGATTGGAGAAGGCCAGGAGTTCCTGTGCTGCAGAAATAAAGACCCATCACTCATCAAATGTTTTGGTTTTCAGGGACAGGAGGAGATTTAACATTATTTCAACAAGCAATTAGTCTCCCTGGTGGGAGAATAACCCTAAACTGAACTGGCTGCAACCAAACATTCATTCACTCAAGTGGTTCGGACAGGATTTTCTTTGCATTGTTCTCACTTCCTCTCCATCTCACTTCTCTGCCCTCAAATCTTTTTGACCATTCCACTGATGATGAACTGGTCTCTATCACTTCTCCAGCATTTCCTCTCTTGTTTTTCTCTTGTTGAAATCTATGTTGAGGTTGTTCGTCTTTATCTTCTCTCCTTTTCTCCTTTGGTCTCTTGCACATTGTATATTTGACAGAAGTACAACAGTTGTGGATTTCTGCCCAGAAACCATTACAGTGTACATGTAATGACCCCATATCATAGCAAACCTGACCAACAAACATGACATAATCATTTCTTCATTGTAATTTTCCTAGCTAGCACTAGATTACTAATAATCAAAATAATCCAAATGGGAGTCAGGAATAAATTGGCCTGTCATTGTCTGCTGCATATTGGAAATTGTGGGTTAATTTGTAAAAGAAGATTGATCCTGCTTCTTTTCTACAGTAGTGCACCAACTGGGAAAGACAAGAACTACATGAGAATATTTGCAATATTAGCTTTTCACTTTATTCCTTCTTTAAAAATGGCCGATGAGCAGGAGCAGGAGTTAACATTCAGCGGTTAATGGCATACTTGCTGACTATATAATGTGCTGCACACTGCGGGCCATACATCACACATGGAGAGTCACTGGCACTGTGTCACATAAAACATGTGCATTTTGACTTGGAGAAGTGCAATTAATGCAGTTGGAGTCATAAATATTATATTAACTTGTCATTCAAGCATCACCAAAAATGTGCCCTTTTGGGCTGACCCCAACCGGGCCCCATGGGCAAAGGCCTGGCCACCAGGCGCCTCTGTACCCCACCCCCAGGCCTGGTTCTATATAGGGGGCCCCCACGATGCACGTCCAGGCAAGGGAAACCTTGAACCAACGTTGTTCGGCACCATAAGGGGTCGCTGAGCAGTGCTTGGTCTGCCCCCCCGAACCTGTTTTCCATGGGTGACATTCACAGGAGTTAAAAATTGCAAAAAGCCAATATAAAGGATTAGTTTGGAAATGGCTTTCAAACTCAAAACCAATTATAATTAGAGTCTACTGAGTCCTCATCTGACTTTTGTATTGGCTCATACTCTCAAGTATGCATGAGATTTCAAATCAGCAAATCTGGCTTTGTAGCAAACTGTTTGAAATGCAATCAAAAATATGCAGAAACTGATATGGAAGGATCATTCCTTTTTTTCATTTAACCAATGCGTTCATGTGAATCTGCTTGCACGTTAGAACACATGGGGTTTAGTATCTTGCTTATGGACACTTTAGCTTCTGGTTGATCAGTAGATTGAACCTATAATGTATTCAGAAGACGATAGCTTCATCTACTACCATAGGCAAGTTGGTAAATTCCACTGTATAATAGCTAAGATATTTATAACTTAGACTGTTCTGTTGAATTGCATTACTGGGTGTTAGCACTAAGCTCCTATGCTGCATGTACTATATAGTCCAACTTGTTCCATTGCATAATTCAGTTTAGCTGGTTTTAACTTTGACATACTCACTTTGTCTGTCTGAGTTTTAGGCAGAGTGTGACCAACTGAAGGGCAAAAGTTCTGAGTTACCATCAGTGACCCTTAAATACAACTCTTAGCCCTCAAGTACACCCTTAACCCCAACCCTCATCCATCACATGGGCCAGATCACAGTCTTTAAAGGCTTTAGAGTCATGCATACACCCACTCACTCACAAACACTCATACAGACATGCTTACGATAGGGTCAAGACCCCAGTTGACCCTTATTTCACCATTTTGCTCCTCAGTCACTCACAAGACAAGCTCTCCCACTAAACCACATGAGACTAAGTACATGCAAAGAAAATGCCAAAATAGGTTTGTTTATGTGATAAATTTGAGAATATCAATTGAACAGTGAAGTGAACAAGCTTGTTTGACAAAGGGGACAGCCTACATCCTAAAACAAAAGGCAGTAACAGCAGCATCCCATTGGTATTCCGCCTCGCTCTTCTGTCATTGTTCATTTTCCTTGCACTATCCACATAATGAGCTGTTTTTCCAACTCAGGTATTCCATTCCTCCACAAGGTCATTGAAAAACAATACAATTATTTCAGACTGAGGCACGGGTTGAAACAAAGCCTTGTCAGAATCATCAGAAACCGCCTGCAGGATATTAAAGGTCAGGGAAAAGTGCCTTTACGACTTATGATTTATTCATTTTTTGTAAGCTGGTTTTGGATCACTTTTGCATTTTTCTCATAAACCCCATGCTCTTGGTCAACTAGGACCAAGTATATCAACGAAAGACGGGATTCTCCCATATATATCGACTCACAACATAGGCTGTTTCTTTTTAACTTACAGGCATCAAGGGTTCATGATTTCATCACTTGCAAAGTTTGGTCAGTATAAGTTTTCGTCATGGCCTCTCATCACCTTCTAATCTCCAAAGAGCGAATACAACTGGGTATAAGAGGGCCAATGTGGTATTCTCAGAAATCAAGGGATGGTTGAAAGAGATTAGTGCCTCATTTCCTTTTGTTAAAGGTAGAGATGCTGAGGAGTACCGCCTACAGAACACTCCCCCTGGCCATTAATTATCTGTCTATTTTGGCCCTGACAGGGTCTCTCTTCCAAGATAAAACTACAACTACACCCATAACAACACAGATACTAAATTCACTCTCGCGTGCATATATTTAATACACCTGAAGCTTTCTGCTGCCTTTGTCCCCTTCACCAAACATCTATGGGTACCTGCTCTCTGAACTAGCTGATACAGCAATGTCTGATGCTGCAGAAACATCAGTGAACAATAGTTAACCCCCTTGAGAAAGCTGAGACATCCTCCAATTAGAGCTGGAACTCTTGCTGGAAGATTGCTGTGCAGTATTTTATTAGAGAAGTAAATAAAAAATGGAAAACTCTGGGAAATCTGTATTACAGCTAAGTTTTAGACACTGAGGTCCTAATATTCAGAAAGTGAAAGTGTAGTTCTGCTTTGCTTTATATGGACGTGCCTGGAGAAATAAAACCATGTCTGATTGGTTTCAATAGAGAGCAGTGCCTCAATAAATGGCGAATAACAAATGAGTCCCCCTGCTAGAGTAAATAAATAGGCCTGTGTGCAATTTCTGTAAAATATTCTGATTGCTTCTCATATAGGCATAAAATCCAACAGTTTGACGACTAGGACTAAATAAGAGAGCATGTGGCTTTTAGATGATGAATATAAGAAGGCCCACTCTTTCAAAATTACAAATGTGTATGTGTGTGAGCCTTAACAAACTGACGAACAATTTAGCAGACAGCCCACACCCCTGGGCAGGCTGTTACCATAGTAACCTCACAGCCAGTATTTTTTTGGCCCACACTTTCCCTTTGAACAGCCGGCCAATGACAGACCAGCCGACTGGGAAATCTGGCTCACTGAAAGCGCCTGCACGGGTTGTGCGTCTGCATGTATATGCATGCGTGTGCATGTGTATGCATAATTTGAGTGTGATACAGATCAAGAAAGCTATACAATCTTAGCTCCATGCAGACTCTTCATCCAAATGTTTTGCGTTGGCAGTTGGCTGCTCCGTTTCTCATGCCTGGCACATTAGCTCAGGTGTGTGTCATTTGCAGGAGGATGCAACTATGTGCCAAAACACTGAGCACACATTTCAGAAAGAAAAGTCATCCGAGAAAAAAAGCAAAAGGAAGGAAAGAGACAGGTAAAATGAGGGGGTAATGATATTCTTGGAAACGCCTCTGTGCCAGGTATGCCTGGCTGGCACTGTGGTAGAGAAAACTTCCCTTTGAAACATATCGGCTCTCAGTAGGCAGTAACATGTGCTTGCACTACAATCTACACTGTAATCAAAACTTAACAGGGGACTGGCCAGGCATATTGCCCAGTGGCAACTAACAAAGGAAAAAAAGGAAGGGCAAATAAGCCTGGAAATTACTTGAAAAGAATCAGTCAAGAGAGTAAGAGAGATCTTTTTGTCAGTATACGTTATCACTATGATTGTAGTACTGATTTAATCAATCTAATGTCACTGTTAAAGCAACTGAAGTCACAAAAGCAACAATTTTTTCTGTCAAATGAAATTCAACTCCTTCATGGAAAATATACAATAGGTAATCTATAGATTTATTGCAAGAAATCAGTTTTTGCCATGAATTGCCTGTACATAATGACTAAATCTGAATGTTAATAAACATCTATGGACTATCCAGTACTTTTTGATTCTGTCACACACTGAATAAAACATAATGCTCCCAGAAAAAATAGCTTAGTCTTTATAACTACTGGGAGCTGAAGGAGACTGTTATCTTCCTCTATTTCAGCACTAGCCTCTTTATAAAACACATCTAGCTCATTAACTTCATGGCTAGATCAATTAATCTATAACAGTTAGCCGCCAAAGATCCCCAGTCCAGCTGATTTTACTACTTTGTTGTTGCTTTGCTCACTACTGGTTATAACTTTTATGGTCTAACAGTTGTTCTTTTTTTTTTTTTTTTTTTACCACTGCTTATCATTCTGACATTAGGAAATTAAGCTAATGGCAAACTGTATATCTTGACAATAAATCAAGTTAGTGGTAAATAATTAGGGACACAAAGAACTCGCCCAGTAAGATCTGATTTTTTTCTACTTTATCGAATAAAAAACACATAAAAAAAAGTAACAAAAAACACACAGTCACACAGTGACCATGAAAATGACTTCAGGTAATGAAATCCTTCTGCTAAGTGTGTTACTGACGATTACAATGTATTTGGACAAAGATTTTAGATGAGACTTTACGCCATTAGTTATTTAAAGGTTTATCTTATTGGAGAGGTTGAGAAGATGAGATAAAAAAAAATAATCAGGATTATTTTGTGCTATTTTCTTAAAGAAAATGTTTCCATAAGAGCATTATTAAATAGCCGAAAGTAACAGCTACAAAGCAAATGACTTATCTTGTTAATGAGTACTGTTATCATTATAATTTAATTTTAGAGTATTTTGCACTTGGATGGTTATAGAGCTAAGACTTCCAACTAGGTTACATAAAGCATAAATAAAAAACACTTTCACATAAAAATGTAATAAAAGCTAGGTCTGTTTGCTCTTTTAAAGTTACAGAGATCTTGATCTGTTCTGAGCCAACAAGACAGACCCAGCCGGTTGACACAAAAGCCTGTGAACTAACTGCGAGGAAAAAAAAGCAGAAATCAAGAAATCAAACAGGAATAGAAACTAGAAAACAGACTAACTGATCTAAGTATTTGTCTACATGTCCTTTTTTGCAATTCAAAATTACTGAACTCTCAAGTGATTAATTCCCAGCTGTTACCTGTTGGTAACCCGGCTACAACCTAAAATGAAGATGCAATAGTTCCCTCTACTTCTACACGGGACTGCAACATTTAACATAATAATATTATGATTAAAAGACTTTTAGAAGCTATTTGAAGAGCTGGGATTAATTCATAAAGAATGTTAAAGATACACCCCTTCTTTATATTAACTTTTCTGGTTTAGGAAAAGAAAAACTGTCCTGTGTAATTTAGCTCTAGTTACAGTGCTTGATCCAAAAAAGTCATCTGCTCTTGGCCCATTAAAAGACAAAATTATTTGAAAATGGTTTTAGCAAGATTCAACAATTGTTTCAAACACCCATATATTCTAAAATCCAGCCTCTTCGCTCAGGGTTTAGAACCCACTAATGAATATTGAGGCGTGGGAAGCAGAAGGAGTAATAATGAACATAGCAGTGGGAAAGAATGATAATACATCTGAAATACAAAGGTCCCTTCACTGTTTACCATTCCCTAATTTGATTCCTAATTGAGCGTACCTAACACAATGTTCACACCAAAATTTTCTGGCAAAGACAAGCACCCACAGCAGAATCATCGAGCTGAACACAGTCCCCTATAATCTCAGAGAGAGAGTGTGAGAGGCCCCTCCATCCCCAACACAATTACCACAAAAAAGTCTGTCGACATGTGTCCGACCTAAAAAAGCAACCACCCTTTCATACTGACGCTGTCACTTTCACACATGGCAAGCGGGCTGTTAGATTCAGGTGGATGCCAGAAGTTAGTAGTGTCGTGGACTTGTATAGGGACAGCAAGACAAAGACTGTCTATTTCTTTCTGAAATCCAAATGTAAGCTTTAAGACTATATACCTTTGGGTTTACCTTTGGGGTGAACTACAGAAGAGGAGAGTGGTGACGTGAGTCACAGTGACGGTGAGGTTACCTAGATTTCTGTACCTAGAGATTATGATGATGATGATGATGACATCACCCACCAGAAGAAAACAACTATCATTACAATTCCCTGGCAAGATGTTCCTCCAGCTGTACCGGCATGTCTGCTGCTCATTGCCCCTGCTGCTTTTATTCCTAATAGGAAGTAATGATGAAATGTTGTGCATCAAAAGAACAAACTATGTGTGAAGCGTGGGAGAGTAAAAGTGACCGGAATGAGGGAAATAGAGTGTGAGAAAGGGGGACACCAGAGAAATCTATAAGTGAGTGCAAAACAAAGTGAGAAAGAACTCAAAAGTACATCTTGTCACTCAAACTGTCGGTGGCAGAGTCCAACAAAATGCATGCTGTCTAAGTGAAGGAGCAATTTCTCATTGCACACTAAGTGAGGGCTGTTATTTCCAACCTGACAAAAAGCAAATGAGAATAAAAAAGGCATGCTGATGAATATCATTTGAAGAAGCTTTGCTATCTGTACTGCCTGACCTATGCAGATCCATCCATGCTACAGGGAGGGGTGTGCTTTCATACATAGAAAAACAGCAATTTCGTTCAAAACAGGTACAGCCATGAACAGTAAATATCAGTGGATGAATGAAATTCATGGAAATCTTTGTTGTTTTTACAGTGCAATAACAAATAAATGTGTTCAACAAATGTTGTGCAGCACAGTGTGAACAAGAAGGAGTTCACATTTCATGACAAGCAATGCCTCTTCAGTTGTGAGATTTTCCAAAGGTGACCAGGACCCACAGCGCATCTATATTCATGTTATATTTACATCTGCCTCACCTCTTCAAAACCTTATCAGTGAGCTGTATCTTCTTCCAGACAAACACACAGTAACACACGCAAATGCTGTGTATGATAGTAAACTGCAGCCCCCGTCCCACCTGTCCAAATCTCAACAGTGCTGACCTTTATCACTGAGTCAATATGCCCAAAGGTAGAAAGCAGGCACACATATGTGCTGTGTGTAGAGTGTGTGTTTGTGTATGCTTCTGGGACCTTTTTGCGCCCTTGTGCATTTTTAGATTGATGGAGACAGAAAGGCATTCAATAGGATGACGGACAGCCAGAAAGGGCTGCTGGTGGATGGCCAACTGGACTTTTAAAAGCACAGACATAAAAGCATCAGGCATATACATTTTGTGATTGTAACATATAAAAATCAATAAAAGTTCCAATTTTTGATGGCACAGATTTTCCTTCTTCTTTAGAGTTAAAATTCACAGTCTAATATCTTTTTCTGTTTTAAGTAATGGAAATATGTAGGCTCTTAGATGAACAAATATCAAATAATGGTTCTAAGTCACAACAGGTTACTAAAGAGCTTTCTTAAACAAATTAAGTCCAGCTGAACATACATACTGGGGACTTGATTCTGGGACTCGGACTTGAGTCGCACTTAAATCACGTATCCAGTAACTTGAGACTCGGACTCGGAGTCTCAAATCTTTTTTTTTTTTTTTTTTTTTCATGCTCCTCTCTCTGTCTGATCTCCTGACGGCTGGTTGTTTTTTCAGCTGTCATTTCCAGAGACGTAACACTGACGTTATGTCACACAAACACAGACGTGTGACATAACGTGCAATCAATCAAAACATTGACAGCACCGGTGAACAACACAGCTGTTGCTACAGCAACATTGTAACTTCTAGGTATTAAAAACTTAATAAAAAGGGACCAATATAGGAGCAGCAAACTGGAACGTCTGTGAAATAAAAATCCAGGACGCTGGTTCCACCACTTCTACAAGTGGTTCTACAAGTACTGACTTTGGAGGATTTACAAAATGTATGTTTTTTGTTTTTTGTTTTTTTTAATAAATGGTCTTTGCTAGAAGTTCTAGGACAATGTGAGTGAATATGAATACTACAAATGTGTGGCTTATATAAACTGGTGTGTGACAAATTCTCCTTTGGCCTAATGACATTGTAGACTTTCAGAAAGACATCAATACGTTGTCCAGCAGAGAATTAAGGGGAAAACACAACATGACCAACTGGGAAACTGGATTAGCTGTATAAATGGCAGAAAGCCATTAATGGAATGAAAAAGTCTAACAAGGTACTTGCACACATGTGAATCATTAAATTCTCCTTATGTTAGATAAGGCATAATTTCTTAACATTTTTGGCCTCAGCCACAATTTTATGAAAACCGTACTGCTATTTGATAATAAAGTCACAAAATAAGTGCAGATTCCAGGGGGTGAAGCTTTAAATTGATGCTCTTAAATCCTTACATCATTTAAATAAACATTCAAGAAATAAATCCACATGAACACTTCTTAAAGTGCAACTGACTTCAGTTAAACAAGCTGTTACAGGACAGCTGTCTGTTTTAATGTTTAGCTGTAGAAAATGACAGACTGAGAGGTGAAAAACTGCCACTCCACTTTCCTCATGCTTGATGCTTCCCAGGCTCAGGTTGACTGCTCACAAGGGAGTGTAGCAAAGGCAACTCTTTGTGTAGTTAGAGAAAACAAGTCACCTACTTCAACAAATTAGCAATGCAAAAGTAAACAGATCCAATACATTTTATATTAGTGACACAAGGGTTCAGCACAAAGTCTCAATGAATTAACTTCAAGAGTAAATTATTTTGTAGAAACTAAAAAAAAATACTCTCTTTCCATCTACTTAATGGACTGAGTAAACTATTAATGTTTACAAATTACTTTAAATGATCACACCCAAAACCAGTCAAATATTTATATTTGAACACTTAACTGCATCCTGACACCTACTGTAAGGGTTATATAGAAAATTCATATTTGAAATTCAATAATATTGCGAGACATTTGCAGCATATTTCTTAATGCTGTTACTGTAGCTGATAACCTGTGATAAATTAAACCAAAATACTCTACTGTGTTCATATGCATAACAAATAGAGCTTAGATCAAAGTCAGATATGCACACATTGACATGCAACATGCACTGTGGAGGACGCTGCACAAATCAACACATTTAACCCTTACATACAGTTCTCGTCTAATTTAACATTTATAAATATCCTAATAGTCCTTTTTCTCTGAAATTTGATGACTTTTCCTAAAGTGACACAAAATATGCAAAAACTTAAAATATTGATCAAACTGATGGATCAAATTTGACCTGTATCTATTTAAATGGACTTAAGATCTACCAGTGTGTATCAAATAAAGGAAAATAGTGGTTTTAGGGAATCTTGGAACTTTGAAACTGTACATTCCATGTTTATGTGTTTGGTTTTTGTTTTGTTTTCTTCTTTTATCTTATTTATTTCTTTTTATGGGACAGTGGTGACAGAGTTCAAGGGGGCCTGCACATTGTCATAAAAACTGGCTGCATTCCCACTATATTTACCTCGGTTTACACAGGAACGAACACCTGCTGGCATTTGTAAGGCAACTGTAGTTCCACAACTACAGTAAAGTAGTAAAACAGCAGAAGAGTGATCATATATCATATATTATGTTTTTATGTAAAACAGGACATGATACTGTGTAAAAGTAAATGTTTTCTCCAAAATGAGGGTTGTAAAATATTAAAAATACACTCTTCCTGCTTATTAAGAATTAATCATGCATTTATCTGTGTGACAAAAGCTGTTCAGACACTCTACATAGATCTGTAGTTTAAAATTTGGCATTGACACTTCCTGTGAAGGAAATCTCATCCCAGGTCAAAATTGATCCAGACCATAATATGAAGGCACAAAATATAAACAGTATGTAAGGGTTAAAAATGTGTGTCATTGCAAAGCTGAATGTCAAGTGTGTACCAACATCATATATGCATGAGCACACACATGTAAATCATATATAAAAATATTATGAGCCACCTCGCATGCACACACTCTTGTAATTATGATGTATTTGCATGTAAATACAGTATTATGCAAAGACAGCTCTAAAGTCTGCATGTATGTAAGCACCCAGAAATATACATTGTACTAACAATGAACATGGCGTACAAAGAGGCAGCAAAGCCTTGGGCACAAACAAATGTACAGTCTATTTTAACACACACACACATCTTTAAAACACAGCTTCCCTGTGCAGGACATATTGGATTAGTAGTGATTTTTTTTTTTCTTGACTCCATCTCAGAGGTGCTAGATTAAATGCCATTCCCACTTTACTACAGATGACTTGAAAATAAATCATACTATCCATACATGCCCAAAAGAAATGCACACAAACGCACACACATAACATGCAGACACACATGCACCCAAAAGCACAGACACAAACTCACATAAATACTGAGAAATGCTCAAGAAGGGAGATATATAACATGTTGGTACACCCAAACACTAAAGCACCTGCACGGTCCAGCACGTCTGCTCTTTGTATTTCAATCACAGAATCAATGGTTCTAAATTGATTGTAGCTGAGCAGGGGCCAGAGATGTTCCCCCTGGCTCGGTGCCCTGGCCCTCTATTGATTAGATCTGAGAGAGCCAATTGCTTTCACACTGGATTAAGGTGTTCTGGGGCAACTAGCACAGACACAAAACAGAGGGAGAGAGAGAGACAGAGAGAGAAAGAGAAGAATAGGTTCGAGAGATGTTCCTTTGAAGCAATGAGATCAGACCAACAACACTATTAATTACTCAAGAACCCATTTCTAGGTAGAAGCTTGAAATGGGTTCATCAGACCTACTCATTTCATAAATATTATTTGCACATCTGTATTATCTCTAAAATAATGATTCCCAGATATAGCAGGCACATATGCCTGCAAACACACACAGACATACCTTTGTGTTGTAAGCCTTTAGATCAGGGGGACACTAACACTGATCACAGGTGTAATCTAATTTAGCCCCAGAGCTAAGAAGCCCAGAGCAACAGCATTACACTTCCAAGTTTGAGTTTGTTACACATTCCTGCACCAAAGTCTTACCCACTGTCACCTTGAGGAATCAAACCAAACTTTACTATTAGCCAGCATCACAGAATCTCTTCTGACCTAGATCAAATGAAGAATAAAGGGTGAAGGGTGAATAAATCTGTATTTCCCCTACTCTTCTTCACTGTGATGCTTTTTCATGTGTCTCTCAAGTTTGCATTCATCTTTCTCTTTTTCACATTTGTATTCCACTGGGGGCAGTGTTTGGCAGGACATCCTCTCAACATCCCATCAATTTTCCTCTCCATACAACAATTAGCTGCCTCTGTCAGAGCTTCTAGGTGGAAGAATGGGAAGGGGAAGGACAGGGCCATGGAGGGGCTCTAACATCGGCCAAAAAAGAGGTCTTTTGTCTGGCTGAGGTCCCCCTTCTCAAATCATTTCCACAATGGAGGAGCTTCCAATCCAGATTAAGCGCTTATGAAAATGAAGAACTGTGTGTTCTGAGAGTGGGGGGACAGCAGTGGCAATGTGGACTAAAGCCACGAGAGCCAGGGAAAAAAAAGGCCCCTCGGTCTGAGTGCTTATGAAGGCGGTTCTTGGGGAGCAGCAGCCCTATTCAAAGGGCATTAGGGGTGTAAAAGTCTCACACTGACTGTGCAAGTCAGGCAAGCTCAGTAAGCATTGGGTTAATGCCTCTATTGTCACACTCTTTTTGTGACTGCTCTCATAGCACAACTTGAAGAATGGACAGTGCGAGATAGGGAATTAAAGAGGCAGAAAAGATGAGATAGAGTGGGAAAACAAGAGCAGGAGGGAATAGGATTTACTGGCCCATTCACACTGAGATGGCTTTTAGTGCACACACACATACATATGCTTGTATGTGCATCAGCATAAATGCACATGCACAAACACAATGATATGTGTTCTATTTGTGGTGGTCTGAAATGACACCTGGCTAGCACAATAAACGTGGTGAGAGTCAAAAACACTCAACAGGCCTAAAGCCAAGACACATAATGATAGGTCAACCATGGTAGGTAGTAATATAAAGGTCAGTTTATGAGACAGAAAGAAGAAAGAACAATGGAGAAGGTAAAAAAGAGAGAGACTGTAAAACTGATCTAGTGTACAAGCATGTGTGCTTTTGTGTCCCTATCACTCTGTATTTGGTTCAGTCCCCAAAGGGTCTTATTACGCTCCGTACAGGCTCCAACACAAAAGCAATGTCTTTCCATCTCAGCCTATCCAGCTCCCCATGAGAACATTCCAGACACAGCAAATCCATTTGTTTGTCAGCTGTAGCTGGACTAATCAGATATCATTCTCTCTGAGAAGAATACCACTGTGCAGACCGGACTAGCACTTAAGTCACGCTGGCCTGGCGCTAGGATAACATCTCTAATCTTGCAGAGGATCTTTATATGTGTTAGAGGTTAATTCTTAATAGTAACTAAACAAATTAGCCACAAAATGTAAACATACATGTGTTTAATATAGTGTAAGTTCTCCCCATGCTGTGTAAACAGCTCCAACCCACTAGGACATGCACCATGGACTTGTAGGGTGTCCCCTGATGCCTGACTCTGAGAAGCTGGCAGCGGATACTGTTAGCTGTGTGGGTTGCAGGGTGAGGCATCTGTGGATCGTGCTTATAATGAAGTGTGCTGCAGATGCTTGATAGGATTGGGAATCTGTCGAGTTTGGACGGTGTGTCAATAACTCTGGCTATTTGTCGTGTTCCTCTTTCATTTCTGGAGCTCACACTATGGTGTGGAAGGCACACGTGTTTAAATATATCTGCTGTTGTCAGATGGTGGCTGTGCATAACCTGAGAACATGCAAAATATTGACCTTGGTCATGCACAGGAGAAAAAAGAAAGACATCTTCCAGTTTTCTTTTACCAGTTGGGCAAATTTGAATTATTCTTTCATATAATATTTTAATGGAACTTTTTTTTACTTTACAACAAAAGTAGGTGGTCTTTTATGTGAAATCATGTGATGTGACCCTTTGCTACATCAGAACATAGTCATAAAGAGTGTTTCAATCTCTGTTCATTTACAGTTCTCTGATTGGTGTGCAGATGCATAAACGATTGAAACATTATCTTTTCAATTAGACTCCTACTTTTCTAACAACCATGTAACCTAAGCTCAGCAGGACAACAATGATGTGAACTCGGGTGGTTTATATATCTGAACTTGCATAGAATCAATTGCTGTTAAAAAATAAGAGCCACACTAGTAAATGTACGATCAAACATATGTGTAAAGAAATTGCTCAACAGTCCTCTTAAAAGCAAATGTGAACATGAGTAATTCAACAAAAATAAGGGCTATCACCTCTAAAGCTCTATTCATCAGATTTCATGTATTCTATCAAATGAGCTTCACGCTGTTCAAGCTACTGTAATAATATGCAAAGGTTGTCTCTTTGAGGACCAAACATTACTGAAATGAGTCTGTTTTATTCTGCTGATTTAATTAGTGAGAACTGCAATGATGCTCAGAGTGCAGAGTGAAACACACACACACACACACACAAAGGAATTAACAGAGACATACACATGCATATGAGGTGCCACACAGATCTAACAAGTGTGGCTATGCTAATTCCAGTCTGGAAGACAAGCTGCAGCACCCCCAACCAGCGTGGGTGCTCAATAAACAAATGGGGGACAAAGCAGAAGTGTTCAAAAAGAGCACCAACACCCACACACAAACATCTGACTTTCCTGTTCAAGGTGGAACTACTGTACCTTTGTTGAACTTTGTTGTTCTGTTTTTTAGATATGGAGACCAAAACGCTGTTTAAAGTTGATATGCTTTAGAGCCAGCATCATAGGTGGTTACAGTTTGAGAAGCCATGTAGAATGGACCAGTAAAACATGAGGCTGTGGGATTGCCTACATAATACTACCGCTGTATGAGTGAGCCAAAGGGAGAAATAGCAGCACAATAAGGATTCTCTTTTTTTCTTTTTGCCACAGTGTAGCCAAAACTCAGTTTAAAATGGGTTGTGGTAAGGGTGTCTTTGACGTGAGGTGAGACAGCAAAGTCATGGACAATAATTTGTCATGAGGACTTTATGGGTTCATTCTGTCTGCCAGTCTTAAAAGAGACATTTCTTCTGGTTTCTGCAAAGAACCACATGGTCTGATCTCATAAAGTGCAGGCTGTGTTAACCCACAACAAAAACATGTAATTACAAGCACAAGAAGTTCAGTGCAGAATACAGGAGGTGTCTAATTGCTGGATAATTGCATATTGTGAAGGTTTTGAGGCAGTGTTTGATATGACCTTCCTAGTTATGGGGAGCTGAATAGGTTTAGGATAATGCATGGTGTCATAACATAAATTACACAGACTGATTTTTTTATATATGCTTAATCAGGGACACTTAATTACAGAGGAAATGTAATATTGTTTGTGTCAAGTGTGCAAGGATTATAGTAAGCATGACTAGGTTATGAAATTGGACACACAAAGTTCAGCCGGAGGTACTGGAACAGTGTGTGTGGGTGAATGTGCATGTAGCATGAAGGCTTCACACAACAGGAGAATGTGCAAGCTTGGAAAGTCTGAAGAGCTTCAACTTTGAATTGATTTCAAGCACTGATGGAGACTAATAAAATAATACTTTAAAATAGACAAAAATAATGCATCTTTGGGTTAAAGAATTAGCTTAAATAAAAATAATGAAATGTAATGTATGCTACCACAGGTAACACAAAGACTTCTATTACAAAAAGACTATGAGACAACAAATTCATACTCCTTGCCAGTTGAGATGCTACTGTTAACAACAAAAGGTCCATTTACCCATTTTACAAAGAACACATTTTCTTTTAACAGACAGTTCTGCTTATCTGTAAACATGTTTTGAGTTATTTCTGAAATTACTGCTGCCAACAACACAATGGAGACATGAGAGTTTGTTTGTGATAATTACACTTGTAAAATGGCATTTAGAAAATTCAGCAGAAGCATATCCTTTCATAATTAGTAGATTTGTGATCGATCACAGACTCACATGTCAAAAGTTTCAGTTTTAAGTACTTCATACTGTGCTATAGTGTGCATGCAGGACTGGATGAGACACAATACCTCAAAGTTTGATTTTAACTGCAACTGAGGAAAGAATGGTAAAAAAAGAGCATGTCTTTTTTCTTTTCTTTTTAATGTTATAAATTTCATTTAACTGTCCATGAAACAGACCAGAGGATTAGATCAAATTTGGTCTTTTTTTCCTGTCTGATTCCTTCCACATTCCTCAGATTACTTTGTTGTCTAGTTGTCACTGCAGGTGAAATGAACAGACATATATTGGCCCTACCATAATTGCAATTCAATTCTAATTAGATCATCAGTCCACAAGTTCCACAGCATAACCTTGACTGATCCACATGTATCATTGTGCTGCTAAAACCATCCAAGAAGAGATGAGACTATTTCATAGAATTGAAAGATGTCCCTCTGCTGTCAAATAAGACAAATTTCACTGTTTCATTAGTAGGACTCTGCATGTTGATGGACACTGATGAGAGAGGGAGAACCAAAATATGAGGAGCAATAAGGGGGGTGTCTGTACTTTCTGTGGTGCTCTGTGGAGAGGCTCACCTCATTACTGCCTGCTGGGGTATATTCCAGAGTGGGGTGGAGGGCAGGGGGGGTGAAGACAATTTTGTACTTCCTGTCCAAACTGACATTTTTCCTGAAATGTAACTTTGCAAAGCTTGTGACGACAACACAGAGAAAGAAAATTGTCCAGAGCTTTGCTGATTGTGTCTGCTGCACCTTTAAATATGTAATCATAACTTAAAGGCATTAAACCACAGATTTGATAGATGGGGGTCAAGGCTGGTGTGGAAGGGTGAAGTGGAGCCCCTCACAGTGGCAGACTTTTGTGTTTTGCCAGCGAGGGTGACATAGGCAAATTAAGCAGTGCCCCAGCCATCTGGTGAATGTTTGGGGTCCTTTGTCTCCCCATGTCCTCGTGTCTGACTGGCCTCAAAACTCGGTGTCCATCAATGAGTGACAATTGAATAGGAGAGGCTAAGAGTTGTGAGTAAGGAGTGAGTCTGAAGCACTGGAGGAGAAATGAATGGAGTTTGGCAAGACCAATTTGAGGAGATGTTTGGTCAAAGTGGAGACTTCTGGGGGGGGGGGGGTTGGGACTAACTGAGAGATGACAAAGGTTATGAAAAAAAAGCATAGTGACCGAATACACAGCCTGAAATGACTGATGGTTAGAGAACTGCACACAAAAAAGCTAAAAAAAAAAAAACATAAAGAGTGAAAAATAATAGGAGTGGGACAACGTGTCCCTCCTTGGGGGATTAGAACAGCTCTGTTTGTGGTAGGTATTTCCATTATATGTGAACAAAATCTCTGGATCTCCCTCACATCATTAGAGGCTGACTGTCATTGCAGTGGGAGCAGTGCATCTGTGTTTGGGGTCATTAGAAACACTCTGTTTGAGCCCTAAATTCAAAGAGTCTTTGTTTAGGTCACGCTCTTTCACCACTACTCCCCCCATCCCAACTACCTTTTCAACCCCATTGAGTGCCATGGAAACAAGAAGTCTTTCACACTCTTCTTTCATATAGTTTTTTCTGTCTCTTTTTTCCACTACCCCATTTTGTCCTCATCACACTGGTCCTCACCGCCATAAGACTAATAGGAGCAGGAAGAGTCAGATGTTTACTTAATTGGGCTTCAAGGTGACTTGGTGGATGATGGTGTATGTGTTTGTGTGTTTTGCTGTGTGGTAGTGAGGCTACATTGATGCCTCTGCAAATAAAGTAAACTCTGTGGAACAGAAGTAGACAAGGCCAAATGGGCAGGAATTGGTTCTAATAGTTTATGGGGCCTTTGCGGGACCTATCTGTCACATCCTTTACTCTTACATGAGACATACAAAGAAGTAATAAAATCCTCAGTGAAGCAGAAAGCTGTAAAATTAGAAGTTTTGGCCTGAAAAGCTAAACTTTAAAGCTTTGAATAAATAAGGGGAGATTAGGTGCTCACTTGTGTTTCTAGGATTGAAAAGAATTACCATCTTATTCCACTTAGATTCTCCATTCCCTCTCGCACAGAGAAAAAAAGCCAAATTCATGACAATGAATGAACCGTATAAGGGTTTATAGTAGATTTCATATGGTTTTATGCAAAGGTTAATAATGTGATAAACATGTCCAGGTCACTGTATTTAACATTTTTAAAATGCACACATGGAGAGAGTAATATGTTTTTCTGAGCCTGTGTGCCCCATGATGGCAGCCATTAGACAGGAGTAAGGCAGCCATGATGAATCGGCACTTAGCCCAGAGAAGCGCACTTGCTCAATGGTCTGTGAATCTCCTGCTGCCACTGTCAGCCTCCAGAATGTTAAATAAAGTTATTTGAATATTTGTAATATTAATGTGCTAACATGTCAAAGGCCCACTGGAGTCTAACAGTGAGAGAAAATATGAGCAGATTAATTTTGCTGTGTGGAGATACAGGGCTGCTCCAGCAAGGAATTATGTATATGCCCAACTATATAAACACATGATCAGGGATATTGCCTTGGACGGACAGACGGATGGATGGATGGACAGATTGGCTGTTAGTTTAACTAAAACGTAATAAATAAGTTGTGGGATGATTTTATAAGCAGTAATATTAGTAACTGAATTTTTAATGCTCCTTTTTTTCATTCTAATTGGATGTAAGAAATGTTTAATAAGGTAAAAATGAAGAGAAAAATATCAGGTTTTTATCACTGGCAACCACTTACAAAAATAAACAACTGCAGCTAAGAACCTTATCAAAGACTGCCACCTTCATATACTCCCCTCAGAAATTCATAGGTTCAAAAGGAAATCTAGTTACCCATGGGAAAAAGAGGCAAGACCACAGTTAGGAACACACAGTCCAAAGTTTTGAATTGCCTTAGTTTACTAATAATGCAAGTTTTTATGTTTGTGCTTGTCTCTGCAGTTTATCCTTATTGCATTAACACTTTGGATGCATAGTATTTTATATAAGTAATCTACTACTAATACAAGCTACTTCCCACCTTGATAAGGACACTTCCATAAAATATTTTTGAATAGTAATAGTCATTTTAATTCAAAGTTAAATACATAAATAATCTAGTTTGGCATGCTTACATCATTCATCTGCCATATCAGTCACTTTCATACATTAGAATAATTTGCTTAACATGGGGTTTTAATAACTTCATATATGAGAACACAAAGATCATTAAAATGATCAATGTTCATAAAAGCAGATGATGTAACGTAAATGTATTCAAAGCGATTCCATCACTCACTCAGCTGGAGACTGCCATAACAGCAAAAAGGTTCAATAAAAACATCAAATCAGTGTCTCTCAGGTACTTGAACAGGACAGACACACAAGACAAGCTTTGCATTGGTGGAGGTGGCGAGCTGCTGTTTGGAGTGTCTCTGCTCGATTTAACAGGGAGGTGATAAAATATTTAGCAGATTGCTTACATAGCCGGGGGGGAGAGAGAGGAGGGGAAGAGAGAGCAGGGGATACCCAAATGGCTTGTGTGGGAGCTGGGGAGCTAGTAATGAGGATGGCATGCTGGCATCACTGTGACAGAGCACAACTCTGTATCTCTACATGGCCTCTCTGCCCAGCTGACAGCACGGCTTACGCATACGCACTACTTGTCACAAATTAAAAAGCATTAGGGAACATGCAATCACGCATTGGAAGGTTATTACACATAAAAAACACGCTAAACTGCACTTATTTGGAATGTGAAATATTTAACTTCACTATATATATATAGATAGATAGATAGATAGCTAGATAGATAGATAGATAGATAGATAGATAGATAGATAGATAGATAGATAGATAGATAGATAGATAGATAGATAGATAGATAGATAGATAGATAGATAGATAGATAGATAGATAGATAGATAGATAGATAGATAGATAGATATTGTGGATATAACAAATTATATAAACATTTAAGCATTAATTTGTTCCTGAAAATACTTATCATTTTCCTCTCACCATCTACAAATATATAATGTAAGTGTTTGTACAAGGATTATAGTTCCACAATGATTGCATGTTTTGTTATATAAAGTCAGACATGTTTAAGTAAACTTTTGTGTCATCTCAGCCAGTAATGATAAATGTGCTCTATCAACTATTTTTTTTAACAATATTCTGTTGAAAAAAGGTGTTTTTTTTTGCAGCAGCAGCAGGCGCACCACCGCTTATACATTTTTGCTGAATATCAAATATATAAATAATGTAATAGCACATAACCCGATTGTTTATCACTGGTCAAAGACATTTTTTATTTTGATTTCCCACTGGTTGGTACACTCTGCAGCACCTTTCCTTTTTCTAAGCAATACTTTTCCTTCACATTGCCCTGATTGAGGGTAATTATTTCAGCTTGGAACTACATGCTCTTATATTCTTTTTGTTCCTGTTCCTGTTACTTCATCTCTAATGGGCAATTACTTTAGACCGAATGCTGAGGCCATGTTATTGCACCAACCTCCAATTGATCGGCTGCCTGTTGTACTCGCTTCCACAAGCACTTTTAAGTTAGATTTCCCTGTTTAAATAATGGATTACAAGTCCATGAAAGAAGACTGCGTGGAAAATAAAAGGTTTAGATTGTTGCTGTTATTGGAAGGGGCCTCTCAGTGGAGATGAGAGGGGAACAGATTCCACACAAGTCTGAGAGTCAGATGGTTATGAGAGATAGAAATGGTTAATCTGTTTCTCTACTTCGATCTTGGTATTGTAATCTTTCTACAAGCCTGGAAGTTGGTGTGTTTGTACTGAGGATTAAAGTCAACCTACACAACGTTTCAAAGATTTATACTATTGTCAGCTTAAAGCTGCACACTAACGTCTACTTCTCGCCACAGACTGTTTTTCATAACCCTCATGATGTTAGAGATCAAATTTAACACAGTCTTCTTGCTGTATGTGCTAGAAGAAGGAAGTGCGAAGGATTGTTAGCATTAGTGAAATATGTATATCCCTATTATTTCAAATATTTGGGAGCACAATATCTATTGGTGGACTGCATGTGCATATGCATGCATGTGTTTTCGACCTTTGCAACAGTGATGTCTGCTATGGAAGCCACAAAAATTCTCACATAAACACGTGAGCCTTATTATCTTCACTTGCTATACAGCACCTATGTATACGATTTTAGGTAAAATGAGTGGTTAAATATTAAACAATGACAAAAAAGGATAAAAAGTATTATTGCAATACAGTCTTCTGATTTTTACCTCCACCAAAACAGAGGTCATGTATTCACCGGCCTTGGTCAGTCTGTCCGTTTGTCTGTCTTAACAACGTAACTCAAAAGGTTACTCACAGATTTAGATAATATTTTAAGCAGATCTCAGAAACTGAATGAGGAACAATTGATCAGATTTTGGGGATTATCTGGATCACCACCTGGATCCAGGAATTTTTTTTAAAAGGATTTTTTACAATGGGGATAATTTTGCTATTAGAAACTTCTAACTAAAAAATAATTCCCACAATCATTGGCAAACAAACAAACAAACAAATAAATAAATAAATAAAATTCAATGGCTTGGCAGAGGTCCGTGCTCTCTGAGTGACTGAGGACCAATACAGATATGTCACTTGTTGCTGTGAATTTTCGGTTTTGAATTTCACCTTTAATATTTAACCTTCAAAGAACATGCATAGCATACTTTGATAAAAAAAAAAAAAAAATAAATAAATAAATAATAAAATAAAGACAGGAAGAAATATGCTGAGATACTGCCACTGTATAGTGTCTTGGGGAGATGGTTCAGAAAGGTTTATTATAGTATCTTCAGCCAAATCTCAGTGGACATTACTGACAGTGGCTTTATTGCTAAAAAAAAGTACAATTTAATAAGGTTAGAGTTAGAAAGCTATTCTGGTTCCAGTCATTCATCTGAAACATACTTTAGCAACAGTATCACAGAGTACTAATCACGGAGTGCTTAAATAAATCTTATATAAAATAATATCTCATTATCTGAATTAATAATTTTATATTTAACTAAACTTGGCTAAAAACGTAATGAGGTACTAAATATTTACAAGTTAAATTAACTGGTAGAATTATATTTTGGAAAAACATGAGAACTGAAGCTTTTAATACTGTATAAGTAGCTTAAAATACACATTTTTTTCCTAAGAAAACTGTGATTGTGACATTTGTGCAAATATGATGCAAAATAAATACTTTGTCATTACTTAACTAAAAGCAACTAACGTTTGCCCTTTAATTCAATTTGAAGGTCATTCAGTCTCAGCTAAGGGTAGTGTGTGTTCGTCTCTGTGTGTATGTAAGTGTGTGGGTGTGTTTTGTGTAGGACATAAAGCAATGCAAGAAGGATACAGTAGACAGAGTCACGCACAGTGTGCTTTGTAGATATGTGGCACTCTTATATCTGTTTATTGATCAGAGCAGATGGCGTCAATCAATCTTATCTGGGTTCCACACACTCTCCAACTAACCTCCTGAGGCAGGCCGACCAATACTGCACCATACTGAGAGCCCCAAGCCTCTCATATTACTGCCAGACACCTTGAACAAAATTTCTGTTTGTATATGTGTGTGCGTGGGTGTGTGTGTGTGTGTGTGCTTGTGAGTGTGTCAAAATAAGGTGCAGAACCTAAAGGTGCATTAGAGGACACAAAGAAAAAGGAAGGAAGTAAAAGCTTGAACCAAAATCCTACATTACCCTTCATTTTAAATATGAATCATTATTTATTCCTTATAACTAAGTCTTATTCAAACTGAGACAAAGACAAAACTCCCACCATCTATGAAGTAGGATCTACAAAAGGCTGGCATTCACTACAAATTACATCTCTGTGCTATTGTGCCTTTTAGTAGTTCTGGAGGTAGATATAGTCAAGGAAAATATACAGAATATCATGCTCAGCAAAACTTATAAATCATTATCATTTCTGCGTTTTCAATGATGTGGAAAAAATTTGGGATACAGGTTTTTTTTTTACAAGGAAGCCTTAAACAGAGCAACATTATGTAAACAATCCAAGATGACTTGATTTGTTCTATCATAAATGGTCCTTTATTTGGTAAGCGAGAGAATAATAAAAAGCCAAAAACAGTTGTGGAATGTTTCTGAAAAAAGAAGAAGAAGGAAAAAAAAAGCATCCAGTTTATTTCTTACCTCGGCAGACGTTGCCATTGTCAGGCTCAAACCCAGCTTTGCATGTGCAGCTTCCAATAGGAACCATCCACTCTCCGTCTCCGTTGCAGTAGAGCTTTATAGGGACATCCACCTCCTCTGAATTGGGGATGCATGTCCCTCTTGCAATGACAAGAGAGGTGCTTTCAGCCCCTGTCAAGGTCTCTGGAAAGATTGCAAAGTTCTGAACCACACTTGGACACTTCTTATAAAACACCCTGACTGACAGCAGAGACATGCAGGCCCCATAGTCCTGAAATGCCAAGTAGAAGCCATTTTTGGACAGCGGACCAAAGCTGCGCACCTCTGTGTTGACCTTCATCAGACGCCCACCAAAGTCCACCTGTGAGAAGCTCTCGTCTGCAGCAATGGTGTCCACCTTGAGGTAAGGGGCCTCCATCCAGAAGGCTGTGCCTTTAGTGGCAATGACAGCATCTGTTTCATAGTAGTACAGATTAAACGTCTCCTTGCAGGAACCGGGGACGTTTGGAATGGAGCTGCAGTCGCGCACAGTGAATCGTATTTCTACATAGATACGTTGTGCTCCACGGCGATCAATGAAGGTGGTGAGAAGCCAGTTATTTTGACTGGGCTCGAAGACATTGCACACCTGGTAGGTCCTGATGGTGTTGAGGTTTTCATCATAGCCACTCACTTCCTCCCACTACAGAAAAAGAATGAGAGAGAAGGAGAGAGAAGTGCACATGGTTGATTAGTAATTATCTGTGATGAGGCTGTAGCCCCCCCCCCCCCTCCTTTTTTTTTTTCTTTGATAGAGAATGTTAATATTGGCTGAGCTGCAGAGAATTTGTGCACATATTACTATCCTCCCTAAGGCACTAAATATGAGGCTTCTTCCTGGATTAACAAAAAGGCATCAGCCTATTGAGCTACGGGGCTTATTCATCCTTTGAGAATACACAAATGTCCTCCTTTTTTGGAATAATAAACAACTGACTGAGTGCAGCAACAGCAAAACACCACTTTATCGTCTTGTTCTCTAAATACGCTCACAGCTGTAGAATGTGTATTCCCACTGTACAAGCACAAGCTGAGTAATTACTGTGCATGCAATGCTATTTGCCATCTATGCCAAGTGTTGCTGGGCACTGGGTTGATGCATTAGAAAATATGGTTTGTAACAAATTCTAAATTATGCCACTGCTGAATAACAATTAGACAGACGTTGAATACGTGGCTGCCAAAAGCCAATGTAGTGGAAAAGTGCTTGTATGCAAACTAAACTGAAGTACACTGCAGGCCATCTCTTGCAGGTGTGACCCAGAAAGTATGCTGGACGAGCATCAGATTGCCTCTAGGGAATTACCTCTGTGAGGATGAGTTGATGAAAATGTGCTATCAACATTTGGCCGAAATCAGTGTGAATTGGGAAGAGAAATCACAGTGAGAAGCAGCTTTGCCTAAAAGCTTGCATTCATATGAAAACTTTCGGGAAAGTGTCCATCTGTACAAAACTTGATTATTCTAAATCTGTTCAAAGCAGACATTCAGCATTTCAATCCTGGATCATTTCCACTCTCCCTAGTAACGATATTCTTTATACTCCTACTTGAAGCAAACAGCTTGGTTGAGAGATTTATTTCTCTAAATTCTGCAACGTCAATGATCCAAACAGCTGTAGGCGAGAAGTTAATGAGGTCTATAGTGGACTGAGTGGGCCTCCAATCAGTTCATGTTTCTTGTCTGCATATATCTCCTAGTGCTCCCTACTTCCTCTGACCTTTAAAGCCCCAACAGCACAATGAGGCTTAATGGGGAGGGCAAGATATCGGCTCAATGATCCAGTCAAACCCTAGTAAAGATTCTGCAAGTCTTGCTAGATGAGACCATGAGATGATATTATACATGAGATTCAGGATAAATGTGTGTTATCAAATTTTAATGTAGATAATAAAACTATTTGGTGCAAGGGCCACATGGAGAAAAAAACAAGAAGGGTTGGGTCTCAAGAGGGCATGTAGAGAGAGGAGTGGGAAGACACATGATGAGCAGTGAAACTGCTGACATGATAAATGAGTTTACAGAAATCTGAGGTGCAAATTAAAGCCTTTTTTCACCGCTGCTCCCTCTGTGCCCACTTCACTGTACTCCCCCTCCCCCCCTCTCCTCTCTTCCCCTTCTGCTCTCCTCTCTCGTCTCTGCTCTGTAATGACCATTCATCAGCATTACAGGAACCTGTCCCTTTCGGCACTGCCTGTTCATTAATACAGCCAGCCCTAGGCTCCTCTGCACCCGCCTGCTCCGGTGTAGGAGGGGGTCCTCACCGCCTCACGTCTAGCCAAATGACCACCATCTTTCACACCAGAGAGATCCCTGAGGCATCTCCAATAACGCTCGTCCAGATTCTGTCTGGAAATTCATTGACTCTTATAATAATAATGAACTATAGTTTTTTATTTAATCTCCAGTAGATATTCATTGTCATCACTGTGTAAAAGACAAAACTATTGCAGATCCACCAGTTGCAGAGCTGCAATCAAAGTTCTTACCAGAGCTTCTTCTTTTTCCTTCCTGTGTTTTCCATTTATATGCTGTTAATGTACGTGTGTTTGGAGAAGGCAGTGTTTACGATTTGATAGTTTATAGACAACATATTGATTTGCTGGCTCTTGTTTTGCTGCTGAGAGCTTGAGGATACTTGCAACATTTCTGCCTGCGTAGGAGCAAAACATTTGATTACTGAGTTTTGACATCACACTTCAGCATCTGTATTGTTTTCTCACCATGTAAATCCATGACACACAAACATTTAGACGGAAAGTATATTCACCCTGCAATCATTCCATGTCGTGTCAATACCCTGCCAAGGCATAGGGTTCTGTTTTTGGCTCTTTTCCCAGACCTTTTGCAACATTTAAACCAAATCTATCTCCATGACATCTCCCTGACCCGAGAAAAGAGAAGACACCATCACTTGTCACCATAACGATAATGGAATTCTCTGTTCTTTGCATCTATTTCTTCAATTATTTGTGTATAAAACAACACAAGTCTTTTAGTGTGTATATATTTAGCCCTTGCATTAAGAATCCAAGCACAGATGTATGTTTCCAGTATGAAACTTTTTCATTATGGACGGGAAATGTGGAGAAAAAGACTGAAGGGTAAATATGAAGAACTGACCAGGGATCAAACAGGAGCCTCGCTGCTTGAAGCCATTTGCACCTCTACGGTATGCTCCCTATTCACTTGTCTATCGAGTCGCACCAAGCGGTATGTATCATTGATACTGGCTCTAGGTGGACAAGGTGTGGGAATGAGACAGAGTGTTTTTCCTGCTGTAGATCTCCTACAAGTTCAGGTGATAATACATCATGGTTTCTTTTGGCACCGCAAACCAAAAGTGGATCTGAGTTATGCAATGATGAACTAAAAATGCAGTGCAGTGGGAAGAAGCTGTTACAGACACTGTCCAACATCACTTAACACATTCTTTTATGTGTCTGTAAAGTTAGCTCTTTTTCAGCTTGCTCTACTTCACACATTTTCCCATTAACATATCTTTATTTTATTACTGACATTTTCACTGCGGTGTTTTAGATGTTGGAACACCTGACAAATACTGAAAGCTTTTTTTATACAGCACTCATTTATAAGCCCACTAATAGTACCCACTCTCTCCACTCTAATAGCTCTGCTTTTACCAGAAGTGTAGAAGATACTTTTTCCCTGCCCCGGATCATCCAATGTTGCCATTGTGCGTGTCATTATAGCTGCTCTATTATGGGCTGGAGCAAGGAGTCAGAGGAGCTATGGATTTACAGAGCACTTAATGTTGTGTTAATGACCAGTCACATCTAGCAGAGCTGGAGAAGAGAGGGCGGAGGAAACGAAAAGAGACAGAGTGATGAATAAAAGAAAAATACGGGTGGATATTTTCCTTCCCCACAGCCTCTGCTCGCTGCTATCGAGCCAGACTACCCTCCAAAAGACCATTCATCACAATGATTTCTTGCCATTACCCTCAAAGACTAAAATAACAAAGAGCAGCTTAGATGTTTAAGGTCTAGCTCTGGAGAATGGCAGCATCCAACATACAGGTGGAGACTAGCAGAGCCCCATTCACAGCTGGAAGGACTCGCTTATCAGAATATGAATGTAACAACTATTGAAAATAACAGACTAAATGACATGGACTCATAAGTCATTTGGACAAGGGATGGTGAAAAAAAGCCAGAGGGATTCTTTCTGGATCTCAGGGACAACATTTTACACAAAGGGAACTTCATGTAGCATCTTAGCTTTCTTTTTTCCAACTTAATGCTGAAGGTCGTATAATGGTTGATCTTCAGAAATTATACATATTAACCTTGAATAACAGCTGAAATACAAGAATTCAAGGTACCACAACCAAGTCAGCAATGGAACTAAGAAGTATTAATATTATTAATATTATCTACATCTACTGAATTATTCATTTAAATTTAAGTACATTTTAGCTTTTGTAGAAAGAGAAACATTATCTCAAGAATATATTACTATTTATTCATTTTGGTGGTTGAAGTTATGAACTTTTATTGTTGTTGATTTTTTTTCCCACAACATATATATATATATATATATATATATATATATATATATATATATATACATATACATGTGATTGTCAAATTTCCTTAAATGCTGCTAGAATATCTGTGTACATTTTTTCCCATGCGGATCTTTTTTCCTTATAATTATTGATACAAATCAAGATTAAATGATTGATGCACCTTAACTTTGATGTCACCATCGTCAGTGATAAAGCCTGTTGAAGTTTGAAGTAGAAAGTGGTTTGTTTTTAACTCTGGCTTAACCAGACAAACATAGAGACAGGACTTGACAACTTTTAGCTCATCATTCAACCTCAGCTAATTCACACGAGAAGGAGACCTGAGAAGAGAAGCGTCTACTTGGGTGATCTTTAACCTCCAGTCTGCTCTGTGATCCTCAGTGGAGTTGCACTCCTCCACTGCTTCTCAAATCCATCAGCACCAGTTAATCCGGCTACATGTTAGTCCAAATGCACCAGTTTGACATTGTTCAATGACGCAAAAATGTTTTCTTAATTTATGTACTAATGAGGGTAAAAAAAGACTTGACTTGGAGTTTAGCCTTTAGAGGAATATAGTCAGTAGAAAAGATTTCTTTTGTATTTTTGCATTCCTCACAGAATCTAAACAGATTGTGTTTGCATGTTTTATTTTTCTTCTTTCTTTCTTTTGGTTTGATTTGTTTATTAACTAAATATGACCAGGATACTCAGTTTAAATGAACAAGACTGGGAGAAATGGTTAGGACATTTAGGATTACTATCTAACCAAGAGTTACCCCTTCATCGATCACTCCACAACTAAAACATGAGGGTGGAGCCAAGTACAAGATTATTTTTCATACTACAGGCTTAGGATCTACATTTCAATAATGAGTTCATTTGTTATTCATGACAAACCAACATTGTGCCGAGGTGGGAAGAGTAAACCTTTGCCGAATACATTTTTTTAAAGATAATTAAGCATGAATAAATCCACATTTAAAAAGCCTGTTTTTGTTAAAAAGAAAAAATGGTAAATGGACTTGTACTTATATTGCACTTTTCCAGCCAGTTTGACCACTCAAAGCGCTTTACACAACTTATCACAATCACCCATTCACACCCCGATAGGCACACCAGGAGGCAACGTGGGGTTAAGTGTCTTGCCCAAGGACACTTTGGCATGTAGTCAGTGGAAGCCTGGAATCGATCCGCCTACCTTCCGGTCGAAAGACGACTGCTCTTCCTCCTGAGCTACAGCCGCAGAAGAAAAGAAAGGTACATGCACAGGTAAAATTCACATTGACAGATTAGCAAAGGCCAAGGTTTTGGAAGGACAGTGGATTATAGGTGGACATGAAAAGCTAAGATAGGGATTGAACTTTTTATGGCCTTGCTGAGAGATGCTCTTCTCATTTTTGCAAAGGCCTCTGCTGACAGTAATCACAAGCCAGATTGCTTTTCTTTCCTTTTCTTTTTTTTTTTTTTTTTTCCAAAGGCCGTTTCAAATACCTCTGAGTTAATGAGAATATTTGCATTTCAACCCTTTGGTCTGTTCCTTGAAGTCGATGGACATGTCATATAAAGCAAAAGTTCATTTGCTTTGGTAAAATAACTGCAGCTTCATTCACTCAGTTTCCCTTGCAAAGTTTTGAGACCATCTTCATAGTCTCCAGTAAAATCATTTACACACACATACTTTGACACACATAATCAAAGTGCAGCCTGTAAAATATGCAGTGTCATGATTACTATTATCATTTTTGATCAGCTGTGTTATTGAATGAATGCTGCTGTCAGGGCTGTTGCATGGGAATGATTATTTTGTAGGGCATCTGAGGCCTTGTTCCGCCTGGCTGGATGTGATGGATGGGGAGGAAATGGTGATGTCTGAAACACTCCAGGTCCTGCCAGATCCAAGCCACTATATAATTACAGTCACACAGATTGTCTGAGCCAAAGTATAGTTCCATCCGTCTGGATGGATGCAATGGAATGAGTCTCACTAAAGCTCTGCTCCCTGACCACGCCCAGACCCTGATTAATACATTTGTGGGACTGACTGGCTTCATAGAGATGATTAACAGTCTTTTTGTTTGCCTGTTTAGTTTTTTGTTTTGGCTGAAGTGGGGGCTTTTGTGCAAATTATCTAAAAGTATCTATACTATCTGAGACATCTGCTATGGCTATTATGCTCCTAGACATCTTTGCTGTACCATTAACGGAGAAATCATCGCACTTTTGCATCATCTGAGTTTTACGATGTAATTATTAAACCGTGTATTTTTAACTACAGGCCAGGTCCTTAAAAGTAACTCTCACAAAAGCCCAATCTGCCACTCTTGGAAAGAATAGTTAGTAAACACAACCCTCTGAGACAGAAATTTATACAAAAATTGAGAAGGAATATAAAATTGTAATAATAATTGATGTTTGTAGGAGTTGGAGATTTCTTCATGGAGAAAGTTTTATGCATCAACTCAGGCTTTAGAAAGAAAATAAGTCTATTACAGGAATGACAATGTTTTATAAATTATTATATTGTGCTCCAGTTATACATTTGCTTCTCAAGAAAATGTAGTAAAAGCTGCTGGAAATACAAACTGTAGCTGTTGAAGTGGGCAGAAGTGTTGACATCCTAAAGTTCCTCTTTTAAGCTTGTGTAATGACTCGCAGTCTTGCCTGTTCTGCAGACAACAGGATGTGGCTACAATTGCTTTTCATGATAAAGGTTATGAAATGATGAATGCTGTGTTTTTTTCCATTCTGACTGGCTTGCTTTACTGGTTCATGCGATTTGCATAATCTGCTCAATAAAAAGGCTGCGCTGGGGCTAGGACTTTGGAGTTGACAGTTGTCTCCATCGCGATGCCGAAAGCTTCAACCTGAGTTCTTTGTGTCTTATTTCATGATAGAAAAATACCTATTAGTAGCTCAATGTATCTTGATGATCTGTAGTCCCAATGATTAAATAAATTCTGTGGAAATCTCTTTCAGTGGGTGCATTTCCATTGCCCCTAGAATTGTGCAAAAGCTAAATATCGCAATAAAAAACCAGTAATGGAAACATCTACATTTCGAAAACACTCTCAAATATCACTAAAAAGTGTTTTTATGCTCTCATGTGCTGGTTTTTTTAGACGTGTCGGTATAGAAGTATATCGCAAAAATGTAATTGGAAACACTTTTCTCGCATTTACGCTTCACCGTACGTGACGTAGCAGGTCACGTGACCAGTTCATTTCAAATAGAGATGGCACAGTCTGGGTAGACACAGGAGGAGACGGAAATCTTTTTACAAATAATAAAAGAAAAAATTATAATCATCATCCCTGATAGCAAACAACGGTGAAATGCAAGAGTTTTACAAAGATTTAGAAATCTCTATCCTCCTCAAAGTGGAGTCTCATGGACTGAGATTTTACGAGAATAATGGCTAATGCGATAAACACCATTCAATGGAAACACCTGCAAATCGCAATTGCACTTTATCGAAATCTTAGAAATGTCGCTTTTATTTTGCGAAATACGCAGCTATAATCTTATGAGATAAATATTTTCATTTTTAAGTGTAAATTTGCATTACAGTGGTGCATCGTTAATCGCGGGAATTTAGTTCTAAAAATAACCCTCAATAGGCAAAATCCGCAAAGTAGTCAGCTTTATTTTTTACTATTATTATAGATGTTACAGAGGCATTAACATTTTCACACTTTTCTCTTTTTTTAAACACCCTCAAAGTTCAAATCTTCATAGAAAATATGTCCAGTCCAGAATGAAACCGCAGAACGCAGAACACAGAACACAGAACACAGAACACAGAACACAATGGGCTGTAAAAATAGATAAATAATAAATAAAAAGCATGCAAAATTGGGCTAAAAAAATAAATTAATAAAAAAAAAAAAATCTGCGAAACAATGAGGCCTGGACCGCATTTTAGCAAGGGACCATTGTACCAGCGATGTATGACCAAACCACACACACACACAAAATGATGTTTTATAAAGATTAAAAAAAAATTCTAAGCTATGATTAAACCACATAAACAAAGTTAATCTGATGTACTGTGTTAAATCAGAGAGCTGTTTCCTGAAGTCTTAGATCTCACAGGACACCTGGTAACACCCACTCAGGTACCTTCAGAGAAACCAGTCAGTTGACACAGCCTCAGCAGGGCTTCCTGTTACCAGTAGCAACATCACCTTGGGTCATTCTGTGAAAAGCCCAAGCTGTTTATTTAGTTTCCGTCTGACAGCCACTGCAAACTTATGGATCCATTGTGGAGGATGATGAGCGTGAAGAGCAATAATCCACCTGAAGCATGCATATGCAGTACTTGTTCTGTTGCACCTGCTTAAATATGAGGAAGAAGAAAATAAGATAAATCTAAAAGTAGAGCAGGATGAGTAACACTGAGAAATTCACAGATAGAATCTAAAGAGAAAGAACTTATATAATTTACTGTGGGCAAAAATATTTAATGTAAATTATATCAAAGGTGGACAGGAGTAAAAATAGAAAAAAAAAAAAAAAACAACATGACAAACAGGAAAATGGTGCTGCTGTGAAACACATTTCAAGGCCAGACAGTTTTGTACTTCATGCAGGAAGAGACAGGAAGGATGGTGGGTGGGTATGAGGGTGCTAGTTAGGTAGAGGAAAAAGTGAGTTTGAGTTTTTATGATTGATAGACTGATGTATAGAAAAGCAGTGGAAAAGTACATGAAAACTTCCTGGGTGGATTAAAAAGATGGAAGGATTTACGTCTACTTCTGCCAGCTCTGTTGAATTGCTGGAAAAGCAGGTAGAGCGAGTAGTAACAGAAAAACAATCACTCATATGCAGATAAACCCAATTCGCCCTCCAGCCCCTCCTCCAAATACATACCAAATTAAGGATAGTCTTTTTTGCCCTAGTTCAATCACTTTGTTCATTTATTTATTCTTTGACAAGAAAAAAAAGCCCTTGCTTCCTTGAACATGCAAGAGAATTCTTCCATGTGAAATATGGAGGGAGGATCCTGCCGGGGAAAAAAAAAAAAAATCAATAATTGAGGTTGCCATATGTTATCTTAATTTAGCTTGAACATGTACTCTGGAAGGCACACATACGCAATAGTTTTTGTTTTTTTTTCTGTAACTGAACAAAGATGCTTCTATGTTGGCCTAATTAGATTTGTGATATGTATAAAACGAGAAAGTAAAATGCCCAAATGGAGAGCCACAAAAACAAAGAAAGCCATGGATCCACACTGATGTAACATCTTTTTTGAATTGCATGTTGCAGCTCAACTGAACTCTGCACACTTTCAGCTTTAGAATTTTGTTTGTTTTGTTTTTTGGTTTCACAACATGGTTTTAGAGCATCTGATTATATCCCACCTACAGGCTGAAAAACTGCTGTGACAGTGGCCAGGACTCTGAACTTCCATGAGTGTGTAGTGTGGAAATGTATAGCCACAAAGAGTACAAAGGGGCTGAACATGTTTACAGAATAACCATGATAGCTGTTTGACACAGGCTTCATTTTAGGGCAATGGAAAAAAATAAGTCTGTGCTCTCATTTTTAGACACACTCAGATTCATAATCCATGCACATGGAAATGCAAACTATCAGGATGGCTCTGCAAACAATTTGTTACTTTAAGGAAATACCAAGGAATGGTGATGATGTGTGCAGGAGTTCAATAACCAGATGTAACAGATGGTTTGTTAGTCTGGATTTATACTTGCCCGGTGATTGCGTACAGTAGGGCTGGCATAGTTGGAAAAAAGTGATTGGATGAACAATCTGTCTATCACAACAAATCCTGGGCAAACCTTAAACAGATAACTGGATCTTGTTGGTAAAACCTAACTTTTGCCGAAGTTGGAAGTGTAGAAATGTCTTAATTTCCAGTTGCATTTCCATGCAGGAAGAAGCAGCTGCAGTAACAGATATTTCAGTCAACATAAAATTTGAAATGAGATTGTTAGTTTGTGATTATTTTCCCTTACTGTTGCCTTAGTGGAACAATAAAGTTGCATGGCTATCTCAGCAGATTGCACCTAACAGCTAAAAACTGCTTTGGATTTCATTAGTGGAAAACAAGTACTTGATAAAATGCAAAACATGTGTATAATCAGCCTTGCATCAATGGTAATGTACTTTAGGATACTTTGTGAATGTAACACATTCAGATGCACCTCTAGATGCATCAAATCATAATCAACGTAACGGCCATTAAAGATTCATGCTTCAGGCTGAACCCTGATTGTAGAGGAGCAAAAACTGAGAAAAACCAAGAAAATGGAAGATTCTCCATTTCTGCAGCAGTATGCACACAAATATTCCCAATTTTAGGAAAATCCATTCAATTTTAGGAAGCGAGGGGTTAAGCTTTGCTGTAGAGGCATTTTGGGTAATAGTCTCTAAGATTAATCAGTAATGGAAACTCAAAAGCAACACAAACATGGTTGATTTGTACCATGAAAAAAAAACAATGTCAACATGCTTGCCTATTATGACTAGATACTGTATTTGAATATGAACTAATTCATCTGGTAAGGGACTCTGATCTGTGAGCATGCATCTGAACAAACATGGGCAAACATTCTTTTATTAAGCATGTGGCTCATTGTTAAAGAGTTAAGAGATCACAGAGGCCATAAGGTGTGATGAGTATATGCTCATGTCTGGGTAAACTTACTTACATAAAGGTGTTTCCAACAGAATGTATGTTTTAGAGTTGTTTATTCACGTTGAAATGGGTCTACATGCACATAATCTAGGCCCTCTTTTCACCTGACCTCTACAGTTCAGCCAGCATGACTCACTGTTGTTCTCCATCCTCTCATTTCAGCTCCAGCTCCATGAGTTCAGAGTTCACCTCCATTCCTCATTCTAACTCCCTCTCACTCATCTTTTGTCTCTTTTTTTTCTCTCTGACTTGGAGTCTAACCATGTCTAGATAATAAATAATTAAGGGTATCAGAAAACACAATATTCCCTATAACAAGAATAGTTCAAATCCCAGTCAATGGCTGTTTCCTTGCTTACCATGTTATGAACAAGTCCTGGAGGTCCTTGATTAGTGTTGTTTAAGGTACCATGTAACTTAAACATGATGCTGTTCATAGGATCCTGAACAGGATCAACGTCAATCTACTGAGGTAAAGCTAAAGAAAATGCATGAATGAATTAATGAACCGAATATAGTAGGGAAGCATTGAGATACTTGAGACACACACACACACACACACACACACACACACACACACACACATATATATATATATATATATATATATATATATGATTTTACATTCAGTAAGTGTGTATTTTTGTGAAGAAAAAAGTGAGCCATACCCTCACTGTACCCCATACACTCTGATAGCCCCAATTCTAGCACCCTCAGTGAAAATTAGCCTGTGCACCCGGGTGCTGTATTCTGATCAATACTAATCAGAGTTGGAGGCAATAAAATCCAACAACTACTGCAGCCATTTGATGTAGGACTGACTGGGGATTAAACACATTCTAACTGCACTTAAAACTATAATATTAGCAGTTGTTAGTGGCTGTTTTGACAAGTGTAAAGAGAGCTTTAATCTTTCCATGTCAATACTACATGCCCTAAGAGACTAACGCACTGCAAGACAACACAATACTTGTAACTTCATATCTTTACATCATGATGACAGATTTTACATGTTTGGACATTGATGATGAACAACAAATGACATACCGCACCATGTCGTCATTAACAAAAACCAAACCAAAATGCAGAAACAATGTTGGAAAAATCCATGCATATCTACTTTTTTTTTTCTATAGGAATTTAAAGAGTAAGTTAACAGCCAGGTGATTTTATCCAGAGGCAGTTGGGTATGTGATGATCAGCAATTCTTTTATAAAAGCAGTTTTAGCAGTTTTGGTGGTCTGACGTATTCAGGGGTGTGTTAAGACTGTGCTGGCCTTAATTAGATAAGTTTAAAAATATGTCTTAGTTGGCAAGAGAAAGGCTATTTTCTCTAGAAAGATCATGCCAACACAGCTTTGGTTTGCAAAGTTCCATCATGTGACAGTCGTGGAACTAGTGTGACATCTGCCATAAAAATACCTTGATTTGGAATTCTTGCAACAGATCATCTTTGAGGGGATTTTAGTCATCTTTGAAGACAACAGTCTGGAAATGAAGCATGTGTACATGCTAGTGATGAATGGGGCCCCATCAATGACAGGTAAAGTGAGTGGTTTAGCATCATGTTGGTCATGTTGCACCTCAGATGCTATCGTTACACTGCATTGTGCATCAGGCAGTGTTGTGCACAAAACAAAGCAAGAAACTCAAAACAACAACTGAAAATGTGATAGCAGTAATTAATTATATTCGCTCCACATCCATCCTACAACACCACTTACACCCAAAACCTGCTATCAGAAAATGTCTGCTGAACACCACAACCTGCTTTTGCACAATGACATTAGTTAGCTGTCCAAAGACAAGGCACTGGAGCGTTTCTGTGATCTCAGAGAGGAGATTGCAGCTTTCCTCCCCACTAGCAGCAGAAAGCAAAGAAAAAGAGAAACACACCTGAATCGTATCCTGGACGAGAACGTTATGACCCATATTTGCTTCTGGCTGACAAAGTCGAACACCTGAATGAACTTAATGTGGGATTACAAAGCAAACAAAAACTGTCTCATGGAACAGATGCAGGTATTTCAGTTCTAACTGGATAGTTTTGCAACTGACTGGACAACAGGCTGTAGGCTTCATTTTCCACAACTGCATCTCAACCCTGTCACTAATCAGAGGTGTAATGACAGCTTTGCTGCTAGGTTGGATGGATTTGAGCTGCCCACACAGGTGATGGGTTTTGTCAGAGACCCGTTTGCTGGGACGGGGACTACTTTGCCAGAGCTAAGGAGGTGGTCCCGTCCACTGACGAGGGCAAATTTATACTCGAACTGTTTGACATGCAGTCATCGATAAGTATGACACAGGAACTTTGCATCAACGAACCTGCAACATTTTGGGCTGATGTCAGTGGTCATCAGTTCCCTAACATTTAGAAATTGGCTGTTATCGTCCTCAGTATGTTTGGATCAACATACGCATGTGAATCAAGCTCTTCACACATAAACTCAATAAAAAGCAGCTCTCGTTGCTCAATGACTGACAGTACTCTTCACCATTGTCTGTGGATTGCATTGTCATCATACGAGCCTAAAGTCACTGCTCTTGTTCAGAAAAAAAACATGTCCCTTTTCCCTCTTAGAGGCTAAGCAGAGTTACTGTAGCTTACACATCTACATAATTAGGTACATATAACAATGTTATTTCACACAGTGATTTGAAAATAATTTTACTTTCGCTCAGTGTGCAATAAATACTGAATATGTGTGTAAACCCGTTATAAGTTAATGCACTAGCTTGATAGAAAATAGTAATTTTTTTCTGTATTTTGAGATGTGCTTTGGTGAAATGTGACCAAAGTATTTATTTTATTTCGGGAAAAAGTAACAAATGTTGTTCATTTTGTGCACTATTTTATTTTTATGTACTTTAAGATGTGCTTTGTTTGATATTACCTTTTTTATGTCAAAATTTAGGAGAAAAATATGTTGCTACTCCCAGGAATTTTCATTATTTTTATTATTATGTGCATTTTTAATTTGCCTTTGTCAGATCTGATTTAACTGAAAAGAGATATGGTAATGTTTTTCTAAACAGTAATTTGTTTTCATCATTTTTTGTTTTCTGTTTCATCATTTGCTTCATTTTGCTTTGACTTTCTACTCACTGGCTAAAGACAATTTTTGGCCCTGTTAAATCTCTTTGTAATAACTTCTGTCTAAGACCACCACGAGTCAGAAGAGTAAAAACCAGCATTCATCCACAAACACAGATGCAGTTACTTTTGTTTGTCTCTAATTCATAATCCATACCCTCTGCAGCCTACAGCTTCTCACTACTGCAGCCTATTTAAATCTTTTCCTAACTCCATTCCTTATCCTGCAACCTTATCCAGCCCCTCTAAATTCACTCCCATATTTCTGTTTTCAGCTTCTCTCACCTTTCACTCTCATTCTTTACTCCTTCCATCACATTTTTCTGCCCTAATTTCATCAGCATCTTCCTAAGTGAAAGCTGCTCTGCATTTCCGCCTCAGCATTTATTAAGAACATTAAAAAATGATGATGAAAAAATGAAACAAACAAAAACAAAAGAAAACCAATAAACCCTTTTGCCTGTACTTCCAACATAGTCTTATTGCAGTTTAAAGATACTGTTGTGAAACTGTGTGATTCTGTTCTTTATATTTACATACAAAGCTGGATTGCGGGTATTTAGGATACGCCTTCGAATCTCGCAATTTTAGCATTTAAAATGTAGAAAATTCCCACACAAATAATTTAATACTGTTCATTCAACAAAGGCAGTAGTGCAGAATGCAGAAAAAAATTCATACTCTGAAATAGACTTCAGTCCTGGAGAGCAAACTTGAAGAGCCCACTCTCTAACAAGCTCCCGCTGCTGCTGCAGGAGATGCTGCTGCAACCTGAAGACACGTAGGTGTCATATAGTCTGAGCACTCAAAACTGCACCCCTATAACCATCAGGCTAATGTGTGTGTGTGTGTGTGTTTCAAGCAGCAAAGACTGACCATAACTGGAATGAACAATACAGAAAGAGTTTACCGAGCTGTTTGTAAAGGAGATACAGGTGAGGCGAGATGGTATAGAAGTTAAGTTAAGAACAGGATAGCATAAGTGTTTAGATGAGGTCATAAGAAGTGCTTCCTTTAAATAAAATTAATTCCTTCAATGTGAAGTCAGTCAAGGGGGCAAACTGTCCCAATTTTGAAAATTTCCAGCCCTGTATATATCCTGGAGAAGCATAGTAGTGTACGCTAATAATTACCTCAGCACTTACATACATTTAGTCTTCCTCTGCTCAGGTTTCTCTGTTTCACATTTCTTTCCTAAAGTAAAAACACAAAATCCATCCATAGATGTTTGTAGCACATCGTCCCAAGTGTCATCTTTCTTATTGTCTTCTTGCACGGTGTCTATGTTTACATTGTGCACGCAGGAAAACCAGATTATTGTGAGAAATCAAGCAGGAAATTAGATAACACTACATCACCAAGACAAAAGTAAGATAGCTAAAACCCCAGCAGCTTACATTGAATTGTTCCATAATGTGATTTCTTTTGCAGCTTCTTTCCATGTTCTGAATCAGTACTGACAAATATTATTTAACAGTGACTTATGAAGGGAATCTTACTTTGCCATACATAGTGAATGAGCTAGGAAGCCATCTTCCTTTCTATTTTTTTTCTTTGTTTATTTATATTCCCACAAGTCACATAAGGTTTCTCTTAAGAAACTAAATTATGGAATAATTTAAACATGAGTTGGACTTTGGACCAAAAGTTGTGGATCAACATTTCAAGGATGAGCAGTTTTATACATACAGATGATGCTTTCTGAGTTTTTTTATTTTGTTTTGTTTTAATTTTTGATTTTAAATCCTGCAACAAATCTTAAAATTTGACCTTGATTCACAGGATGACAGGACTCTACCCCTCATTTACTGATTCTAAAAGGAAAATAAAGAACTTTCATAATAGAAATTGCAAAAACTCAGCTTTTTAGCTTTTCTTTTTGTTTGACTTTTTTTATGTTTGTTTTGCTTTGTATTAGTGTCGTAACTCTTGAACCATTTCCAATATCTAGTTTTTTTTACACTTGAATTCTAACTGGATATCACTTAATGTATTTATAAATGTTTAACTTGCAAAATAAATTATGCAAATATTGAGTTTGATTGACAATTTTCTTTTAATCACTTAATCTGATAGAGATGACAGGGTTTATTATGATGATTATGTTTCACATGCACATACAGTTACAGCTGGAAGCTAAGAATAATCACATTAGTTATGAGCGTATACAAATGCCTTCTTGCAAGGCTGCTGTGCATGTATGTCATTCAAGTCTGCTTTGTCATGTGGCTGCCTGACAAGGTCGGAGGGCATTTGCCTTTGTGGGTCTCCATATATTATTAATCATACAGTAAGTGTGTGTCTAAGAGGATGGCAGAGAATGAAAGGTAGCATGAGAGAAAAGACAGAAAGGACTGGCACATAAGGACATAAAGGGAGATACACGACATGGGAGAGTGAAGCCCACAGAGGCGAAGAGAATGCATAAAACTGAAATAAAACAGTGGGAAAAAATGGAGCAGGAATGCACATTATGAAAGAATACCACATTAGCCTACTGTTTGCTGAACTCGCATGTTTACTCACTGAATTCTCTTTCTTGTTGCTAACACTGAAGTGTGCATTTGCACATTGCCACTCCATTATACATGCACATGGCTAACCCTGACGTCGTCATGTTTACAATTAATTAATGACCCTGCCTCTATAATCCACCAGAATTAACCCTTCAGTACAGCCAAACACAGCCAGATACACAAATCCACTTCTCATTAACTCCTGAAGGAGAAGTTAGGAAAGGAGACGGATTGATGAGCACAGGCACAACACATTTGCATGTTGGAATTTTCTGTTGTGTATGTGTGCAAAACTGTTGCTGCCAGGTTCACAAAGAGAAGCAAACTGACCACTCAGCCACTGGCTTTACACACACAAATATGCATAATAGACTAAGTAGTGTACCTGCTGCTATAGAGGTGAGAGTTGTGCATTTTCCATGCATCTGATACCTATATATGTAGCTCTTACACAAGCTCTTACATTTTAAATTTGCAGAATTTAGTGTTATCTGAGTCTAAGTTGTGTGAAAGTGTATATTTTCCCCATCACACTGCATCTAGCAAACTCTGAGCCAACTGCCTCAAAAAGCAATACCAGTGAGCAGCATGAGTATAAACTCTCTACAGCAGGTCTCTCTCTGCCTGAACCTTTACAACAGGGGAGGCTTAAAAAAAAACATGCTCAACAAAGACAAAAGGCTCTGCATGCCCTGAAGCCTGCTGAACTGCACAAGTTTCAATGGTAACACTGTAGATGTGTCGGCTCAGTAGGTCTTACTGGATTATTTCCCTTCTTCAGGAGATATGAAGCTGATCTGTGCCATTATTTTGTTTATTACATTTTTCTACTTGTCCCTACATGTTGAGCAGGGTGTGATGAAAGTTTGTTCTGTTGACCTAACAGTTAAATTGACGTTAAAATGTCTTTAGAAAAAGGAAAAAAATATTAAAAAAAGGAAAGCATCCCTAATCCCTGCAGACTAAAGTTGTTCAGCCAAGTGTCTAATCTAAAAAGCTTTAAAGCAAAAATGAAAGGAATGAAGAAATGAAGAATTTCTGTTTTGACCTAAAATGGCGATTGGCATGTAACTGCATGATTAATGAAAGGTCACAAAGGTTTTTTTTTTTGCTCACCATGGCACCAAGCCATTGGTTAATGGGAAGCACTGGAGCTGCTACCCCCTTTTAGTAAACCTGAGCAGAGTAGTTACATAAATAATACAAATGTATACATACATAATGCAAAATGATTTTGAAATAAAAATTATTTAATTGCACTATGTAACTGGTATGCATGTCAGCCTTCATTGTAGGTCAACTAAGCAACTAAAAGGTCAACAGCTTGTTTAAAATGTAGAAAAAGATGCATGATCATTTTTCTTTTTCTCTATTTATGCTCCAGCGTGGCACACAGCTGTGTAGACAGCAGAGAACAACAGTATGGGTTTGAGGACTATACATGCACAACAATGAATGTAAAACACAAATTCATCCCTTTATTTATAGTACAGGTATGTGTGTGCATCTGTGTTATGCTAGCTTGACTGGGAAGTTTAACATGAAGTCAGACAATGTTTTACGTGGGTTGTGTGAACATGGATGTGTTCTACGTTTACTTTAGAGAAAGAACTGCAGAGTAATTGGTATACATCTGTGAATACATGTTTTCTTTAAATGACTGCTTCGTTTTGCTACTGACTCTGGGTTCTCTTTTACTTTCAATTCCATTGAACAGTGCCACCACCAAACCTTATCCCTGGTGTAACAAGATTCTTTAAAGATGCCATAATGACTTTCTTACAAGGCAGAAAAACATCCACGTGTCACACCACAGCAAGTATATTTTCAGGAGTGTAAAAGAAAAAAAAGGGAGGACGAGGCGGCAGGGGTACTTTCTGTTATTGTTGAGCCAAGGCGAAAAGGCAAAAAGGTTTGAATAATCAGCAGAAAGTGAACATCATCGCTTAGTTCAACTTTAAAAAGCGTTCTTTATTTCAGTGTTAAAATGTGTGTATTGCCACTTTTTTCCTTTTTTTTTTTTTTTTTTAACCTGTCTTGTCCAGCATCGTTGCAAACAGAATGATTGTCTGGCTGCTGTCTGGTGCTGGGCAATTTTACTCTATCAAGCAGGGATTTATACTACATGTATAAAGTCCCTCTTGATGAAAAACTTTATTAAATCAGACTCTTAATGCTGGACTCGACCGGAGGGGACAGAGAGAGAGAGAGAGAAAAGAAAGTAGAGAGAAGAGGGAGGGGAGAGAGAGGGACAGAAAGGGTGTGGGGAGTGCGGGTGGGGACTTGAAACATCATACAGAAGACCATGTAATCCATACTACTTACAACATATATAGCTACGATCATCCTAGCCAGTAGGTCATTACACAACTAGTTGATAATAGTAACAATAATAATAATAAGAGTAAGAGTAATAATAATAATAAGAACAGAAATAATTAAAAAAAGAAACAAAATATGATAATAGATATAAGTGAAACTGCTGTATTCAAGAACATGCGCAGAGAAACCTGTGTGGATGTGTTGGAGAACTCGGCCACACGGCGACGCAAAGACTGTGTGGAGACGTTCAGGAAGGAGTGACCATGCAGAGTGATCATGCAGATGCCACCTCACTTGAACAGAGGCCAGAGTCAGGCCAGCGGTCCCGAGACCCAGGCCACCAGCCCCCCCGCAGGCAACAGATCCCGACCGGTCCACAGAGACGACCACTCGCCCGCCCAGGAAGGCAGCAGCAGGAGACCCCAGCAGGAGCCGCCCTGCGGACCCAGGGCACCGGCCCCGGCGGGCCGAGGCCAGCAGTCCCCGACCCCCCCGGGCACCGGCCGCCCGGGACAGACGGGGCAGAGGGCCCGGGCCCAGGAGCGCAGGGACACCCCCCCCCCCCCCCCACAGGCCGAGGGCCAGCACGCCACCCGGGGGGACCTGGCCCGCCCAGACGGCCACCACCAGAGGCCAGCCCCACACCCCAGCGCCCAGCCGCACACCCCGAGAACCAGTCCTGCCCCCCCCCCAGACCAACACACACACACACAAACACACACACTCTCCTTCCACTCCTCCATTTATCCTCCCACGCATACACCATTCAACCCTCACATACTCTGTCCTCCCACACACACACACCATCCTTCCACCATCCATCCTTCCACACACACACCATCCTTCCTCCCACACACTCACCATCCTTCCACCATACACTCTCCCACACCTATCCCATCCTCCCACACACACATCATCCCTCTACCACTCATCCTCCCACACATACACCATCCTCCCTCTCACACACCATTCATCCACCTTCACACCTCCTATACACACACACACACACACCTTCCTTCCACTACCCATCCTCCCACACATACATCATTCTCCTACACCAAACATCCACCTTCACGTACCCCATCCTCCCACACACACACACCACCCCTCCATCACCCACTCTCCCAAACATACACCACTCCCCCACACACACACCATCCTCCCTCCCATACACCATCCATCCTCCCGCACACACACCATCCTTCCACCATCCATCCTCCCACACACTCCCCCATCCCTGCACCATACATTCTCCCACACATACCCCGTCCTCCCACACATACATCATCCCTCCACCATTCATCCTCTCACACCCACACCACCCACCCTCCCACACACCACGCATCCACCTCCACACACCCCACCCTCCCACACACCATCCCTCCACCACCCATCCCCCCACACCCACACCACTCTCCCACCCACACACCACCCCCCCCCCCCCCCAACACACACACACACAAACACCATCCCCCCACCACCATCCTCCCGCCACCCCACGCCACGGGGGGACAGCCCCAGCCAGGAGGCGAGGAGACACGAGCCAGGCCCCCAACCCCCCACCCCGCCCCCGCCCCCCACTCCCCACCCCCAAAACAGCACCTTCCCCCCAGGGCCAGCAGCCAAAACCCCCCGGGACAGCCCGCCTACGGCCTGGGCCATCCATGGAGACAGGGGCGCTTGAAGACCCCATCCCCCCTCCCTCCCCCACTAGTGATGGAATATATTATATGCTGTTTGCAATTAAAAAAAGAGGGTTAAAATTGGGGGGCAGTAACTGCATTGAGGAGGGGGTGGGGCCACCTGAGCAGTCCCACCCACCTGACCTCGCATGTTCCACCCCCCAAAACGTGTTTGTATGTTGCAAATGTTATTTGTGCTCAGTGACTAAGTGGAATTAAAAGCTGGGAGGCATGCTGCCGCTCGGCGAAGCAACAGGGCCACTATGATGACCCCCCTGCCCCGCCCAGCGCAACAAGCACACCTCCCACAGCCCTACATGTGTATGTAGTGAAGAGTGGGGGAGGGGAGGGGTCAGGAGATGTAGGTCCAGAGGGGAGTAAGCCTCCCCCCTGGAAGACGACCCGCCAGTGGCTTAGGGCGCCCCCGTCCCCCGCCGGCCCCGAAGGGCGTCACAGGCCCGGAGCAGGCACCCCAACCCAGGCACGCCACGAACCCCCCCAGGGGCCAGCCACCAGCCCAAGGGGCCACTTTCCTCTTTCTGAGTGGGAGGGGGGCGAGGCAAAGGAAGGGAACCCCAGGCCCACGCCCCCAACACCCGGCCAAGGCCCGGTCTTGTGTTACTGCATTATTGATGTGTGATTTTCAGTCAGTGTCCTTACCCTTCAACCCCAATATGACCCCACTATGTCACTCCATAACATATTAATGTTGTATTAATACAACATTGAGGTCCTCTATTAGGAGATAAAGAGACACTGATGGCAAAACTTTCACATTTAGTTCTGCTTCTTTGTATCAGAGGTGGCCTTTGCAGAGACAATGTTCACATATTGTATTTTGATTTGCTAAAGTTTCAGAGGTACAGCTGCTCCAATCCAAAGGGATATTCATACTCATCTTTTTTTTTGTTTGTTTGTTTGTTTGTCCATTTTTAGGCGAGCCTGGAACTCTTAACTTTTTGTGCTATGTGCCATCTTCATCTATTCTTTACCAGTAACACATATGCTTTTATTTACACATTTTAATAAATTTGCCTTTACTATGACTCAAAAGCATTTAAATGCACCTAGTGGTTGCAGAAATATACTCATTTAATTATATAAGCACAACACAACAACACAGGATTACTATATAATGACATCTTGATTATTTTGCCTTTTGAGGATATTGATATAAATTCTTTAAAAACACTTGTTTACACCTATAACAGCTGATACTCCTCAATGTCCGAGCTGTGAGAAGAAGTGATTGCCAGCATGTGCATGCAATACACAAACTGTTATCCCTGATTTTAGGTTAAGTTAATACTCTTTAAGGGAGAGAAAAATAACAGTAATGACAATCTGGGATCCCACACTCCTCAGCATTTAAACTGAGTCTGTTCATCTGTTTTAGTACCAATAAATGGTCTTTTTACACATGTGTAAAATGCCTCATTAAAACCCAAAGACCCAGAAAATGCAGGAAACAGTCAGTGTCTGTTCTAGATAGCTCCTGAAATTCATACTGATGTTGGGCTATGGGGCTTTTCATTAGAATATTGAATTACAGCACAGAGAACAAGGTCTTAAAACTCTCCTTAGGTCCATTAGTGTAATAGGGCAATAATTCTTTTGATAGTGTATTTCATTAAAAAAATCTACAAAAAAAAAAAAAAAAAAGAAATGAAAAATGAATGCTGTTAAAATTCTGCTGACTTGGTACTTTCTTCTATTTTTACTCCTTTTATGTGAAAAAGAATACCTGAAAGTTGAAAATAATACCCTGAATCTTAAAACCCTGAGGATTTCCATCATCTAAGCTCCTCCTCCCCGTTTCATTCTATTACCTCCACTTCCCTGTATAAATGTATCATTACAGTTTCATAATGTCTATGGTATCCCCCCAGCCTCCATTTACTGGGACTTAGGTACTGTGTTTTGTGGCTTACACAGACCCCATTATATTATTAAGTCATTATAAACCAGGACACAGAGAAAATAATACCCTTAATGGGAGCTGCAATGGGCACTACTTAAGTTTATGCTCCCACCCTGCCTACTTTCCAGTCTATTTGTCTGTCTGCCTAGAAATAATTCAAAGTCAAACTTTTAAGAATTTGGGTTACTCAGTCTGAATATGTGTTAGCAACAACTAACTCACCCCAGAGTTAGGGTATGCTGTCCAGCCCAGTTCTGCTGTGGCCACCCGAGTGTCCATCAAAGTCTCTGCAGCAAGGAAAGAAAAAGACAGAGAAACAGTGGTTAGCCTTAGAAGAAGCTATTTTTAGTAACACATCCACAGAGATGGCTTGCATTCAAGGCCCAGTGATCACTTGACACTATCATCTATGAGCAGAAAGAAGATGAAACCCCACAGTGATTCATCCATCTTTGCTGCACTTTGTTAAGACAAGAAACATGGTAGCAAATCTTTGGCACTTTCCTGGAAGGAATGCCTGAGCCCCTCTGTCATGCTGGTAAATGCTGAGCTTTGTATTGTCTTCTCTCTGTGTGAGCATGACAACAACATGCACATCCTGCCTTTGTTTGTGTGCTCATGTAACCATGTATTTGAATGATATGCAGTCATTTGTGCAGGAAAAATGTGTGGATAATTTTATATTTGTGTGTTTGCATGGGAAACACTGTGCATCTTTGCACATTGTTAACTTGGAAAAAAAGGCCTAAAAAATAAAAAGAAGCTAGTTTGTTAAGCCACGATGAGGAAATTCTGTGAAGTTTAGCACGGCAGATGTTTGTGATTCCTTTTTTTTGTCAGCTTTTTTTAACCCCCTCGTATGAAAAACCAAATATCCAAGCCATGCTTTGTGTGAGGGTGCTGTGATGAGAAGCACACAGATGTTAGTAGATTTATACTAACAACAACAACCAAAAGTAGGAATATAAAACACTCTAGCCTCAAAAAGAAAAAAAAAAACAACTCTGGTTAGATAAAATGTGGAAACATCGACCTTCCTTCAGACCTTTATTACACAAGGTGACATATCTGGCCACTATGAAATATAAAAACACAACTTTGACTGTTTCTCTCCCCTTTTTGATAATCTTCAGTGACATCCCACTGACAAATAAGTCTGGCAGCTCACCCAACAAGTTTGTCAGCTCTGTTTTGATTAATATCAGCCCTGTTGGCACACAGTAACCAAGAAACCGGATAGTGTATTAAGCTCAAGCAAAGAGGAGATAAATATGGCAGTTATTACAAGCTAACTTATCTCGCCTGCCTCTCTCAGCAGATTTATAGATAATGGACTGAGACGCATGTTAGCAGCGCAATGACAGATTCTCCCCCTGTAGTAGACAGTTTATTCTCTGTCCTAAAGTATTTACTTTATAGGAGTATAGGCAAATTTTACATTGTTAGAATGTCTCCTGCCACAACATTACCTCTGTTGTGGCCTTTGTTCCCAGAAAAATAAAACTGGGAGGGAGAAGAAGAATTAGATAAGCAGGGTGTATATATATATATATATATATATATATATATATATATATATATATATATATATATATATTTATAGGGAAGCCCTGGGCTGTGACATTAAACCAGTTAGCCAAGATACATAAGCTCCACACATAGGCTTTCACGTGTATGCATGTATATGATGAAGCCACATGCTGCACAAGCACCAGCCAACAACAAAGAGCAATTTTCTGTGTGCACCTCCAGTGACAGCCTTGTTCACACCCCACTTCCATCAAAGTATTTCAATTTCCTTAAGATCAGCCTTGCCTTGTCTAGTTTCCACATCCAGCCAGCTCCAGCCTGCCTGCCTGTTTGTAAGACTTGCTGTCAGCTGGGGAGATAGGCGCATAAAACAGCCCTCAGAGGCAGCCAGCATTGTGGGGACTGCCAACCCCTTCCTCAAGGGAAATCACAGAAGCTTTAGTCAAATCATACAAGCTCTTGGTAGGCCATTTCCCATTTCCTTTAAAACTGAAAGCTAGGGTAGATGAGGTGAAAGACAATGAGGGTAGGGGACAAAAAAGGTCAGAGGCCCTTGGGAGGAGAGGATGAGCAACATCATGTGACTTAATGCCCACCATTAGCAGAATATCAAAGTAGCAGATGAGTAAATGGAGTATGCTAAGTGGTGATTAGCAACAAGGTGGGGCTCACGCAGCCGTCACGCCACAGCTCCCACACCTGTCCACTGGCACTGGGGATTTGGAAAATGTCCCATGTGTATGCGTGTGAGTTTTAAATGAGCTGTTGTCTGGATCATTTTTCCATTAACTCATAGGTAAATTTAAAGAGTTTAATTTCTGAATGAGCTACTCAATTAAACAAAACCTCATCTCTTGTCAAACTACTAAAGGACCACGTGGTCAGATGCTGAAATTAAAGTTATCTTAAGAGATGAGTTACAAAAATATTCAACTTTCTTTTAAGTGCTTTTTTTGTATAGTAAATTACTTTACTAGTCTGTTTCATGCAATGTAAGATGCAATGCAATCTACAGTATGATAGTATAGTATATGATGTGTATTTGCATCAGGATTGTTTTAGTTAACTCTTACAGGTGTGACCTGGCTTGGACCTTAAATTTTATACATTCACACACTACAAAGACGGAACAATTTTCCAGTTAATCTTGCGTGAGCCCAGCATTAGATTGTAAAACCCTTGAAAAACAGTTATTCCTCTAAACATAGTTTCTCCCTCTTTTGAAAGTAATTTGGAAGACAAGGAAGGAAGCTGCTGTTCTTTGTGATGCAGAGTACCCAGTGTTTTGTCCTCTATTCGTGTATTTGTTCCACTTGCAGGCACCACTAAATGCAACACAGCCAAGGCCACAAGCAGCTCGCATTGTGGACAAATTATTAAAGGAACTTGATGTTGACTATGTAACCATGGCTAATAAATCTATTGGAAAACAATAGCTTGAAGGTGCTCGTGTAGCCAGCCTTAAATAAACTGAAAGAAAAATGATGCTTGAGCATGTACTTTAACTACATTACAGACTATTATTTACTGTAAATCCTACAAGTGATTTGGGATGTTTCATTTCTATCGTGGAACACTCACTTAAGCTGGCACACTGTAAGCATGGTCAAAACTCAGAAGTCACTAGTTGAGCCAAAATCAAGATTTAGACTTTGACCTACAGCCTCCAGCCCAAGAGAGCACTGCTCCTTCTCATTAGCAGCAAGTGATAGATCAATACCAAATGGTGGGCTGTTTCCAGAGAAAGGGGGATATAGAGAAGTAGGGAGAGAAATGAAAAAGTGAAGGAGACTCCATTAAACATTGATGGGGTCTGGCATTATAGATCAATAAGGCAGCCGCTCTCTTTGCACAATTACACGTCAGCAAGTAGTCTTGTGATGCATCATGCTGATACGTATTATTACAAATTACTAGCACTACAACAAAGACCATCAATAGAAGGGGAGTTTAGTGAAGAAAGAATGGTATTAATGGGCTGTTCAAGCTCTCCATCCTCATTTGGCCTATATGTATGAGTCTAATTCCAAAGTATAAGTTAGAACGGTAACATGTCTGCATAATTCCTCCTTTGTGGCTGTATGACTGTGTGGCTGCCGGTCGATAGAACATGTGCAGAAGCTTCCTGGCTCCTTAATCAATACAGCAGACAATTCTAAGCAGATTTCCATTCCCTTTCCATCTTTTCCATTCATCTCTTCTTTAACCCCCATCCTCTGTGTCCTCCTGTTCAAGGTTGCTGGTACACTTTGTAATTCAATGAGACAATCATGTCCAGATGCTGGATGCTACATAAGCTTTAGAGCGCCTTCTCTTTGTGATTGTAGCAACCAACTGAAAGAAGATCTGAGGCCCTTGGATGACATTATTTAAGTGGGGTTTATTTATTTATTTATTTTTCATAGGAATGGAATCAAGATGGATAAAGAATGAGAGATCCAAAATAAAAAAAAAGAGGAGGAATGACAGACGGAGTGAAAGACGAAGATGAGAAACCCACAGGAGAAATCAGCAGGTCTGAAATGAGCACTTAACAATGATGAAACCCCATGGTAGCCTGCTGAGCCTGGCATCTTAATACAGGGCTGAAAACAAAGTGACAAACAAACAAGAGAGAAGTACGCCGCATCTTCCAAACTAATCAGCCGTCCACTCAGGGGATTTATGAATATAAAAGGGAGCTGTTTTGACAGAGTGAAGTATTTTCTGAACAAATTTTGAGGACGTTTCACACACAGATAGACAGCACTCACCCACTGCATCAAATACACTTACACAAGAAAAGATTGTTAATGGATTAGAGACGAAGACTAGCTCAAGTCTTAGCATGTTTGAGCTGATTTAGCTGATCTGACAACTGTGACTTTGTTTATAGCACAGAACAGCTTCGGAGAAACAAATATATAAAAGAGGCAATTTCTGATTGAGTCACCATGTTCAACGAAGAAGCCAAACCTTAGGAACAAAGATGTGAGACTTTTCTAATCTGCACCACACTAAAGCGGTGTCAGTCACACTGGAGGCTTTTTGCTTTAAATAGAAAATATCAAAAGAAATGTGTTATTTCAATGACACAAAAGACAGATATGACAATGTCTCTGATTTGAAAATTGAACAAAAAGTAATCTGCCATCCTCTCAGACATTAGCTCAGAATGATGAGGTACACAAGTCAGACAGGATTAAATGAGCAGGCTCACAAATTACAGATTGCACACACCGATGCATTAACGGTGTTCTGAGCAGGCGGTTTACCTGTTCTCTCTGAGTGAAAGTAACATTTTCAGCATGAAAAAAGGCCAGGCCAGTCTGAGACAAAAGAATAAGACAGAGGCGAGTGGAGCGACGTAAGGCAAAGAGAAATCAGCAGCAGCTGTTTGAAAGAATATTTTGAAAGTTAAATTACCATACATCCAGCATTGGCAGAAGCTGATGAAATTATCCCATAATCACAGCAAGGTGACATTCTCTTGGCCTTACACATCTGGGCTGCCACGTTGCATACGATTTAAGATTCAACCTTGCTGCATTCAGTGAGCAGCCACATACTCTTTCCCCACTATTAGTTTGTAATGGAGTTGCAGTGGAAGGTAAGCAGAAAACAGTCCTCTAGAGGCACAGCTGGCGGACAGGTATATCATCAGTGAACATCCAGATTACAGCAGCAACACTGGTTTCTAAGGCTCATATGTCCAGTCGTATCTTAATGGGCAGCACATTTTTTATAAACATACACCACCTTCACATGTCTCCCTCTATCAGTCCCCCTTTCTTTCTGTTGCTCTGGTTCCTTCGTTCTCTTCTCTTCCCTGCCTTGGTCAGGGGAGAGGTTAGGCACATCATTTGCATTCATTAACATTACATTAGCAGACAGAGTGATCTTTAGAAACCAGGCTGCCGGAGAGTGTCATCTTTAATTCATCATAACCTCACCACCCACACACTCATCCGCTTTCTCTTTACCTCCTTCTTCTTTTCCCTCTTTCCTCTCCATCCACCCATCTCTACTCTGCCTCCCTCCCCTCTTCCCCTTATCTCTGGCCCTCTGTCTTCCTCCTGTTTCAAGCACATTTTTATACTCTTCATTCTTCAATCTCTCATCTTCTTAATGCTTCTCATCTGTTTTTTGTTTGACTTTTCAATTTCTTCGTATTTGTGTTAATCTTGGCCTCTTGTTAATGACAGACTAGAGTGGGGTTGTGTGCATTTAGTTATTTATTTTATTTTTGCCTTGCTTGAACTGTTGCAGGACTGGAAGGAGAAGGGGCACACCCAAAATGCACACTGGTCTTCTGACTACACTGTGTAAACATTATAAGCATCTCTCTGTGGGACATAACCAAGTTAAGAATTTCCTGTTTTTATTCAAAGCTTAATGATAAGTTTATACAATTTCTTCTTCTTCTTTTTCTTCTTATTATTATTTTATTGATCTATTATCAGTAAAGAACAATAACCACATTTGTGGATATAAAAAGTTAGGCAAAAGTTTAACATGTATCCTGAAGTACCCTGTGTCTTTCTTTAATATGTATGAAGATTGTATTTCTAACAGATTAAAAAACTAGATTTGTAATTATCAATAAATACAGCACTTACTGAGGAAAGTCAGATTTCTTAAATTGAGGAAAACGTGATAATAAGCCATACATTAGTCCCAACCTATGTGTCACCTAAAACCAATGAGCTAGTAATATTCAGTAAAACTGCAAGATTCATTGATTTCTATGTAAAATAAGAATACAGTAAAGACCAAACACTGGTACTGGTTAGCCCAAATAACAGATTAGCACAAGAGATTATGCTGAATGCTGATTAAACTGAAGCAAATCTGGAAAATATTTCTGTATATTTCAGATATAATGATATATCAACATTTCCCTAAAAAGGTCTCTGAAAAGGTTATGCTGTATTAACTTCATATGGTGACGAGCAGTGTTGTGCAACCGGAGAAAAGGTTATTCAATTGCAAATGCCATTTTTTTCTCTCTCTGCCTGGCACATACAGGAGAAATATGAAGGTTTTTGGATTGAGACTTGAGGGATTTAAGAAGACCAAAAGCAAGAGTTTGTGCTGTTTTACCATATTTTACATGGTGAGGAACTTTTGACAGTCCTTTTTTCACATATTCAATATGTAGCTACATTTAGAAAAACATATACCATTTCTTAAGTGCAGGATATGCTAAGTTATAAAGGTTTATTGTAGCTGCAGACCAGCAGCACTGACCAAAAATAATCCTTATGGAAGCAGCACTAGCTTTCAACATCCATTGCAATGTTCATTACAGCTGATATTTCTTCAGCCTGCCTGTCTGCTTTCAAGAAACTTGGCAATTTGCTGCAGTAAAATGAGGTAATTACAATTCTTATCAGACTCCTCACCTTACAAAGCAGCATTTAGGGAAGGGAGACTGCTCCCCAATGGATCACTGACTGCTGTCTTTGCCTGGCTTTATGACTTCTCAGCCACACCCACTCACTGTCATTTATTATTTCATTTGCACATCCAGCAACTACTTTCCTTAGTTACCAATTAGAGCATCAGAAGCCAATTTAGCCCAAGGAATATTACTTTACAGCACAGAAATTGTGCTTGGATATGGTCTCCTGATTCCAAAACAGAACAGGAAAATAACTCCAAGTATCAAACTTTGTTTATGTTGGAGAGCCGGTATCAAGGAAATGGCAATGTAATCTAACCTTTTCCCATGAAGAGAATGGGTTCACAATGAAAGTCTATCCACTGTAGTTTTGACATTTCTAAACTTCTCGCATGAGAGTTTGCTCAGTCTTACTATCCTATCATCACGTCTGCTGCCTGGAGACACAGTGACTAGACTGACAGAGAAGTACCGTGTTGGGCAGCACTGGGACTCTAAGAATGACATTTAGCAGTACAAGCTACAACTAATGGGCAATCCAGAGAGAATAAAAGCATCTTTGTTTGTCAAGCAGAACAGGAAGTGACTGAATGAACAAAGTCATGTCACTCAACCCAACGTACCCATTGCAGATTTTCATTCTTAAAGAGACAGAACTGTCATTGAGGTCCCGTGTGTGTGGGACAGTGCAGTTTCTGTTGGGATGGGAACAGAAGAAACTAAAATAAAAGTAAAGAGAAATAAAGGCAAAAAGTTAATCTTTAATAAGGAAGCATTCTAACCTGTTGTATTTTATAGAAACAGGAGAAAAAATTCAAGCAGAAAGAAACCAAGAGATGATCTCTCTCTCTCTCTCTCTGTCTATATATATATATATATATATATATATATATATATATATATATATATATATAAATATATATAAGAGAGAGAGAGAGACAGAGAGAGATTGAAACAGATATGGACAGAGCATAGACATTGTAATGGAGAGTGAGTCATGGACAGCATCCAGTGTTATCTTTTCTTTCTTTTCTTTTCTCAAAATGGATCTAACGTCAGTGGAAAGAAATCACCCTATTTCTGTCCTGCTGGAATGTACAAACCTGCTCTGCTTTTTGCTGAAACTTGTAATACTTGTGTACAGGAAAACACAGAAACCAAGTTGTCACCTTCACATGGACATAACCGTAAAGTTTGCAGTGGAAGGAAAGAAATACACTGACAGATGACAGAAAACGGATATTCACACCAAACCAACACACCACATCCAAGACACAAGTGCACCCTTCAGAGTTCAACTTCAAGTCTTTGGATGATAACTATCAGACCAAAATGACAACTCCACCTTCCCTAAAAAAAGAAACATGAATAAAGAAAATAAATACAGTTGGCACTGTAATCCCCTAAAGGGTACCTTAATATTTTTCCTCTCTGTGCCAGTTTTCTGGCAAAAATAGGGAAAATGTACTACTAAAAAGTAATAACTCAGCCTGCATTCAGGTGAAAATAAAAAATCAGGTAGTTATATCCAATCTAATTTAATGCTGTTGTTAACCATGTTTGGATGCACCACAAAATTGACTTGTGCTTCCTAAATAATCCACCCTTATGGCAGAGAGGGAAAAAGACAAGAGCTCAGGAGATAGTCAGAGAGCAGGATCCTTGAGGGTTCGATGCCGTGCTCTCCCTCTGTCTCATCTATGGCAGTAAAAGAACGACCTTCAACCACCTTGAACCCAACGGAGCAGAATTTCAATAAAACACAAATTATCACCCGTGCCCATGGGGCTTGGTAAAGGCACTAAGCTTGAATTGACTGCACGCACAGGAAGATTTAACAGTCATATGGAGGTGTGAGTGAGTCAATCATACGCCACGCTTCTGTTTCTCACTGAGAGGGAGTCTCAACGGTAAGAGGTGGTTACTGTACCCTGTCGGGAGAGGATGCCACCAAGATGGATCACTGATTGTTTTCAGAGACTGCACATGTGGGTATCTGTGTGCGTGTGTGCCTGCTCCTATGTGTGCGCAAAAGTGCATATGCCAACATGTGATTGGGAAAGTGTAATTCAATTTGGCTGTGTTCTCCCTCGACCAATATAGTGAGATCCAGGTAATTGATGCCTCAGTTTGGTAGTCCCTAGCCATGGATGCTCCACCATGGGGACAATGCTGGCTAAGTCAGTGTGAATAAGAGAAGATGCATGGAGAGCTCTCAGTCCCTCAGCCACCAGCGAGGAGTACTTTAGGGATCTTGTTAGTGCAGCTCTAGCACACATGCAACCACCAAACACACATACATATACATTCCTACAGGCAGCGGTAAAAGTGATTGTATATATTCTAAAGTTGATATCACCTCTCAATCCCTCCTTTACTTACTATCTAACTCAACAAAAGGAGTGGCCTCTTAGATGCCTCCGAGCAAGCACAAAGCTTTTCATTAAAGGCAAAACTAAGTCCACTCTCTTGCAGTGTTTGCTCACATGCCTGGGGAAGTCTATATATTTTTGGCGATGGGCTTTGTTTTTCCTCCAGGGCTTTGCTGGAGTCTGTGTGGGGGATATGAGACAGAAAACTGTCTGGAGGCTAAAAGAAAAACTTTCAGCTGAGGATTGTGACCTTACGGGATGAGTCTGGCAGAGGTAGCTGAAATGCAACACTAAGAATCTATTACAAGAGAGAGGGAAGAAGAAAGGTGGACTTTTTACCTTTTAGGAATACAAGAGACCTTGTTTTGGTATATTTGTCTTAAAATCTCTCATACTATAGAGTAAAATGGTGCATGGTGCTTCTTCTGCTAGTCTTTAAGTTGGGGATGAACATAAGCACAGAAAAAAGCCTTTTCTTTCACCTCCCTGAGGGTATCTGTATTTGATGTTCCTTCATTTACTGGCAACCTCTCCAGGGAGTAGCCAGCCTCTCATCTGGTAGCAGCTGGGATAGGCTCCAGCACCCCTGCATTGGAATAAGTGGTTATTGAATATATATGGATGGATGGATGTTCCTTCATTTGGTGCTGCTGTATCTTATTTATTTTTCTAGAGCCCCCCAACACACACACACACACACACACACACACACACTGTTGTTTATTCTCCATATCCCTAACTCTGTTTTTGTCAGGCCTGACTGCTATAAGCCATGGCTCAGTGGAGCGCTTGCAACACCTTGGAGGGCAAATGTCATTTCATACACTTTAGCTACAATCTGCTTTGCCACAGGGAGACTGTTGGTGATTTTGAACTTCTGCTGCACACACACAAACACACATACATATTTAATCTGACGTCATCGCTTTTGGCATCCAGGATGCCTTAGTGCTTGAGCTTTGGCCCAAAACACAGCCCAAAATGTCACAGCTGTCCAGCTGCACAAGCAGGGAATGCCAACGTCAGCCATCCTGACTTTTTCATCTGCCTCTATACCAGAACTCTGTCATCTTTTAGACACCATCCATTAACATCACAAACATTTTCTTTCTTCTTTTCAATCCTGTCATTTTGGACCCCCCAAGCCATCTGTTGATAGCTATTGTAATGGAAACAACATGAGAGGATCAGAGGTGGAGGTTCTTGATGCAGTAAGACAGCCTGTGGTTGCCCTCTCAGTTAAAGATCTTCCTACCAGAGTAAAGAAAACAGTTTCCAGGCAGCTCTTTACTCTACAACCAGCAGATGAAGTTGTGAGTTGCGTGATGTGAGCTGTGCTCCACGAGTCAAAGAGCAACACTCGCTACAACTGTTGTAGCTAAAGAGCTCAGACATGTCGTTAAATATGTAGTGCCACGGACCCACTTCAAGCTGTTCTCTTACTTCACACGTAAGAAGCAGGGGCAGGAAATGCCTGCATACTGCTCACTTTGCACATTCAGTAACACGCACTCGCTAATGCACATGTGCAAACAGAACTACAAAAACAAGTTTACACAGCTGTAAATGCTGCTTCAACCTCATAAATAATTTCTCCATTTTTATGTGGTGGAATTTGTGCAGATGTCTGTCCAGGTGTTTGAAGAGCAACATCTATCCGGGACCTATTGTATTTCAAGCAAAACAATGACACTGTTTGTACTAGACGGAATGAATCCAAGTGCATTTTGTGTAGCTGCTGGTAGTGCAATGGTGAAATCCACTGAAGATTTATATGTGATACATTTGCAACCAAGCAAATAGTGATGCAGTCATTTCAATCCAACATGTGCACTTTTAATTGAGATAAAGAAATAAAGCTTTATATATAAGTAAAAGAATATCAATCCAGAAAGTGATGGTGACTGAAGGAGTAGTGATCTCTGTGACTGACCTCCATTGTGTTGGATGAAGGGGCTGACAGATATAAAAGGGTTAGAGGTTTCATTATAGATGTTAAATAGACCAGAAAGGCTCTGTAAGTGTAATCCCTACAGAATTTAAAATTCTGATTCTTTTTCTCTTTAATCTGACCTTTGTTATTCCAGCGATCATGACTCACTCCAGTGAACGAGTGGATTATAAATTCGTTCAAACAAATTGAACCATTTTTCTCAAAAGCAAACGTTAGCATCATCATATGACTACATTTATAAATTATATCTGGGGACTCTCACAATGTCAGTTCAAATATGTTATTCATAAATTTATGATAATAATGTTAGTGGCACTAAAAAATTTCCACATATGTGCCATCAATAATAATTATGTCTTGCTGTTTTCTGCATACTGCATTAGTGTCATTTTAACTACCAAGTGGTTAATGTTACAAATATTAAGATGATGCTCTTTTCAAAATTGAATGTGGATCTATTGTACTTTTGTTAATTTTTTTTCATAGTTTAGGTTTAGCATAATAGTCTCAATATGTCAAGGCAACCAAATCCAGAAAATGAATTCTACAAATATGTGGAAGACATTACAACCATTAAGTGAATATGTATGAAACTCCACATGCTTTCTCTGAAGGTAGTAAGAACAAAAATGTTGCTCTATTGTAAAAGGCAATTTTCCAAATGGTGGCCAGTACATATTTCATAAAATGTTTTTGCTACAGCTCAAATGTGCGCAGAGCAAATATGACTACCATTTCATGAAGGGTTTGCTATCTGTGGCTGTGGAGTTATTAATGTAGATGGGTGTTGGAATGACTCCCAGAGAGTTTTCACACACTACTACTCTTCTTTTCTGCTCCCCAGGGGTGTTGTTAGCCTGTGTGTCCTCTAGCAGTTCACTCAACGTAATGAGGCTGACAGACCAAAACAAACAGGTACAGAACACAGGTGGAGAGAGAGAGAGAGAAAAAAAAGAAATGAAGTCTAAAGAAATTATGGACTAAGTTCTGCTACTTGTCATGTTTGATAGATGGATGGATAGATGTGCTATTGATGGGGAGGCTGTGCCATCCTGGGATATAGTTTGAGTAATAACACTGCTTTATTTCCTGTCTTTGTTTTCCCATCATGTTATTTTATTTCCTTTTTGCTTTTTTTCTGCACTGCTGTACATGGATGCAGTTGATGATGACCTCTTTAAAGGTATATGGTGATAACTGATGGTTAGAAAACACTGTGCTGTCCCCATCCTTCTTTAGTTCTCATCTCATCTCTGTCTCTTGCTCCTGTCTCTGTCTCTCCCCAGGTGTGCTGGTCGCTGGGGCTAAATGATGAACAGAGCCACAGTGTCTGCTGTCTCTAATGGGGACATTATGCAGGAGGATGGGAGATGTGCTCACACCAGGCTCATAAATCACACACTCTTGTAGAGAGGCTCACTGCAAACCCTGACTGCTCCACTAACCCTGCAACAGATACACACATACAAACTTAAGAGCTACTCCTTCACACATATACACACAGGCAAACAAATATTGAGCTTAGATACATAGACACAAGTACAGATTAGTACACTCAAATACAAGCATATATGCATTTGCACACCCCATTTACCTGACCCTCAGTACAAAGTCAACATTTGCTGTGTAATACTGAGACAAAATTCACTTACATCTGTCCAGTGACAGGTCCTCTGCAGGACAGGGTGCCACACCAGAGGTTGCATCAGTGTGACTGAAGTTTGACAGGGCATTTAAAGAATTATTAGTTCTTCCTGACACAGCCCAGCACATACAGACTTCTGCCGGTGGCACAGGTGATGTAAACAAAGGCCCCATTTAGCATATTAGCCATCAGTCAACAGGACAGGCAAAAGAGATAAAGAAACCCACACCCACTGTGAGTGGCAAAACACACACCCCAGTCTGCTTTGTCTTACATGGAGAGCTATATGAAGATATTTTGGCAGGTGTGTGTACATGGAAACACATTTATGCCACATACAAAAGAAACAGCTTTATACACAAAGAGGTTGATGACAGAGGAAGGATTTTCATGGCAACACCATCTATGTGTACAGGAGATGCCTCACATAGCTGACTGTGATGAACCAGCTCTAACATGCCTTGATCCTTTTGATTTTTTGCTCACGTTTCTCTCTCAGTTTCAGCTTTATCTCGGCAGTGATAATCTGGGGGAAAAAATACCACAGGACTTGGCATTTACTGTGTGTGATATGTTTTGAATATGTTCCAAATGCTGAGGCAAGGCTTATTGTTACAAGAAATATGTTAATCTGGAAAATCCAAGGTGAGGAGTTTGATTATGTATCTGATTCCATATAATTACCCTGAAACTGACATCATCATCTGCAGTGGTGGAGGAGACAATCAATCCTAAAATCAACTAGGAAAAATATGTATAGTTGGTGGGCCCTATATACTAACAATGGTAAGCTCTTAACAGTTAGCATGTTGCCAATAGGCAGAGGGCCATGATGTGGCAACAGGAGCTTAGTGAAGAGAACTGTTTGGACTGGAAACAGACAGCTGGCACAGTGGTGGGGAGACCAGTTTAAATGCCCTCTCCCCAGGAAACCACAAGCCTTAGCCGACTCAGTAAAATGCAGACATGCAACTATTGACAAGAATTTCTCAAATGAACATGATTTGTAATTTACCTGTAGCCTACACTGTATGCTAACAGGGCATTCTTAAAAGCCGGCAGGCTGCAGCAGCCTTTTGGTAGCATTGGGCCTTTGACAACAGCAGACAAGTAAGATAAAGGGGAAAAAAGGATCAGCTGGGTTAAAAAAAAAAAGAGAGACAGAGTAAGATAGGCTGACAGCATTTGATATGGCAGATAAAAGGGAGACGGCACGCATGCTCTAACCGCAATATTTATACGGTCTGCTGGTATTTGTCTAACGTCTTTTAAATGGCACGAAGCAACCTTTATCCTGCATGATTCCACCCTGAAGATAATGGATTGTGAAGACAAAACCTCCTCCTCAAACATCGTCATCTTCCCCTTCCACACTTTCTATCATCAGCAGATGCAAACATGCACACTGCAGCGCACACAAAGACATATACACACACATCTGTCAACACTCCCCCAGGCAGGAGTGTTAATTCCTCCCAGCCTATTCTCAGTCACACATGGCTGTGGTGGCAGTCGCTAGCGGAGCTTCAGTGCTGGATTAACCTTTGCTCTCACCACAGATCTGTTTTTCAGTGGGACCGGCAGTCAGACAGGGGCCGTGGCTGGTGGATAGTAGCTCATTGTCAGAACACTGTCAGCACCAGGCCCCGCATTAGTAGCTTTTGAAGAAAGGGACTGTTGACGTGGGCAGGGTGCCAGGCAAGAGGAAAAACAGGCCTACTGCCCCACACGGCACTTAACCTGACCTCTCCCCTCAGGATGTAGAAAAGGGTGGAGGAGCGTGAGTGTGCTTCTGCATGTGGAAACTTACATGCATGCAAGTCATTGAGAGAAAAAAATATTCCTAGCAAGTGTGTGTTTTGACTGGTGATAAATCTACAATGCTAGAATCAGAAGAATAATACTTTCTCACTACTTCTTACTTTCTTTTCATGAGTTTCTCACTAGTGTACCATGTCCAATCCTGTTTTCTCTATACTCCCCAGTGGTCTGTGTTACATTTACCAGAGGAAAAGGTCACATTTCATAGTGAATGTAATGAGCATGTTCTGCAGAAATACAGCCACTCAAGCTGTGTAGTTGAAAGCAAAGCAAGTGCTGTGGAAATTGTGGAAACCTCAAAAAAAAGAAAAAAAAGAAAAGTTGCACATGACCTAATCCATAACATATACAGTAGTGCGAAAGACTTAAGCCACTCCTCATGTCTTTATACACTGGCAGGTTTAAAGTAAATTGGTGCAGTGGTTTACTGAAACTTGCAAAAACAGTGTTTGTACAATTCTACCAAACCTAGAAGTCAGTTATTGGTATGGTCACCTTTATTCTTCAAAACAGCCTGAACCATTTTCTACAAGCTCTCTTGTAGATTTATTTATTTATGTATTTTTTTGGTTGAGCTGATGCACTGACCCTCATGTACTGTTCAGGAAACTAGTGAGCTGTACATGGGCTGTGGTTTGCTAAAAAAATCAATAGTAAATGCCTTCATGGACTAAGACATTACATAAAGTGAAATTAGTGTGACTGAGAGAGACAATGATACAAAAAGTGTGTGATAGAGACAAAACAGACATGGTACGTGTGTGATGCAAGAACACAGAGGTGTAGGCTAATCACAGCTTTTATGACAGAGTGGATTTTGTGTACTCTGTGTTTTAAACCCTTAAATTTTGCATTTAGATCAGAGAACAATAACTACATATAACCACTGTACACTATCACAATTGTCTGGTTTATCCTTTTTACTCTATATAGGACTGCAGTTCTCAACAAGAACAAACAATAACTAGTTTCATGCTCTATAAAAAACATTAAACTACCTATTGAAACCTTAAACTCATTAGAAGAATGTTAATTTAAGTAACATCTCATGTGAAAAGGTCATCCAGTTGAGACTGCTGCCTAAATTTAACCCCTTAAGGCCCGACCCATGAAAAAATGGTAAGAAAAGTCAATTTTTTTAAAAATATGAGGCCTTTATTTGGCCCTTTAACAAAATGAAACCAAAAATTAACATTCTTTTTTGGGGGCATATCTACCATTTATAACCATGTGATATTTTAAAAAATATTATAATGTGGTTTTCTGCTTCTGGGTATCTATTAGGGGACAGAACACAAGCATCAGATTGTGTTCAACAAGATTTTGAGCAAAGATTTACAATAGATCAAAGCAAAATGTCTCAGAAACTGTATGTAACAATGTCACATCAGGCTCTTATGGTTTAAGACAATTTAGTCATCAAAAAAAGGATTGCATCCATAACTTATGGATTGTCTTTTTACATCTACTCTTTTTATGTGAATGGGTTTTGAGATTGAACACCAAATGATAGGTGGAGATTAATTGACAATAACCCATTTAATTCCTCACAGAATCGCAAGATGGCAAGGGGACTATAAACCTTCCTGTTCCACCTGCCTTGGCTCCACTAAGTAAAAACTTAGTTTAATTGACATATTACAGTAGAGGGAGGAGGGTAAATAGGTGGAGGGCCAGAAGGACAGAGGAGGAGCTGCAGACAGCTTTGTAAGTCGTTGTGTAGTTAAATAACACAGAATAGAAAGACAGCACCAAACAAAAGTGGAACAGGAAAAGTCCAAAGGTGAAATCCTTTCCTCTGCTCTTTGTCTTTTTTGTTCTCCCACACTCTAATGTCACCCAGGTGAAACCTCTTTGCTCCACTGCTAACCAAGTGAGAATCCAATTTCTTCTGGTGAGATCCCCAAGTGAGTAATGTACACTTATTCTTAACTATGAGCTGGTAAGGGCCAAAAATCCATGGGACTAAACTGCTCTTTAGAGCAGGCCCAGCCCTGATATTGGGTGAGCAGGGTGTGGGACTTGTTAGGCTGACAGTTAGAAGGCTGTGAGAAAAAAGCAATTTGGGTTTTAATGAAGCCCTGATAAATGGGTTTCAAACCCTGGCAGCAATAACTCAAAGCACAGGCGGAGACACGAGTCTGGCAGGGATAAGAGCTGCACACTGCTGGTTCACGGTGGGGCCACAGAGTCTTCACACTTCTTAACTGGACTCAAAAGACATGAAACATTTTGTTTAAAGCCATATGTACTGTATAATCCAGTATAAATGGCTTTTGATTAATCAAAAAGATTTTTTTTTTTCTAGTTATACTAAACACTCAAACAGGAGCTCAGTAGTTATTAAGGATTATCCCGCTACAGTAGTCTTAGAGGGTAAAAACTAAACAAGCATCAAAGTAGCAGAGATATGCTGAACTACAAAGATTTATGAGTTTGGCCTTTTATAATTCTATTTAAAAAATATGACAAGTTGTTTACTGAGCTTGACACACCAAACCAACAAAAACTAACTTGTACATCTTTGGCAGCTCATAAGACTTCATCTCTGGCCAGTCAGACCAAAGATGATCTGGTCTTAACTCTACTTCTGTAGAAAGAGTTGAACAACAAGGTGTTCAAATCCATTGAACTTCACTGTTGCTATCAATAATTATTAGTCTATTTAGATTTTTAAAAAGTCGTTATATTCTCTTAATGAATAGTTCTATAAATTGTGTGAAAGAAGGAGCAGCTCTTGAAGCTCTCAGAGTGAAAGATTTTACATTTTATTATTGAATACTCTTGATAACACTAGGCATTGTGTCCTGGTAAACTAAGACATATTTACTGGGGACAAATTCAATTCCGGGTTATGGCCTTCTCAGATGCCTCCCACATGAACTACAAACTAATTAGCTGAAAATTCAGATATAATTAAGTACAACTTACAGTAAAAAATAAACTCTTCCGTTTTTATGTGATACTTGTAAGACACAGTTCTACTACTACGTCTCACTATCCCCTTGGTATGAGGCTTATTTCATGCAGATTAACAAGTGAGTGGCACATTGTGACATCAGTAGCCAGGAATCCTTCTAGAAAGAAGTGTCACAATTTGATCTCAACAGCACTTCGCTCAAATCGTAGTTATCTGATCAGTCTTATAGGATAAACAAAAGATAAGGTTTTGTAGTTTAACAAACAACAACAGCAACAAAAATAGGAAAGACATCCAAAATGTCAGATAATACCACTCGGTAAAAATACGTACAAGAAAAAGGGGAAAAAAAATTGCAAGCACGCAACACAACTGAAGATGTTACATAATCGGTGCACCGTCAAATAAATAAATAAATAAATAAATGAATGAATGAAAAATCAAGTACCAACTTTAACCTGTGAGTTTGCGAGTTGCTGTAATTTCACACATTCATTAAAGTGAAATAACACAATACCTTTCATCCCTGAACAAATTATGATGATACAGCTACATAGAAATGTACATTTACATGCATGCCTACACACACAAGTACACTTCCATTAACTTAGTCATTTGTTCATTCACTTCCATGAAACTTTCCACATTTAATCATAAGCGACCATATGCCTCCTTTGTTCAGATCCCCTGCAGCCTCCCTCGGAGGCAGGCAGTGGAGCTTGAGGGGAGTCCAACTAGCTGCAGTGGCACTAAATTCAGCAACACACCCCTGGTGTTACCACTGAAAACGCTCCACTTGGTTTCACAATGGCCTAAAGCCAGTGCCTAGAGTTATGCTCTCTTCAGAAAAGAGCTGGTGGGAATAACACCCAACAGACAACCTCATGAATACTTATACCTCAGTAATTAAAAATAAGAACTCTTCCAGCGGTACCATACTGTCTTTTCCTCCCCCTCCTTCTAATTTCTTTATCTCCCTTGCAGTCTCATAAATAAATTTGTCTAAAAGACAAAGCAGACTGGAAAACAGAACAGTAGTAGATTGTACCATGGGTATCAGGAATTCCATGACAAACCTTGAGCACACTTGCAGCACAGAACCAGTGCCAGAAGCAGTGCACATCTGCCATGCATCTGCTTATTCCAGGTGCTTTGCAGCCTAATATGGTGCATTCACCACTTGCCACCTTGCAGAAAAATTACCCAGCCTGAGTGTGCATTATAAGCAGCACTTGCCTAAAGCATAATAATTAGAAATAAGTTAAAAATCCTTCCTTAGAGTGATGAAAAAAGTAAGCATGCCTTGTCTCTTCTGCAACTTCACTGCTGGCTTAACAAAAAACTATCAGCCATAACACTGACATCATAGCAAAGATGACCCAATGGGCCAAGAAAAACCACCAACTCAATCATCAGCCCACATAGGAGCTGACGAGAGGAGTTAAAACCAAGTTTCAGCTGAGAAGTCAAAACCTGACATCACAATCCTTGCATTTCTGTTTTTTTTTCTTCCTCTGTGGATGTTAGCACAGACATAAGGTGGATCTGAAAAACATCCATCTTTTAGACTGTTTAGTTAAGTGGCAGGGACAGGAGTGAGAGGGATAAAGGGAGTGTGAGTAATAGCTAACCACTTAAATGTCAAATTAGGCACAATTAAACACATTCTGGGCAAAGTGTGGACTAAGGAGACAAAAGCAAACTCTATCGGTCTTCCTTTAACAATTGAAATGTGAAACCAGGAGTGAGCTTCAGACTGCGTTTGAGCCTGCAAGTGCATGTGTATTGGAGAGAGATAATGACAACTTTATTAATACAACCATATACAACAAACTGAGCGCAGAGCTGAGATACAAGTTCATAGAAGGGCAAATTGAGAGTCGCAAACAGTCAATGTCGGGTAATTTGCAATTAATATCTGTAATTGAAGCAATTAACTTTGTTTTGTTGTGGAAGCCATCAGACACCCATGCATGCAAGAGCACACAAACACACACAGGAACAGACACAATACCGTCACTAAGGGGATAAAGGTGCAGCTACAGCTCACAGGGATTTCTTTTATTATTTATTTATTAAAGAACAGTGTTGAACTGCTGAAATAAGCATGCAAATGAGCACTCTAAATATTCCAATTAATCTGTAGCAAACTGTTAAACAGGCTTTCCAAAACCATTGCTGTTTCTCCCTCTACCACTGTGTACCAGATGGCAGTCCTATCACTCTTTTGCTGACACATTTCTTTTTCCTTTGTGTTATTCTTGCATCAGCTGCACCTCAATCTGCCAACAGACAGATAAAGTCTTGGTCACAAAGCAGACTTAAAGCATCCACCCCTCAGTCTTCCACAACAGCAGTTCACATACAATACCTAGCTTGCAGCCATTTGCCCAGAGTTGCAAATTTCTTTTTAGACTTTGAGATGAATTTGTCATTATATCTGCAGAGAAGACCACAAAACAAGAAAATCTCCAAACTGGCAAGTTGAGCAAATGCATACACAACAGTAAGAGAAGTTTCTTTTTAAAAACCTTGAGTTATATGCATCATGGTGGAGCTAGACAGCAGTGAAGGCATGATTTTTATGCAGCATTCAGACTGTCTTTAAGGAGAAATCACTACAAATATATTTTGTGCAAAACAAAATAATAATAACTTTTTTTTTCTTGTGTACTTCTAAAATTGCCAGAGAGGTACTTCCATCCCAGTCTCTGTAGAAAATGTTTACCAGGTACTTTTGTTTACATTTCAACAGCATCTCACTCAGTGGTCTTTGTGCTTAAAAGTATACCTCTAACCAGCATTCACTTTACCTTCACATTAAAGTATATCCAATATGGAGGCACATCAGTCTTTTTATTCAACTCCCATGTAACATACAACAGATTTTATGTGGTTTAACTCATGCTGCAGCATCTCTTTGGATTCTCCTTGATAATTTTAACCATTTCAACTGCTAACCATCACAATCCTGGCTATAACACCACGAATGAGACCCTAAGATCCTGTCCTTTCAAAGTTTTAGAATAATCATCTACTCTGCTGATCAATAAGAGGATTTGACTTCATACAAGACTGCTCATCTGCATTCATCAAAGCAGGAAGGAATCCTGCAAAGGTTACAGGATTGGCTCTCTCTTCCCTTTTTTGTTCTTTCCGGCTTTTTATTCTTCTTGTTCACCTTTCGTCTGCTAATCCAGTCTTTTATGCTGACAGGAATGGGCGGATTAAGGGGGAAAAGTATTCACACAGCACATAAACTTCTTGCACTACAGCGTGCAAAAGTTACTTCTTGCACTACATGTGAATGCATGTGTGTATTGCAGGTGCAGTGTATGTGTGGGTGGTACAGTACAACACAATGTAGCTTAATGTGAACAGTCCATCAGCACTTCCTCTAATCCTGTTTAAATTAGTTGGGCTTATGGAAAGATGCTCAACACACACAGACACATACACTCACACACTCATGCTTTCATGTATTTATGTTTTAATGGTATGCATTTGTCTCTTGAAGCCATGACTGACTATCCATTTTATCACAACAAATGTTTGATTTACATTATGACTGATTGGTTCTCAGTCACACATAAGTACAGTTGTGGCTGAGAGTTTTTACCAAGTTTACAGAAGGATAATTGCACCTGTTTAGAGCACATCTGTCTGTTAGTTAGTTAGTGGTTTAATTCCTTTCCCTCTCCCTGTCCTTCCAAGGCTTGTTTCATCTGTGGATATAGCACAGACGAGGTTAGCTACTTACACACAAGCTGTAGTATCACTCTTGCTGCGCCTTTGTGGGACTGAAATGGCAAAGCAAGCAGTCATTCACAGATGATAAGGAGAAGATGGGAAGCATCTAATAAAATGATATTAGACTATCCAATCTGTCCAATTTGTTTAGCATTGATGCTTCAGCATTCCTTTTCATTGCAACTGGTTTAAAATATGGAAAGTAAGCGCTGAACAAGAAGATGACCTACTCTCTCAGGTCACTTTTACATGCTTGTCCAAACACCAATGCATGCAAACATTTTTCTTTTTCTTTTAATGTGGTCTTGTGGGTGCTGTTTCTATTACCAAGCGGGGGTTTAAAAGGACGCCTCAAAATGCTTCAAAACATTTTGAGAACTAAGCAATTTTGGTTTGTTAGCAACTGAAAGGTGCTCTCACAGCAGTTAAATGTACAAATATAGACCATTTTAATGCACATGCATAGAGGTCGTATTGTTTTTTAATCTGTAAGGCCAATGCAGCCCATCCCAGCAACAACAAGAGCAAAGTTAAACAAGGTCTCAACAGACATATCCAACAAACATTAAATATCTGTAAGCAATGGACACCATAATATAATAAAATAAACATCAACACATTCATGTACCCAGTAACTAAAACATGCATGTTGCAAACAGTGACAACACTTTGCTATTGCTTTTAAATACAAAGCTCAATCAAGTCATCTGGCTTTTTCAATTATTGCTTTTCTATCATTTATAGTTGGTATGCTGCAGACCCTCAGTGACTCAGAACGGGAAAAGCTCATACCACTCAGACCAAGTGGTGGTTTTGCCTTATCAAGCCAATGTCAAGTAAATGCAACATTTAATTAACATTTAAAACTGTGCCGTGAAGGCTGCCTTGAATTAATGACAGCCTTATCCACAGCTGATTACGATTCAGTGATGAAGTTAATGATGCTAAATATTTGGCTGCTTGGCAAACAGTAAACGTGCAGATGGTGCAGGGAAGGAGTTGCCCCTAGTAACTTCAAATTTAAAATTTATTATCATCCACTTAGTTATTTTCCTTATGACAAAGATTCTCTATTGGAGTTGCTGTCCACAACCAAGAAAGCAATTCAGTCTCAGAGTATTGGGGGTATATTATGCAGTTTTGCTATATTTTAATAAATAAATAAAGTAACTTTAACCTGACATGTTCACTTTAGTCATATTGTGACTTTAGTCATAAAGTCATTTGTGACTTTAAGCATTACCCCAGGCTCCCTGTTAGATAAAAACTGACACAAAGTTGTTGAGCCACTCATTTGAAATAAATTCAGTTAAAGCCTGGAGAAAAATGGGCTGTGCTCCAGTTGAAAGGAAAGACACACACAGGACACAGACACATAAAAACAAACACACACAATTGTGGGTAAGGCACATTACTCCATGACTCCATGAAATCAAACCTGGGTTCTCCAGACCCAAGGCCACCTCTGTAACCAATAAAATCACAGCGCTCCCTTTCCTACTGTCTCCACTGCTGTCATAACTTTCTCTTCCTTATCCGATCCTCCTCTCCTTCCTTGTTTCGTTCCAGCCCTTCTTTTCATTTTAGTGTAAACACAGTGAGCTTGTAACAATTCAGCATAAATGGGCCCCAGTTTATTGTTAGCAAATAGTCTACAACATAGTAGGTATTCATTAAAGCAGAGTACTGAGCAGCTGTCAAGTAAAGAAGATGGAATTGGTAGAGTAAAGATAAAAGCTTTAAGATAAGAGAGACAATCTTGCTAAGACATAAGACAGAATGGCACCCAGAGATCTGAAAGCTATTAACTTCAATGTTGCTAGAAGGAACTGGGTCTGCAATAGCCTATTTCTGAAGGCTCTACATCTCATCAGAGGCTCTTACCTCAAATCTGATGATGGAATTTATTTGGTTTCTCTTTTTCTTGTAAATCGGGTGAGTACAAGTGTGTTCATGGGCAAATCTGCCCAGTCCAAGATGTCATTCAGATGACACACAGGTGCTTTAATGGCTCTTAAGACACTTGGAATGTCATCATGAATGTTTTGTAAAACACAGGTATACTTGGTCTTTCCCACAGCACTTTTATGACTCAGAACACATTTCTGGCTCAGCAACCAGTGGCCTACTACTAAGTCTGTTTTAAAAATTCATTAACACTGGAGGTCACATATTAGCTTAAAATAACCAGACCTAACCAGGTTCTATTATGAGACCTTGATCAGTAACACGTTTTCTAGCAGGTGCATTCTTGACTGATGGTTGTTGGTGATAAGGTGAAGAAATGTGCACAGACATGCCATCATAAAACATCTGCCCTAATTATCAATGGTTAGTCCAAAGGAGGAAAATATCTTAGTGTTAAATTATTTGAGTACAACGAAACACATCATTCATCTCTTAGATATATCTGCACGAGGTCAAAGGGGATTGCAGTTTATTTGAGCTAAAAGGGAGAACCCTGGAAAGGTTGCCAGTGTATCACACTACCAACACAGTAAAACCTATTCATTCACACACAGACACACACACATGCACACACAGCTGACTGTGAATTGTTAACTTATGAGACTGCCTCTTGTAGTGTTCCTTTTAAAACTCTTTTAAGCCACAAAGGGTCTCTATAGTTTATCAACAAGGATTAAACAAGTGTTTTTTAATCATTACAGATTTGGTTAACATGGTTCAATCAATGCTGACCAGGTACAGAACACAGAGAGAACAACAACAACAAAAAGCAATAACAGCTGATTCACAGATTCTTATCATGGGAATATTTTTCTAATGTTATTTGGCATTTTCTTCCATGACAAACTATCTCACGGCATCTGCAATAACATAACTGAAGCTTCTAGTCTTAACTGAACAGGAAACATGGGGTTAATATCTGCCTGTCCTCTGGTCTCAGCTCTGAGACAGGATATGAGCTGTGGTGTCCACCAGTCACTTTAGATAACAGAGATTTATGAAAATGAGGTTGCTGCTGCTGTGCCAACCCTAATTAATTTTACTGTGTGTAAAAGTAAGTAAAAGACACAAAATGGAATTACGTCTGAATATATGTGAATTAAATGATGTGTTTCCAAATGTGATGTAAGGATAAAACGTTTCCTGGAGAAAGCAACAGGTTTTGGCCTGATGTGGATTCCTTTCACTGTGACACAATGTAAAACATGCAGGCTTGGCAAACAAGAGACCTATGGATCATGCAGTCAGGCCCAACCAGATGGCCCCAGCCAAGCAGGCCTCCGTTCTGTCATCCTCACAGCTAATTAGGATGTTTACATAGAGCTGCATGTACCTGTGTGTAAGTTTAAACACTTCCTAAAGGAGCAGAGAGATTAGTGAGGAGCCAGCTGAAACTGGAGCGCTGCAGCTTTAGTTTAACCTCACGAGAACGTGTTCAGTGTAGCAAAATGATATTGTATTTTGAATCCAAATTAGGGCAAGTGTGACTTTTTTTTTAACTTGCAATTTGACTTAAGTTATTTCCTGCAATAGAGATTAGGGGTGAAACGATTCATTTTAACAACGATTCGATTCATATCATGATTAATGGTTGTCAATACGATTCATGGACGATATTGATTCATTTAGAACGATACAGTCCGAAATGATTTGGTACATCTTTAGCCAAAAATTCAACCAGTGGGACTGTGAAATAAATACCTGGGTACTGAACAGTGCAGGTGAAGTTTCCTAGATTCCTGATGTTTCTTGTAAGGGAATCAGTTATAAATTAAATACGTAAACAAGAACTAACAGCAAATGAATTCACATTTTATTTTAATTAAGATCAACAAACACTCCAGGTTGAATCAACCTTTTCTAGTATTATTTTCAATATTTAACAAATTTTTAATAAAAGTGCAGTCAATGCAACAGTCAGTGCAAACAAATTTTTAATCGTTTGTTTACCTGTTACTTCCACTGTTTTCTCAACATAAAATATTACAACTTTAATATAAAAAGAAAGTGCAACCAACATCTCTACAGGCTGAACTGAAAGTAGGTTTACCTCCTACTTCGACTACTGTTTTTCAACATATAAATATTAGAATAATATAAAAATGCTGGCTAGGCCTGAATCATTACACCCCTAATTGAGATAAATAAGTTACAGTTCAATAAGTGTGTCTCATCCAAATTTTGATTCACAATTCTCTCTTTAAACATAACGTGTCTTTCTGAAGAAAATTCTTAATTCTTTTTACAACTGGGCAGAAAAACAGCCTCACACATCTTCTCGGCTTCTCTATTATTATAATAGGCACTGAATGTGAATTACACCGCCTCATCTCTTCTCTGCTAAATCATTGCCCTCAATTTTTCTATGGGTGACCTGTTCTCTTCTCTTATCAATCTTAACTTCTGCCACCACTTATTTCTCACCCCTCGATTTTGTACCACAATGTTCCATATCTTTCTCTTCTGGTTTCTCAATAAATTAAATCCCGCCCTGAATTTTTATCCCCACTCCCCATTACATTATTTCAAGCTCGCCCACACACTCTTTTGTGTTGTTCTATGTGCGTGAGAGCACAGATGCATGGCTGACTGAAAGCTGGGGAACATGATGAGGGTTTGCAAAATGTGAATTGGCCCAGATGGGCATCAGGCCAAAAAAGCCTGTTTTATTTGCAATATTGGCTTCCTCTTAACATAATATCTGTCAGAAGGCGCAGTTGATGTTTGTGTCTATGTGTGTTAGACAAATTTATATATGGCAAACACAAGCAGCCATAATTTGTGACTAGAGATACATTAAGCCTCTCACTCATCATAGATCTTTTATTATGTGTTTGTGTGTATCTGTGTGTGAGTCTCAGTGAATGATTGTCCTTTGATGCTGTGCAACGCCTCACAATACATCTTCTGTTATGACAGGGTGACTGGGCAGGCCCCCTTCTAGATGATGGTGTGGCGTAAATCAGAGATGATTTGGCTCCCTGCCACAGATGTGTCATCTTGCCCAGTCCAGTGAGGATCCAACAAATATCGTACAGTGTCAGTCACATCTCACTCCATAGATCTTCCAGACTGGTAGAGTACACCCCTGACTTTGTAAGATTCCACAAGTCCTCTAGTGGTGCCCCCCTGCATGTCTCTTCTATGGATTTCCTGCAAGACAATGTCCTCTCTCTTCCGTTGGCCCCTTGAGCCGGCCTGTCACAGCATTTCCACTGGATCAAAAGCTCAGATGGCTACAGTCAGCGGGAGAGAGAGGAAAAGCCTCCAGTGTAAAACTGGAATGAAATCAGATGATATGGGATATATTGGATTTAAAATCTCATTGTGCTGCAAGATCATAGGGATAGACCTGTTCAAATGAATGTAGCTGTCAGGAAATACATGAGAAAAAAGGGAATGAAGAATACAGCTACGAGCTATCTTCATTTTCAGTTGTTTCTGACAGGGAATGAGAGCATTGGTCTTTTGCAGGTGGAAGCTGAGTGGGGCAATCTGGGTGCACCTTTTCCCATAAAACCAAGCGTATCTGCACAGACTGTTTTTTCAATTAAAAAGGATGGACTGAAAGCAGTTATGTTAATTGCAATTGCGAAACAAAATCTCTTCATTTTTTTAATCATTTGGTCCCCTCTCATCTTAGATTCACATTGATTCAGTCCAATGTCTTCCATCCTTGAATCGCCACAAGAAGCTTTTTGTTCGTGGTTCAGACTGCTTCAGCCTGAAGAAAACTACTCTTTTCGAGTTTTTGTATGCATCTAAAAAGAAATAGTTTGTAAAAATGAGCCTCTGCTCTTTCCAGCAGTGGTTTTGTCCAACCCAAACAAAACAATCAAATTACTGAAACAACAGAAATTTCAGCAGGAATTCCGTAACTGAACCTCATAGACAGTGTAATCTATAACAAAGCTCTGAACAGCATCTCAAGAATTTCAAATATATATTATTATTCCAAAATTTTATCTGTTATCTGTCAGATAAACGATGGAAACAAAAAGTCCAATATTTCCTTTATGAAATGTGGTGAAGTGGGGAGCATGAAGCATCAAGAGTCTTCAGTTAAATACAAAAACACATCAATCAATCACAGCAGAGATTCTTTCCTGCTTCCTGACAACATACCATCCAGTGCGGTTGGCATGTTATGATGTTCTTTATTTCCACCATTAGACAGAATAAAGCATGTTTATAATTTTAACCTATTTCAGCTTCCAGCTGAGGATTTTATTGTTGTTTATGTATTTACTATTTCTGTTTTCTCTGTGTAACCTCTCCAACGTCTAGATATGTGCAAAGCGCCCAGTGAGTGAGCATTGTGTGTTCAGGCTCATGTTCTGCTCCTGTCTCTGTGGTAGGACGAGCAGATTGATGCTGTAGCAATGAAGCACCATTTCAATAACATGCCAGGTCACTAAATGCACTCCTTGCTTCAAGAGAGCATAGACGCACATGGCTCTGTCCTCATCCACCATTTTTTCTATCACATGCTTTCCTTACACCTCAGTTTAACTGATTTGACAAAGCATCATTTTCAATGTTCTACTGCCTGCAGGTTGGACAAGCTTTCTCCAGTCACAAACTCCAGTGCATGTAACACATATAGAAGTGAATGAAGTCAACACAGCACAGTGCAGTTGTGAAACATGACACACTGCAAATGCATCCCCTCACGGGGTTGACACTGAAAACAAACTGAAATCGCTGTTCCAGCAGTAATCTTCAAGAGCAAACCTAACTTAATCTTTTCAAAAACAGAACCTGCACATCAAGGGACTTGCTCTTTGTGATATTGAAAACAGAAATGAATGCATATGCACATGCAAGACAAAACCATAGTGGTCCAATGCATTTGCATGAATTTGCATTAAAAAACAGCATTCAAGGATAAAGTCAAGATTCTTTTGATGCACAAGGAAGACCACAAGGAAAAGAAAAGGGCAACAGAAATGCAGGATGCTACCAAAAAATTTTTCACCCCTAATTGTGGAATGCCTATATTTTGTAATTTTCTTACAGTGCAGGGGTAACACACCATGCCTTCAAACATGAATATACTTCAAGCAACAGCATAAGTAGAGGGATATTAGGGAGATAGGATGAGAAGAGATGCAGCTTAGAATAAATTGGGAGGGGAGGAAAAATGAGAGTCAGACAGGGGAACTCATTAACTTCTCTTTAATAAAGCCCAAGTCACATGGGGACCCTTTCCTTCCTTTATCTATCAAATCACACACGCACACACACGAAGACACACAACACTTTCTAGTGCCATCTCCAGATTACTGTACAGGCTGTGATCAAAACCACAGCTCCAAAATCATTTGACTCACATTAAAAATCACTGACCTAAAACTGTAAAAGTGGGGGGATGTCACTGAAAACCTTTACAACTCTAAAGTAAACCATGCCTATCATACACTAGGGGTAATAACTTGTCCACTAATTCATTACATTAACAAATTTCTACAGTACATGAACTTCATATGTTGAGATCACTATTAGGAAACTACACAACTTAACACAAAATACAAACATTTCTGCGAACACAAAGAAAAAGCAAATGGCCGTCTTCCTTTTCTATTTACAAGGCATCTTTAAAAACTATAAAATGTAAAAACTTTAACATGATAAACACCAAATTGGCATTATGTCCAGCCCCAGTTTCCATTTTGCAGACTCCAGGGTACAAGACAGGGATGGCTGGATACGCCATGAGGAAAGGAAGGCAGGAACAGCAGCATTAAAGCTTTGTCTATATCTGTACATCCATATCTTCCCGCAGGGGCAGACAGCAAGGCTAATTTAAGAAGCTTGGGCTCTATCAGCTGTCACTGGCACTCACACACAAGCACACACTTGGGCACATTTATCCAAAAACACAGAGAACACACATGTGCGCGACTCAACACAAAGCTGATTCCAAAAATGTGGGCCTTGACAGAAGTCATCGTCTGTGAGCCAGCCAACATGTTACACAGCCTGGTCTAATGTGTGGATGATGGGAGAGAGAGATGAATTTATTATTATTATTTTCTTTTTTTTTAAGTTGAGAGAGAGAAAGGTATTATGGTAATTATTTTAAAAAATTCTGATTTAACCTAACCTAACCTGGCTATTTTTAATACATACACATTTTCAGAAGAAAAACAGATTGTCTGTCAAACCTTACCAGTTACCTCAAGAAGAACAAGATTGTTAATTTCTGTTCCATTTAATAACTTGTTCTCAAAACTCCACACCTTTTCCACAGCTATTTGCCTTTTTGAAAAACGGCATTTGTGGTGTCGTGTATATCATCTTGTGTTTCTCAACTGTCAAACTGATCATTAGCTGTGGATAAGATCCTCAGACTAGCTCATTTCTGGCCTTTTGCATCAAGTTATAGAAACGTTTATTTTCAAAACATGGTTCTCTAGGGCACCTGACTCTTGTTGAAGACCTCCTGTCGATCCATCTCATCTACTTTAGGTTGATTTGCATTCAATTAAATAGACCATCCTAGGTTTTTCCTGTAAGTCCTGTGACTGAGAATAGCTGACAATTAATACAGTTTCATAATGTGAAGTTTGGAAATTTATTTATACAAATAAAGATGCAACAAATAATTGGTTTTCAGATTTCAAGCCATTACTTCTGACTCAGCTTTCTGAGATTTTATACTGGTCAAATTTAGACTTAATTTGGATATGCACAGCAACTCAGACAGTAATTTCAGTGCCACACTCATTAATGTGGAATTGGCAGAGAGGTTCTTCAATGTAAGCTACAAGAAAGCACAAGTTTCATTTTCAGCCTATGAATTATATGACGACATATCACTGGAAAGTTATGATAGGGAAGACCAGAGATTTTACAATATTTCATTCATTATTATTCAATTTTATTTGCTCATTTGGAATATCTGATGGTTTGTGTGCAAAAGCCTTGGATTTGGGATATTTCCTGCAACTGTATCTTGGCAGAGGTGAGCCTGTAAAATGAGACAATTCTTCTGGTGGTGTACATATATAAATAGAAAACACAAAAGTCTTAGTGAGAAAAAGAGATGAGAAATGTTTTTTCTCAAATATCCACATTCTCAAATGATCACATCCAGGTATTCTGTGATCAAGAAAGATTTCAAAGCAGGAACGTTTAATTATCATTCTCCATGGTGACTGCAGTCTACCTTTTCAGAGGTACAGATTTCCTATCCCCATCCAACTATTTTGTGGCATCAGTCCTTCAGTAGAGACATCAAAGTGTCTTTTAAACTTCAATTAAATAATAATTACCAAACGGGATGCAATGCCTACCACCTGAAGAGTCCATATGGCAATAGTAGTGCAGTGCAATAGTCTAGTAACAGTAAGCAGCTAGTCGTTTTCCCAACATACTGTATGACACTTATCAAGCAGATTTCCATCTCATTGTCACTGCACGCACCATCGCTCAGTCACTGAGATGACAGAACTTAGGCATTTGGCACTGAAACACATTAGCATTTTGGAATGCATTAGCATACCCAACAGGATCTGCGTTAACATTGATTACAAGTAATCGTATGCATTTAAATGCTTCTCTACCTCTGATAACATGCAATATGCCAATCGCTACACGCTGCACTGCCCCCTCCCCTTATGCAGACACACACGTTATTGTGACGAGGCACTCCCACCACCTGCTGCGAAGCAGGTGCCGTGTGATGATCCCCCCCGCCCCAACCAGCCATCTCCTTCATGCATGCTGATGTGCAAGCATGCACACATACACATTCATGTCTTCAAAGACAAAGCTGTGAAGCTGAGGTGACAGGTCTCTGGTTCTATGCCATCATCACCAAATGTAGAGCTAATTGCCATCCCCTCACTGTTAGAAAGCAGTGTGGATTCAACATGAGGTCCATATGGAGCCCAAGACGGAGACATATCCCGGTCAAAAGATTACCAAAGGGAAAAGAGAACAATCAAAGGGTGCCCATTTGATATATAATTCACTGTAGCAAAATTCATTAGAAATTTTTGAGTTTTCCCTTACAACGCATAGTCAGCTTCAACTTGTACAATGTTTTGTAGTTATTTGGCAGCTGAGCACAGGCACACGTAGATGTTGGTGTTGTCAGTATGACAGCTGATTAAAGAGATGAGAGATTTGAGTGTGACAACTCTAATGATCTCTCAATCTGATTGACAGGCTAGGCAAGGCTCCAGTTCACACATCTCGCACATCATAGAATGTGGCTCACATACAGCAACACAGGTCAGCGTGTCAAACACACACACATCACACAGACTCACAAATACAGCTTGCACACAGCTCCATCGGATGTTAGAAAAAGACTATTTGCTTCCATATATCCCTCCTGTGGCTTCCAGAATATTCTACTATTATGTTGGCCCAACCAGGGCTACTTCCTCTCCCAGTTAGCCTGTCATCAAGGGCATTGTACTGTATTATCTGGGAGTGAGTCTAAATGGGACCTTTTCAGGGGTATTTTCAGGTACTTTCATGGAAGAATGGAGAGGATATTCATATCACATTTCAGTTTTTCTATTGCTGAGAGAACAGAGTTTAGAGCAACACAAAGACACACACAATCACAAACCAGCACTTCCTTCACTGACCCAAACTAACAAGTTAAGCACATTCTTGCTTCAAGCGATTTCCTCCATCTTTTCCCAACAGACAAGATCCTTTTACAAGCACCTGGCTTTTATCTTTCAAAAAGACAGCAACAAATACTGTTGTACACTTTTCTAAGGGAATGTCCAAGACATGTCCATACATACAGTAAGGTTTCCAAAATTGTTTTGAGAAAAACTTGATTGGTTTATTTGCCCCTCGAAAGGGTAAATTATCAGTTGATTGATTTCCTAAAGGAACTGCCATTCATCAGCAAACTGCCTTTGTTGCTCTCACACTGCTCCATGATTGCTGCCAATTATCTGTCAATTAGTAATGTGCTGATGTCACCTGGATGTAACAGCCAAAGCAATCAAAATCTGTTAGCCAAGAAAGGGTCGCCCATCCTAAAGACCTGGGTGCTCATTTATAAAACTCTGCGTAGGATTCCTACTAAAAGTGGACGTCCGCCAAGAATCCAGAGTTTGCGTAAGCAACAAAATATTCTGATTTATAAAACCGTGCGTGCGCACAGGTGCAAGCAATTTTCCCTTTATAAATCACACTCTGCCTGAAAGCTTGCGCAAGTGAATTCTGCTGCTAGCCCGCCCCCTACACGCCCACATTCTACTATAAATGGTCAATGCAAAGCACCTCATGGACATTTCTGCATATAAATGAACCAGCTGATCTCTGCTATTTAAACCTAAATCATGGCAACCGAAAAGACGAGGAAGCGTAATTTTACGGAGACGGAGGTGGAGGTACTTGTTGGTGAGGTGGAGGCTCGCAAAAACATATTATTTAGCGGCCTCGGTAGTGGAATCATCAACAAACGGAAAACAGAAGAGTGGCAACACGTTGTTGCAGCTGTCAATAGTGTGGGGGTGACGGAGAGGTCCGTGCCAGACATTAAAAAAAAAGTGGTCGGATCTCAAGGTGGAGGCAAAGAGGCCGATGGCTCGCTCCACAACAGAGCGCGCACGAACGTGGACGGAATTGAAGCGCGCCTCCTCTGCGCTTTGCGGGTTCGCAAAAGGCGTGAGGAGCCAGCGTCTCAGGGGATAGCCACTGTGACCTGCAGGTTATGGAGATTAATTCAGAACAGAGACTTTGTTGAGATTTCCACAGTGTATGTTGATACTTACCGAGAAGCCACCCATCCCGCGAAGCACCTGCCTGCAGTCTATTCCCTACACTGCTGTGTGCCAGGATGAATGAATCATGGGTTGACCCAGGCCACCGTGCCACTAAATTTGTCAGAAGCAAGTTTGAGTCGGAAATGACTTGCACGTTAACTGAATGCACATTTTTTCGGTTAACGTAGACAAACTCATTCTGACTTGGAGCCCTTATAGCAACGTGAGTGCAGTCAATCGCGCCGATTACATTTGGGAAACCTGTTGATGCTGCAAATTGCCTTTTAATGTTGGCCTGTTCCCCTACAGTGTATGGAAACTTTATGTATCGACTGCTCATTTTTATAATGCCATCCAAAACGGCAGGCATTACATTACTCAGCGATGGCTGAGATATTCCAGACCTAAAATGGAATGTAACAACTTATTGAAACCCACTGAGTGTTGGGCTGGAACATGTCAGCTTAGATTAAATTAAAATTACCTGTCGGCTAATTCCCGCTGGAAAGAGCCGGTTGCCAGAATCCCGAGAGTTGTCAGCACCTGCATATGCGCGGGTATGGCATGGTTCCGGCGGGTTGATCGCTCCAACACTGGGCCCAACTCAGCACATAGATTTAAGAGCACTGCTCTAGGAAATCTAAATCGGCATATCAGCCAGTCATCATCGTTGGCCAGGAAATCTTGATGGTCTCTAAAAACTCTCTCCATCCTGATCCTGCCGTTTGCGTAATCTTCAAGGAGTGCCAGCGCATCCATTGTGAAGTTCTGCATTACGCACGGTCGTAATTCACCTATTTATGTTTACTCAGTAATTACACTCATTACTACACACCTTGTCACAATTAGGCTTCTGTGAACAAATGAGTGCATTTGCTTTACGATCAAAACAAGTAAGACCATACTGCACTGACAACATTAAATTCCTATGGGGTGCCTATAAGTCGGCTACAGGTATGATTTCAGGAACGCATCTATATTTCAGGCTTCTGTGTTTATGATTCTATGGCACTAGTGTCGGATATGATGGCATGATGGCATGATGGCATGCATGAATGAAGGTGAAGTTCATCACCTCACCAGCAGCACCGCCAGTTTCCCGTCTCCAAAATGTTCGTAAGCAAGTTTCAGAGTTTACGTACCGGTACGCACATTTTCCCGCCACGTTAGTTTTTATAAATCAGAAACTTTCCGTAGAAAGTCACTTACGCCGCTTTTTGTGCGTAAGCAAGCTTTATAAATGAGCACCCTGATCTGTGTTCCAGTTATAAGAATGTGAATGTTTAAACATGTTTGCTCCAGTAACTTTTCACCTGCCCATTCAGTTATATCACGTGACAGTTTTTTTAAACAATGCATCTATATTACATAAATGTGAGCACTCCTGCGAATAGAAAATAAAACCCTGTTGTGTTTTCAAGCCATTACTACATGACATGAGAAACACAAAAAGGGAATAAAACTTAGTGTGTGTGTGAGTGTGTGCCTATGCATGCCTGTTAGAAAATAATTATACGAGTGGAAAGTTTATGTATAGCTTTGGTCCTTTTACATGTAAAAAGTGGGGACTATGTGTGGCCGCTCAGTAAGCTTTGATTGCCCTTTTCACACAGCCCAATCAAGGCTGGACTGCTGCAGCTTTATAGACCCTGGCAGCAGTTTGCAAGGTACAGAGTGGAAATTGTGGGTGAGAGTTTATGCACTAATAATGTGTGCCATTTGAGCTCAGAAGTTGTAATTTTCCAATACCATTGCTTTTTCGTGGGTACGTGTTTTGCTTCAGCTTTTCACCAGATTTCATTGCGTTGCTTTTAATTTTGCTAACAGATAAACAGAAATCTGACGGACCACAAATAGTAGCAGTTACATAACCTATTTGGCAGAGGTCATAATAGAATTAAGATGAAAAAAAGTGAATAAGTTTTAATGCATGTGAATCTAATACCAGTCTTAAATTTTTTAATGAGTGCAATTTGAAATAATTTGAAGTTACAGTGCTTATGTATATATATATATATATATATATATATTTTTTTTTTTTAACTCATTCCTACACCATTGAGTAAATTTGGCTGTTCTTATAAAAGGCCCATTTGCTACATAAAACTACCTTGACTGCTCTTTCTATAGCCTCAATACTACTGATCCCCCCAGAGATGTGCCCTGTTTTTTGAGACATATTAAGTCTGGGGAAAAAAAAACAAAAAACAAAAAAAAAAAAACATTGAAGTATTGCAGCCAAATATGATAAATGTGGTATAAATATAACTTGTGCTTTGGGAGGTAATAGACAGAGAGACCAAGAAACATTACATTACAGAGCAGGCAGAAAAGTCGATTTTTGAAATACATCATAAAAGTAGCCTTGAGCTGAGATTTCAGTTTATTGTTTAACTTGAACTACATATGTAGTTCAAGTGAAGCAACTGGTAACTGTGGGGCACATTTTCCACATACAACCAACCTTTTTGTTTTGATGAATGTTTAGAAAAACATAAAGACACATAAAGATGACAAATTATTGTTGGAAGAATCTAATGCAGCCAATCCATCAAACACACATTTGCCTTTCATACAAACCAAGAATGCTTATGACAACTGTCACTCCTTCTCCATGCTGTGATCCATGATATGATCACAATGCTCATACATCCTGGACAATTCACAATCAATCTTTAGAGCCCTGACAACAGAGATAGATGGAGGCTTCTAGTTTGTTTTTTGTCTTTTCTACTTTTATAAGAACACTCCTCATCCATCTTGCCATCTATCATGCTTTTCCCCTTTAGAAGCAGCTGAATGATGTTTATCAAAGGTAGCAGTAGATTCTCAAAGCATTACCTGAACATCAAATTGATTGAAAACATGTGCAGAGATGCAAGTCACTCTCCACATTCCCTCTACATTTTCAGATGTCGATAACAGCAGAAAGAAGGGGTCCTCTTTCAGTCAATCTTTGACAGGTGTCTGAAAGACCTTTAAGAGCAAGCTGAGCAATTCCTTTTTTTTTTTTTAAAGTCTTGCTTAAAACTACACACACCAACATACATAAAGACACACTTACAGACTCACACAGTGACCTTGTCAGGAGTGATAACCATCATGTGAAGAGAGCAACACACATCTGTGCTTCTCCTTTCCACCTTGGGTTTGGCAAGAAGGCATATCAAGTGGTTCTTAGAGATGCCAAATGAAGAGGCCGGATTGCCAGACTTTTGGAGACATAAATGCAAATTTAGGGGTCATGAACAATTTTTTAAGCCTTGTCAATAGAATAAACATGTCTGGCACCAGTCAGACTGCTGGAATTTTAATGGGGTTCCTTTATTCACTTACAAAGACTGGAGTCATCAATTTCTGGATAAACTATTACACACAAAATATTTTTAAATTAGCTGAAAGTATCGGTATTGCTCAAAACAGGGATGGCAAAAAGCATGCAAGTACACACACACACACACCCACAAAAACACAGGGACACATCAACATCTCTTACTGTTTCATTAGAAAGGGTAAAAAAAGCACAAAGATGAAAAGGAGTCCACAAATCAGAGCAATCTAACACACTCAGTGCTTTTGAAAATATGCAAATACAAACACAGCATTCCTTTATTGTCCCAACCTGTTTAGTGTTTTCTGATGAAGAGGAGACTAAAGCCTTGGCATGAACAAAAGCCTGGGAGATAGTCACACTACAACACGCCCATATATGACTCTGCTTGGCCAGATTCTTTTGTCTAGGCAGTCGTTTTTGATCTGTGTTACACAGCGTTGTCATTAACACAGGTCGGAACACAGCAGATTCATCTGAAATGTTGGCAAGAAGTCAGTAATGTGATTCCTACAATCCAAAGTGCTCCGAAGATGGATGTGATGCTCTTTCTCTTGTGATGCAAGAAAAACACACTGTATTCTCTTGTTCACGTTGCACGGTAGAAAGGAAAAAAAAAGAATGCAAATACCTTACTGACTGAAGATGGGAATAATCAGTTTTGTTTAGGATGTGCCTTTAAATAAATCCCACAGTGAAAGAAGGATTTTAAGTTGTTTTGTTGTTGTTTGTTTTTGTTTTTTTCTTCATGGATCCACATATATTATTCTATGATTTATCATTCTCTCATTTGGCAATGGCCAGTATTTGTGTGGGACATCATGACTGGAGACAATGTTGTTTACTAGAAATACACACAATATGTAAAACAGCAATATGCTGTATATTTGGGCAAACTGCTACATGAAGGAATCCTCAAAGCTGTATATGCAGAACTTGAAAGAACAGGTGAGCTCAATACCTTAATTTTCTGCATATTGTGCACTTCATGGATTTAGATAAATTTGCAAGACTGGAAGAGAAGAGATTAATTCAAAATATGTACGATTATTTGTACAATACACACCCACATACATCACACAATTCCACAACGCTTTTATCGTTTACTGAGCCTGCAGTAAAAGATCTGAGGTTATGCTGGTCTGGCATTCAGAGCGTATTCACAGATAAAAGAGAATTGCTCTATTTATATTTTACATTAACTATCTCATCTGCCGTCTTTGTTAGGGATGAGCCTTTCATATATATTTTTAACTTCCTCTAAAACCGATGTGACACAGTTGTAAAACACCAGCAAAAAAATTAATAAATAAATAAAAAACACTGTACAATTACATTTAGCTTGGCTTAGAGGGGATGTTTATCATCTTGACATGTCATCAGCACACTGCAACATGGCCACAGTGGAAAAAAACACAAGCACATCTGTTCATTCAATGCCGCATCCTGCTTCACCTTATTTAAAGCTACCTGACTACATACCACATGTTTTGTACAGGATACTCAAATGCTTCACTTCCCCAGGTCTCAGAAATGTGTTGACTCCTCCCAGACATCATGTGTCAATCTGCTTAGTGGGGCTCTAACAGTGTGTGAAGCTCAGATCAAAGGCATGCCACTTTAAATGCTTAGCCTTTGGTGAAAGTGGGAAGGGGACAGACTTCATAGGAAAGAAACAATTAAAGTGGGCCATGAATTTTACACTGTTCAGTGAGCCTCAGTGCAAAACAGGTTCACATCAGGGGGTGTATAACTGAGACTATAGCGTTAAATAGTCAAAACAAGACATCCTCCCATACATGTAACAACTCACAATAGCAGCAAATGAAAAGGCTGACTTATAGCACCGAACAATCTCTTGAACACTACTAGTCATGGACTTTTTTAAGGTAAATCATAATCCCCACAGACATCCAAGGACAGGTACTCTTAAAGGCATGCACAATCCACAGGACTAGATGCTCTTAAGGGTCAGCAACTAAAACCACCAGCCTCCTAATTAGCATGTAAAGATTGAATGGATGATACAAGCCTATTCTTCTCCCCCTCTCTTTCTTTTTTCCTACATCTCCTATGTTTTTCATATAAATGACTCCTCATCCACATCCTCTGGCTCACCTCAAAAAAAAAAAAAAAAAAAACCTAATTGTACAGGACACAGAGAACAGACTATAAAAACCATTTGGTACAGTTCTTTTTGGCTTGTTAATGCATCAGCTCAAATACATACATAGAATAATATATACATAAGAAAAATAAAATATCGACTAAGAATTTGACATGCACAAATAACATTCTTATAATTTTTCAACGGACAGCATAGGTGTCTGATTTTTTTTAGTTTGTTTTGTTTTTTTTTGTTTTTTTCCTTAAACACCTCCTTTGCTTAAAAGCAGAAACATAGCCTAATAGCCAACACAGCACCTCTGACTTTGTTGGCTATGGTAGGGGAGGGGACATAGTGTTTTAGTTGTACTGCACCCAGGCAGGAGTTGGCGAATCGAGATACTGTCCATTCATTTCCCATTACCCTCTGTACTTCAAATCAATAGTTAATTACCGCCACAAATGCTCGTCTTATCCAGCTGGAGAATTGGACATCTCAGGGCAGGTTGAAATTTGCCTGGAAGAGGAATTTAGTGTTACACAGGGTGAAAACTGTCCTCCTCCCACTACTGCTACTTATTGGCCCATCAGTGTCCCTCTTGGAAATTGGCATTCCATTCCATTCCACAGACACTTAATTTTTCTCCAACATACTTTCTGTCTCTTAATAACACAGACACACACATTCATGCACAATTTCTCTGCTACTCCCTTATTAAGAGAGCAGTGTTTAATAGGAGATTACATTTATGGTGAAGAAAAGTCCAAGCGAATGATGAAATATATCCACAAGTCTTGAACCCAGGAAAAGAACTGGCACCAATTCATTAATAATGGGACAAACCCCAGGTCCAAATTGTTAGCTCTCCATCTCTTTTCCAGCTCATTTCTTTTCCACACGAAAAAAGCTTTGTGTATGCATAGTTGAATGTATCACAGTCCATACACATTGTGAGTGTATGTATATGTGTGTGCCTGTGAGCTTGTTGGTCCCTGGGAGAAACAGCCTGCGGAGGAGTCGGCTTTTATTTAATCAGAATTGGAGCAGCTTCTACCAACATTCAATAATTTCAGCCTTTAATTCCTCTGAGTGCTGGAGACGCTGCATCCTTTGGCCTGCTAATTCACTTTAAATGCAAAATCTACCACTTTTTTTTTCTTTTTTCCATATATTGGAAACCTCAAGTATTGCAGATGGTAACTGGACATTGGATTAGTAAAATAAACAGGATTTGTAGTTATCAAGTGTGCACAGTGAGCAAAACTGAAACACATATCAATTAATAGATGATAATAGAGTTAAAAAAGTTTCCCACACAATGAAAGTCAGAAAGCCACTGAAACATCATACCTGCCTTTCTCTCAGTCTCTCGTCAGCATCTGACCTGCCAGCCTTTAATTGTAGCCTTTAAGCTTTGGCCTTGAGCCTTAAAAGTCATATTAAATCATTCTTGGCCTGACTGAAAAACAGATCTCATTATATCAATCATAACTGAAGCTCTTTGTTCTTACAATCCCAGAACCCCAACCATCTCTTTACCTTCTTCCTGTTCTTGACTGCGCTGCAGCTATTACATCTTTTGGAGGACAAGCTCATATTTCACTTTTCTCCCCTTTAGCAAACCTTGCAGTGCTTCATAAACGCATCTGTTTTTAACCATAAAAACGTATGGGAGGAAGGCAGGTGAGGGTGGGAGGCAGAGGAGTAAAGAGGACGAGAAGTTTGGAGAAAGAACCAATTATTTCCAGGCAGAAAGGTTTTGGAGACGAGGGTGGAGACCTTGCAACTGCTCACAGATTTAATTAAAAAGAACAATCTGGCAGGGAAGAAGAAACAGTGAGTTAACAACAGGCTTTTGTGGACCTGGACCAGTCGGAGTTGGTGACCGCAGGATTGGAGTGGACAGGGGCTTAAGGGGCCAGGGGGGTGGAGAAGAGGTGGTAGAAGGGGGGGATGTAAGTATAGAGGTCTCAGGAGCCAGGCTGCATGAACGCTGGGAAATAAAACTAAATGACTGATTGTTCTTCTCACCTCTCAATTTAACAAATATTGCAGAGGTTTCCTTTTCCTACTGAATGAACAGCTGTCACCCAATGAGTAAGCCAGGTGATAATGGAAAGGAAAAGAAAAAGCCTCTAAAGCAGAAAAAGAATGAGAAAAAGCACATTTTTCACACCATCATCCCTGAGTGGTGGGGTTAGCTGGGTCACTGCAGCCAATCAATTACTAGCATTGCCATTTTCCACTAGGCGTGGCTTAGAGGGCTATCTTTCCGCCTGTGCTCCTGTGCACATCAAGCCTCCGTATAGTGTGTGTTTGTGGATGCAGGTCTTTGTCCATGCTGGGTTTACACCATTTGAGAAAACCGGTTTTAAAGCAAACAGATGACTCACACAGTTTGAGGTTGAACTGTGTCACAAGCGTACCTGCTTCCTCTCCTGTGCTCTAATATGTTACGTATGTCTCTGATGCCATAGGTCTGCTTATCCGTGAGATTTGACAGATAAGGCCTCGGTGCTCGTCCCACAGTCTGCCACCTGCTCTGATAAGGGCCAAGCACGAAGCAAGACGGGTGGAACCTAACACTGCTGATAGTATCTCAATGACCAATCTCTGAACACAGGAATGTGTGGAAGACACAGGGAAACAACATGGTCGAGAACATGAGATATCTGCACACAAGTTCCCAATCTGGAATTAAAATCAAATAAAGACACAAACATGAATTCAGCATAGAACATACTGCTCTATTCCCCTGTTTTTTTCTTTTCTCCCTTGATACATTCTCACTCACTCTTACACAGAGGGTTACACAAAAAAAGTGCACATGCACAAGCTCCCAGCCTGCATCCACCATCTGGCCTTCCCAAGGCTCAGATGTCTCTGGGGTAAGGTGAGCTGTGAGGTAGACTTTATGTGCTTACATGTTATGTGTGTTAGCATGTGCGTGTGTGTGTGTGAGGGAGAGAGAGAGGGAGAGAGACAAACAGAAAAACAGTGAGGAGGCAGTGATCGTTTCATCCATGAGAGAATATTCAATATAGTATACTGCTATTTACAATAGGACATATTGTGATGGGAAAAAACTGCACAGATCACCAATTCTTACTACTCTGATTGCATGCAAGCATAAGGGTTTCATAGAAAAAAGAAAAAATAAAGGAAAATTGTGCAACACATTTACAGGACTGCAGGCATATCAGCTGCTGGCAAGAGTTTGTACTGGGGTCATCAAAGCTGCGTAGGCTGGCTAAGCGCGCCTTAACACCAAGTACTCTTTATACTGCAGGCAAAATAAAGCCCCCATAAAGGGATGAGTGTATATCTACTGGCCCAGTCAGCCATACTGGTTTTATCATGATGATACAAGAACACACAAAGCAGTAGAAAACAAATGAAAAATGGAATTCTAGCTCAGGTTTTCCCATGTCAGTTGCAGTAGTGCTCGTAGCCAAAATACACTCAGATGAATCCTCAACACAGATCCTTCATGTCTTTTCAGCCCTATCACCTCCGCCCACTTTTAAATGTTGAAAAGTTATTTTTATTCTTCTTTTTCACAATAATTTGAAATGAGAGAGCAGAGGAAAGGAAGAATTTTGCATTTACATTCATTAGAGACTTTATTTTAGCCTTGCAAGGGGATTTTACATTGAAACAACCTCAGTTGGGATAGCAAAAAAAAAATTGTATGATTAGAGTCTGATAAGAAATGTTGGACCAGCCTAAGTACCAGCGTGATACATCAAATGAAGCATAATTCAGCAAATGTATTTCCTAGCTGGACTTTCAGTGATATTTTAATGAAAACAATCCACTGTTCTGATTAAAAGATGTGAGGAAAAGACGACTGATAGGCCTGTCAGTGGTCACTTCATCCATACAATACAATACAGCCCATGAACGGGTCATTTTAATATGTGATAATAGCAGATGAACCACTGTGTAGTAGACTGCAGATAAATGTCTGCTTTGTGAACAACATTGAAGCCCAGAGGTTTTCCATTTAGCCCTTTCCATCTTTGCTTTTAAGAGGCTAAAGTGATGTATAAGGGATGGAGGGGGTGGAGGCACCCTTGTTCATCACTTCATGTCAATGTCAAATTGATTTCTATAGCATATTTAAAACAACCATTTTGACTAAAGTGCTTTACTAATTAATGTAAAAAGACAATGCCCAATACATAAATTAAGTAGTACCCACAGCACTCATGTGTCACTCAAAGCTGTCAAGTTGATTCAGTTTGAAACATAACTCAAACAAAAATCCAAACCCTAAACATGGAACTGATCCAGCTGGTAAATTCTTGGCCCAAGTCTGTATTGTTCTTTCCTTATATACAGAAAAAAAACTCTACGTTTTTTTAATATCTTTGCATCAGTTGTTACAACTAGAACGTTCACACCATCAGTTGTTGTTGCATTTATGGTACTTTCTATTTTATATTCTGTTTTATCCATCAGTACTGGATTTTGTCAAACTTGAAACCTGCCCTGAGCCATCCCTACAGACCACTGACCAGTCTGAAATAACTGTGCCTTGGCTGCAAGCGATATCCCTGGACCTGGGAGGATGAATTTTCTCATGATTTTAATCTTGCAAATCTTGAAAATTCAGGTAAGAACTGCTGTTTTTGCGTAACATTTAGCCCATACAACCATATTTTAGCACAGCAATTTTCTAAATCAGAATTCCAGTAGATTCTCACAGCAAGGTCAGCTTCAGGAGGACTCCCCTGGAGCCAATATCTCACTCTAGGTTTTCTCTTTCAACACACTGTCCTTACCTCTTTAATCAACATGGCTCAGTCCTGCAGCTGATTAATCTACAGAAACATCTTTTTTTTTCTCTTCATTGTATCCTCTGAGGATAATACATTACCATACTACAATACAAGCACACAGAGGGCATGTTAACAATGTACTTTTACCCAACTCAATTCAAAAGCTGCATCTTTTTCTAACAAAAGAGCATCAAAAGCACCTACTTTATGTCAAAAAACTGACAGGGCACAGCATTCATTTACTTTCTAAGACTTGTTCACTTTCAGTCTACTCATTTGTAAAACATACATACTGTATTTCTTCTGAAACTGGCTGACCTCCTCTCATCTGTTTTCACTCATCTTTTCATCTCCCTCTGTCCATGTCTATCTTCAACTGCTTTTTCATCCCTCTGTTCCTCCTCCCTCCAGCTCCCAGTTCCAGGCTGTTAAATGTGAGGGTTTATCTAAGCCTAATTGGTTTAAGGGCAAACAGAAATAAGCAATGGCTCTGTAAGTGGAGGAGAATTACTGCTGCTGTTGGCAAGAACAATCCGCGTGCCACAGAGGCGGCAAGGAGGGAGGCAAGAGTGCAGTGGGGAGATTAGTGAAAAAAGATTGTGGGAGACAGTGTTGGGAAAAGAAATGAGGAAGAGCGGATGTGTGGAGAAAAGTATGCAGGGAAGGTGAAGACAACAGGGAGAAATGGGGAAAGAAAACAAACAGGCCTGGAAAAAATTGATGTGCATCCTTCTTCTGTTACGGCATGCATATCCCTGTTTTCAGTGTCCTCTGTGTTAAGATTTCTGCTTTTGGTTCTGCCTCTGTTACTCTTCTCTAACTTGTTGGTGAACGTACTGTATAACTTGTCTTCCTGTGTGTGGTGCTGCATCTTCAAGCAGCTGTGCCTGAGCCATAAATCGCAGCTGTTTGATCCTTCAATGCACCTCATTCAGACAAATAAACACACCATTACATACATCACTGCATATCAAGCTTCTTCCTTGTATGTCATTTTTCTACTATGCTCAGCCTTCTTCCACCTATTCATCCTTAAAATAATTTCTTTCTTGTGAATGTCATCCCACAGTTCATCAGTTCATCAATGATGTATCAGGTCTTTGCTGTGAGTGTATGTGTGAGTAGACAGAGGTTGAATAAATCATTCAATTCATCACAACTCTATCCATATGGTCTGGGTTGCTCTTTCCTCTAAAGTTACAAAGAGACACCCACACACACACCCACATGCAACCAGACAGATCAATGACACTTTATGATTATCATCTGATTTAGACTCATAATCATATTAATGGTGACAGGAGAGCCGAGGATTATGTGGTCAGTGGTTTGACTTTCTCTCTTACACACAACAATAAAAAAAATAAAATAAAAAAAAACAAAGAGCAACAGATTGGGGTTTGGCTCAGTGAAGATTTTAACCTTCCCATGGGGCAACCGCCTTTCAATTAGCAACCCAAACAAGGAAATCACTTTCATCCTTGTTACTGAGGTAACCCAGGGGCCATCTCCGTGCCCATCTGCTTCACTCTCATCTCATCTTTTGAGGCAAAAATCACACAACCCTTTCCCTCGCAGGGAAATTTTACTCCTCCCCTTCATCCACCACTCATCTCTCATCCGTTTGCTGTCAGTTCATTTAGAGTAAACATTTGAACCTCAAAATATCCATTCTCGCAGAGGTAGCAATTTGGGCCTGGGCTTGGTATCCATAGTCTGTGTTGAAATTTGATGAGCACAAACAAGAAAGCCACCACCAAATTATAGAGCACACAGCTTGAACTGGGAACAATCAAGGAGCAGACTTACAAACGATTAGAAGAAAAACCTGCATGGGAGAAAAAGAATTCTAATTTTGCTCTTAATTTCACTTTTATGGGAATGCAGCTACGGGGAATCCAAAGTATTCCTTTGTGCCTCTTATTAGAAGGGATGAGTTACGACACAATAACATCAGTGAGGACACTATATATTCACGTTGAGAGCTGGGACATTCATCCAACAGATACTGGCTGAAGCAACAGTCAAGTGTCCAATCCCTACGGTCCGACAGCGGAAATGAAAAACATGTTTGACTGAGGAGATAGATACTGTACTAGTGGCACCAGTGCTCCTCCAGATGAGTTTGTGTCAGAAGGAAAACAAGGAAATAATGGAAAATGCAGCCAAAGACAAAAATCAGGGAGGTAAACTAAATAAAATAAAATAAAATATATATGCATCTAAGTATTTTTAAAAGTGGTTAATAGTTGTTGATTTCGATTTTGGACTAATAAAGAAAGAGAAAAAATAGATAGAAACGAACCTCGGGATAAAATCTATCATAACCGAAGACTCATCATCATCACAGTCCACAGAGAGTTGGTCTCAGCATTTCAAAATGCAAAAGAAAGATGCTCGAGGGTTTAATAGTACCCTAATTTATTTAAACAGTTTAATGAAAAACGTGACGGGAATATTCCAACTTTGACAGACTTTTGTGTCCCGCTGTGATATGCTAAATTGCTCCAGGGATAAAGAAGATCTAAAGTAACAACATTCAGAAAAAAGACTACTTAAATCCTGCACTTTTGTTGAAAGTAACTCGCCAATAAAACAAATTTTATCACAAAGCTACAATTGTTTGATAGCGTTTAAATAGCACGCAGTACTGTTCTTCACTAGAACTAGGTTTTAAGTGATAATCAGCCGGACCGGATGATGCTACTCCGAAATAAAGGGATAACCACAGAAATCTGCTGCGATCCACGTGTATTACATCCCTGAATGCCGGAGACGCAGCGCTGTCCAACAGAAGCCGTTGCGAGCATCCCCGCTGCAGCGCGCGCTTTGGACAGGAGCATCTCCATATCTACAGCAAGTGGACTATAGTCTCAGATTCTTATTTACCTTCCATTGCAGAGGATGTGGTGACCAGCACGCATATAAGCGCTAACAAATCCACTGTCATGGCAGAAGGGTAGTCTCCACAGCCTGTCCCCAAATAACCAAGACGCACGGTGCGCGTCAAAAGAATCCCTCGGTTGTCAGAGCGGTACTCCAGAAGAAAGTCTCTGTTGTGAGTCACATTTCAAGCCGTAGTAAACAATGTGTGACAATCAGCGCAAGGGAAAGGCAGAGTGTAGGGGCTGAGGGGTGCGTGGAGCAGAGTGGGGGGGGAGGGGGGTGTCGGAGGAGTGGGTGGGGAGACCCATTGCCTCCCCACAGCCCCATTAGAAGGCTGGGGCCAATCAACGACTGGTAGCTGAAATTCAGTAACCAATGGCCAAGCCGATGCCCCGCCCACCTCGCATTGTCAAAACACAAAACTTTTCCTTGACCTATTTGAAGGGGTGTCCGCTGCACTGAAGGGAAATAACGCCGCCAGTCGGTTCGCTGCTGCTACTGCATACCAAATGGACCCCAAAGGCAAGCTCTCCCCCATGGGAGGCCATCTAAAACGTCTATCATGTGTTTAGTGAACCGCTTAGTGAATTTAGTGATTCAAAATAATAATGCTGTTAACCAGTATATCCATCGAAATTCTCCCATAGGGCTTTGCCCAGCTTGAAAGTGTGAATTAGTTCAACTTTGAGCATGTCTTTTAAAAAAAAACTGTTGGGAATGTTTGTTTTTTTTTTTTTGTTTTTTTTTAGAAGGAACCTTGCAGCTCTAAGCATGACATTCCCTTCTCCATCTCCCACTGCTCAGACAAGTGCTAAACCCATTTGCATTGAAAATGTCATTTAATGGCTTCAAATAAATTCAGCTGCACCTCCAAATGATATTAAACAGGCACTGCACATCAGCTCCCTCCCTTTGCCCCCCTCACCCCCTTTTGTGTGTGCGTGTGGTGCAACAGATGGCATGCACAATGGGCTTTTCCCTGCAGGGACACAGAGGACCAAAGTCTGCTTCAACTGAGGAAGAGGCAGTTCCCACCCTGTAGCCCACAACCATACACCTGTCTTGGGCTAGATATGTCCCACAAGTCCCTAGAGGTGAAGAACTGGGATGGAGTTGTTAATCTTCAACCTTAGCAGGGCTGGTTTTTCCCCGGGCCAGTGAATGGCCTAATACTTCAGTGCTGTCCCTCTGCAGCACAGTGGCCCAGATACATATTAGCTGCTTTATTTTTTATTAGCTTAAAGGATAACTTGGGATTTTAATCAAGTACAGCGACTTGCAGCATTGATACGCTCAGTTTAGAGCTTTGGAAACACATACAAAGTTTCTGCTATTGTAAATAAGGTAACAGAAGAAGAACTTTTTTTTAAGGTACTCAGAGAGCGCAGACCTCCGCCAACCCATTGTATTTTTTATTTATTTTATTATTATTTTTTTATTTTTTATTTTTTTGCCAATGGCTGTGGCCATTACTGTTTAGTTAGAACCTCTAATGGCAAATTATCCCTGTTTCTACATAATGAATAACTTTAAAGCATTCCTGGATCCAGGCAGTGATCCGGATCACCCCCAAAATCTAATCACTTGTTCCTTATTCCATTTCTGAGACTACCTGAAAATTTAATCAAAATAATTCCACAACTTTTGTTGTTGTTCTTGTTGTTGTTATGTCGCTAACAGACAGACAGAGTGACAAACAAACTAATGTTGCCAAAAACATAACCTCCACCTTGGCAGTGGTAACAAACCACAACTATTGGCTCCTAGCTGCCAACAATTCAAAATGTTCAAATAATTACTGCTCCTTAAAACAGGATAATATTGAAACAGATAGATGCTTGTTTTAGCTAGAAGGTGTAGGTCAGCTTGAGAGTGGACCAAGAAAACTTTTTGTCTAAATTTGTGACGCATTACTGACAAGGCTTTTACCTCAGTAGCTCTGCTGGGATGGTGCACTGTTGCTGTGCATTTATGAAATGTACTAATAAAGTGTAAAACCTTTTTGGTATCGACACTACAAAATATGGCAATAAATGTTTGCAAAATAATATCTAAACAAAGTAGCCATGACAGAAAAAAAAAGATGGTGAACAAATTCAGTGAAAGAACAGCTTTCTAACTGCTAACCACAGGTCAGAGCTAAAGAAATGAAATAAAATGAAACAGAGCATGAAAACCACCCAAAAATCTCACCATCAGACTTTTTAGTAACAATCAGCAAAAACCACAGCAAGCAAGAATGGGAAAAGTTACGGTGCTCCTCAAAGTCAAGAAGGTTTTCTCTTTCAGCAATATAGGCCTTTCCAAGTTATGTGCCAACTAATAGTCTTTCCTCATATATAAAAAAAAGAACAGTCTTAACCAGCGAGCAAATCTTCTGGCAAGTCCTAATGTCTTTTTCACCCACACAGATATCAGCTGAAAATCAGCATCAGTTAGCTAGTAGCTGAGCACCTAATAGCCATTTACTGGCATTCTACACTTCTTTGTTAGAACACATTACAATGCTAAAACCTGTATGGTGACAACAAATGGGATGAAAACAAACTCAGCTGCATTCAAATGCATATTATGCCAGCATTAATTCATTTTGTCTGAGGCATCTTAGACAAAGCATCGTGGGTGTTTTGAGATTGCAGAGGATACACAGAAGCCGTCTTGAAATTTCTCAGAATGAAAAACGGAGTTGTTTGAAGGATCACTGATATTGGTTGAGTCCTTCAGTGAAATTTGATGGTGTGGCACCAGAAACAGCAGCTGCTAAGGAGCGTTTCTAGTAATTTATCTACTACAAACAGTAGCAAGTTGTAATAATTACCAAAGAAAATGTTCTTTTGTGCTCATACTTCTGCATCAAGTTATTATTTTTTATTTTATTTTGGAATGGTAAACGATATATAACTAAAAGAAAACCTTTAATTGCTGGAAGTGCTACAGAAATTATCTTAATTTTTTTTTTTTTTTTTTTTTTAGATTTTTGCATGCCACATTCTGGAAAATCAATTTAATTGAAATGTGTGCAGCATTTTCCAACCAGTCTAACCTTTTCGACTGTGTTTCTCTTTCATGCCCCTTAGTGATTCAACTCTGAACCTCCACAATGACAAAAATGAAACACTGTAAATGAAAGATGACTCACACATAATAAATGGTTGTTCTAGTTGTGGCCAACTGATGAACTGGGGCAGACACAGGGCTTCAGGAGCATCGGGCAGTGGTTTCTAACCTGGGAAAATAGTTGATGAGGGCATTTGTCATTTTTAATGGTGTGATGACGAGTGGCACTAAAGTGAGGCATGGCACAGCACAGCATGGCCCCTGGCGTTGGCTGGTTTGCTGGCCTCTTGTAGCCATCTAGTCTTATTTTTCACCAGAGCACTCGTCATCACCCACGCCTCCACAGGTCGTCTCCACATATAGGAGAAAGCTTTCCCTGTTTTCAGTTCACACCCTGGGGAGGAGGAAGGAAGGAAGAGCATGAGGGAAGAGAGGAACAATAGTTCTGCTGCTGTGGCACATCCTCCCTCACAAAAACACAGAGATAAACAACCACATGCAATAACACACACGTGTGCAGTTGTTCAGCCATTCAGTACAACAATAATGATCCACACAAAGCCTCACAAGCACTTTCGAGCTGCAGTTTGAGAGGCTCAACCCAATACCAACACAGAACCCAAATACATTGTCGAGAGCCTATTTGTTCTCTCTGTGGCCTAATTCTTTTCTGTGTGGCTGAGTGCAGTATCCCAGGTCTTTCTTCTAGGACCAGATTCATGACAGAATAAAATGGTAACCTCCCCAACAAGGGGAATCTCTGACTTGAGTTTGATTAAACGTATTGTTATGCTGTGCAGCCTATGAACTGACCCTGAATTTATTGAGCTTTTGACCTGTAAACATCCAACCCGCATCTAACTCTCCATGACCAATGTGCCATGACCTTTACATTTCTACTCTCTGTCTCCTGCTTCCTGGTTTCTGGGGGAAAAACATACTGTTTTTTAGTTGAGTCAGGCAGGAAATACAAAGTAGTGTGGGGCTTGTTTTATACTGACAACACTGAAAGAAACAGAAGAACAGGGGTACAAATAGAAGACTTTTTAGGAAGAAATACAAGGGAAATACAGCTCGTTATTTAAATGTGGGGATACTGAAGGGAAAAGAGTGAGGTACAGTTTGTGACAACCAGGCATATTTGCCATAAAATGGTGTAGGATTTTAATAGTACAGAATGAGAAATTCAGAAACAGACATGAAGGAAAAGGAAAATTTCTCAGAAACAACAGAAGCTGAGAAGATTTGTCTTGTGAGGAATACAAATGCATGAAAATGAAATGCCTAAGTCAATATGGGGGCAGAGGAGAGACTCAAGTGACAAAGGAGTGCAATGCTACACCCACCCTGAGGATATAGACTGGTTATCAGGCCAAGTTTAGGCTTCATCCATCTTCAGAAGTCTGTGCACTAGCTACTGACAATATGAGTACAGACCGAGGGCTGAATACAGATGTGCTTTGGACCAGTGTTGCCCAAATAGAGGGTCAAGACTCACCAGTGAGACCAAAATACATCTGGACTTTGTGGGTCACAGCTCAAGAGAGGTGTAGAAAGTAGGTTCATTTCAGAGAGTGGATGAGATTGGCTGGTTTGCTTAAAATTTGTTTTTAAAGACTGCTGTGACAAAAGAAACCATATTTTGTTGGTGTTATATTGCAAAAAGAATTTTTCTTTCTTTTTTTTTTTTTTTTGACTCGGCCATAGAAATGTACGGAGAAAATGCAGCAATAAAAAAAGACCTCTACAAAAAGTCTTAAGGCAAGTGATATGCTTGTGGAAATTCATGAAGGAAATGAGATGCTTTATGAGTCTGAAAAGAAGAAGGGCTCTGACTGCAGGTCAGACAGGGAGACAGGGCAAGAGCTAAATAAAGCACTCTCATTAATCTGCTGCTGATGCTAAAACTGATGGTGCCTGCACCCCGCTATCAGCACATACTCACTTCACAGATATTAACAGTTCCTCTCTGACACAGAACGGCACATAAACACTGAAGACACAGGAGCTACCTGCACAAACCGGTGCAAACTGGCATGAAAATACCTTTGCACACTTGTATACACAATACAATGTTTTTGTGTAAGTACGCAAAAGCAAAGAGGGATTGCATTCCATTTCTTCTTGCTGAGACTTGTGGTGACACCCTTATTTGTTAAGTAGCACAGTTTGATTAACAAGTCTTTACTTAAATTAATTTTATACTTCAAGATCCAGCTCTTTCATTACTATTAATCCCAGTGACACAATAGGAAATTCTTGCTCGGCAGTAAAAGAGTGAGAATACTATTATCATAGTCAAGTGCATTCAGGCATGTGCATGTGTGTAAGCATATAAGAGGAAATTAGTATGAGTCAATGCTAGTTGAGGAGCCTATATTCCCGCTTTTGTTCAGTGTATGTACGTGTGCATGTGTGCTCAAATGTGCATGTTTGGTGTGGCTGATTCAAAGGGAGAAGGATTGCTAACAGATTACTGCATCAACTGCCTGACTCACTACACTATCAGTAATGTTTTCTGTTACAGAGAATAGTCTAAAGGTAAGGTTGTGCCCCTGAAAGAGTGTCACCAGCCCACAAAATATGAATGAAAGCATAAAGCAAAGGAGCGAAATATCCAGTCTCATCCAAAGTCTTCTCCAGACCCCATAATGATTCACTGATTGATTGTTTTCCTTGATGACCATAGTGATTAAGATGCATTCATTTGCTTGTGATTAGGGATCTCTAATCACAGATGAGGTTAATAGGGTTCTTCATTGTGTCTTTTGTAGCATTTAAGAAAGTTTCCTATTAACCGCGATGCCTCAGTCCCCGTCTTTGTAATGCATTTTCTATTTATGCACCAACCTTTCCTACCTTCTTCAAAAGAGGTGCCTTGACAACAATAACATTTGACACATGGTAAATTGTTTTTTTAATGGCTAAACATGTTATTATAGGCTGGTCCAATAGAAAGCCTCATAAAGTAGTTTTCTGGGTACAAAAGTAACATTTAAGAGGTGCATTTTTTAATGAGGAGAAACAAAACTAGGCTGACAGCTCATCACTTTATGTCGGATTCCAGTGACAGCCCATCCCGCTTGCTTTCTTCGAGTTGTTTGTTTCACAGGGACACTATCAAAATGCAGCCCTCCGTCTCTTCCGACCTGTCTTTTTCTCCTCTTGCTGGCCCGTGACAGATAGGTGAGTGCAATCTATCAACTTCAGTCAGCCATAGTCAGAGCCAGTGCTTTGTAAAGCCACGTATGGACAGAACACACTCAACAGTGCTCATCCCTGAGTCTGTCACATTGAATGGGATAAACATCTGCTGGTGGGGAGACAGAAGAAAATGGAGGTCAAATCAATCTGCCCTCTGCTCGCCATACACTGATTCCCTGTAGCAGGTTGACCTCTGCAACAAATGAAACTCCTGCATTGCATTTGAATATAAAGATTGTGGCCCTTCAGTCTGGTTTTAAGCCAGTGGATGAGAGTGAATGAACTCACTAGTCAACTCAAATGTTTATTTAATGATTTTTTTTTTGCTGCTTCCTCAGCTTCGAACAGAGAAGACCACCCACAACATTAGATATAAAACTTACATTGAGCGATACATAGGCTACTTTGTTCCTCACTTTGCTGTAAAACCTATTAATTTATCAAAACTACAAGAATATCTTAAAGTAAAAATTGAATTGATTAACTTGTTCATTTGAAACTGTTCCTAAGAAAACATGGACACAGCCTGTGACAAGAGTAAATGGGTAAAATTTCAGCTCTGGGTCAAAATACCTGTAATGATATTTGGAATGACTGCCCTTCAAGTATAAGCTATTATTACACTTTTATCTGTCATTTCCCCTTTAAGTTACTGTTTGGTTAAGCTTAGTCATTAAAATTGCTTGGTTAGATTCAGGAAAACATGGTTTTGGTTAGACTATACAGCATTAACCACAGGTTACACAACATATTTCTTACTTCTGTGACAAGCAACTCCACTTTCAATGTTTTACAGGAATGTGAAAGTGAAATTAAAAGCAGAGAACTTCTGTTGCCACAGTGTCATGTCATGTTTATAAGATGGTTAGAAATTTGTCTACTGGATTCCTCAGCACAAGGAACCACATAAGCAAAATTATATTAAAATTACACCAGTACATCGCGATCATTTGTCTTTGTACAAAGCACAGTGAGGGAGTGCAGGCTAATAAATAGGTTCTAAAATATGCATTTCTAAAAGAATTTGGCAGGTAATAAAAGTAAAGAAAACAGCAGACAGAGACGGCAGATTAAATGACTGGTAACAACTTTTGGACTACCAGCAGGAAAAACAAGAAAAGCAGTAATCATCCTCAATAAATGGTAGGGAGTGCCTGAACCAAAATTAAAACAACAATCCCAAACTACAGGGCTGTTTTATTTGGACTTCTGTCCATTACTGCCTGCTGTTTCACATTCTGAACATTCTGACTATACTCACAGGACATTCTGTGGCTTCTCCATTCTTCTATTTAAAATATTAACCATGTTCACAATAGCAAAAAATATTTAGAGCAAGACTCAGTCTGCTTCATTTTTGCGTTGCAAAGTCTTGCTTTAATCCTTTCCTCAACATCATTTATTGACTTCAAGTTAAAGCTGAATACCAGAGCAAGTGTCGCACAGGGACCAGCAGTCTATTTCTTGACTGCTTGCTCCCACCTGCAGCAACATAAAAACAACTCCTGCAAGATCCTGATCCAGGTGCAGTCTTCTGTCCATGAAATTAGCAATGAAAAGTTATGCATTAAAACCAGTCAGTAACAAGCCTTCCAAGATGCCTTCCACAAACCTCCACATGCAAGATCTTAAAACTGAAAGCTCATGCATACTTTTTCTCCTTTTTTACACGCACAGTGTGGTCAGGCTCATTTATAAACTATATTTATGACAGCAGAGAGAGCACATTTTTAATGCTACACCCTACATTTATGCAGAAAAAAAAACACATTCTTAAACATTAACTGGTCATCCATCATCTCAGAAAAATCAAATCAGTTCAGTCTCACCAGAAACGGTAACATAAAACGTTAATCCATACATACAAAATGAAGTAGTTTTCAAATTCTAAGATGTCACCAGTTTTCTATTTGCAGTTGTTTTATTTTCACTTGCTTTTTTTCAGGGTTAAGGTTAGTCACAATAATAAAGCATTTATTAGAACTTTGCAGCTGTCAAATTTCAAAATGGGAAAAGAACAGTATACTTTGGATCAATAGAGCATGTCTGTTTTACATCTATTTAGTTGAACCACTACTTTAAATGTTTCAAATTATTGAATAAATACATGACAGCTGTGATAAAAGTAGATTAAATCCAACATTTCAGAGAATAAAAGCCATACACGTTAGAAAGATTGTTATGCATTTGGGGCACCTTAACCTGAAGCCACAGTGTGTCTATCTCTTGAAGACTAATTCATTTCATTATCTGAGACTGACTTGCTTTAATTAAAGTTCTGTTTGATTTGCTTTGAGATTTTGCATACCCTTCCCTTATTAACTGCTCTGCCAACAGAGTGTTGTATTATGTGATTGCATTTTTATTTTTTTAATTAGTTCTGATTTTGTTTTTGTTTTTTTTTTTATTCAGTTTTTGATTTTATGCTGCATAAATGTTAAATGAATTGGTAGACACACTCAAACACACCAAATGTACAAACAAGCACAGACACAAATATGGCCTTGGTGGTGCAGAATATGATGATGTGTTTGACAGCACAACAGATCAAAAGGATTCTAAAAAGAAATAATACTAATAATAATGCAGATGCCATCAATAAAGGTCATAACCGCAGTGCTCAAACCTTTTAGCTTGGAAGGCTGAAAGTGTAAATGATAATTGGCCATGGGCCAGAAGTGCACTTGGACATTTATTATTTAGATAATGACCTCATTTCGCACATGCACACATCTACACAACAGTTATGCAGTCAAGTATACACATGCAAAAAAACAAAAGAATTAACACACTGACCTTTTGATTTTAACACTGACCTTTAAAGGCAATCTTTCCTCCCTGCATGCATCGTCAGATCAATAATCATCGCTGCCAGGTGATGCTTGGAGCATAATCGGCCTGTTGCAATTCACTGTCAGAGATACATACACGCACACACACAAACGGAACACAGCCTATGTCAAATTCTAAATGTCAAAGCCATGTGTGGCACATGAAATGTGTCAGATAGTAGTAATTATTTTTGTAATTATCACTCTTAAAACACACTGTTATTGTGGCCTGACTTGTTAATCATAACCAATTGTTAATCCTTTTTTGTGTGTGTTGTATAGTTAGAAGCTCCAGTGAGAAAAGCAATTAACAGTTCAATTTCTATCTCTCAGTGTTATTTTCTGCATTTTCCGACTGTTTCATATTGACCCTTTCAAAATTTGCTTAGACCCCTACTATGACTGAAGACAGCTCAGCCACCTCTCTTCGATTTCTTTATCCAATCAAAAGCAGATCCCATTACCACAGTTTCCTATAGTCAATGACGCCTCATTTAGATCACACTTTCTAGATCGTCGGCTCAATGAGACCTTGATGGATGACCTGTCAAATATGAATACAATATGTGCGTGTGGGGGTGCATGTGTGTGTGTGAATAGAAAGCTGCTGAGGACACAGGAAAGATGTGACTAAACTGGATAAACCACCGAGTCCCCCAGCCCTCCATGAATATGTACTTCCCATTAACAGGTAAAATAATCATTTTGAAAAAAATTTGGAGGGGCTTGCTTAATTTGATCACCTCAACACATTTAACACTGTACGGGTGTAATCCATCCACACAATCTTACTTTTGTCAAAAAACAATGTAAACAAAATTCAGTAAAAATTCTTCATATGCCCACATAACCATGAGAAGCAAAACTGTACCAAATGGGTTTCTTTCTGTTATCTGCTCAAACCCTTTAAAACTCCTTGAACCAGGTGGTTGCTCTTGTTCTTCCTTTACATCGTAATCATGAAAAAACATCCTTGCTTTTATGTCTGTGGTGGGACTTGTCAGTGGATAAACACAAGATGGAGGTTTGTATGCAACAGATGTTATGAAAATGTCTGTTTTTAGGCCGTTTATGATCTTTTCACTACATAAAACTAATCACATAAAATTTTAAAATGTGAATCCATAACCAGACATTTTTAATACCTGAACATAGCCAACCAAGAACCATTTTAATATGTTAACTAAATCAACCAACAGTTAAAAATAACATCAACAGTTCCTGAAAACAAAAGTGAACTTTTAAATTGAAGTAACTGTAGTTAGTACTGGATGTGATGGAAACGAAGTCTGATCTTACTTGACAGTTATTAGTGTAAGTCAATCAGCATCCTTCTGCCTCTTAATGCTGAACTTATTAGTCTGATGAAGATTAGAATAACCACTCCAGTGAATGTTTCACCAAATGTCATGAGAATATAATTCTATAGTATATTCTATACTCTGTGTTCATGCACACATAAAACAAAAGTAGAAATATTTGTATTCAGTTAATAAGTGTGTCAGGAAACTTTGTAAAACTGGGTTGTGTGTGAAAGACCACAGCACAATTTCAGTTAGTCTCTTTCTTCATTTACCTAATTTTCCATGCCACGATTTTATTCCCGTTCTGCATTCATTAACACCACTGTCAACAGGTTGGTTTATTTACTTTGCCCTGATGCCAGAGGTCCTGCTGTTCTACAACAATCAAGAGTCAGTGCCACTACTCTCTGCTTAAGAACAGTTTTTTTTATTTTATTTTGTTTTGGTTTTCTAAATTCAAGGAGTTGGTTTAAAATAATGTTGGCGCTACACACCATCACTGAAAGTACCTCATTCAAAAAGGGACGGTGCGTGGGACGGTCCCTGTTAATGCTCCAGAAAGAAGACAAGACACTCTGAATGATTCTGAGTGACTCAGGCTTGTTTGTGATGGTCACAAAGTCTTTAAAATTATGCCTTTACTTTTGTAGCCCATTATTAAATGGAATCCCACTCTTTTTGCAGAGTTGCTAAATGGTGGGATTTTTTAAGCATGATACACTAAGGCCTCGATTGACAGTCATGAGGAAAATAAAATCAAAAGACTGTTTCTTCAGAGGCGACTATCACAACTAACAACTAGTGCAAACAACTTAAAACTTAAAGAAACAAGGACCAAAAGTATCAGTAGACAGTAAAATGAAAGTTGCTTATAATTATAGCACTATAGGCAGAAGTCATCATTAGCTTCCAGGTGGAGTACGCCATCTGTAGGAAGACGTTTGCTAACGTTAACATAGTGTCAAAGCAAGATTAAGAGGCACCAGCCTCTTCACATGGAACAAAATTTTGTTCCCTCAGAGAGAACATGGTTTTAAGCAAAGAAAGTAAAATTATTTGTCTGATTGTGTAAAACTTCCAGATAAGACAACAGAAGGAAGTTACATTTTAATAGTGCAACAGATGAAGCATCAAACAATAATGAGGCCAAATTAAAAAAAAAAAAAAGAGTCTCATGAGGGTGGACTATTTTTCTTTTTTTTTCTGTTTTTTTTTTGTTTGTTTTTTGTTTTCTTTGTTTTTGTTTTGGCTCCTTCCCTGTTCTGACTAGCTGCAGACAATTTGTAGCCTTAATCCCCAGTTGAGCTGAGGACCAAAATGCTTGTTGGTTCAATCCATGTGTGAAGTTATAGCAGTGTTGTTTGGAATTGGCTGTGACAGAACCGAAGAAAAGTGACCTGAATTTTTTCTACCATTCATGCCTCTTTCAGGTTCTCAGGTGTGTGGGTATTATTGTATTGTATTTTTTTATTTATTTGGAGGGGGGTCAGGCATGGAAATTCAGGTTAGATAAACATTGGCTTGAAATGGAAATGGAAAAGGCAACAATAGAGGCCATCTGGAGGGAAGAAGCATGAAAACGTAATGAACAAGACATCGGAATGTTTTAAGCAGCAGCTTTCTGAACAAGTCCAGTTGTATTTGAACACAACCCTGCAAGCTATACTTTTAAGCAGTGGGGTTTACAATATGTTCTGTTTCCACAAAAAAAGCTAAACTGAGTTTTTTCCTGTCTCAGGGCAAAAAACAACAATGGGGAAAAAACAAAATCAAAAGGTATCCACATTTTAAGTTGCTCCATATTTTGAGCACTGCCCCCATGTGGCAGTAATATGCTAAACACGTAACTGTGGGAGCTGATAAGATTCACTATGTCGACGTACATTATGTCCTTAAAGCTATCACTTTCTTTCACCAAATGTATTTTTAAATCCAGGTTAAAAACATTTCTTTTCTCATGTGCCTATGCATGAAATATGCACTTTTTAATTTATCTTGCTTTTAATCATTGCAATGTAATTTATCATTTTATTGTGATTCTTGCTATATGTTGCTGCCTTTTACTATTTTTTAATATCTGTTATGCTTTTGTTTTATGTCAAACACTTTGAAATGTCCTGTACATGAAATGTGTTTTACAAATAAATTGCCTTGCCTTTCTCTCTCCTTTTTCCTCTGTTCCTCTGATAAGGAATCAGGCATGGTGTGCCAGCATGTTGATATCCAGTTGCTGGTGTGTGATGCAGTGCCCTAAAGCAAAACGCAGCTATAATGTGCTCAAGGCTGGGGGGTCAAAAAAAAAAAAAAAAAAAAAAAAAGCTGTGTCGCGCGATTAGTCAGTCTCTGGATGCTGCAGGGAAATTATGGCTCCAGGATTGTGCCTAATCAATGTCAGTATGCCATCAAAAATGGGCCAGAAGTGCAGAGTTTTAAGGTTGGAAAGTTATGTAGTGATGCTGTAACTTTATACATTTGCAGTGTAGCTTTTTAATTAGTATGACAGTGCACCTCAGGGCTTGATAAAATTTTAATTTGTTCCTGATATTTAACCTTCAAGGCACAACGAGTATAGTCCAGCAGACTGACTTCCCTCTTTGGTCGATTCCAACTTATCTTCCAGCTGAACTACAGGACATCATGACAACCCAGAAAACACAAGGATCAGAGGTTATTATGGATTATTTCAGGTCACAGAAGATATTGAACATCCCAGGGGGTGCTCAAATGCCAGTTCGATTCATGAAGTGTCACTGGGTGTTGTTCCAAGCTACTGGAAAACTGTGTTGACATTGCAGCATATGTGCTGTAATATATGTGTGTGTGTGTGTGTGTGTGTGTGTGTGTGTGTGTGTGTGTGTGTGTGTGTGTGGGTGGGTGTGTGTGCGTGTGTGTGTGTGTGTGCCCACAGCATGAAGTATGAATGTCTATTGGTAAGCCAGTGCCATTTCCCAAAACTGAGAACACATCCTGTGGCGCTGTACTGTATAACCCTTGATTTACACCTGTAAGACATATGGTGAGGACACACTGCCATCTAGTGACCAACACTTGCTACTGCAGTTTAGCTCCAGTCTAAAGCTTGCACTTGAGTCATTAAATCTATCTATCTATCTATCTATCTATCTATCTATCTATATCTATCTATCTATCTATCTATCTATCTATCTATCTATCTATCTATCTATCTATCTATCTATCTATCTATCTCTCTCTCTCTCTCTCTCTCTCTCTCTCTCTCTCTCTCTCTCTCTCTCTCTCTCTCTCTATCTATCTATCTATCTACATCTTTATTTTACATAGCTTATACATTGTGCACTAAAACTATTTACTGCTGTGTTTTGTATCAATGAAATGTGAGGTTATTTTCCTATGCGGTGCACAGCAGACTGCAGATAAGGTTCTCACCTAAATATACTGGTATAGGCACAGGTTTAAAGCAGTTCTAACAGCCAAACTTAACTCTCCCCAAGCACTGGACTGTTCTTTTTTTTTTTAGATAAGTGATGAAGTTGCTTTTATATTAGTTTTTTTTTTTTTTTTTATTTATCTGTTTTTAATTTTCACCTCCAGTACATAAATGCAACATTTTAATGGTAAATTAACTTCTGTTTTACAGTCAACATTTTGCACTTACTGTAACATGAAAAAAAAAAAAAAATAAAAAATTGATAGTTGTTATTTTACTTATCATTTAAACCAGTGATAAGCCAGGACTGTTAACTCAGTTGTTTAAACTCAGTGCATTAGCATGCCAAGTCTGGTAACTATTACTGTGCGCCTAGCACCTAGCTGGTGGACCACCAGCTCACTAAGTCTCATTGAGCAGGATTTAAAAATTGATATTCTCATACCTGCGGTCGGTCTATTTCTTGTAAGACCTGTATCCAAAAACTGAAATAATTTGTAAATGACATAAAAAGTATGCTATTTTTCTACAGCCTCAAAATTGTAATTTTTCATGTTGTTTATTTTCTGATGTTTAATGCTGACATCATATTTTAAAAGGTAAACATATTGCCATATAACTTCAGACACACTCACTTCACCCAATCTGTTGTTCAGGTAAGTAAAACCAACAAATTGCGTTGAATCTTTACTTCGATCCAATCCCCCATACTGAGCTTACAAGGCTCGAAAGTGGAAAGGAAAAACTGTCTTTTAACAGGAAGGAGAAACCTCTAGCATAACCTGATACCGGAAGAACGGCCATCTACCTTGACCAGTTGGGGTGGAGAGAACAGGAAAGAGAGATCAACAGATACTGCATTTTTTTTTAGCCAGGAAGACCTGCTAAGGGACAAGAGGAGAAATACATTATTGATTCTAATACTGTCATAAAGTTTATTTATGGAAAATAAAGAGTGTAGAGATGAAAGGAAGTGCTCAGTGCATCATGGAATGTCCCTTAGCAGTCTAAAAGCCCATTTATGCTCCCTTATGTATGTAAATAGTGACATCCCATTTAAACGTGTCCTCATACTCCATGCATATTTTAGATTGCCATCGTTAAGTCAGTCCCTCCACTAGTTGGCAGTGCTAAGTTTAGAGTTCACTCCCATGAGCGGATGTCAGTGTCAGACACTGTTTGGCAGTGGTAATGCATCGCTATAGTTTTTTCCAACTGCCCAACACACCTTAAACAATAGCAGAACCTCTCTTCAAAAAGCTGTATTTTTACAGTTTACAAAATACAGCTGTTGTCTTCATCTTCATCCTTTTTTGCTCCCTTTCCGATCATCTTCTTCTTTTCTGGTTTGTTTCATTTGCTGGTTGCTGCTCTGCTCAGCAATGGCCCTGTTATTTCTGATAGTGTTGCTCCGTTATCTGCTAAACCCCCTGAAAACGGACCAAATACAGACGCAAAAAACAGACAAAACTATCAGTCTGTCTGCAAATCCTTTTTCTCCGTTGAGCATAAATGGGACTTAAGCCTGTGGCAGCATGAGTAAGGGATGGCTAACCATCCCTAAGTGTAAGATCTTTTGAAAAGGAAGGTTTTAAGCTTAATCTTAAAGAGTTCCATAAGTGAGTGGTCTGATAGCCAAAAGGCTCTGCCTCCCACTGTACTGTTAGACACTCTGAGAACCACAAGTAAACCTGCAATATGAGATCAAAGTGCTCTGTTGGAAATATAAGGAGCTATGAGATCTCTGATATACATAGGAGCTTGGTCATGGAGAGCTTTATAAGTGAGGAGAAGATTTTTAATTTCTACCCTAGATTTAACAGGGAGCCAAAAAAGACAGACTAAAACTGGAGAAATATGATCTCTCTTGCTTGTTCTCATCAGAACCCCTGTTGCAGTATTTTGGATCAGTTACAGACTTTTCACAGACTATTATTGGGACAGCTCAGTAATAAGGAATTGCAGTAATCCAATCTGGACTAGTTTTTCTGCATCACTTTGAGATAGAATGCCCCTAATTTTTGCAATATTACATAGGTGGAAGAAAGTGGTTCCAGAAACCTGTTTTATATGAAAACCAAAGGACAAATTCTGGTCAAAAATAACTCCAAGGCTCCTCACTGATCCTAATAACATGTTTAAGCATCTGCAACAGAATGTTGTGATCAATTATGTTAAATGCAGCACTGACATCTAACAAGATAATTACAGAAAGGAGTCCTTTATCTAAAGTCATGAGAAGATCAATGGTAACTTTAACTAGAGCTGTCTGTGTGCTATGATGAGCGTTAAATCCTGATGATGGGAGTAATGCACCACTACAACCGATGTTATGTTTTCAACGGTCTGTCTGTCTGTCAGCCTGTCTGTTTGCAACGTAACTCAAAAATGAATAGTCGAATTATGCTGAAACTTTCAGGAAATCTCCTAAATGGAATTAAGAACAACTGATTAGATTTGGTCCAGATCACTGCATGATACCAGGATGTTTTTTTTTATTTTTTTTATTTTAAGACTAGAACCAACATTCCAATATCCCCCATAGAACCACAGGAGGGGGGGATTTTGACAATCTGCCAACACAGCATAAAAGTGATAAAGATCACTTTATCAGAATACAATTTTCCCCCTTTGAATCTTTTTTATTATTCCATAGACAAAGCTTCAATAAATAAACAATGGAAAAAGGAACTTGTGACTACATCATGGGGTTGATACAGATCACCGTCTGGATCCAGGATTTTATTTATTTATTTATTTTTAAGTGTTTTTTACCAGTGGAAGATAGGCAAGGAAGCAAGGCAAGTTTATCTGTGTAGCACAATTCAACGATAGGGTGATTCAAAGTGCTTTAGAGAATACAAGAAGCATAATGTAACATTAAAAACAAAAGGAAAAGGAAAAAGAAAGAACATTGGTTAAAACAGCATTAAAACATGATCAAGTTTAAAAATTCAAGCTTAAAAGAAACAGATGCAGTTTGGACTTTTTAAAATAGAAACTATTGAAATGCAGTAGAGAACAGGTGGGTGTTCCAGCTGATCTGAGGCTTTCTTGGAGTTTATTCCAGACATTTGGAACATAGACGCTGAATGCAGCTTCTCCATGTCTAGTTCTGACTTTAGGAACTGATAAGTAATTGGATCCATATGACCTAAAGGGACTGGTAGATTCATACTGGGTCAAGAGGTCACTGATATATTTTGGTCCTAAACCATTCAGAGCTGACCAGGCACTTAGGGCCTTCTTTTTCTTTTTTTTTAATTTAAATACTTTTCAATATCATTTTAATTTATAAATATTTATTTTTATAGTGGTACTAAATTATTAAAAGTAAAATCAGTTCTCATATGTGCTTTTTTGCATTTAGAAAACTTATCTTTCAAGATATTTGTAAGTTGTGTACGTGTGTGTTTGTATATTTAATCTATGTGTACGTGTAATCACCAAATACTGCAAATAATTTAAAGAAAACAATGCGTTCTTTAAGTTATTGCGATATTTAGAGCAAAGTCATTAGCAAGCTTCAGTGAAGTAGTAGCAGACTGATACCTTTTGAGAATGGACATTAGAAAGCAATCCAATGATAATGTGATGAGAGGAACATGTGTCAGGTGTCATACTGCAAGAATCAACCACTTCCAGCAGTTTGAATGATTCATGTTCATGTGGTTTCTATGGTTATGGCTATGGACATCTTGTCCTCTTCTTCTGGAGGCATCATCTGCAGCTGGAGGAAACGCAGTTCGACTCGTCCTTACTAAGTGTAGTAAGTCGCACCAGCTGATGTTGCACAAAATGAAACGGGATCAGTTTGTTTGAGCTGTAGTTGCTTTTCTTTAAGACGAACTTATGTAAACTTGTGCAGGTTAGTAACTTAGTGAGTGTTCCACCACAGTTCCTCCTTAGCTGGGATGTGGAAGTTTGTTGAGTGGCTAGACCAAGAAACATCTGCATTGTGCTGAGCATTTATGTTGTATTCTTTAAAAATTGAACGTCTCTCACATAATGTTGCTGTTTATGTTTTTTGATTAACTGATGTCGACCTCTAACAGTTTGTCATTTAATCCTCAAATCTGATAATTGGCTTAAATGATTAGACTGACTTTGTTATTTATAAATTCAATCTTCAATTCTCAGTTAAATCTGTCATGTTACATTACTTCCTTAGCAGTGTTGATGCTTTAAGTCTTTAACTTTAACTTTAAGTTTTTTGTGGGGGTAGAGTCTAAGCTGAGGGCGGATTTATGTGCTGAACTGAGTAGTAATATGTGTGCCTTAATGTTTACAGCACTGGCATTCATAAGAAAGAGTGATGTTCAAATAGAGCTGTGAGACATTTCAGTTTGATTGAGTAACAGTGACCTCTTTGGGTGAAAGATGAAAAGAAAATAAATTAGGGATGAAGTTAGAAAATTCGGTACCTTAACATTTTTATTTCTGTTGCAAAAGACATTGGGTCTCCACATACTCACTTGCAAAGTAAATAAATAAATAAATAATCATAAATTTGATTGATGGAAATCAGTAAATCAATCAGAGGACTTCTGTCCATCCATCTATGTAGCCATCTATACACATACATTAACACATACACATCACTCGTTAAGCTTACAAGCATCTATTAAACCTATGATTTGAACTAGTTCACACCTAAATATTTAACAACTCTGCTGTATGGCGAAAGTGCTGGCTACTACGTCCCCATGACACTCTTGTGTTTAACATAAAGACTTTAGAAAATGACTCCTGTCCCTAAAAGGATCTTGAAGCATTTTCCTCTGATATCTCCCATGACTACTATATTAGTGTATATACATGTGGGCCTAACATAGAGCTAAATATTCTGAAGCCATGAAAAATGTATCCTCATGAAACCAATTCAAAATATTTGAATTTCCCAGCATTTACATATTTCATCCAAGCTTGCAATGAAATATTAGCACGCACCATGAAGCTGAAAATGTTTGATCCATTAATAGTTTCTTCTTTATTAAGTCAGTTTACTTCACTGGAAGTATTGTATGAATTATGGATTTAAATTCTAATAACATAGGGACTACCAAATTTTGATTATGCTAAAATCCTCCTTTGGTTTGTAAAGTTGGTGAAATGATCTTTGAAGATGGGTTTTATATCATTTTCTGCAATAAAGGGAATACACTCTTAGGTAAAAGTCAAGCATTAATGTTGGCATGATTTAATATGTTTTGAAGCTACAAAGACTCAGTTATGACTGGCTGTGACTCAGCCAGTCATATTTTCTTAAGAACAAATATTCTTAATAACTAAAAACTTAGACCCCTTTTTTTTAACAGGTAATCCTTGTGATTACCTGTAAATGTTTGATGCAAATGTGAAATTGTAGATAATCTGAGGACAACTTGAAGGACATTAGTTCTTTGCTTGCAATAAAGCCATGCATCCACTGGGTGGTAGTGTGTACATTTGTACTGAACAGTCTATGGCTGCTGAGTATGTAAAATACTTTTTTTGTAGTTTGACTAGTCTTATATTCATCCACCTGACAAGGTAAAATGAAGCGAAGCCCTTGATCTCAAATATGCTTTAGTACTGATGCAAAGATTCTATAACAATTCAGTGAGTTTGGTATCAGAGAGCCTGAAAGAGAAGAAAAAAGAGGTTGTGGGAGGCATTAATGAACTTACAAGGCAGATCAAAGGGAGAATGAAGGTGGAAGAATATCTGTAGTAGTGCAGCCAATAATCAAACTATCCATTGATGAACCTTGTCAGAGAAAACTATGGGACAGCTTTCACATAGTGTTAATTCTAGGGCTGGGCATGTTAAGAGTTATCGTGTTTACTTATTAATTAACAATGTTCGTTGTTATTAATCGTGTTTTAAAGAATTTTTTTCTTTTTTCTAAGTTCTTGCTATCTGGTTCTGAACAGCGAAACCTAATGCAAAGGCTTGCAGTCCAATGCCTCTTCCTCCATGTCTCGTCCTGCTGCAGCGATGCGTCTGGTGTACAGTGTTGCCAACTTAGCAACTTTATTGCTATATTTAGCAAATTTTCAGACCCCTCTAGCAGCTGTTTTTTTTCTTTTTTCTTTTAAGCGACAAGCAACAAATCTAGTGATTTTTTTTGGTATTATTGGACTTTTGTAAGCTGACTAAATGAACGTAGATTACTCTTCTACATTGATGGCAAGATTAAACTTGCTGTTTTGGAATTTGTGAGATGTGAGCTTTCAGTAGAAGTGTCGTTTGTCTGTGTTCATGCTGTCAGGTGGACACAGGGAGCCACAGTTTGTGTTTACATATTTCTTTGGACTTTGTGCACATGGTCTTTTAATTGTTTGTTGTATTAATTGTGTTTGATGGTCATAAAAATGGTTTTACTGAGGTGTTAGGTGAGATTCTGGACTTTCTGTGGCTACTACACATGTTTATAGTTTTATTTATAGACCTAAAATTACATCCATAATACCAGCTACCCCAAGGACCGAACTGGAAGGTGTTAATGTTCATCTCTTTGGGGAATCAAACTCTGGTCTTCCATATGGGAGACAGATGCTCTGCCAACTGAGCTATCCATCCACTTTTAGTTCCACTATGCTGTGGAAATTCAATGCAACTATTCCATGAAAAACAGAAAAATTACTTAAAACCTTCCTTTACTTATTATATCTATATTTAAAAACATTAGTTACTTAGCGTTTTTAGCCATGTATTAAGAGCCATTGTGGAAGGTCCAGAGAGCCACTTGCGGCTCCAGAGCAGTAGGTTGTAGACCCCTGATTTAGTGTTTGTAAATCAAATTTAACTGCATTTTTTTTCACATTTCAGTAGGTCTTCTTTTAAAGGAAAAGGATGTTTTGTGCTTAACAATGCTTAATTATTGAATGCAATGATTAGTTGTGATTAATCACAACATTTCATGAGATTCATTGCGATTAAAAATTGTATTTGTTGCGCAGTACTAGTTAATTCACATTAATATTGAACACTGAAGATTTCTGAGAGGGTGGAGGGGGGGCAGTGGTGGTTCATGACTTAAAAATGTACTCCTGGCTTGGCACTTTTCTTTAATCGAAGCGAAGGTAGTTGTGCTGAGGTTTTATTAACAAATGTTTGGCCCTGTTGAGCTGATATTTCAAATACAGAGGGCATGTAAGTTTGTGAAGCAGTCACTCTCAAAAATGCTGTGAACCAAAGGCTATGCTTAAAGCCAAATGGCTGAGAGTGAGTTGTGTGTATTTTTGTACTGGTGTGTGCAGCGAGTAAGAGAGAATGTTTCAGACACAATCAAAAGCAGAGATTGTGGAAATGTGTGTTCATGAGTGAGTAGAAAGAATCTGAAAAGAGTTCACTGATAATTTCAGTGACATTAAATGTGCTATTTTATTTATAGTGCAAATTCAAATTTGGATTTTTTATTTGCTTGTTTTTTGTTTTTCAAATAAAAGCACAGTGTCATGCACATGCGTCACCGTTGCACCAGACTCTGCTACGGACACACCTGCTCCTGTCAATCACCACCCCTCTCCCTCTCCGGAATACTAATGAAACACACCTGCAAGTAATCCCAGCTCCAGGTCTTATAAGCTCCATCTCTCCTGCCAGTCTCCGTCAGACCTCGTTCATGCTTGCAGAACTCTTCCTCTTCCCTGTCCCGGTCCCCACTGGCAAAGCTGACAACTTGGACTTTGATGAACTCTGAGATTATAAGATCCTTTCTGAAGCAAATACCCTGTGAGCAATAAAACCTGTTAACCCAGTCCTGTCTCCTTGAGGTCCTTCGTAACAACATGGTAGGGTATCCTAGAGAGAGCTGAGCTCATGAGTGACTTTCAGCATGGGTGTTTTTGCCACAGTCATCATTAAAAATCTGGTGATGCTATTTTCAAACCTTCATAAAACTTACAAAGGAAATTACAAAGGAAAATGTGGCTGCTTCACAATAAAGGTTAAAAGTCAAGGATCTAAAATGATCCATAATTTAACTAATTTAACTTAATATTAAATTGAAAATGATTCTTGTGTAAAGAAAAAGGAAAGAAGATATATCCTGCATCCTTATTACTGAAGTCACTGGTAGCGGTTTTCAAATAAATCAAAACAGCCTTCGTTGTGGGAACATGCAGAACTTTGTGGTTTCTATGAGACAAGGCATGTGTACAGGACAAAAAGTGCAAAACAATACTAATTTGTCTGTTGAGCACAAGGCTGAATTCATCATGCAATAGACCTGATCTGCAATCAGCAACATAAGGAATATTTCAAACAACATGGAAAGGGTAAGCTCACCTGCATACTAACATGAAAGTAAATATCGCTCTGTCTGCAAAGAGTTGAGGATGGTTTTTCTAAGGAAAGTTATCCTTAACACATCATATCCATGTCCATATTTGATAATGGTTGACTTGCTGAAAGCTGAAAGTTTCACAATCCTTCACCCTGAAATTCATATTGTAAATCTGTGTGCAAGCTACAAAAGACCAATGTATGCCAGACAACCCAAGATTTTCAAAGATCAAAAAAGTTTTGCAGGAGGTGAACATGAAGTGAAACACTCCAAGATGGCCATAAAAAGTGTTTACAAGGTGTGATACTTGCCAAAAGGAGTGTTACTAGGTAATGGCAATGCAGCTTTTTAAAACCTTTCTTGTGGGACTATTTCTTGCTATTTTGAAGGTGTGAGAGATGAAAATCCAGGAATTCATCTATAAATTCATTATCTACTGCTGTCTAGTTGTGGGGGCAGCTGCCTAAGCAGGGAAGCCCAGATTTTTCTCTCCCCATTTGCCACCCTCATACTTCCATACTTCCGGGTTGGTGGCAGTAATACACTGAAATAAAGTTTTTTACAACCATCCAAACACACCAAAACAATAATAATAATAAGAAAGAAACCATAAAGAAGAAGTAGTTTCAGACAACGGCAAACATGGCGACAGTGGAGGAAATCATGATAATTTTGTTCTCTACCCACAGCTCGTGACTGTAGGGAAGAGTAGGAACGTAGATCGACAGGTATGTATAAAGTTAATAATAATCAATTGCCATTCTGTATCCAGAGGCTGTTTAAAAAGAGGGAGAAATGTTATGAACTTATAGGAAATTAGATGTTTGGCAAACCCAAGGTACGGACAAATGTTAAGTTCGATTATATATCTGTCACTGGTGTCAAACAGTGAAACAGTTGTTCTGATGAATTAAAAATGAGTTCTACTTTGAAATCCTTTAAATGAAAGTACATAAATGATATAATAATTAGGTATCATGATAAATTAAATGCAAAAGATTTCATGGGTAATTTTTACATGTTGCTCTTACTATCAATTGTGGTGATGATGTAAATCTTCTTTCAATGTTAATTTAGTTGATTATGGTAAATTGGTAACATTGTTTTAGTGATGGGTAGGCATTTTATAAGCTATTAGCTTCTGCCTACACCCTTTCGTTTTTTTTTTTTTCATCTTCTTTCTGTATTATGTTTTATTTACTTTCACTATGCCGAAATAAATAAATAAATCAAGAGCTTAACCTTTTGGCTCTGCTCCTTCTTCTGCATGATAGAGTGATGCAGAGTTCGCATCACTGCAGATGCCACCTGTCGATCTTGCGCTCCATACTTCCTTCACTTGTGAACAAGACCCTGAGATTCCACTTGGGGCAGGACCTCATTCCTGACCTGGAGAGGAGACTCCACCCTTTTCCAGCTGAGGACCACGGTCTTGGATTTGGAGGTGCGAATTCTCATTCCAACTGCTTCACACTCGGCTATGAACTCATAGGGGAGATTCCTTTACAATTATGACACTCCAGGTTTCATTATCATTGCCCATGTGAGCATCGAAAGACATGGCCAAAGACTCTTGGTTGGACCCAGGTATAGGTTGAGCCAACGGGAAGGTCGTTCTTTTGTGGTTGCTGCCCCCAAAATCTGGAACAAGCTCCCCCCACACATATCAGGGCTGCTCCTAACTTGGACAACTTTAAAAGTTTGCTAAAGATCCACTTTTACTCTTTAGCCTTTCCTGATTTGCAATAGTTAACTTTGTTTTATGTTTGTATTTTTATTTCTATTTGTGTTTCTCTTTATAAACGTTGTGTGTGCTTTTGTGTTTTTTTTTTCCTTTAATTTAGTGCAGCACGCTGGCCAGTGGTTTCTGTTTTTAAATGCGCTTTATAAATAGTTGTCTTGCCTTGAAATCCCCCAGCAGAACAAGCCAGAAAGGAGCGCTCTCCAACACTCCACTGAAGGACTCCAAGAAGGATGGGTACTCTGAACTTCTCTTTGGTTTATAAGAGTCACAGTCATTACATGTTAACAGTCAGGACCCACAACTTCAGGACCCGTCTCCACAACCGAAGGTGGAGAGAAGCTACCCCCTCGTCTACTGGGGTAAACCCCAATGTACAGGCACCAAGTGGGGGGACAATGAGCATGCCAACACCTACTCCATGCCTCTCATCAGGAGCAACTCCAGAATGGAAGAGGGCTCAACCATTTATGAGGACAAAGGTTGCAGGGCCCAAGCCATACATTGAGGTGAGAATCTAGTGAGTATCTAGTCGGAACTGCTCAACCTCGTTCACCAGCTCGAGCCCTTCCTTGCAAAAGAGGTGCCATTTCACAATCCTAGAGCTAACTTCTGCAGCTGAGGGTGGGGACCACCAGTGTCCCCACCTTTGGATACCACACAGCTTACATTGCACCTGAACCTTATGGCCCCTCCTGCAGATGGTGAGTCCACAGGAGGGGATTATATAATATAATATTAATTAAATATTTCCTCACTACCCTTGAGAAACTATATTTCATATTAATAATTAGCAAATGTATCATGCTAGATGTCACAATGCTTGGCAGCTATTGCATAATAATGCTAACTTGACTTGATGTTTATTGCATTAACGCTGCGACTTTGAGTTGGCCCATTCCTCACAGTTTCATATGATTCAATTTGTAGCCTCTATTTTCATTGCAGCCTTGCTCTGAGACCTTTTATACTTGAAGCATTGTCTATATCAGATTTTTGAATGTGCATGGTAGCTTTTTTTAGTCTCCCATAGGATCATGGTGAGGTACACCTTTTTAAAAACATCTCCATAGGGTTTATACTCTCATTTTCTACATAGGAACAAGACAAAGCACTTAGTGTGCTCTAAACATGTGGCACTTTTTCCTCTGTGGCAGCTCTGGACAGCAGCTGTCTCCTCTGACATCATCACTGCAGCATATTGGCCTTTTTCAAGTGGCAGTAGCCCACTGCTCTTCAAAAAAATGTAAGCAGATGGTATGGGTGGTTTGAAGCAAAACACACACTTTCCTTTTTAAGAAAGTAAGTTATATGTCTTATATGTTTGTAAAGCTGCTTCGTGAATATATCTTGAAACATTATAACATCATATCTGTGTATAAAAAATGTGGATTTTTCTCTTGTTTACTTAAGGAAAACTTAGAAAAAAACACTATTAATGAAACAAGACACAGGGAATGTTGAAAATCTTACAATGTATATAATTGACACAAGATCTCAGGTACAACAGCAAACGAGACATTTTATATATTTCTCAACCTCTTTCTGGCTTCTGTCTTCACTGTAAGAACAAACTTTCCATAATCTGATCTGATAACAATACAACAAAAGTCAACCAAAACAAGAAAAAAAAAATAAAGTATTTATTTTCCTCATAACTTGGCACCTTTCAGAAATGCCTCCCATTCTTAGCTCAGTGTAAAATAAAGCTGTTAATAAATGTTAGGTAATCAGCTTTGCATTATTGCCACCTGCAGTTATGAATGAAGGCAGGACAAACACTGATTTGAGATCAGTGCTGTGCTTTTTCCTGCTTCCTCACACAATAAGGGGGAAGGGCTTCATGTTTACACTCTTTCACCATCGTCAAACAGGAGTCGGCTTGCTGGGCCACATCTATCTGCATACACACACATCCCCAATCAATAGTCGTTTCTGGAAGGTGTTGACTCTTGTATCGATCGACCGTCTTGTGATGTCTCTGTGCAGACAATGCCATTTAGTGGCCTCATAAAAGTGCAGGTTTTACAAAGGGGAGGGGGGACTTTGAACAACAAATTAATGAGATCAAAAAGTGAAGGAGGAGGGGTGGGGAGGGTAGTGGGGTTGTGCAAATTTCAGCCGATGACATTGTGAGGCAGTCACTGAAACCGAAGTTGTGAGTCTAAAGTCGCGGGTCATCTTTGAACTGGAATGTCACCATCACAGTTGGAACAATTTCTTATTCTTTTCAGGGCTTTGTGTTCTTTCACAGTCATGTTCAGATTTTTCCCAAAAGGTCACAAAAAGAGAACCTGTGTAATGTGCTTGCTAACTTTGTTCAAATCTTTTTTTTTTTTTTTTCTTTTTTTTTAAATCCCCAACACAACAGCTAATATTGCTCTTCTAATCTCAAAATTGACCCCAAAGTGTCAAAGGCAGTCACAGGCAGATTTTTTAACCAGGGACTAACACAGAGACAGACACCAACACACAAACACACAGCAACAAATCATTCAGTAATAAAGCATTTAAAAAAAAAAAAAGGAGTACCATCAAAGACACCTGTCATCTAACAAATATTACAACAAAGTCACTGATTTTCCGAGCAGGTATTAACCAGATATTTAAAAGTTGCATTTCTCAAACTTTGACAGAGCCCCCAAAATTTGCAGTATTACAAACTGTCTATGTGCACATGTTTGATGACAAGAATTCTAGTGGATTGTCCCAGTGCACAACGATGCTCATTTAAAAACTTGTCCATTTGAGTACTCCACCTTCCAGCTCACTGCCATACAGAATTCTGACAACACAGATACCATCAGCAAAGAATATGAGTAATTACAGTAGCACGTTGAAAATACTAATTTTGAAAAAATGAGCTATATTAATCTCCCATTGCTGTCAGTTTAATAGTTATTAAACAATGTTAGTCCAATACATTTTAAATAGATTTCATTCCTGTTCCATCCAAACATGATTTATAAAGGTTCGTGCTTCCCTCTCCTGTTCTGTGAATTATAGACAAATACACACATTCACACACAATTTCTTACGCAAACACATTTGCTATCATTGTCCCATCATCCTTCACACAACGTTCCTAAAATGAGAGCTTTTACTTTTATTTAAATTTAAGTGTAGTAATTGATTTCTCATCAAGCAAGCATCTCATCAGGAAAGGCGTTACACTGTGTTCCCAAAATATTCCTCGGAAGGTTGACACATAATGAAGCACTGTGTCATTGTCATGTTGCCTTGCTATCATGTAAAAGCAAAAGGAACACTCTAAAGGTCATTATAACTGATGAGCATGGAAAAGGTTGAGAGAATTGGGGTGGGCACAAAGAGGCACTCATATAGAGAAATTTCAGAGAAATGAAAGGCAGATATGGATACTCTAATGGATATGAAAAGAAATACATAAAGCAAACAATGGCCTGCCCATAATAAAAAGTTTGGTGTTGCACTGTTGTTTTTTTTTTTTCATTTCTAGAAAACAAAGAAGCAATCAAAAATATGTACATGGTTTGTTTGCCACAAAAATAGTAGTTATTTTCAAAGACGTTCATGATGTGGTATTTTCTGTGATACTGATCATTACTGTAATTACACAAATAGCCCATGACACTGAAATTATGATGGCAAGAACAATAACACTGGGCTTCTGGAAGGAAAATACACAACATGATGTGTACTATATATTTGATCTGCTGTGAAGATAAAAGGATTACTTAACAAAGTGCAGCAGGACAGCAGTGTTTCTGTTTCTGTGTACATTTCTGTTCTATTACAAGCCTTGTTTGTTGTTAGGGCAATCTTGAACCAACACCTCTATTCCACATGCTGTCATCTGAAATCTGTCACAGCTGAGCACGCTTTGCTTAAACCGGAATCTCAGCTTGATGCTACACTGCAAGCAGGGTCTGGAGAGGAAGGTCTGCCTTTGCAGGGAAGCAGGGTGGGGTGAATGTAAGGATGTAAGGATGGATGAACAGAGTGATGTACTGGACACCTTACCCCTATATTGGACGATTATGTCTGTGTGAATGTGATCATGGCTTTTATTACAGCTTACATGATGAAATGGCAGAAAGTGCTGATGCGGAGCGCTCTCATCTTCACTGAGAGAAAGCCTAATGCGTTAAAAGGGCTGATGGCTCATGTTGTCCAGATTATCCTCATTTAAAAGTAACATTACATAATTTCTTTTCAGTTTGAGGTTTGTGTAGTTTACTTATACATATTTCAGTGTGGTTAAACCAATTTGGGGTCTACTGACAAGTCTCAATAAATAAGTAACTCTATTGAATATAAGTGGAACTCAGACATGCATCTGAGTGCCACTCCAAAGCTCCATTCTCCCTCTCTCTGTGGTGTCCACACCAACATACTGTTAACAATATAGTCTTACATGTCTCAGAGAACCCAAACACCAGAAACATATCCTTAGAGGATGAAAACAAGACCAGCTCTAATGGTGTCATAGACTAATGAAAAATAAAGGACAAGAGCAGAACAAAACACTGGTGAATATTCATGACTCCATTTTGTTCTGATCCAAAGCCAAAGGAAGTCCATCCAAGTTACTATTATTATTGTTATTATTTTTGTTGTTGTTTCTTTAAACTCATTTACTTTTGGCAGAGTAACTAACCCCCAACTTTGCCCCCTCCCTCATTTTCAAACTCTTCCCCCCAGCCCCCATGTACCAAACTCAGTCCCAGTTTGGAGATTCTTCTGTCAATTATCGCCGGAGCAGCAGGGTGAGCAGTGAAAGCAGGCAGATAGCGATGGACGGCAGGCTTTGTTGGGCTGAGGATTTCACCCTATTCTTTTCTGGAGGATACAGATAGAATATGGGTCGGTCAGTGACGGGTACAACAAGGCGTGGGCCCCGGGAGCACATTTCATCGGGACAGTTGCCACTTCCAGAGCCGCTGGCATCATCATCTAGAGAAAGAGGGTCAGAATATGAGTATAATTTTTCAACATATTAATTTACAAATTATATTTATGCATAAGTAAGAATAAACATTGGTATCAAGATCGTTTCTAGAAATAAGAAAACTTCCCAATTAAGATGCATTACAATCATTACTGGATGACTTTCTGGTCTCTGCAGTACAATAAAGTTGTACTGTTATGTTGTAGTGTTACATAGTGTTACGTTACATACACTGATGTAAAGTGGCGAATGTTACATTGTATACTACAACAGTATAATTTCCCTCTAGCATTAACAAAGTATTTTTTTATTTAATTTTATTAATTTAGTTTCATTGCATTGCTAATTGAACCACTGAAATTGAACCTAGCATTTTCTGTATTATGTTTGAAATTTGATCCATTTTCATCAATGTACCAGAAATCAAGAACTAAATAAAATGAATGGAAGATGTAAGTTATGACTTAAACACTTCTGGATATCAACATGCTGGCCAATTTTAACAAGTAGCTTGTCTGATTCAGCAAAGAAATGGAAGGGGACATCATTGGATGATGCAGGGAAAAGAAAAAGACAGACCAACAGATAAGTCAACATCAGACTGACTTTTACTGGCTGGAGAGAGTTTATAGAAGAGACAGAATGCAAGATGGATGCCAAAATATGTCTTTGTTAGGGAGCTTCAAAGTGTGAAAATCTTCTAAAGTTCAGTAGTGCAGCTTTAATGTTGGAGATGACTGCATTATGCTTTCAGCTTCACCTCAAATTACAATTCGTCAGAGTTTCCTATTTTAAAGTTGCTTCTTTCCTAGTTTCCTAGTTTAAAGACCTCTTTGCAAACTACTTACTGGTATCCTGAAAGTCCACATCCCGACCATTGAGAGCATTCTTTAGGCGGTTAATCATGACCTTTAGCTGCAATATTTGTTGGCGTATTGTCTTGTCCGGTTTGGTGATGTCAACTTCCACTTCAGGATTGTTGATCTGACTGGCTATGCCATCGCCCATCACCTCAGGCAGGTACCTGGATCATATGAATAAAATAAAGGGAGACATTTGTGTGGCTGAATACTCTATGGCTAAAGCACTTCACCAAAAATGAAAAATATAAATGTGGTTTATACACCATTAACATTTGTCACATTGCAATTTTATATTTCTTGAAATCGCTGCTTTGCATAATCTCAGCAGTTGCTTAATAAATACCATGGAAACTTGCAAAAGAATGCATATGAATGCATAATCATGGCTTTCCTTAAAAAAAAAAAAAAAAGAAAATTCTTACATCATATTAGAAATTTCCAGTTTGTAGCTTTCTGAATGTCCCAGCCTAACTTACACAAAAGTGATAACGACTAAAAAGAAATCAAAAACTAAAATGCATTGCTTTGGCATTATTATTATAATCACTATGCATTGGATAGCGTTAAAAAACATTGGGTGGGTGGGATACTTATTCTGAGCATTTCTTTCTCAGCCTACCTGGCACGACTTATCCCGTTCCAACACTTATCTTCAGCCCCTGCTCCAGTGGCAACTCTGTCGTCGCAAAGAATTTTTGGAAGAGAAACCCAGTGCGACTGCATGTCTCTCAGTCTCATGGCTACATCCTCAACCTAAGACAGAGGTGACAAGAGGTTATTCATAAGCTTTCGTATTCTTCTCCAAAATAACAGCAAGATAACACACTCAGGCAGGAGAGCAAGAAAAACTTGCCCTTTGCCTGCAGTACTCAGTCAACGGATTCATTCATCCATCTAAACATTCATTCCCCTCTAATCATCCCACTGTTGTCTGTGCAAAGGTGAAATTTACAGCAATGGTGGTTTAATTAACCATGATGAGTAATGGCTCATCTTTAAAGAAAAGAAAGAAAAAACATCTATGTGAATGGGCTAGATAAGGTCATCAGAGAGTAATAAAAAGAGCACAGATTCAACTGAGTAAATACTAACCAACTTTGCCATTTTGACTGAGCTGTCTTCCAACTTGTCTTCTACTGTAACTCTTCCTCCTTTTATTTCCTCAACTCCTGTGCTACTCGTTCCTCCTTCTCTGAGGCTGCCACATGACTGGAGCAACTGAGGAAAAAAGGAAATAGAAATAATAGAAAGTGAGAAAGTGAGTGAAAAAAGGAAAGTGAGAGGGGAAAAACACATGAAGGGGTGGCACGTTCATAAAATGGCTTTTGAAAGTGTGATGATATTGTGCATACTTGATATTTAAATTAGTAACTTTTTGCATAAACTAAATGTTTATTTTTTGTAATTAACTTTTATCTATGAGACTAAAAAGCTTTTAAGCTTATCTGTAAAATAGAATCCATACCTTTGTGAACCAAGACACATGGAACCGTTTTTTTGTTTTTTTTTTATGACCCAGAAAGCACATCAAAGCAATGCATAAGACTGATTCACAGCTAAAGGGAGTACTACTTGTCCCTATGGGCTTTGCAGTTTATAAATGGTGCACAGGGTATACTGTGAAACTACAGTCAATCTATCATCCAATCTGTCCTGCTCAGAGTAGCAACAAATCTTTGAACATTCACACATAACTATAAAATCATCCTTTGTTAAGCTTATCCTAATGTCTCTCCATGTACCTGTAACTTGTGGTTCAAAGTACATTACAATGTTCTCAATATTTACATAAACAAACTGTAGTTTCTGTGTCAGGGTTTTATGATTTTATCAGGACAGGAAAGCACCTCAAATAACATATGGCTTTTAACATCAGCAGATTATGGAAACCAGACATAATCTGTTTAAAACTGTGAGCATAAGTTGGCATCTGTGTGATCACCACAGCTCTTTCACTAAAAGATGAGGATCAGAGGTTGAAGCCGTGTGTGATTACTACACTGAACCAGGTCAGAGGCAGTCCACCAGGCTACGGCTCACCTCAGGCCAGCCCAGCTCTGTAGGAAACCTTCACAGAGGAAGCTTTGTCTTTCCTCTTGCTATAGACCGTTTTCCACCTTCACCAAATAGGTCAGTCAGTTTTTCACTGCTGCCAGTCGCTATTACGGATCATATAAAACTGTTGCCCAAACACCATTAAACAATGAAGTAAAGCTTGGCCTACAGGCTCTGACATGACTCACATCCCCTCATTTGAAACCAGGTATGTGGAGCATTACAACGGCCTTCATATAAGAGGAAAATAGGTGTTAACTGTTTAAACAAAGCAGTGCTTTGAACTATGAGTTAAGGTGAAATCTTTATATTATCACAATGTTATCTTTGCTCCTTTACAAAATATAACAAATATTTCAAAATCCTTAAAAAATGTATGACTGAATCAGCTTCAGTTAGTATTTCAAACCATGTTGCTGTAAAAACATTTTACTGACATTTAATTGTCTAAATAAGCACATAATCACATAATTATCATTTAATAAATATCTTAAAGCTACTTGGCCTGGACTAGAATACAAATGTAAGGGATGTTGTTTAATCTGTTTTCCTACTAAAAGAGCAAAGGAAAAATAAAAAAGAAAGAGAGAAATCTTTCCTGTGGGAAAAAAAATTGTTAGCAGGCTATTGTGGGTCTAAGACCACCTCCCTTTGAGTAAGAAGTAGATCAAGAAAGTAGGTTTCCAGGGCCATTTGAAATATATTGTAAGCTATTTTTGAGTGAATGCTTGCCAATTTCCCTGTGATTTATTCAACAAATTTGGAATCAAAGATAAATTTATGTCTCCCTAAAGATGTGATTTGAGTGTGAATGGGTGCCCCAATCCCATATAAAAAGAAAAGTTGTTTCTACATCGGGCAGTCTTTTTTTTATTATGACTGTAGCAAACAATACATAATATGTGAGAACTACTTTATTTTTAATGCCATTAATTTGACACCTTTGGCATTAGTTCCATTTTAGTACTGGTGTTTGGGACACAGAGTTTATCTTCTCAGCAAATTGTCACAGTTTTGCACATATTTGAATTAGAAATATCAAATGGTTTCTTTAGCAACCCCAAAAGAACAAATAAGCCATTATTTTGCAGTCTGCCATTTTTGAATACTCATTTGACCAATCAGAACAGACTGTGCCTTTTTAGGAGTACAATCTTTAAGAGAGACTATTTCAGTAATAAAAAAAAAAAAAAAAAAAAAAAAAGAAATAAAAAAAAACACTTTTTTTAAATTTTTTTTACAATAAACAATGTAAAGAAATTATAGACCCTTCAAATGAAAATTATATGAATATGAATGAGTGTTCAAAATTAGTAAAATATTGAGCTGTACCATTGTACTAATCTGCATCCTAGATTAAATAGAATTAACTAGAGTACGATCACCATTTGTTTGTATGATTATTCTACATTTCAATGTATAATAGTTAAAAATGTTTTAATGATGAAGTCCAGTGTTTAAATCGTACTTTGTGTACCAAAACGTAATCTGACCTTGCTGTTTATTGTGTCAAGGTTCTCCACCATGGTAAGCATGGCTCCTGATATATGATTCGGGATAGAGAGGATCACTTTGTCTACATCCTTCAAGCGTCGCTCCGCCAAAATCGACATTGTTTCTACAAAGACAAAAGAAACAGTTAGTGCTAAAAAAAACTGTGAATTGTTTCACATGGAGTGCATCTGTGTAAAGCAATGCAATGCAGCTTCACTGACATCATGTGTCAGGTTAAAGCATTTAACTGGCTTATGGCTAAAATTAATCCATGTGTGAATGTGTGTGTGCTCCCAACCTGCTAGATGCCTCCATTCAGTGTTGAGGTCAGCTTGGTTGGCTAGACAGCCCTTCATGACGTTGCTACAATAGTTGGAACAAGGTCTAGCAGAGGGCATGCCACGGCAGTAGGGACAATAAGTCATCTTCGTAATGGCTCGCATGCACTCCTGGCTCAGTGGCACCTGAGGTAGGACACAAACAAAACTAAGTATATACCACTTGAATAAAAACAAAAAAAAAGCTGTTCTTTTAATCGAGTTTCAGTTCTTTGAAAGGCAATTTTGAAAAGCACAAGTTGATTAAGTTGTACATTTGTTAAAAGTCCTGCTATTTTACACAACACTTCTGTTCAGCTTTAATTAGATGTAAAAATGTACATTTTTTAGTCAAGACAATGACAGTTGCAGAACAGTGGGAGGTCACCTCCCATAGTGACCTTTTTTTTAGTTTGCAAGAGACTTTCTTTCACCACCGTTTCCTTGGAAACCACTAAGGGAAAATTCGCTGTTTCTTTCACAAGCAATGAAAAGGCCATGACATTGATACAAGTATTCTCGGTCCCTCACTCTGTCCTTCCTGTCTCTTCCATTTCTCTCCCTGTCCCACAAGGCTGTTCCCAAGGGGAAAAAGGCCTTTGTACGTGAAAAGTGAAACTGGGTTAATACCAGTAAGCTCTGTTCACAAGAGACTACTGCTATGCATACAAAATCTCAGGAAGTACGGGGTGTGTGTCTGTGAGAGAGAGGAAGGAGAGAGATGGAATGAACCCAGCTACGCATACAAAGCTCTTCTAAGCTGACATCTGGGCCAGAAAGATGCTTTTCCTGGAAACTGCTTCTCCAACAGCAAAGTCACAGTTAAAACCAGATTTGAACAAATATACAGTGAAAATAGGACAACAATAGGGACCTGATGGGAAAACAGAATTGTAATTGCTTTCAACATTTTATGAAACAGACAGCTGCTAAATATGGTCTGTGGTACAAAACAGACCATATTTATCAGCTGATGGAAAACCAAGTGCAGTAAACCTAAAAGTGATTATTTTAACTGAACATGAAGCTTAATTACATGGTAAGCTATGTACTTAGGTAGAATAAACACAGTTGAATTGAATTTAAATTTTCTAACTTAAAAATATTCCAAAAATTTAATATTTTTAAATACAAACAACTACAGATAGTTGTTTGGGAAGATGGAAGCAGCTGATGAATGAGTTCAGACTAAGCTGGTTAAATTACTCATAATCAGTATGAGCTCTGGTTTCTGTTATCTCTGTTATTTAAATGCTGACTATGGTGGACTTAACTTGAAGAGGTAAATAATGTTTTAGTTGACTTAGTCATATGTTTGGCTGTATGGATTGTGGTGAAAACTAAACTCACTGTTTCAGTGGCTACAGAATAAATTCTTCCACCTGATTTGTACTGAAGCAAGCAAACAAACTAATTCTGTGATTTAGAATTGACATTATACTGTATATTTATAACTTAATGGTGATTAAGAGAAATTGCATTAGTACAATAAAGACATTAAAAACACACACACAAAAAAAAATCATAGTTAAGAAAATTTAGAGGTTTTACATTGAGGCATGTTGCATTTTTTAGACAGTAGATTCCTAACACACATTAAAAAGTCCAAAACAGTGTTATACAGATAAGTGGAATTAGACATTTCAACAATTTTTCATCATTTTTTTTTGCTTCAGCATTGTTAAGGCAGGTTTAAAGTCACATTTGCATGACACAGGGGGATAAAAATGTGCAAATGTGACCTCATTCTTGATAGTGGATTAATTATAAGAACTATCAGTTAAGGCTAGCAATGAGCTAGCTTCCTGCTCTGCTGTCATTATGGAAACATATCTTTCTGCCAGAGCCAACAGAATATGGACTGCAGGAGAATAATGAGAAGAAGGGTTGTCACAACATCACAATTTCAAACTGGATGAGGATAACAAGAAAAAAATGGGATACCCAGTGCTACTTTATATAACCTGGAATAATCCCAAATTAAGAAGCATCGTTTTAAAAATTAATAAATAAACAGAGGGCTTCAAACAGAATTTTTCCACTCATAGCTGAAAACAAGTAGACTGGCAAAAAGGGAGCTCTGCTTAAATCAACTTTAATACAAACCTTTAATATATATATACATATATATATATATATATATATATATATTTTTTTTTTTTTTCAGTGACGCATATTCAAGATGAATATATATATATATTCATCTTGAATACGCGTCACTGAAAAAGAAAATAAGAAAACAATGTATAGAAATTTGCTTTCTGTAGTATGCATTTGTGATTTTACATCTATGCTGTTTGTTTTGGTTAAAATGAGCTCAGTTTGACTGTTCATGTGCTTCGTTTGAACTGATCTGAGACCAGTCGGCTGATATCCCCAGTGCCTCAGAGCAGGGGGCATTGATTATTTTCTTATGGTTTGAGAGCTCATTTTATTCATTTGGTTAAAGTTTTAGTCATTTATGTTTTGCAAAGTGTTACTACATTTATATTTGATGCAGATTTCTTTCTGCTTTACACAGGCTACAAATTTGACATCACTAATATATGCATGCTGTTTTTACATTATATTAGAAATGTAAAACTTTTGTTTCTTGATTTTGTCATTGACAATTTATCAATTTTCCTACAAGCATAATCACAATTTAATCAAACAAGTAATTTACTTTTATGCTGTTTGAAGACAATTAAATCTTTAATTTTATAGATCTAAAAACAAACAAACAAACAAAAAAATGGACACAATGTCGGGGCTAAATTAGAAAATTCATCTCTACGAAAGATAATGGCAATCTTTCTCAGTTAAGTAACAAGGGCAGCATCAAGGAAGCAAGTGACACAGAAAAGCAATAACCACATTCCCAGGCTTAATCTCAAGTCATATGAGACATGAGTCAGATCCTCATTCCTCCACTTATTTTCTCCCCTCCTCCCATCCATACCCTACCACTTATTAGCCAGGGATGAGTCAGATGATTGCTTTTTTTGGTGAGGAAAAGAGTCAGAGAAGGGAATGTGCAGGAAGGAGTGAAGGGAATGATTTAAAATTAGAGATAGAGTGGGATGATTTTTATTTTTGTTTTAACTCTAAGTAACACCATCATCAAAAAAAAACAAAAAAAACTTTAAGATAAATATTCATCTTGGGCAGTTGTTAATCCATTTCTAATTATGTCACCTTTTAAGGGGTGGATTGGGATCCCTTCCTTCAACACTATAAAACACAAAATTAGCCTTGGTGTCTTTCATTGTGGATGAGTTTGTTAGTGATGTTTTCAATAATTACAATTATATTCAAAACATCAGGTAATATTTGGAATCTTATACGCAGGCGAATAAAAAAGAGCAGCCATCAGAGAAGCAAAAAGCAATGCACATTCATTTTTCTGATAATTAGCCAGGAAACTGATTCACTTATTCCATAACAAACAAGGCACCAAATATTGTACAAACCATAGAACCCATTAATATTGTGACTAAAGTGTACCAAGCATTTATCTTGCTTCATCTACTTCTGAGCTCTTATTTACCCTTTAATCACAGTATGATTGGTTGGAAGGATATATGTTTTTCTGCTTTAGTTTATCAAATCTCACTCTTGCCCAGTGATGAAGCCAACGAGACATATTCCAAGGAATTTTCCAATAATTCTCTGTTTCATACAACCAAAAGTTGTTCATTTCGGCCTCACAGTTGTGGCTCTTGGATATTCATTTTATGAATGCTATTCAAGGTGAAAATTTCTTTTAAAAAGGCAGCAGCTAAATAATTAGATTACTGTTTTATCTTTCCAACACTGACCTGATTTAAAACCTCTCAATGCTAATCTAACGAGAGATATCAATATGAACTTTTAGGTTTGAAATTGTTCCTTTGCTGTTTGCTTATGTGGTTCTTTGACATGTCTCTGATGCCCTTTTGCTTACTTGTCCATGTTTCACCATCACCGTATACACCAAATTCTGTCTGTACTGTCTGTCTTACACAACTACCTTTCTTTCTCTTAGTAGTTCTGCTTGTCTTTCCTCCATAATTAGTAAGGATATATGAACTACCTCTCCCCCCTTGTGTTATGGAGTGAGATGATCTAGACTCCTTGCCTCTGGAATGAGCCATGCGGTACGTGGCCTACTTCCTGAATTCTCCTACCCATGGGAATAAAACAGTCCAGAAAAAGTTAAGGGCATACCAAGCAGTGTACCCTACTGCAAAGGAAGGGAGAAATTAATGTTTCACTGGAAAGAAAGACTACAGGCTCTGGCTCAGATCTCCTATTCTGTCTCAGGAAAAAAAGAACTCTCAAATTATTCATTTTTACCTTATGTCTCTCTCTGCTCTACTTAGCTTCATCTCTGCAGCTTCCTTACAGGGTACTCTTTTAATGCCCTTCACTACGCAACCCTATTTTTACATGCCTAATCAAACTAACACAGCAAGGATTCTTGTCATCATTCCTCTAAATATCAACTTCTGTGGAAGACATTTGGAGCGCACACATACTTTGACAGAATTTTCCTTTAATCTCTGCTGGTTTACTCTCAAGCAGTGTAACACCTCCGTGAACAGCAAGCAGTAAACATCTTCAGTCAGGGGCCCCTTTAATGTGGCAATACACAGCTATAAATAGGAGAGGTTGTCTCATTAGGGCTCAATAAGTTAAAGTTAGCATTACAATGTGAAGGAGGGAGAAATGTCAAATTGATAATCCACCTAAAAGGAAGCAGAAGGCACCACAGGGTGCAGTTGTATTGAATGGAAACAGAAATGATGTCATACAATTTGAATGCAAAATGGAGGAGAATAAAGCAGTAAGGGATGAGAGAAAGTTGGATTTTTTTATCTTCTTTTATTTCTTTTTCTCACTACCTCCTTTCTCTCCCTTCACATCCGTTGCTGTTGTGGTTTACTTAATTACAACACAGCTGTGACAGTGTTTTAAGGAAGACAGCAAACCAGCATGTCACAAATTATGAGCGTAAAATGAGATTCTTTTAATATTGTGTAAAATAGGCAAACAAACTTAAAAGAAGCAAAGATTAAACATTCTGTCTTTTGGCTCAACTAAAGGGACTTGTTTAGTAAATTCTCTTTGACAGAGATTAGACAAGTGTGTCCATAGTGGCTATTCTTGCATTTCTGAGTGGTCTTGCCTTCCAAAGGACTGAAAGTAATCCATAACCAGCACATCGCTCATTGTCCTTCAGCACCAACTAAATGGTCAGAAAATGGCTATCAAGAATGAGTAATAATGAAGAAATGATGGAATGAAAAGGTATGTGCATTTCTTTACTTTAAGCACTGAGTCTTGAGGAGCAATTTGATTACTCTGTTTAAATTGATATGTGAAGCAGAGTTATGGTTCAAGGCTTGGCTTATGAATTGCATGACTCCCTTACTATCAGGTCAGGTGTTATCCTAGCTGTCACCTTGTTTGTCACTGGCTAATTGCAGGGTTGTGCTGTACAGACGTTGCTACATGCATGTAATTCAGCCATTACCAGGTCCCTTTGTGTAAGGGAAAAACATTGTATTTGCTCTTTTGGCCAGACATACATAGGTACAAAGAAATTTACCAAGACAGACTTGCTCTCAACATGTACCTCCTACAGTGCCAGCCAGATGACATATATCAGAGTAAAAGGGGGAAGGATCATCTAAATTATTTCTTTGAAATGTATCCAAATGTGTAGTCCTGCAAGTTTTTTCTTCTGCTATTTGTCATTTCACACCTACATACAGCATGACCTTGTAATATTTCATCAAGAAACTCATTGCAATATTCATACCTGAGGCAGCATCTGTTTTCTAAAAGCATGTGAGTATTTCTCATGGGGCCCCAACTCTCAACACTCTTCTAACCCACTGTAGACAGGTTACTGTATATTTTTCATTGGGGCATCAATACTGGCCACCTCCCTGAAATGATTTCTCAGGCTTGCTCTGATCTTAACCTTACTCTTGTCTTATGTACAGAGGGAACCATTTCTCTTGGGACATATTAACCCCACCTGCAGCCCGAGGAGATATTTTTCAATGTGGAGTTGACATTAACTGTTGTTGCAGGGGCTGATTGTCTGCACCGTAAGCCATATTTTATGGAGCCTCTCATTTCTACCAACATTGATCTGCCACTGCTTCACACTGTGCAAGTGGAGTGTTAACACAGACCTGTGTACATCTGTATATATATATATATATATATATATATATATATATATATATATATGTAAGACAAACAATAAGATAATCATTTTAAGTGAAAGTGACCAGTTATAAGTAGGGATGAGAGGTGACTTGTTACCTGAGAAACCTTTTGCACCACGTCTTTGCTGAGCAGCAGTCCCAGAACAAATGAGCGAGCTGCCACAAATTTGCGGGTGACTTCTATTGTCAATATCTCAGGTGTGTTTCCAAAAGGCTCTAGTGTCTCCATCTCCTTTGAAACACACTCCAGGTACTCCTCATCTGTAATTATCAGAATAGATTTCTCAAAAACTTTATCATAGTGCAAAAAAAAGTGCAGTTTGGTTGTTTCTATTTTTTCTAACTTTTGAAATGATTCACATTACAATGTTTGGTATTGGTCTTAAATGATGACTTCACACAATAGTTTATCAGTTTTATTAATATAATGGAAGAACTAGTCCATCAGCACCAGGGTGGTCTAATGATGTCATGCTATCAAAATGTGAACTGCAAAAGAAATATTTTTAGCAGAATGTACATGCTGTCTGTACTTTGTGACTGTTACTTGATAAATGGAGAAATTAGCTTAAGTGGTCTTTCTTTGCACTGTTATAAAACTTCAGCAAAACAAGTATGTAGGCATGGCTACACATTTGTGTAGAATCATAATGACAATGCATTCAGAGCTGTAGTTAGGGAGTTTCAAACCCTCCCTAATAAAAAAAAAATGAAAGTATTGGAAATGTCAGACTAAAGCTGGAAAAAGTAACAAGTAACTTCTGTCTGATATCAGTAAGTATGTTCTTTGTCTCACTACTGAGATAAATACCTCATGGACAAAAATTCATTCAACCTTGAGACACTAACTGATAGTAATAGTATGAATGTACCTATTGAGTTTTTCTTGTTTTCCTGATAGAGGACCTTCTCCAGTAGTTTGGCCCAGAATTCACTGAACAACTCTTCCAGGTTGAGCTTGGAGCCCTGGTAGTAGCCCCTCAAATCCTTGTATAGGTCAGAGAAGACCTTGGCATTCTCGGAGTACAGAGCGCCCCAAGTGGAAGTGAAAGTCTCCTGCAGACTTATCATGGAGCGGTTCAGCAACTCATGGAAGTATTCTGAAAAACAAATACAAAATATACATAAAGACATATATACATAAGACATATACATACCTAAATTACTTCATGGTTTAGTCCCCTCTTTCTTAGCAGGTCTTTTATGCCATTACTACACATATGTCCTTAATGTCCTCTGGCCAAAGACTCTAGACGAATAGAATAGAATAGAATAGAATAGAATAGAATAGAATAGAATAGAACAGAATAAACTATTTGCCCCTCAGCAGGAACATTTGCAAAGCTCTTGCTCTGCCTCTTGTTTTATGGACTGAAATTCCAGCCTGGACCATCCATCCAGTCATAGATTATTGCATTTGCAATAATTCCACATATGAAGTAAATTAAAGCATGATATACCTCTGAGTGTGTGGCTGCATGTTTATCTCTTTCATTGCCTTTGTGTGTATAAACGTGTTTGTGTGTGTGTGGCAAGAGGACAAAAACTGTAGTCTGCTGTGTTTACTTTGTGGGTGTCTTATCTTTGGCAGCCACTACCCAAAATCTAAAGGAAATGCAAAAAAGGAGCGATTGCTGCCCCCACAGGGGACATACCTTCTTGAATTGGCTCATTCCTCTATAGAGATGTTTTTTTTTATTTAATAAATAAAAATTGTATACATAAAACATCCATCACAGACCATCTTGCAAAGTTGAACAAAATACAAACACACTCTGTCTTTTAACAGCTCCGCTGATGACAAACTTAGGGGAACACTGAGTTGTGTGATACAAAAGCAAAACTATAAAAATCACATGCAAAGGGCCTAAAGACAATCTCAGCACTTGGCGTTATATAATACGTTATTATGCTAAGCTCATACTGACCCATCTGCGTAGCATAATCTAAGCACTGGCCTTGCTAGATACTCTATCTCTGTTCTGTTTCCCATCTCAATAATAAACAGTGGCCACCTTGTTTCACAGCTGCTGCTGTTTGTTACTTTTCTTGTGACATTTTCACACACTCCAAGGTAGAAGGTCCACTCTCATTAGAGCTGTGGATTTGAACAAATTTATTTAGCACCAAATGTTAGCAGGTGTGACTCATGTTTAGTTGTACAGACAACCCCTTACCACATAATGTTATATACTGTCTTTTTCTACATTGTATTGCCTGTCTGTCTAAAGTATATGTATGCACCTCATTTTTAGGAAACCTCTAGAGACATTTTTAGATGATATCGAGCTCAAGTTTAAACCCAGACAGATTAGGATGTTCTAGATTACAGTTTGTTTCCACAACTAATTACATTCTGGCATTTCTCTCGTTTGGGTTTACACTGAGCTACATGTAGTAACACATAATAAAGTTACTATACATTATTTCCACATGGACATTAGTTTAGATCTTTTGAAAGTTTTGTAAAAGGTTATTTTTTTCTTGTAAATGCAACATTTCATGAGTAGTTATATAACAGTTATATGAAATTAGTGTTTTGGCAATTCAGGTACAACACTGAACACATACAAATGTAGATGCAACAGGTATATACCATTCTATTCTATTCTATTCTATTCTATTCTATTCTATTATATATATATATATATATATATATATATATATATATATATATATATATATATATATATATATATATATACACTTTAAAATAAAATAAAAAAACTATTACAAAAAGAGGATAGACAGACTTTTTTCTATGGGCTGTAGACATTTGTAAAAAAAAAATATGTTAAAAAAAAAACATATTTTACATCCTCAAAACACAAAAAATAGATAAAAAAAAATATTACTGGTACTTTTAGTGTCATTATGTTGTGGAAATTCAATGCAGGTATTTCATGAAAAAAAAGAAAAATTGCTAAAGATCTACATTTGTTATTATATTTATATTTAAAAACATTAGCTAGTTCTTTAGCATTGTTAGCTTTGCAGTAAGAACCATTATGGAAGGTCCAGAGACCTGGAGGTCCGACCTCCGAAGCTGCAGGTCGCTGACCCCTGATTTAGTGTTTGTAAACCAATAACATGTCGATGACTGATGAGATAAATCAAACATGCAGCAGCTGTACATCCAGAGGTTATTAGCAGCTAGCCTAAGGTATGTGACACATCCATAATCTGTTCACTGATGTCCTGTCATTCAAACCGCATGTAAACAAAGGTCTGGACCGACATCAAGGTACCAGGATAGGAGGAGAGGATTTTGTTTAACAGGGAGGAAAACACAACACAACCCAACACACACATAATTTTTGTTTTCTTTTCAGAAGTCAGCACAAAGAGAAACAAAATAAGCACCCATCCAGAACACACAGTAGCCTATAAGACAGACAGACAAACAGTAAGTTGCTGTGACAGGTGCAGATTTGCTTTTAATCTCCATTATAATTTATTACTGTCGTGTGTTGTCAGTAACAGTATATTGTAAAAAATGCCTTAGCTCTAAAATGGATTTCAGCTCATATAGTTTCTTTAATGTGATCAAGAGAAGTTGTCATAAAGAAATTGAATATCTGCATTTCTGTTCATAGTGTTTTTTTTTTTCAACTGTACTATAAAAAACTACAACTAGAGGGCAAATTTTGGTAAATGGCATCATGTAGTCTAGTTCTCCTCTGCCCTTCAACTCGTGTGAGTAATGATTATCATTAGTAAGACAAAAACCCACTGCGCACGTTTGTGCTTGTCTGTGTTCTGTGTGTGAAATGACCTTCCTCAATCTTCATTTGTTTGTGTCTCTGTAACACAGGAATCCACAAGCTCAAACTCTGCTAGAATCTTGTATTAGACAAGAATTTGTGGGGAAATTTCTCCCTCAAATGTGTAGCAATTGGTTTCCTGAGATCCCAGATATCTGCAGTAAGTTGTTAAAAGAAGAGGAGATACTACTCAATGGTAAACATGTCTGTGTCTCTACTTTTTTTTGAGACAAGCTTCTAAAATAAAATTCAAGACGAGCAAATCTTTTACATTAAATAGTGAATTTTTTTCCCTGCAGTGAATAAAACATTGTTTTATGAAATTTCCAAACCATTGCATTCTGTTTTTATTTGCTTTTTATGTAGGGTCCCAGTTCTAGGAATCAACATTGGTAAACAAGTGTATGCATTTCTATGTTAATTTACCACATACCTGTTCTTCCTTATAATAATTTCTTAGGTGAAGCTCCTGTCTAAAATGTTCATGCCTCGTTTCAAAGCATCGAATCTGGAGAGAGCTGTGATATTTCAATATTGAACTGTAAATACTAACCTTTATGTAATTTCATGTGTGCCCATTATCAGTAGTGGGGAGGTGGAGCAAACCAGCTATGTTCAAGAATTCCTTTTAACAGCTTCTGGATAAAAACTGTTCCTAAGCCTGTTTGTTTTACTATTGAGGACACTAGTGTTTTTCAGACAGGAGGAAGTAGAGAAGGGATTGTCCAGGGTGTGAGGGGACCCATAGATCAGTGTAGATGTCTCTGAAGAGGAGCAGTGTGGTCCAAATCAGCTATGCTGCACCTCTCACCACCCGCTGTAGATCTTTCCTGTCCTCTCCGCAGCTGCTGAACCAAAACATGTAGCAATAAGTCAGGCGGATCAGAATGGTGGATCATGTAAATGTTTATAAGCAGGTGCAGAGGGAGGTGGGTCTGACACAGCTTCCTGAGAAAGTACAGCCTTTGCTGTGCTTTCCTCCCCTGCTGAGAAATGTTTGTGGCCCAGAAGAGTTTGACTAAGATGTGGACCCCAAGACACTTGAAGGTCTCCACCCTCTCGAAATCTAAAGTTTCTAACTTATTATAGGAATTCATTTGTGTTTTAACCACAGACTATAAGCTGGCATAGTCTGGTGCCAGCTGTTTTCCCCTCGACTTACTGTGGTTTTCAGAATATGACACATTGAGCTCGTTAGTAAACATAATTTGATTTTGTCTATGATATACATTTATATCTGATGAAGCACACTTTAACACTCAGTCACACTGAGTGGGTTGGACCACTATTTTTTCACACCATGAATGCATCAAGAGAAATAGGGAGAATCCTTTTACATATTTCTATTGCTCAAATTTAATATAAAGCAAGAATTAAAAATAACCAAGCAAACTGAGGCATACTTAGTTGGTTTATAATATGCCTTTATAGATTTTTTTTCATTTTTATATGCTGATATATCCCATCTGATTTCATGTTATCATTTTAACTGTATCCATTAGCTCTGCTACAAAAACCAACCACACAGACTGTGTACTTAAATAATTAATAGCAAAAACATTTCTCTGATGTGACAGTAGATCACAAAAATGATCAAGCCCCAGTCATAGCTTTCACACACACACACTAACATGCACACAATAAGAACAAGCTAAGTGAAGCATGCATGCCTTAATGACTTTCTTCCTGTGGTGAGAGGGGAGTTAATGATTTCATTTGTAATCACTCTGAGCTTCACATCCAGGCCACCTTGACATGTCAGAGGCTTATTTTAACTTAATTTCATATACAAAATCCTACTGAACATAACACTGCTCACAGATATTCCACAGTCTATTGGCCTTTTACAAATCAATACAGAGCTTTAAGCGAGAGCCTCCAACTCCACATGACCTCTTTCCATGCCTGTGTTTGTGTGTTGTATTTCAATCTTTACTCTCCCCTTACTCATTACTGGTGGATTGTTCACCAGAGATTCTGTATAACACAGATGTATCAGTGATCTATATTACTTTCTCACATAAATGTATTAACAGACTAAGGGTTATGTCACACATTTATATTCAGGCTTTGGTAACATTTACTGTTTTTTAACAAAACTAGATTTAAACCAATGACTGTTTTTTTTTCTGTGATTACAATTAGAGGCAAAGATTTAAAATAAAAACCGTTATTTTATGACTTCTCTGTCCTCGTCTGTGTCTGGTTTCTGGTAAAACTTTTTCTGGAATTTGTTTCCTCTAATTGGGAGTTAACCCTGCCCTTCATGTGCAGGAAATGTTTTGCTTAGTTGGGAACATGTTGGAACACTAAAAATACTTTGTGAAATGCACAAGTTAAGCAAATAGCCTGATTTCTGAATTATAAGGCTGTTGACACTACCAACAAAATGAAAAGGGAGAAAAATGAAAGTAGATTGTTGACAAGGAAGCTTGAGAAAGAAACATGATAGAGCTGAGCTTTGGCAAAGAACCATGGCCTTCTAATGGAGGAATCAACTGAAAAGAAAGAGCAGTGACAGAATGGATGGGAGTAGGACATGAAAAATGGCTGCAAAGGCAGCAACTGTACATCTCTTTTATATCTGACAATCTTTATTCTATTTCTTCATTTGACGAGTGCTGAATGATTGCATTAGCTGGATGGGTCTTTGGCAGAGAAGAGAGACAGATAGCAAGAAATGAGGCATATGCCAAGAGACGAAGAATAGAAACAGGTGAAGGGGGCATTGAAATACTACTTAAAAAAACTACTCAGCTTTCAAATAAAGAGACAGAATGCTTATACTGCAAATTTCTATACATTTGTTTGTTTTTTTTTGTTTTTTTTAAATATAACATCTGTGCTGCTTCTAGGTTGGATCTGCAATACAACAGCTGTTATTTCCAATCTGGGAATGTCTAGCAGTGTGACTGATGGACTCCCCAACACTCCAATATGTGATTCAAAATCAAAACATCTCCTTTTCCAGAAGCTGACACTGAAAGATAAGTAGGTTACATTAAGAAGGGCATTAATAAATTCTTGCTTAGGTTTAGACACCATTCCCACTTAGTTAGGTTTAGGGATCTAAACTAGTTGATTATCAAAGTTAAACTGTAGCTCCCATGTGTAAACTTTACAGTAATATGCAAACATTTGTAATTGTTAGAAAAAATAAATAAATAAAATAAAATAAAGCGGGATGATAATACAAACTTAACAGCAGTGTGTGATGGTGTGACGAATAACTATGTGAGCTTTTGTTGTACAGATGTGTCGGTTAGGTGAATAGTGGATAGCTTAATGTTTCTGTGGCATGAGGTTTTGGTCCTTCATCCCTCCTGCCAGAGGGATAAAGAGTTTGTGACAGGGGTGGGAATGATCAGCCATGGTCTTTCTTGCCTCCCTCAGAGTCCTGTAGTACAGGTGCAAGAGAGAGGGCAAATTTCAGAGTATCACTCTCTCACCTTGGGGTTATGATTATGAAAAAAAATTGCACTTTAAAAGAAATTGACACAAAAGAAATTTTCAACATTGAAAGATTTTCTAAGAGGAGAAAAAGTGTTGACAGACTGAATTTCTCATTGATGACGTTTCAGTCACAACAATGACCCATCCTCCCTCCACAAATAATAGGGATTCTTTCCCCTTTGTTTTTTTTTTTGTTTTTTTTTTTGTTGTCTTTTTCTTCTTGTGCAAGGACAATGAAAAAAAAAAAAAAAAAACAGCAGGCACAAACAAACACTGCTATCCTGAATACAGTAAATGCACAAATGGTGATCTGGGAGCCATTAGAGTGTTTATGAAGTCAGACTCTCCATCAATAACAACACTTATCACATACACAGGAACACTGCAAGAACCTTAGCGGGAATTTAGATGCTATTACAAGGTCCCTTAGATTAAACAAGCCGACACATCACATAATGCATGTCATTTATCAACAGTCTCTCAGCAGAAGCCTTTATTCCTTTATTTGCCTCTTTTGACTTCTCTATCCACTACTATGCACCATTTACCCTTCCCTGTTTCTTCTCCTACACATCTGGTTCTCTTTTTTAACATCTTTCCCTGTGCTCTATACCACTTCTTAACATTCCTATCGTTTGTCTTTTTTTCTCGTTCCATTTTTTCTTTTTGGCACAGTTCACCCCAATACTTTCCTTTCTCACAAGGTACTCTACTTCCTCCTTCCAGGACTTGGTTTGTCACAGTTTTGTTTTATCCTTCCAAGGTGCCATCACTCCTATATTGAATAGTGTGTTTGGCATAATTAGGCCAGTGTACTCTAGGTCCCCATAATTTGCATGCAGATAAAATGAGCCAAACCATCACCAGGATAGGAGCAGATGTCCTTGTCTCTTATGACATCATCAGAGGTGACCCTGAAAGCAGGAAATTAGAAAGCAAGTAGCAGGAGGTGAAAGTGGATCAAATCTGTTGCCTAATTGTTGGAATGTTGCAGTACAGGCATCAAATAAGTTGCTTGGTTTAAATCTCATTTAGCATGGATCTAGTGATTCTGTGATGTGATCCAGTGATACCATTTTATTCAAGCATTGCTATTGTAATTGATAATGTTTGAGCCAATAATTATCATGTTTGGACAAGAAAGGTGGAGCTGGAGAGTGACACTTCTCTTCAATTACTAATATTAAATTAAGTATGTATTCATTTTCAAAAGACTCCAATAATTCTGATCAGAGGAAGTGCTTCACAGAACAATACAAATAAAACTACATAAAATACTGAAAATTTAAAACATAATGTAAAAACAAAATACTAAAACAATGAATCAGTAATAAAACCTATTGTCTAACTAAAACCCTGTTTACAAGGTCAAGTCTTAAACTGCTTTTTAAATACATCAACACTGTCTAGGCAGCAAAGGGAAAATGGGGGGGACGTTTCACAACCTAGGTGCCATCCCTTCAAAAGAGCAACCTCCTCGAGTCTTGTAACAAGTTCTTGGGACCAATGGTAACATTTGACCTTCTGACTGCTAACTGCATGTTGGGGACTACCAAAATTGTCATGTCGGCCATACTTTGAGTCACAAGCGGTGCAATTATATTTGACTATTAAAAGATACACTTTTACCAGTTATTTCTTCTCTTTTGAGTTTATCATAAGAAGAGCAAACAAATGACTATTTATACAAATTAAAATAAACATGCATCTGAAGTAAGTAGGAGCAATACAAGTGAATACATACACACAAACACAAAGTGTTCCCATACATTTCCTGATGTCACTGATGGCATCATTAGGCCAAACACCACCTGCCAGGTTTAGGGCTTCAGTCTGTTTAACACACCTGGCTGCCATCTAATACACAGCTCCCTTTGGTACCATCACTTCCTGTCCTCCTTGACCTCTTCCCTTTCACTTTTATAATTAACCATCTCTCTTTCTGTTTTTCTCTCATCATTATCATTATCATTTATTTTAACGCAACTTAAACATGTGCAGAATAAAACAAAATAGACAAGACAAAGTTTCCAAAAAGGAGTAAGTAAAGAAATGTATTCTTCTGACCCTTTTTAAACAATTACATAATAAACTACTGTACAGTTAGACACATTTTTGTTCATAATTATGCCAAACGCTATCAGCACACATCATGAACCCTTATCGCCTAGATTATCTGCATTATTATTATCTCCTGGATCATCTACTGCATTAATATAGACCTTATTTCTACTCAATGGTTTGAGTCAATCAATATTTACAATCACAACCAATTTACCTCCATCACATATTTCCCAAAAATCATTTTCTTATGTTACATTCACAGCTACAACTGTCCATTTCTACTGCCTACTGTTGCTTTTTACTCTTGCTTTCCATTCCTTTTCTCTCAGTAAATTTGTCCTTCCATGTTTCTTACCGTATTTAGCCCTTACCATTATGTGCCTCATCAGTGTTTAACATAATATATTGTGTAAGAATTACACTGTGTCAAACGATGACACAGTAAATTACAAATGTGCATCTGAAACACATTTGCATGTGCATGTATATACAGTGTACAAACTGTCAGTCCCAGAGTCAGCTGTATGTGAACATGCTAGTCCTCTAATCTGCGGCTTCATTGGTGCTTTTTCCAAAGCTCCTGGACCTGAAAAGGCCTTGCCTAACTGGGCTGGAACAGTAACACCCTGCACTTAGCCACATGGTGCTAGTTAGCCCACACCCTGCTAAACACAGCCAGATGTGCAGTGACTGGAAACATGGTACAATGTCACTTCTTGGTCTTGTGGCTTGAGAGAGGAAAAAACTCTTCCCAGGATGTCTGGGAAGCAGTTAATCCTTAACTCTTTCTTTGTGTGTGTGTGCGTGTGTGTGTGTGTGTGTGTGTGTGTGTGTGTGTGTGTGTGTGTGTGTGTGTGTGTGTGTGTGTGTGTGTGTGTGTGTTGTTTTCACCATATACAGTATGTCTGCCTCAACCTTTCAAGATACTTCGTGTCTAACAATCTGTTTCTCGTCAAAGCATGGCTCCATCAACAAAACTATAACTGTAGCCTGAAATAGATGTGAAATGAGCAATGTTTCATTTCTAAAGAACTAAAGCTAAAAACAGGATGTCTTTAGTAAGAATGGCTGGATCCTGCCAAATTGATTGTCATGTGGCAGCAAATGTGATATATCATGGTCCATTTAATTCCAGTCTATTGCTCAGCTCTCTTCAAGGATGCAGACTACAGCAGATGGTTTTTAGACCTCAAGGTCTCAACACTCATACACTTTTCCTTCTGTCAGCTCTGCCATCCTCATCTAATGCTTGCTAGGGTGAGATTAGTGAACATGAAAATCAGGAACATAGAACAAAGCTGAAACTATGTGGGTAACAGATGAAAAAGGAGGAGAGGATGTAGATGGATTTCTGATCAACAGGGAAGAATAATCTTATTAATTTTCGGTTTCAAAGCTATCAGCTATCAGAAATATGTAACAACTTGTCTGGCAAGCCAATGTGAAGAAAGATAAGTTCCAAATGACTTAGCAGTGAAGCAATCCACCTCACCACTTTTTGTGACGCAAGTGTCTGTGTTTGTCTATCTGTGATTTTTGGGATGTGAAACAGTATTTAAAGGTTGTGGCTGAGTGCTGCTTGAATGCTTGTTTCTGTAATCTATGTTGTTTACTGGCTCTACTGTGCTAAATGAACTGTTTCCCTGAAGAACTGGAAAGTTTGAGAACTCTTTGATGACAAACTAACTTTGAGAAAATTTGGACATCTTTGACCATCTCTTTTGTGTGTGTGTGTGGGTGAGTGAGTGTGCGTGCGTGTAGTTCTACTTTGGTGGGGTGACTGTAATCCTCTGGCATAGCAGCAACACCCAGACTGAAAAGGAGGGGCCATGAGAAAGAAGGACACAAAGCCATAGAAGAAAAGCAAACAAATCTCACTCAACCACTAATCACTGTGATCTGAAAAGGTCAGGCTAACTAGCCAAACTCAGAGCCCCAGCTGACAGATCCATTGTCACAGACAGGCCAAGGGGAACGAGTGGAGCACAGAGATACCCTTCAATTAACTGGAGCAAGTCATTAGACACAAATAATTGCCTTGGTGCACCAGTGTTCTAACACTAGAAATCCGTCTCTCACACTTGACGAGTTGCAATTAGGACTTGAGATAATTTTATAATTCTAAGAACTTATTGTTTGCAATGGTGGGGCGCAGCTTTTAAGATTCAGACTGTCATTTTAATGCACAATTCATAATGTTAACATTTTACTCTTTAAATGTTTTGTTGGAAGGAGCAACAATATGTCATAAAACATAGAAAATGTAGGGTTAAAATTGGAACAGTTGTTGCCGACATACAATACAGTAGAGCCTAAATAGAACTTATTTAATTTTGTTTACAGTAATCTTTTTATAGCATAATTATTGATAAGATGTCACAATGCAGTGAAGTTCTGTTTGGAACATATAACATGTAACGGGGCATTGCAGTTTACTACTTCTACTTGTATATACTCTTCTCAACCGTTTTGTGTTAAATTGTTGCTTAAATAAACATTTTCAAACTTTCAAATCCAGTTAATTGTTGTTGCTCATGGCATAGTGAGTATCTTAAACCTCCAGCCTATCAGCATGTCCCAAATTAACTAGCTGGTGATATTATGAAAGTTTTATCTGTAAGACTAGATTTCTAGGTGTGGACTATAGGGTTGTATCTGGCACCTGGACATACTGGATGAATTGGATCCTGTGGGTTGTAGGATAGGACCTGTGGCCCACTTAGGCCTTTTGATTAGTTTTTCTAGCCATTCATGTAGAGTTTCTTTGGTGTGGTGTGACACATTGTCCTGCTGTGGGAAGGTCACTGCCATAGGCAAGTACAGTTAAATGATGCAATGCTGCGATGCACTTAGTAATGTTAAAATATATAGTGCATTGCAAAATAACATCCATGTGAAAGCCAGGACAGATGTTTTTCCAGTACAGCCTTTTTATGAAAATCAGCCATGTTATTCAACTGTCTGTGCTTGTCATTTTATGGCTATACTTTCAATCACCTAGTGGGTATAAGTGTATATTTCTTCATTTTAGAGATACTATGTTCAAAGCAAAAAAAAGAGAAACAGTACAAAGCTTACATTCAATGCTCTGATATCATACACACATGAATGTAAAAACTCACCATCAAAGACCTTGTGATGTCCAACAATTGAAGTCTGTAAGGATCGTCCATCATTTTTAAGAACTCCTTCTATCTCCCTGCGACTCAGGATGGCCAGGTTGTCCTCCATTTCACTGGTACAACAGGTGTAACCCTGAGGACAGATGCGCAGGTGCTCCCCTGGCAATGGAAGAGAAAAAAAAATGTGGGGGGGGGGGGGGGGGTGAAAAGAGGAGGAAAATAAATTAGAGAAAAAGAATTAGCATAAAGTGGTCCCATTATTCTAATTGGAACAAAACAACAAAATTGATATTTAAAGCCTGTGTGATGCTGCTTTATGAAATACTTCATGAAATGAAAAAGTGACTACTAATATAACAGGTATGAGTTAGCTTCAGAGACTTTGTTTTATGGCCTGGAAACCAGCCTGTTGGGTAGTTAAGAAGGCAGAGATGGTGTATTTGCCTGCATGATCACATGACATGGTGAACTCCATTGTAATAGGAGCAGTGGTGCAGGAATACTGCATCATATACATACCTTTAATGAGCACTCCTGGGGCCTCATTTATAAAAAATGTTCTTAGATTTATACGGTCTCAGGATAATTTTCAACAATGTGCTTTTGACCAACTGATTAAAGATGGTGAGGTAAAAGACAAAACACCAACTGATGAATCTCACTTAAGCTTAAAATGACAGTATCTATCCTGTGATTTCCACTCATAATGCCGGCATAAATCAGGGTTTTGTTGGGGTCAGCCTTGGGCTTGGACACCGATTCATCCCTTCACTTCCCTTCACACTTGTCAGTCTCTAGATATTTCCTTTAATAGAGATTATATAGATATAACACCAAATGGTGCCATAAATAACTACCTTAGAAACATTTTCTTCTTTGGTCATATGTATGTTTAACAAATGATATGTATAAAATAAATTAGATGTTTTTATATACGAGCTAACAAAAAATGGGAAAGGTTTAAACATCTATACAACCCAGGCTCTTGAGTTATTTGCATTTTCACGTGTACACAGGGCACTCCATTCAAAAACCAAGGATACACTATTATGTTGTTACATAACAAATCTAAAGAAGAGACAATACAAAGACTATACAGAAACAATAAAGAGACTTCAAAGTCTTTTTCATTCCATCAGAAAATATCACAATCTTAGACACATGGTTACAAATACTGTTTTAACAAGGCAGATAGGATGGTAACCATGTCTGATGCCTCCAAATGCATCAATGTCACATTTTGAGTTCAGTGTAAGCTGCTGTTTTATAAGTGTATTAAAAGATGTATCCTGTACAGCACATCTGCAACCAGGAATACCTTACATTTTGCAACTGCAATGCACACAGACACATATTTTCTTTGGATTAGTGTCTGCCTTTCTAGATAATGTTTTCAACTATTGCAGTCTTTAGTGACTTATACCTTCCACTTAAAGGACTTACAATGAAAAGCATTTTAATTGCTTTGCTGAGATTCCCACCTCAGGAGCACTCCTTTTCCTTTTTGTTCTCTTCCCTACTTGAGGTCCCTTTGAGATTCTCTCGTGTGGTCTTGGACAGTTTGTAACTGTATAAGGCTTCGCTCAAATGTTCACACATGCACAGATACACGTGAACGCATGCAGGACCCATAGACACATGTTAACCTTATATGTTATATTTATTCTAGATATGAGGCCATTACTGTGTTTTTAACCATTCAAAGAGCACAGATAAATAAATAAAAAACAAAAAAACAAAAAACAAACAAAAAAAAAACAAAACACAGAACTCTAGTGTGATTGAAACTACATAGTACAGAGTATGTTAATGACATGAGCTACACCTACAGACAAGAGAATCTAAGAGCTGTTTATAAGCACTCAAAAACATGTTTCATTTTTTGCCACTGATAAAAGACTAAAGCCTAAAAATAAGATAAGCTTAGTCTGATAATTATAATAGCAAGTCAAAGCCCCAGTTTAATCATTAAAGCTGTGCAACTGACTCTACAAATGTAATATTGCAACAAGTCTTGAAATGTTTAATTAATACGTCAGCTCTCATCACTGAGCTTTACGTGGTCTGCACAAAGGCAAATGCTGATTCAGTAAATACACATAAGTACTGGATTAATGATTTAACGTCTCTAAGGCTGTCATTATCATGCACCTGGCAGAGCACAAGCTCAGGGCAAGGCTGTAGGCATGGTATGATGAAACATTGATTCTGCTGCCACTTTTTTTTTTATCGTTAAAGTCTGTGATTTTTCTGGGTTCTGGCTTACATTACAAATAACTGTTTTACCTTCATTTATAGTAGACCTGAATCAATCAGTGTGCACCCCCATCTTGTCCAAAACCTCAGCTGTGTTTTACAATGAATATTAGTGTGAGAAGAATCCATGTACTGTAATGATGAGGTGTCAAGAAGGTTCCCAAAGTGATGCGTTTGAATGCAATTCTTCTGTTCAAACACCAAAGTGGAGGGCAGACTGGCAAGATCAGAGAGAAAGGTGAGACTGAGCATCTCAGCATGCTCTCACTGATAATAATGTGGCTCCCACCCACACATCATGACAGAACGTTGAATAAATCTGTGCAATTGTGAATAAGAAAGGAGATAATTGAGCAGGAGGGGAAACAAAGATGAGAGAACAAAGGAAATAGAAGAGAAAAACAATGTTAAAGGGAAGAATGATTAAAGAAAAGCACACTGTACTTTTGTGGGCCAGCTGCTATCTGTTATCCCCCGTGATGACTTCTTAAAAGGCAAGTTAGTGTGTAGGTGTATTATTTGCCTGTGGCCACTCCTTCCAATGCAATGTACTTGCTGTCTGCCCTTTCAAAGGCATATGTACAAAAGAGAACATAGTCATTTATACTGATGGATAGCAGGAGGTGTGATGCTTTCGGATGCAACCAGACCGAAGCACAGTCTGCAAAGGGTCAATTCTTCTGTACAAATAACAGCACACATCTGCCATACAGCAAGAAAAGTCATCTGTAACAGAGCAATATGCTTCTAGCTGGCTAACCTAAAAGTCAGCTGATGTTACAGACAGAGCAGTCTCAACCATTTGACTCAGTAAGCTATAGAATATGTGAGCATCTGGTTCTATTTGGGTGAGAAGGACAGCAAGCTTCTCTTTGTAGAAGTGCAAAGAGAAGTGTGCATGGCTCTCCTATTTTTAAATGCTTTCATTCCCCTTTTCTCCTTATCCCTCTCAAACATTGTTTTTTGTGGGTTCTTCTGAACTCTCCCTGCAGTGTCATAAAACTTTCCTGAATACCTGCACACATTGTCATGCATTGTCAGAAAAACAGCAGCTGTCCCACAAGGGAGGGTGATTAACAGAGTTTCAAGTCACTGTACAGGTGGTGCAGAGGTAATTGTCAAAATCAATATGATCAGATTATAATTAAATTATAAATTCAAACACATTTAAATTAAACTTAACAGCATTTATGAACCACCCGCAGCAATTCCAGTCTGTGTGGAGGTTGGAAGTCAGTCACCCAGGTTAAAATGACTCGCATGCTTATACTTACCACACACACGAATATTAATCTATCCATGAGGGAAAAATTAAGCTAATTAATTGCTCATTTTAAGGCTGTAACAATCCTTTGTCACTTCTCTCCTTTTTTGCCCCCCTTGACAGACATGGCTGTTAAATTTCCTGACCATTAGCTTATCATTGTTCACAAGGGAGGAAGGCTCCTATTAAACAGCAATCTGGAAAGGCAGAATAAGGTCATGCACACTGTGATAAAGTATGGGAGAGACTGACAGTCAGAGGCTTTTAGAGATGGTGGGAAACACAGAGAGAGAAGAGGGCAACAGGAAATTAAGAATGACTCAAGGCCTCACTGGTCTGGGAGTCTGCGAACAAAACAGAGGAATTCTGGTCTTGTCCAATTAGGTCTTTATTTTTATGACACGCAGTCACAGTAAGTTTGTTTCTTTCTGGTCTGTGGCTATTTAAAAGACAATGAAAACCAAACACCAGAGTCTCCCAGTTTAATGCCCAGCCTTATGATCAGTTTAAACGCTTTATTTGTTCCACTAGTCTAGAATATATTAACCTGTGCAGGTGTTACGCTGGCTGCATACAAATTTGAGCTGGTCCATTCAGACTATTCACTGAGTTAATGTTTCTTTGTTCCATACTCCAAGTTGCACAGGTTATAAAGAACCCAGGCTTTTTTGTCCTGTATGTTGGTGGAGAACCTGTCACATAATATGCTTCCTTTAAGCCAATCATAATTGTGACAACTGATACAAAAGATGCACAGCAGTTGATAATATAGTCTAACTGCATTTAATATTCAAAAGTTTGCAAATTTCTGCATAAATGTGTTCTTTTTAGATGTCAAAGCAGGTAACCATAAAAACCACTGTGTAGATGTTAAACATAAGAATCCTTTTACATGAATCCAATTATAATACCATGCACATACATATTTTGTGGTCTACAATATGGAAACAGAAAAAAAAATCTACATTTTATTGCCTGGATAAAAGATAGTCACATGTTACCCAGAATGAAGCTAGGAAACAGCTGCTTGATGTAGCTCTGTAAAAAGAAGAGGAGCTCACTAATCAAACTTCTAATCAGTTTAACTCATGCAATCATGCACATTGCTGTTTGACAGTTTTATTTTAAATGAAGCACCATCACCATGGAATCAAACTGAATAAATTACTATTTTCAAAGTGCATACTTAATATTGGTTACAACCTCTGTTAATAATTTCTTGTCTAAGTCTGTTTCAGAACATATTACATAACTATCATTCCACATCTTTCCAAAAGCCATGAATCCATACGTGAGATGTACAAGTCGGATCAAAATTTGTGAGTAAGTAACTAATCTTACTGGAAAATGGGAACTAGAGTAAGGCTTGAAAAGCACAGACTAGAAAGTGAACACATCTATAAAAGTATTCTGGGTTTGTTTAGGGGGAAAAATTAAGATGACTTTTATATGAACAGTTGGTATATCTCTATACTTCTTTCCTGAAGTTAATTTCACCAAATGGCATGGTTGTAATCACACTGACATAACTGATGGCTCCTGGTAATGACTTACATTGCATAACAGAAACTGTGTGAACGACAATGTACAGTGTGTGTGGGTACATGCATGGATGTGCTGTTAGACCAAAGGGATTAACAGCCTAATCCAGCCATTGGTCAGTGCATGCATGCATACAGTGTGTGTGTGTGTGCCCATGGATTATTGCCAGTGCCAGGGAAAACATTCATAGAACACTAGGAATCACACACATGGGCACACACCCACGCACACTCTTGAACAGTGGATTAGGGTTAAACAGATGAAGCAGAACAAGGCTGTTTGGCAGCAGAGGTTGACATGTCTGATCCGTCAACTGCACACTGAAATTTCACATACCAGTGACAAATGCTCATTAGAGACAACACTGTGTTGTCTGTCTAGCTACCAAGCTACATGCTGTTTTGCTGTGAGTCTATCAGGGCTTTCTTTGTACTCTTAACTTTCACACACAGGGAATTACCCACAGGCTACCCGAGCTTTCACCTACAGACCCAAGATCCTCAGCATGGTAATGTGACCCACACTGAGTGTCACATAAATAGCTTCTTCGAACCAGACGAGGTGGCAGCACACAACACATTTATAACACATTACTACTGAGGTCGACTGATTTAACATGCCACTTTCCTTAGGCCCAGTCTTTCTATCTGCACTCCTAAATGACCTGAGCTATTTATCTGTATAGGTGTACTGTCTCATAAGATTCATGAAACACCCCTTAATATTAGTTCTCTGCAATGCTGTACTACACAGGTGGTCTTTAACTCACTTGACTCAAATAAGACTCAATAATTGGAATGAAAAAGTTTAACTACTCATTTTGACCACAGTAGAGACAAATGCCTAAATGGATAATGTGATAATGTGATAATGTAATGATGTAGGCTTTTCAGTTAGAGCTGAAAAGCACTGGCTGTGATTATCACTAATAGTGGTCAGCATTTTGGAGTGACATGGACTGAACTACATAGGCACTATGAAGAGGATGAGAGGGGATGTGCCTGAACAGAAAGTAACTAAAGACAAGAGGACAAATCAGTTCTAGATATGACTTGTGTAATTATGACACAGGGGGAAAATAAAGGAATAAATGTGTAATGGTGAATTAATGGCTATTTTGAATAGATGTAACCACTTCTCTGCTAATGTAAGATACTGTTTCTGCCCACATAGCCACAGAGATTATGATAACTCTCTTCTGCAATGCTTTCTTCTGGTGAGCATACCTTGAACGTATTCCACAGGGGAAGAATAGTTTTCTTAAACTGTAATAGGATTATTAATGTTCAGGTATTTACTCACCACTCTGACCAGAGATTAAAACTAATTAAAAGTAAAAAAAAATCTTTAAACTTGAGCTAACTGACTGTTAAAATGAATAAAATCATAATGGATGACGTACCTGTTTATCTGATTGTTTACATCATCTCCCATAGCAACAGATGTGAACCAGATGCTGGAGCATCAGCCTTGAGAACAGTGATAGTGTCACTGTATACAACTCAAAATGGATTAGAGCTGGCGATTACAAATGTTATGAGAGAAAGAATTTGAGTGGGCGAGTAAGAGAGACAAACTGAAGCAAAACTTTCTATCAGACAGCCAATTGAATGAAAATCCATTACATGAATGTTTAGCCCGGCAGCCCATGCATGCAACATTTGTACTGGGTCAATAAGAATCTGCAGGATCCCTGTGCTTTTGTAGCTCTCTAAGGGAGAGCCGTGATTTATAAGGAACATGATGGATTACAACAGGTTTTATAATTAAGTTGCTTTAGCCCTGAGAAACATGCTTAACTGTGCACTCGACTAGGACAGGCACAAAGTGTCACACATGCACAAAGGCACACAAACGTTTGGTCTTTGTGCTCGTCCTTCTTTCTAAGCAGCTCTCTGCTGGTTTACACACACACACAAACACACAAGTGACTATGGTCGATAAGTAACCAAAGAATGCCAGCTGCATTAAATGGAAGCAGCAGCCTGTCCTATTCACTTGTTCATTCCAAGCACTGTCAAAAAGGGACAATATTTTCAACCAGTCTGCCAATTTGCCCAGCCATGCCCTGCCTTCTTCAGCGTTATCTGTGTTATATGTTCCCACTGTTAGATTATACTTGTTTATTTATTTCATTTTTACTCTTTTTTTTTCTTATTTTTGTGTTGCCACAGTATAAACGTAACTGACCTGGAATGTAGGGGAATGTAATTTACTCAGACATAACAAGAATAACACATCCAACAATATACTGTTCTAGTTACACCCTATAACCCACCCTTTGCCTGCCGGTTACAGACATGCCCCAACTTGTGCTTGCCTGTCTGTCACATTACTTGCTGAATGTCAGTGTGCATGCGTGTGAATGCAAACATGAGATAAACTAGTGGTGGAAGAGGCCAGTGGAAGAAACTTAGCTGTTCATGTTGTAACATATTTTAGATATGCTATATTATAGACCATCTCAAAATAACTACATGTAAAGGGAGGTAAACTTATTTCTGTGAGGAATTTTGGTTGTTTTGTAGTGCACATAGGTGGGCATTTGTGTTGCCATCAACTTTTAATCTGATAGGACGTTCAGTCAGAATAAAACGTCATGTAAAGTCAACTGATCCAATCGGCCTCGATTGGAAAGAATTTTGAATCAAATCCAGAGGGGTGGTTTACACCTTTTCACAATTGAATCAGCAAGAAAAAATAACCATGTATACACTCATTCCGATCATTTTGTGTTGTTACTGTGCATGCTTGAACCACGTGGGGGTAACATAACATAATGAGTTTCAGGGAAGACTTGAAAAATGGTGGGATAGAACGGGACTGTGACGAATATAACATTTTTGTTAGATTTTTGTTTGTTTGTTTTAACAAACAAAAGGTACAAAATAAAAAAAAAGAGAAAAGAAAACACTTCTTTCAAACTAGTACGTATTGCATATGTCCAAAGCGTTATGATTGTATTAAATCTGTCCATCATACAAGTGATTGATTCACTTCATCTAGCATCCACATAAACATGTCAACGGGAATCTCTGATCAGAATGATTTCAATCAGATAGATGAAATATTTGTCTATGTAAATGAAGCTAGTGAAGTCTAGAAATTTAAAAAAACAAAACAATACACTGTCCCATATGGGATGTCTCTTGTCCCTTATTTTGAGTGCTGCTTTTCGTGTTTGTCCTCTGGCAGGATGTTACATTGCTGTTACATTTTTACCACTAGATGGTAGTCAGACTTCATGCGTCAGGTGACTGACAGGTATCAATCCAATCACATCTACCAGTGACGTCAAATCAAGATTTTGGCTGAAGTCGGTTTGTAGAATGGATTTTGGATTGTTTTGGAAATGGTATTATGGATGAACCCGTGAAAAAGGAAGTACTGTGCAGCTAGCATAAAAAGTGTGAAGCAACAAAAAGAAAAAAAAAAGATGCAGGTAAAGCCTGTTAGTGGTGAAGATTTACGCCGCTGGGAATTCTGCCGGCCATGGAGGTGTTTCCAAAACGTATCCATGGAAAACATAGACATGGTGAGTCATGATATATAATGCCTTTTCTGCATTTGCACTCTGCTATAAACGTCCAAACTGTGACTGTGACTGGGAAGTCCCTTATTTGACTGAGAAAAAGTTGGCAACCCTAGTGAGGAGGGACCGATAGAACAGTACAAGGGCGGGCAATTGGTAGTGTTTTTTTCCTCTACCATTAAAAACACACACACACACACACACACTTAAGATTGGATCTAGCAGATATCACATGTAACAGGAAGATTTAACACAAAATAGAACAGTTCATTTATGAATAACAAACTCGATCTTGTCATTTAAACCAATAAATAGATTTTAGGATTAAATGACAGACTGTCAGAGGTCAAGATCAGTTAGTCAAAAAACCTAAACAGCGACATTATATGAGACATGTTCAGATCCATGGATCATATTTTACACAAATCAGCATAAACGCTCAGCACAACACAGATGTTTCCATCATGTTGTAGCTCAGTGTTTCCCAATCCAGGTCCTCGGGACCCCCTGCCCTGCATGTTTTAGATGTGACTCTACTTAAACAGCTGAATTAAATGAATGGTTCATTAACAGGCTGCAAAGAACTGGATGAGGAGGTTCATTAATTTGAATCTGGTGTGTTGGAGTAGGAACACGTCTAAGACATGCAGGGCAGTGGGTCCCGAGGAACTGGATTGGGAAACACTGTTCTAGCTAATCAACAAACTTCTGCATCCCAAAGAGGAACTGTGGTGGAACACTAACCTGCACAAGTTTACATGAGTTCGTCTAAGAGAAAGGCAACTATACGTCAACCAAACTGATCCCGTTTCATTTTGTGCAACTTCAGCTCTGTAAATCATCAGGAAACATCTGCAGCAGACAAAAACCAGATATTCTAAACATGTAATTGCGACTTACTACACTTAGGAATGACAAGTCGGACTGAGGTTGATCCAGCTGCAGACAATGCCTCCAGAGGAAGAGGAGAAGATGGGACACATGCACCTGTGGTTGCTATGGTTTCTATCTTGCTAGGTCTCGTCACGCTGGAATTACCCAAACTGCTGAAAGTGGTTGATTCTTGCTGTGTGACACCTGACACGTTACTTTCATCATGTTATCGTTTGATCGCTTTCTTATGTCCATTGTCCAAAGGTATCAGTCTCCTACTACTTCACTGAAGCTAGTTAATGACTTTGTGCCAAATGTCGCAATAACTTAAAGAACGCATTATTTTCTTTAAGTTATCGTGGGATTTGGTAATTAAAAGCACACATAGATTAAATATACAAACACACGCACACAACTTGCAAATATCTTGAGAGATAAGTTTTCTCAATGCACAAAAGCACTTATGAGAACTGATTTTACTTTTAATAATTTAGTACCACTATAAAAATAATTGTTAAATAGTTATAAATGAAAATGATACTGAAAAGTATATAAATTAAAACAGGGACTTTCCTTTTGGGGCCCGCCCGTAGCGCCAGATCTGGAAACAATCATAATGCAATGTCAGACATTCTGGCATTCACAACAGCAACTTTTCTTTCTTTTTTTTTTTTTTGCAAATGGCTCTACAGGTGCTCCTCATAAAATTTGAATATAATGAAAAAGTTTATTCATTCATTCATTCCTCCCAGACTGACATATTTCAAATGTTTATTTCTTTTACCTTGATAATTATAACTGACAACTAATGAAAACCCCAAACTGACTATTTCAGAAAATTTGAATATGGTGGAAAGGTTCAGCATTGACGACACCTGGTGCCACACTCTAATCAGCTAATTAACTCAAACACCTGCAAAGGTCTTTAATTGTTCTGTCAGTCTAGTTCTGTTGGCTACACAATCATGGGGAAGACTGCTGACCTGACAGTTGTCCAAAAGACCACCATTGACACCTTGCACAAGGAGGGCAAGACACAAAAGGTCATTGTTAAAGAGGCTGGCTGTTCACAGAGCTCTGTGTCAAAGCACATTAATAGAGAGGCGAAGGGAAGGAAAAGATGTGGTAGAAAAAAGTGTACAAGCAATAGGGATAACAGCACCCTGGAGGGGATTGTGAAACGAAACCCATTCAAAAATATGGGGGAGATTCACAAAGAGTGGACTGCAGCTGGAGTCAGCGCTTCAGTAACTGCCACACAGAGATGTATGCAAGACATGGGTTTCAGCTGTCGCATTCCTTGTGTCAAGCCACTCTTGAACAAGAGATGGCATCAGAAGTGTCTCGTCTGGGCTAAAGACTAAAAGGACTGGACTGCTGCTGAGTGGTCCAAAGTTATGTTCTCTGATGAAAGGAGATTTTGCATGTAATTAAGGTCAGAGTCTGGAGGAAGAGAGGAGAGGCACAGAATCCACGTTGCTTGAGGTGAAGTGTAAAGTTTCCACAGTCAGTGATGGTTTGGGGTGCCATGTCATCTGCTGGTGTTGGTCCACTATGCATTCTTAGGTCCATGTTTAATGCACCCATCTACCAGGAGGTTTTAGAGCACTTCCTGCTTCCTGCCACTGACCAACTTTACGGAGATGCAGATTTCATTTTCCAACAGGATGTGGCACCTGCACACAGTGCCAGAGCCACCAGTAGCTGGTTTAAGGACCATGGTATCCCTATTCTTAATTGGCCAGCAAACTGGCCTGACCTTAACCCCATAGAAAATCTATGGGGTATTCTGAAGCGGAAGATGCGACATGCCAGACCCAACAATGCAGAAGAGCTGAAGGCCACTATCAGAGCAACCTGGGCTCTCATAACACCTGAGCAGAGTCATAGACTGATGGACTCCATGCCACGCTGCATTGTTGCAGTAATTCAGGCAAAAGGAGCCCCAACTAAGTATTGAGTGCTGTACATGCTCATACTTTGCATGTTTACACTTTTCAGTGGGCCTAACATGTCTAGAAATCCTTTTTTTTTTCATTGGTCTTAAGTAATATTCAAATTTTCTGAGATACTCAATTTGAGGTTTTTATTAGTTGTCAGTTATAACCATCAAAATGAAAAGAAATAAACATTTGAAATATGTCAGTCTGTGAGAAATTAATGTCTATACAAGTTTCACTTTAATGAAATTACTGAAATAAATCAATTTTTTAATGATATTATAATTTTATGAGGAGCACCCGTATGTAGGCTAGAGGCAGACTGGGGCAGCCCAGAGACCTGAGCAATCAGCAGCAATACCGCCGCACTGTTGCTGTTGTTATATGATTGCTTTCTTTGCACTGGCTGCCTGTTCGTCAGAGAATAGACTTTTAAGTTCTGCTGCTGGTCTATAAAGCTCTGAATGGTTTAGGACCAAAATACATTAGTGACCTCTTGACCCAGTATGAACCCACCAGAACCCTCAGTTCATCTGGATTCAGTTTCTTATCAGTTCCCAGAGTCAGAACCAGACATGGAGAAGATGCATTCAGCTTCAATGCTCCACATGTCTGGAACAAACTCCCGGAAAGCCTCAGATCAGCTGAAACACTCAGCTTATTTAAATCCAAATTAAAGACCCACCTGTTCTCTGCTGCATTTCAATAGCTTTTAGTTTGAATTTTTAAACTTGATGTTTTAATACCATTTTCTGGAAATTTATTTCTTGGATTTTATCTATTTTATTTTAGCTTTTTCTTTCTGTTTTAATTTAATTTATTTTAATTATTTTAATGTTTGTTTTTTTAATGCATTTGATATTGCTTCCTGCATCCTGCTGTAAAACTTTGAATGTTTTATGTAAAGCACTTTGTATTGTCTTGTACACGAAATGTGCTATACAAAACAAAATTGCCTTGCCTTGCTTTTTTTTTATACTGACTGCAGTTGTGGAGAGAGCTCGTGTTTAAAATTCAGTTTGATAGATTTCAGTTAGTAAAGACGATATAATATGTTTTTTTACATGACAGCACCTGGGTCCAACTGGATTTACAGCAGTCTGACATCCACATAATTATAATTTCCCATCTTGGTTGAATTCTTGCTTGTGTTATTCTTACTCTCAAATGTAAGTTGCTTTGGATAAAAGCATCTGTTAAATGACTGTAGAATAGAACAGAATAGAATAAAATTTAGCATCTTGCGGTTACGGTAAATAATTAAGAGAAACTCGGGTGATATACTATACTGTACTGGTCCATACAATAGGTGAGATGAGTATTAATGCTAAATGACAAACACAGTTTCTTTCTTTCTTTCTTTCTTTCTTTCTTTCTTTCTTTCTTTCTTTCTTTCTTTCTTTCTTTCTTTCTTTTTTTAACAAACTCTGCAGGATAATGAATAATTTTAACACCTTTCAGCTCATCATTTAGATTTTCCAAACCCACACAGAGCTCAGCTGTTATGAATCCTCTCCACCCTACAGCAGTTTCCACACATCCATGTATTTTAACTGCTCTGCAGTGAATGGAGAGCAAGCATACCCTGGGACAAGCTGATGTGTGTATTGGTGTGTTTAGCAACAGAAATAAAAGATGCTTTTTTTTTAGAAAGTGGACGAGACAGAAGCAGAGCAAAGTCAAGGATATGTTGTCTTTCTTGCAACAAGTGAATCTTATTATGAAGAAAAACCTCACAAATGTCATTCAAAAATACACGCAGGTACTGAAACACCCTAGACGCAAGAGAACTTTATCATGGCATCATGAATTAAGAAATTCATCATCTGATGAAAAAAGAGGCCTTGTGCTTAAAAAGTCACCATAAACAAAAGCACAAACAGATATACTTGTCATTAAAGGACTTCGAAATAAAGTAGTCAGGGAGTTATGTAATGCAAAAACTATGCAGCTGATATCTGAAGCTAAAGAAAAAACTTTCCACAATTGAAAGCACCTAACTTTTAACTAATCAAGTTCCTAAGTCACAAAAATCTGTAACTGAATTGAATATAAATGGTATAATAAGATATGAAAGTAGTGAGATGGCAAATGAATTTAATAATTTTTTATCCTGTCTGAAGAGAAATTGGCTACAGATTTTCAACCAGTACAATTGTAAGATACATCAAGAGACCAGTCAACATTTTTTATAATAAAGTAAGTGGATCTAAGAGACTAAAAAATTATTACGCGGTTAAGGCAATCTAAGGCTAAAGATTCCTTTGGCTTGGACAACTCTTTCGTGAGAAAACACTGTTCTCTATTTCAACACCATTAACATATTAGGTAACTTGTCAATTAATACTAGTTAATTCCCTCCACTGCAGAAAATGGCAACTATAACTCCAATTCTTAAATCTGGAGCCCTTGATCAAGTGTCTAATTATAAACCAATTTTCATTATACCATCATTCTCAAAGGTTCTAAAAAACAGCCACCAAACGACTTGTTGATCACACTGTAGGCAGAAATCTCCTACACCTCAGTTAGTTTGGTTTTAGATCAACCAAGCAAATTGCTACCTAACTGAAATTATAAAACAGTCGTAGTGATAATAACAAAGTGGTAGGGACATTTCTGGACTTAAGAAAAGCCTTTGATACAGTAAATCACTAAATTATCTTAAATAAACTGCAAAACTTTACCATATTAAAAAAATAAAAAAAAGAAAGAAAATCTGGATTGGTTCCTGTCTCGAACATGGAGAGCACTGCATCAGAATTGTTCTGCGCAGTCATCTTTTCAGATTAGTAGAATGGGGGTTCCACAAGGCTCAATTTTAGGCCCATTACTCTTTAGTTTGTACATAAAAGATTTGCCTATGATGCAGCTATTAATGTGTCTGCCTAAACCCCTGAGTGAAGATACTGTCAAAAAATAAATAAATAAACAAATAAAATCTCCACTGTTTCAGATTTAAAGTTAGGGTTATAGGCAGAGTTATAGTTCAGTGATAGGCATGAAATTATGGAATGCATTAACATGTGAACTCATGAAATTGACAGAGCTCAAGGATTTTAACAAGTAAACAAAAGAATCGCTGAAACTGAAAGTCTGTGATCATTAAATGCAATAATTCTAGATCACAGAAAGCACTCAAGGCCTGACATCTATATACTTTCATTCTCCCTTAGAGGCTAGACTCTGTCCTACTGGTGAAAGAACAAACAAAGTTGCCAGTTCCCCTCTGCCCTGTGCTGTTCAGTGGTATAGAGGCTGACACACAGGAGCAGACCTGCTGTTGTCAGGGCTTGTCAAAGCAACAAGAGCTAAATCACATTCAGTCAGAGACATGGACTCAAAGGCTGGTGGGTGGTGCAGCTGCAGACAGGTGAACACATGAAAGAGCCAGTGTGATAAAAAGAAAATAGTCAAGCACCAACAAAGCTGGGGAAAAAAAGACAGGGAACAAGAAGGCAAGTGCACCAGAGAGTAGGTGAGTGTTCTGACTTAGATTTATCTGTAGGGATGTTTTTCAACTCAGTGATTCCAAAAGATAGTTTGATTGCTTCCTAGATCTAAACATTTTCAGATTATATGCATTTGTCATATGATAAAGGGGTGTGAGTTTAGTAAATAATACATTATACAAGGTGTATAATTCTTATATAAAATGTATACAATTCAAAGGCATCATCATTGTCTAAGGTAAAATGGGGAAACCTTGTATGGGCTGCTCTGAAAAGTGATGAGTTAGCTGGACTTTTTTTTTTTTTTAAGTAATGATAGACTGAAAATCACCTCCCACACCCGCTGCCAGTTTCTTGGAGATCCTTTCCTGTAGCAGAAGTACAGGAGGGAGTCTGCATTCAATAAGGCCATGATCTTTGTGTAGGATAATCCCCACCAAACACATTTAAATTCTCCAGTGCTTCCAAGATGAATAAATAATTGCCTGTATACTTGTGGGTCCTTCTCCAATCTTCTGCTCATCCATACAATTAGCTTCATAATAGTCATAATATTTGAGAATATTTTATGTGAAACTCCTTTTGATGAAATTTGCTGCCATCCTGACCTTAACAACCTGGAAGAGGAGATTGTGCATCTCAATAGAACAAATAAAGGAAGTACATAAATTAAATTAACATTTTTTTTTTTTTTTTTTTGAAGTTATTCACATGTGGGCCATTAACTTTTGGTGCAGCATTCGCTTTAGAAAAATGACAACACAGACAACTAAAGATACTTTTTTCTGTCTACTGCTATGATTATAAATTACAAAAATATTGTAACATCATTCAGCCAAGACAGACTTTAACTCCACACAAGAATGAGCAAAGATTCAAAAATTCAAATAGAAATCCTGAGTACAAATGTCATATATGACTGAAGTTCCATCAATCCTTCTCTCCCAGTTGCCACAGAACAAAAAGCCTTCACAAACTCCCATCAGTCATCATTTTCAGACCTACTAGTACATGTCCCTACCACTCCCTTTTAATAATTTTTAAAGTCATATAGAAAGGTTGTCAAATCGTCAAATAGGGCTTCTTTAATCATTAATACTGAATCAGATAAGTACTAAAAGTTAGGTGATCTGATTATAGATCTTTTCTTGGAGAGAACATGACTGATCTTTGCATTAGTCATTAGATCAAAGCACAGACAAGCTCTCAGTTCCTCCTACAGTTCACTTATTCCCCACACCCACCCACAAACACACAGAAAGAAACATACACACACACACACACACACCCCTCCCTTTCTTTCTTTCCTTCGCCTCTGGCTGGGAATCTGGCCGGGAATCTGGGCTTCCAAAGAGCAGATCCACACTTGCCCAGATTCTCCAACATTGGCTTGTTTTATTTATGTCTTGGGCTAGCCAGCAGTCTTTGTCTTGGGGCATTTTTCGTATCTGTATTATTTCATGTCATTTGTCTAGCTATATTATAAATCAAGATAAATAGTATCATCACCTGTCATATGGTGACAGTATTGGTTTGATGAGAACTAAACTGCAAAACACATTAGTAATGCAGGGGGCCTATATCTTTGTGCACCAGCAGCATGCCTACATTTTCATGAACAACTGAGCTAAAGGTCTAATCAGAGCATGCTGCACTCTGATCAGACCTTGTGTAATCAGTAAATCAAAAGAAATAACTGCATTTCATCATGTGTGTTCCTGTTAACTGACAGTCAGACCCATTAGGAAGATGGCCTTGGGTGTTGGGATGAACCAGGGAAAGTAGTTCATTGTGGATTTTACAGTAAATTAGATGGTGTATCGGTCAGGATAGAGGAAAGGAGACTGATATGTGACTCCTTGTTGAAATAACAGATAAAACGTAATGAGTTATTGACAGCAGCAGGACGTGCTATTTTACATAAACACAGAAATCCCCATAAAATGTACTTTTAATATGCATGAAAGCTTTCCTCTGCATGGGTTTCCTAAGTGACCTCTCACACTGCTCTTATTTCAAACTGCTTCTGTATTTGAGGTTTGTAGACTTCTGCCTGACTAAGGACCTTCAATATATGCTTCTCTGTGCTGCGTAGCATGGGCATGGCATGTTTTCATTGGCGGCAGTGTTGTGGCCTATCTGAGGACTCCATGTACCGTCATATGGACTGTCTTGGCTTTGAGCAGTGCTTCGGTCTGCTTGTCCTGAGTCTTTCAACATGCTTATATAACTCATCCAACGTGGGAGGGGGTAAGGCGAACAGGTATAGAACTAATTAAACCAGCAGCCCTATGAACTGACTAGGGATTGAAGAGTCCACCCAAGCTTGGTGTGGACTTCTGCCGGTCTATCATGTGGGCCTAGTCTGACTGGCTCAGTAGGGGTTATCAGATGGGGCTGGTTAGTCCTAATGAGGAGCAATGGCTTGGCCTCCTTTTGAACAGGCATAGGGGTGCCACACAGGTGCTTGAACTTCCTTTGAAGTTGTTCAGTAGGATATGTGTGGTGAGCTAAGTTGAGCCAGCTAGCTGTGAAGGCTCTATCAATTTCTGGACAGTCTGAGGCTTGGTAGCCGAGGAGATGCTGAAAGATACAGTGTGTCCATTAGGTATCTGGATATATTGATGGAGTGTATGCAGAGGTAGGCTTTCATAAGTGCCTTTTATGTCTTTGCTGCAGCAGAGATGAGCATGATCCTTTCAGATCCGTCATCAAGGACTGCAAAGGTGTTTCATGTAAGGAAACATAGATGTTTTCCCCAACATAGATGGAAGGGTTTCTTCGATGTGCAGTGAGCAGCACTGAAATCACACACAGCCCCAGCACTGCTTGTTAATTAGGATCGACTCCTTTAGTTGTTCTTTTGAGAGTTTGGTTACATTATAGCACTGACTGGAGTGATGCTCAGTGCTCTTGCAATGGGCATAGTAAGCTTTGTCTTTGCCTTTCTTCTTAGCAAGACTTATCACATGGGAAATTGGTTCTGTTCTGGGGGAACTTGCTCACTAGTCGAGCTACATGTGAGCCACAGCTAAGTTCGACTTGCGTTTCTGGCCCCAGGGTCTGCAGCAGATCCATGAGTGACTGTATCTGAAGAGAGAACCTTTAAATTCTGAAGCATCACCATGCTTCATTTCTGCCATCTAGGACACTTGTTATTCTTAGGGCTAGCTGGTGAGGTTGCCCAAATTTGTCATGAAGGGCTCAGTCATAGTGTCAGTGTATGGGGTTAATGAGTTCAGGTATGGCTCATCTATAAGTCTAGCCTAATCCAGCCTCAGATAATCCCCAAGTATTTGATACTTAAAGAGTTTGGTGGAATTTGGTAGGAGCAGGTTCTCAAGAGCTATATAAAGCCTGGCAAACTCAATGAGGTCTGGGTGAATGAACTTTGGAATACTGGATTGGGCACCCCTAAACATGAGCTCACTGGGAAGAGGGATCACTGGGTGCTCAGGTGCATGCATCCCATGTGCTGCGCTAGTGGCTGTCAGCACAGAGTGGATTTGCACAGGGTCTGCATGGTGGCTGTGTTGGTTGTGCAGATGTCTCTCTTCCTGGGGCGGAGTGAACCTGAGTATGATATGGTACTATAGAGGTAGGTTTTTGGCCTGGATATGCAGCATCAGTATAAAGGTGGTATTGTTGGCTATAGTGAAACTGTTGTTCCTCCACTTAGAGGTTGCTCAGGCCCCTGTGTAGATCCTCATCTGGTTCAGGCCATGGTGGATGACCAGGTCAGTCCCCATCATCATTTTTATCTGACGTTATGACAGCAGTGCCTACACTCACTTTCACCATACTGACTGTTGGACAATGATAAGTGTTGTACTGGGAGGCCAAGTGGATTATATCTGTTCTGTTTGGGGGCGGCGTGGCTCAGCAAGGTAGAGCGGTCGTCTTGTAACCCGAGGGTTGCCGGTTCGATCCTCGGCCAAGTCGTGTTCATGTCGAGGTGTCCTTGGGCAAGACACCGAACCCCTAGTTGCTCCTGATGGGTCGTGGTCGAGCGCCTTGCATGGCAGCTTCCGCCATCAGTGTGTGAATGTGTGTGTGAATGGGTGAATGTGCTGTATACTGTAAAGCGCTTTGGGTATCCTGGTACAGAAAAGCGCTATATAAATACGGACCATTTACCATTCTCAGGGAGTGGGCTTCTTTAACAAAGGCTTTGATTTCATGGTGTGTTCTTTTAAGCTCCTGTATACCTTCACGTAACTCCTCTTGTGATTGGAGCAGCTAGGGGTTCTCTTCTTGGATGGCTCTAAGTCCTACATGGGAGTAGAAGTCTGAGTACATACTCTGCAGTATGAAGGGATGAATTCTGATGGAGTGATCCATTCTAAATCTGTCCTATGATGGTAGGTTGAAATTATAAATTTGAAACATATTTAATGCATAGTCCCTTGAGATGCAACAGCTCATTTTCAAGGGGGTCCATGAAAGGGGGCTAGCTGAGAAGGCTCACTGTGAGCAGCATTCCCATCAAGGCTTCTGGAGTGTGGTTTAGGTGCATACAAGGGAGGTCTTCCGGACTGAACTTTCATAGGGCAGTTTCATCCTTTTCTTTGTGAATACAGGTGGCAGATCCAACTCCAGGGGGTGTCTTTCAGGATATCTCTCATAATTTACTTCATAGTCCTCAAACCTGGTAGGGTAATGTTTTTGTCACTTAAGCTTCACATCAAAGTGAATGTCACTGTCTTAGTTACTTCTATTTACTGTAGCAGTTTGAACTGAGCAGTGCAACAACAGTCTGGAATCACAGATACATCTCAATGAGTTACTGACAGCAGCAGGCCATGCTATTTTACATAAACACAGAAATCCCCATAAAATGTACTTTGAAAATGGATTTATTTGTGCAGTTTCATATAAAATCAGCAAGTCAAATCTAAACAATCCAGGTATTAAAATGACATTGCCTGAAGAAACATAACCAACTAACTTGGTCACACCCGACAGTGTTGTTCCTCAGGTAGAAATCCCTGCGGGCCAAAAAAACTAACACAAATGTAGCAATAGCACCATCCTTTGGCCAAAGAAGGGTTAGCATCATAGCAACAGGTGCAGCACACATGTCCACCCACACAGAAACATTACTGCTGTTTTTCCCAATAGAATGACGTTCAACTACATTTCTTTGAGAACATGGGTCTATAAGCAGACTTATGAAGGTATTTGCTAACTAGCAGATATTTACCACTATCTTATTCCACTGGATACCTGTGGTGAAAATTAGCTCGTGAAAAGGACATATCAAATAAACAGGATGTACTTCTCATCACTGACTCAACACTCAGAATATCAAACTGGCTTGCATGAACATCTGAACATATCACCAAAGGTATGGATTACTAAATCTAACAGGCAATAACACCAAATATGTATGCTTTCACTCGTCATTGACTGAACAGACTAAAGCTGGATTTATATCTGTGCAGTGTCTGCGTAAGGTTGGTTACAGCGTCACTGCCGTATGCACCACGTAGGTCTGTGGAGGCTCGATGTGCACCTCTTCCAGACTTGATGTGAACCCCTGCTTGCAGCGCTGTTACACGGAGGTACTCCCATATGATTAGTCAGTTTGTGATTACTTGTTTCCGGATTTCTGGAGCTTCTTGCTGAATTTGTGTGGTTACCGCAGAAGAACAACATGACGCCGTAACCATACGCTCGAGTGCGAGAGCACATTTCACTGGCATCTGCTGTACTGACCTTACTATATGCAGACATTGTGCAAGTATAAATCCAGCTTAACCCTTCAGTGCATCCGGAAGTGTCTGGAGTGCATCACTTTTTCCACATTTTATTTTAGTCTTATTCCAAAATTTAATAAATTAATTTTATTCCCCAAAATTCTACACACAATATCCAATGATGGCAATTTGTTTTTTTCAAATGTTTGCAAATTTATTAAAAATAAAAACTAAGAAATTACATGTAAATAAGTATCCACAGCCTTTGTTGATGCACCTTTGACAGCAGTTACAGCCTGAAGTCTTTTTGAATATGAAGCCACAAGCTTGGTTGGCACACTTATCTTTGGGTAGTTTGTCCCTTCCTCTTTGCAGCACCTCTCAAGCTCCATCACGTTAGATGGGAAGCATTGTTGCAGAACCATTTTCTGATATCTCCAGAGATGTTTAATCGTATTAAAGTCTGGGTTCAAGCTGGGCCACTTAAGAGAGCCACATTCACAGAGTTGTCCTGAAGCCACTACTTTGATACCTTGGCTGAGTGCTTAGGGTCTATGTCCTGCTGAAAGATGAAATGTCATCATAGTCTGAGGTCAGGAGCGCACTGGAGAAGGTTGTCATCCAGGATGTCTCTGTACATCACTGCATTCATCATTCCCTCTATCCTGACTAGTCTCCCAGTTTTTGCTGCCGAAAAACTTCCCCACAGCATAATGCTGCCAACACCATACTTCATTGTAGGGATGGCATTTGCCTGTTGATGAGTGGTACCTGGTTTCCTTCAAACATGATGCCTGGTATTTACACCAAATACATCAATCTTTGTTTCATCAGACCAGAAACATTTTTTTAAATGGTCTCAGGTCTTCAGGTGCCTTTTGGAAAACTCTTTGTGGACTGCCATGTGCCTTTTCCTAAGGAGTCTGGCCACTCTAGCATACAGATCTTATTGGTGGACTGCTGCAGAGATGGTTGTCCTTCTGGAAGTTTCTCCTCTCTTTATAGCAGAACACTAGAGCTCTGACAGAGTGACCATCGGGTTCTTGGTCACCCCCATGACTAAGGCCCTTCACCCCCAATCTGGGAAGAGTCCTGGTGGTTTTGAACTTTTTCCATTTATGGATGATGGAGGACATTGTGCTCATCAGGACTTTCAAAGAAATAGACATTTTTCTGTATCCTTCCCAGATATGTCCTCGCTCAGTTCTACAGACAATTTCTTTGACTTCAAGCTTTGTTTGTGCTCTGATATGCATTGTCAACTGTGGGACCTTAGACTCGTGCCTTTCCAAATCATGCACAATCAACTAAGTTTACCAAAGGTGGAGTCCAATTAAGCTGTAGAAACATCTAAAAAAACTAAAAAGTGCACATACAGTATTTCACTTCATTTAAACAGACACAGCAATACAATGATGATCATTATCTATGTTAGCCTTTAATACAGTGGGCTTTGATGATTGCTCTAAATTCATGGCTCATAAGTCTATTAACCAGTGAGTCATATTAAAGGCCTGATTTGAACAAGGGCCTGACATGGGAACTAACACTGTACAAGGAAAGCCCTGTTTTGTTGATGTTGTGTGAGATTGGTGCGTACGTGCCAAGCTGTCTATTTTGAAGTCAGGTCAGGGCAGGCTCACACTCCAGGCCCTTCTTAGTCACTGTGAGTCAGTGAGATGACTTGATAACAGACAAATAGAGAAGGCTTACCATTTTCTACATATTGGCATTCAGGTAGAAAACTGTTAATGTGCACTGATTCCAACTCAATGTACAGACTAGTGGAAAGCAGCAGTATTTCAAGACAAAAACAAAAATGTTTTAGGAAGGTTAGAACTATAAAGTCTTTAGTCTTCTGCTTTCCTGCTCTGTCAACAAACCACAATGACACTCCATGAAACAGCACAGAGCACCACTCACCACAGTGGCTCTTTTGAGCTACCAGGCCACTGAATTATTGTTCAATGTAGGCCACCATTCCTGATGTCACACGTCTCTTGCATGATGCAAAGCAGCAGGGCCTGGACCACATGCACATAACGTCTGAGGAACTGCTTCAGCTGTGTTGGGAAAAGGGGAAATTCTGGGAAGCTGAGTCATCTGATCTGCAGGATGTCAATGGTGCATGAAAACAATAAAAGGTCAATTGGTACGATTTAGTTTAGTTGCTACATTATTTGCTTTTGTAAAAGTAATTTAGGAGGGAAAACTGAAATCAGGTTTATAAGTGCTAGACATTTGTCTGCCACTTTTTCCTTGCTACATGACAGCAAACTGGGCTTTGTAGTTGCTGCCATATTTTAGATGTTTATGCGTTTTTAGGAATGTGCACTTGATAAGCTATGTCTGTAGATAATGTGAAAATAATCTGCGAATCAGAGATGCATGCAAAGAAAAAAATACAAAAAAAAAAAAAAAAGACAATTAAAAAAATGTTGTGAAAGTTTAGTATCTAGAAGCATACTTCATGGTGATGTAGGCCCATTAGAGAACATTTTAACCTGCCTTGTGTTAGCTCTCCAAAAAAGCAAAGTGATTTGGACAAAAAGCAGAGTCCCATAGTGTGTTTTTCTTGATGACAGAATCTCTCAGATGATAAAATGACAATGGTCTTATGGTGGTACACCGCCTGTATCATGCATAGTATATACTGATTAAATATGGATTAAATAAAGTACAAAATAAAATCTTTAAATAAAAAAAAACACAAAAATGTGAGATGTCATCCAGACTATAATGATTTTTTTTACAATACTTTTATCAGAATCAGAATCAGAATCAGAATCAGATTTATTGCCAAGTAACTTTCATTACAAGGAATTTGTTGTGATTTGACGGTGCCTACATATAAATAGATAAATATGAACCATAAAGATATGAACAAGCCAACTGAACATATAACATTAAGATATGATAATGTAATCCTTTGTACCAGATCAACATTTCCTGAAATAAACATATTTTTTAGACTTGGTGAGATTGTTGAATTTGGTTGTTGTAAAAAAATATCATTAATAAGAAAAAGAAAGAAAATGTAAAGGACCTTAGCTAAATCTCTCATACATCAGTGTGAGAGCGTGAGGTTGACTTGTCACAGGATGACCCTCTGTGTGGTGGAACAATTTTAAAGACATAAAAAATGAGAGAAGGGGTGGAGGGGTTCATTTTCTCAATGCGAGGGCCAGTTTACAAATTATGTGTGGTTTGAGAATTTATGTTCTGCTCTAAAATATTCGAGCCTTCTTCACAAATAGATTAGTGTGAACCACAGCAAACTACTCAAGGGGAATTAGATCCAGAAGGACATGGAATCATTTGTAAAACTCTGGTTAAAGGCCAATCTAGAATGTAACACTTAGGGGAAATTTTTTAAAGAGGTATTTAACAACAATACAAAAAGTATTCTAAGGTTTTTGTATCTGTGTCTATTTTTTTACATAAAGCTTTTAATGATAAAATCAGAGTTATAAATGTCTGCATAAACATTACAGAGTAACAGACATACACTATGAGCTGTCAGTGAGTTAGAATCTAAATGAATTGTGAAAAGCAGAAGTGCAGCTCCTTTGACAAAGCTACAGAACAACGCCAGTGTTTGGATTCCCACAGACAGCCCTGCAGGCCTTTAGAAGTCAAAACTTGGCATAATGCCCATGTGGGAGCAGCTTTATTGCAGCGCATTGACAGGTAAATGCACAAAATATGTAAAGGAATGTTTCTGTCTTTTTTTTGTGTTCTTCTATCTAATCCCCCTATCAGTCTGGGCCTGAAAAGGGTTTTTCATAGTTTGTTCTATGTAAGCAGAAAACTTAAATGCTTGTCAAACCTGGACTCCAGAGTTTGGAAGCAGCAACACTTTGCTTCTAACTTTGCTTCCTTCATTTCTTTCATTTTTTTTTTTTTTTTTTGCTTCATGTTGCACTCCAGTAATGTTTTCCTTTAAGAACTAAGATGCCCATAGACTTCACAGATGCTTTTCCTCATGTGGTTTATTAGTTTTCTGCTTAGTTTTGTTTCAGTCATAAAAATGGCATCTTGGTCCTTTATGCCAGCAACCGTTTTTCCTAAATTTTAAAGCCTGTGCAAATTTTTTTGGGGTTAGTTACAAAGTCAAGTCTTTCAACTCTACCTATTGTTTACCTAATCGCAGTCTTGTTATTGGTCATGAAAACTTTTCCACATGCAGTGTGACACCTAAGTAATTACTCTGTATACAGAGCTATCATTTATGAGTTTGATGCTGAGCAAATAGTTTGTCTTTTTTCAATTAATGCATTATTGAACAAGTTATGCTAGTTTTGTAAAGGTCACATAATTAGCAAATGAGCAAACTTAATCATCCACATGTGCACTGGTTTCATGTAAAGCTTAAAGAGGATTTAAGAGGTTAAATTTTAAGAAACAAGAATCTTATCTCATTTCACTATGGCAAAAGATTAAAGTAAATTTTAGTCGTTATGATGCTGTTCAGAAAAACACTGAGGAAAAAAAATAGCTACAGTCTTTCCATTTTCCCAAAGCTGCTGAAATGCATCAGAGTGATTGGGACAAAGCTTCTCCACTGTACTCCCTCACTGGAAACAGTCATTAGAAAGAGCTGGCCTGTGCTGAAAGGCTAGATGGTTATCCCCCCAGAGTGAGATGAAGGCAGAGGGGAAGGAGAAAGAGAGAGCCAACAGGGAGGCCACAGGAAGACAGATAGGGCACTGGCTTTTGCTGAAAGGCTAGATGGTTATCCCTCCAACCAAGGATAGAGGAGGAGAGGCTGGAAGTATAAAAAGAAAAAAAAATGAGAAGGTAGAGCTTTCCATGGCTATCAATTCTACTCCTCAGTAGGAGGAGTAGAATTGAAGTCCTGACATCAGCTAAGAACACAAACACACAGGAGGGCATGTAGACAGTAGCATCACTGCTCAATTGCCAGGGTAACTGTCAAGGAAGCTGCAAGTTATGAAAGTTTCAAAGCATCAAATATGAGCCTGTATGACACTTGAGTCATGCACCGGGACACTGAGTCCACAAGTCTGGAAAATGTTTTGTTAAATGCGAAATGAACTTGAGTATCTTCCTGGAGTGTGTAATGGTGTTCCAGGGCATCTTAAAAGTAAGTGAGACTACATCATACATTCTTTTTTATCACAACACATGAAGCTCTAATGTAGTTTTGATGTGTCTGCAGCTTTGTCAGAGCTAAAAGCCGATCACTTTTGCTCATCTAAACACATATGAGGTGTGGCATCACTTTGGATCGGGGTGCTTTATTTTAACATTAAAACAAGAGACTGTCAGCTGTTTACATTCCGTGAGGATACATGATTGTTGTCCAGATGTTAAAAAAAGAAATGGCAACATTACTGAAAAGATTTTTGCACTTTAGCACCCTCTAACAAAGACTGATTTGGCATCGTTTGTCTTCTTTGACCTCCTACACGCCAGTAAAAGTCTAATGTTGACTCTTGTTTAACCTCTTACTCTGTCACTTTATCTTTCGCTTTTCATTTCTTTCTCCTCTTGTGCTTCTTTACTGAATCAACCATGGTTTATGCTCAAAATGGTCAATGTGTTGATATCCAGTTGCTGATGTGTTATATGGTGCTGAAAGCAAAACACAGCTGCCACATCCAGGAAAAAAAGTTGTGACATGCAGTTACCCAGCCCCAGGATGCTGCCATGATGGCCCCAGTAATGTCCATAATGAATGTAAGTTTGCCGTGAGAAACACCAGGGTTTAAGGTCAGAAACATATGTAGTGCTTGAAATTCTGTTGAAGATAGAACGTTTTGAAATGGTACTCAAGTTTATATTCTTGCAAAAGGTGAAAAAGATAAAAAAGTGTAAATAAATGGTAAGAGGGACTTAGTAGAAGATAAACATATCAGGCGAATGAACAATATAAACATTACTTAACAAGTCATGACTCAGTATGACTAAAGAATGTACACACAGCTGATGTCTGAAATCTAACAAGAGCACATAGCTGTAAATAGTTGTAATAAAAATTCTTCAGAGATTTACAATTCCACTGTGGTTTCTGTTTCCAGACTTTCCATTATGTCATTTTAACTTTTTTTTTTGTTTGTTTTTTATAAAATGAGGCTTGTGTGACTCACTCTTAAAATTAAAATTTAAATTATTAGGTTATCATATTGTGCCCTCTTCTTTTTACAGTTCTGACAGACGTATTGCTTATTGTAGTGAGGATAGATGGAAACACCTTAAAAGTTTTGAATTAAATCTATTTATTGACAATTTGGTTTAGGTTAACCACAGATATGGGTTTGCGCAAATCTGTCAGGTATAGTAACATCCATCCATCCATCCATCCATCCATCCATCCATCCATTTTCTGCCGCTTATCTGGAGTCGGGTCGCGGTGGCAGCTGCCTAAGCAGGGAAACCCAGACCTCACTCTCCCCGGCCACATTCACCAGCTCATCCGGAGGGATCCTGGGGCGTTCCCAGGCCAGCCGAGAGGTGTAGTCCGCCCAGCACATCCTAAGTCTTCCCAGGGGCCTCTTCCCGGTGAGACGTGCCTGGAACACCTTACAAGGGAGGCGTCCAGGAGGCATCCTAATCAGATGCCCGAGCCCGAGTATAGTAACATTGATAAGGAAATCTTTTTTTTATTTTATTTGATTTGATATTATTTTAAACCATCAACAGTTTAATCTGATTCTAACCAGATAATAGCTTTTGGTTTATATTAGTACAGAATAGCTAAGCAGGGATTCGTTTAACAAATCAAAGCATTTTGAAAAAGAGAAAAGGAGCAAATATAAACATGATAGCTTTGCTGTTATGAGCTATTCATTGTTTTTCTAAAACAGGTAGAATTTGTAAAACCCATTTTGCACTCCATTATGCACTATAAAACTCAAAAATTCACAGGGCCCCCTCCTTCAGGTTAGGTCTCACCTGTTTCTTCCATTCTTCATGCAGCTGCATGAAGGTGTTATGAATGCTCAAAGCATAGAAATGTATGGACTGAGGCCAGCACTTGCCTGACATCATGTAGACTTTCTCAACATCACATCAACCTACAAAGCCTACCATTGTGCAGCTCTGCCAGTGCCCTCCACCCACAGCGATCAAACCACACATACCCCACTGCACTGGCATCAGTCAACGGACAAAAAGCACTTTTAATTAACTTCAGATCTGTCAGCAACCACTGAGCTACACTGTGCCAAAGCTGACTTGTCATGTCATGTCACATTTGATCTTTATGGAGATTTTGTCCAAAAAAACATTAAATAATGGAAAGTAATCTTTGATAATGTTATGGACCACTTTCATCTTTTAGGTTACATGGAAACTTTTGCACAGTTGAATATCGATTGTTGTACATGTCCTTGTATGTTTATATTAAAAAATGTTTTCCTACAGAGCTGATACTGTAAGCTTTATGTGCTCTATGTGATATATGTCTCCATTTAGAGAGGAACGGCTCTCTCATCACTTCTGTCTATAATGCATGAACTTAAAAGTAAAGTTGTTTAAAACTCCTGAGACATGTTTTTGATTCATTCATATTTACAAATAAATGCATTAAAACCACCTGTGGAATGTGTGTTTTTTAAAGACACTAAAAAGTACAGTATGTAAGAATTACAGACATATTGTGGTAAAAGAAGGCATAAAAATGACTTCAAATACCAAGCACAGTTGTGAATGAGCACAGTGACCAAAGATTTTCCAGGCAAACATATTTTCATGAGTGAGTGGATCCACTGGCCTCAGGTGCAGAGATGACAACACTACGGGTAACTACTTCAACCCATGGCAAGCAGATATACAGTAAATGGTTCATTCTAAGAGAATAAAAACATAACATTTATCTTAGTAAAGTGATTAGATACCAATAGAAGCACAGTTTTTGATGATAGATTACATTTTTCTGTTATTGCCCTTTAAGCAATCCTAGGATCCTTGTACACAACCTTCAAAAACACACTGTAGAGACTGCGTAATGATGACTGCAAGAAAAACATTTCCACAACACTTTATGTGGTGAATTTGTACATGATTAACATTAATGTATAAAGTTATTTTATTGCCCCTTTTACTTGAGGCAAAAACATAATAAAATGAACTTGGAAACAACCTTTTCTCCTAATTACTTGTCTCCTTGGCTTTGCTGCAGTAACTTGGAAGCAAAGCTGGGATTAAGCAAAAGATAACGGCATTAGAAGAACTTTACCTGAACTCCAATGGAATTTTTCTTTTTTGATCGTGTATTTAAAATAAAGCTACACACTGTGGACAAAGACATAATGAAGGGATTTTTTTTAAACAACAGCATAAAAAGGCAAAAGAGAGAAGAGAAGCACAGTGCTTCTTTGGCAGCAGAGCACCATTGCTACAGAGAGTAAAGATGCTGAACATCAAAGCTGGCCCTGGGCTAAAAATGTAGGAAGAGCGAGGAGCTGGGCAACAACAACTCACAGAGATGAGTCCCTTCTGAGAATCTTTGACAGAAAGGAGAAAAGATAGGGACTGGGCAAAAGAGGAAAAAGTAAAAAGGGAGGAAAGAGAGACAACCTTTTTACTTTAGAGAAAGAAACATGAACTTGACAGAGCCTTATTAAGGTGGCTGTCTCCAGACAGCGCGATAGGTTCCATTTACAGACTACAATAATAACTACAGGGGCAGTCGCCAGTTAACTGCCAGAGCAGATGTCTATATCACCAAATACTGCTGCAGTGCACAACCAAGGCTTTTACAAGTGTTAGAAGATGGTTTAACTACAAGGACAGACCTGCTTATAAAATCAGTTATCTTCTCTATGTTGTTCCACCCAAACACACACACACAGACAAGGAGTGACTACATACAGTACAGATCATAGAAAAACTTAGACGGTCAATAAAAATCATAAACCACAACAGATTCTGTTTGCTGAATAAGTCAGAGACAATATAATTCTGACTTGACAAGGAAGCACACCTCCGAAGCATCTCCACAAGGACATACTGAGGCGAATTGCAGAGCAACAACCATCCATTTCATCTATCCAGCTACGAAGACAAATTTAATCAAATGCTTACGACTGCAGGGTGAAAAGATTATTTCAGTTTGGGTGGACTTTGTAGCAGTTAAAGGACAGTTTGCCATCTGAGCCTGCTGCTGTGGATGTTTTTCACTGGGGCTGCAGATGGGATCATGCCTGGAATTCATCAGGATGCAGGGATAGGCGAGGGAGTGTTTGTAGGCAATGTGCCCCTCCCAGAGAACTTAATAAGAAGAGATAGGCATCTAATTGGTAAATAAATAGTGAAAAGCCAGAGAATAGCTTCTTGGTTTTATTATTACCATCTTTTTTCATTATCTGTCATTTGTCACATCAGCAAATGCTTGAAGACAATTGTGTCTCTTCTGGCTTTGTAATTAGGATTTATTGCAAACTGGCACCACAACTGACTAATTGCAATGCAGATTTGATGATAACAGAGAGGCAACAAAAACAAACTCAGAGGTTTGGTTTAGATTTTAGATAATTTGTCAGCAAATGTTCCTTTCATTAATTATTATCTTCATTTAATCTGAGATAAAAATCTGCCACAAGCAGCATAAAAAATTAGACATAAACAGAAATAAACACAAATGGAAACTGACATTGAAGAGATTTTGAGGCATCTATAAATTCATCCAAAACAACTTCTGAGGTCACAATCTTAAGTTTGCCATGTGCAAGATGGCAGTGAAATGCAGTCGTACATGCATCTGAGGCTGTGTGCACCCATTTACCACTAGTAAAACAACCAAAACAACAACATGGTAATAAAATAAAAAGACAATAAATATAAATATAATAAGCCACAGTGCAATTATTGTGCAGTGATGTGCATGCTATACAGACTGATAATATGTGTATATATACAATATTTACAATGTTAAACAATGGTAGTGCAAAATATAAACCTTGTTAAAGTGACATGAGTAAATAACAGTGTTTTCCAGCAGAAGGTAGGCCACTGGCCAGTTTCACTACAGGGCACAGTTTACAGTCCTGACAGCCTAAGAGAAGAAGCTCCTCTTGAGTCTCTATGTGTTTGCCTTAATTAGTCTTAGGCGCCGACCAGAGCGCAGCCACTCAAACAGGATGATGAGGGTCTCTCAACACCCTGTTCGCTCTGGCTCTTGCTCTCCTTAAGAGGATGTCCTGGAGGGTGGGTAGTGTTATACCCATGGTACGCTCTGCTGACCTCAGCACCCTCTGCAGGGCCCTACAGTCACAACCAGTACTGTTCCCGTATCACTGGGTGATGTAACCAGTCAGAACACTCTCCACCAGTGTAGAACATCCTCATGATTTTCCAAACTTCCTTACTTGTCTGATGTAAAAAAGGTGCTGCCTCTCCTTCTTCATCTGGCTATCTATGTACAGAGTCCAGAATAGATCTCTGGTGAGGTGCACACCCAGGTACTTGAAACTGCACACCCTCTCCACCAGAGTCCCATTAATCCCCAGAGAGGTGTAGTTCCTCTGCTGTCTCCTCCCATAGTCAATAATCATCTTTTTAGTTTTGTCTACATTTAGCAGCAGGTTGTCAGCATGGCACCACTTTCTCCACCTCCCCTGTAGACCCCCACTCATCATTGTTGTTGATGCAACTAACCACCAAAGTGTCATCCGTGAACTTCACATCATGTAGGTCCGATAGCGCTATGTCGGTGTACAGGTGTGGTGAAATGTATATGGCAGTAACGATGATGGCTGTAAACTCCCAGGGGAGATAGAATGGTTGGCACAGGATGAAGAGATGTTGCAAACCTGGCAAGCAAGAGCTGGAGAGAATTTTGGTGTTTTGGGGGGTACACCAGTTGTTGTTCACATAAAACAAAGACCTCTACCTTTAGACTTGCCTGATTTATCTGTTTCTGACAGTGATATGACCTGGTCTGGCACCAGAGGAGTGAGCCATGTTTCTCTCAGGTAAAAAAATGTTGGTATCGCATGTGACCCCTAAGTTCATCCAACTTGTTTTCCTGGGACTGACGTTAGCAAATAGGATACTGGGCAGAGGTGGGAGATGGGCATGGGATCTCAGCCTGTTCCGAACACTGCCTCGACAACCTCTGTGCTTTGTTCTTGGTGCAATCTCTGCTATACTTTTAAGAAAATACAAAGAAAGCCCTTAACATGAGTAACTAACAGGTAATGACATTTTTTTTGAGTAGAAACCAACAGAAAAAGCAATGTTTTCATCAAAGACAGCTCCAAAACAAACCTCCTTCTCTTTTAATTCAATTAAACAAAACACAGACATAATAACTGGTGTGTCCATGTATTCCTACTTTACTTTGATAAAAAAAAAAAAAAAAACACTCTGCTCCAGGTGCAACAACTGAAATGATACCACGCCAAAAATAGTAACTTTTTGGAGGTGCTATATCTAAATGGTATAACCATGCACATGTCATTTTAACAAATACATTCTTATGGCTGCATTATTTGAAATTGTGCTGTCCCTTTCAGTAGACCACTAAGTGCCCATGACAGTAGGTAGAAATGAAATAATAATCACCTAACAATGAAAGTGTGAATATGGTCTGTGGAAAAGAGTATTTATAGCTGTGTAACGGTACATTAGGCACTGTGTTCCCAAAAGAAAAGGGACCCAGTTACAATTTGCAAAATGATGATGTAGGAGGTGGGAGGATCAAACAGTTAAAACCATCTCTTCTGAAAACCGCTGCATGACATTTTGATGAAAAAAAAAAAAGTTGGTAGGTTGCCACAAAGAATAACTTTCTTGGTCTCTTTCAAAGATTCAAGCTTTGAGAGGGAGGAAGGAAAGTGCTTTTAGAAAAGATAATATATGAAAGCAGGGGTTGCAGGAATATTGTAGTGTGACAGAAAAAGCTTCTTATTTGTTTTCCAGTTTTTCAAGAATGGAGGGTTTTTTTTTCATACACATTTAATAACCACTGAAGTAATGCTTCATTTTAGAAAAAAAGTACTTTGGCTAAATAAGCATTCTTCAAGACGCAATGTAAAGTAAAAACATTACATCTTTCTGTTGCTGCTATTACTTTTGGGTACATGAAAGTAAAACTGGACAGGGCAACGTATTTTTTGGTAACTATTTTGATATGATTAACATGACTAAGCTGTAACATTGTCAATCTCCACAACTAAACAGTAAATTCAACTCAACAGATAATAAGGTCTGATGAAACTTTAGTTTTATTCATTTATTTGCAACATCCCTGCCATGTTTTGCAATGCTGAAGAAAGTGAACCAAACACAGACACAGAGCCTAGGTAGATGCTAGAAAGAGGTTGGTCCAGAGCAACAACAAAAGAAAGTAGTGCTTTATTTATTTATTTATTTGTTTATTTTAGCTGTATAAATAAGTAAACACTGGCAATTAACTACCCATTGGATCGCATAGATCAGCTTGTGGGCTATGCTTAATGTATTTAATGTCCCCTTTTAGATTGACAAATAGCAACATCGTGTGTGTGTGGACTAGCTAAATACTGAAATACCTATTCAAAATCTGCAATATAGCTATTAATGTCCAAAAGTAAGTCCAGGTAATTTTTATATTGGTCAAAGATTAGGCTCTAGCTTTCGGCTGGCTTCCAGTTCAGGTCTTTTTTCTTTGATGATGCAATGCATCTTTAGTTTGATTTTTAATGCAGACAAGTTCCATCAATTTAAAAGTATTGATTCAAAAGTGACATCAGATATGTTAGAAGGCCAATATTCAACCTTGGAGATTGTGTGCAAAATAAATTTGGTAATTTATCAAATAACATGACTTATTGTTGGCAATTTCTTAAGAAAATAATTTAAAAATATAGACCCTGCAAAAGACATCTTAAACTATATTTTTTATAAAACCACTATGACACCACAAACTAGCTCTTATCCCCAGGGTATCTACTACAATATTTAAACTTGTATGTGCAGTGTCTACTGATGACACCAAAAAAAAAAAAAAAAAAAAAAAAAAAAGAGAGAAAATAAATAGAAGAAGAGTTACACACAGTAAAGATTTCAGACAACAGGAGACACCTACAACCAAACCAACAATCATGAGTTGAAAAATTACTTTTACTAATCTATTAGGTCAGGGGTGGTTCATGCATGTGTAGGTTTTGTGAGTTCACAATAAGAAAAGTTTGGAGCAAACAGGCAAGTATGTCTGCAGATGTGTACAAGAGTGTATATGACTGTTATGATCCAGTGGTTAGGGCTAATAAAAAGAACTGTCAGCAGCAAAGAAGTGTACTTCATATTTGAAGCAGTCTGTCACTCCTGGTGCTCCAGGCCCAAAACAATAACATCTAGCTTTCACGGTGGTGTTCTATTTGGTAATGCAAACAAAATGAAAAAAATGACTGTACTCAGAAAGTAATATATTGACATAACTAGTTACTTTTGAATGACAGTAATTTTGTGATCTAATTATTATTATTAGTGTAATGTTATTATTCACTGGTCTGACTTGTTAGAACTGTCAACTCACTCTTCAGTGCTGTACTTGCCCAGCTAGCTGTGGATAAGCACAGGCAATGTCAAATGATTCAAGTTCCCATCCCTTTAATGTCACAGCCCACTTTGCCGTGATAGGACTGCTTCAGTACCCTGAGGGAACACAGCCCTGCCTTGCAGAATCATTTTGGAGTTTGCCAATGCTCCACTGCCGGCCACATGTATCAGTTTTTCTGTATTCAGCCCTGTAACCAATAAAAGACAGTTAATGCCAATTATTGCTCACTGGATAGCAAAACCATGGAGCATAATAATGAAGTCATACATAGAAAATTGAAGGAACAGATATGTTTTGAGAAGGAATTTGTGATTGATTTTAAAATAACAAGAATGCCTTACTGAGGCACACTTGAATAAACACACACACTTATTAGCTGAATGAGCTCAGCTAAAGCAGCCCAAGGAGACAGTAGAATCAGCTCTGTGTCCAAGGCATAAACAACGGTTACTGACGTCACCCAAAATCAACAAGGCCAGGGCCTGAGAAAGACAGCCGGCCAATTTATATAACAATGTGGAAAAAAGGGGACTTTAGGAGAAGCGTGACAGCTGTGCTTAATCAAGACAAGTAAGGCGATAGAGACGTAAAGGGATGCAGAGAGGCTGAAAGTAGGTGGAAAAAGCTGTAAAGAAAGGGAGCCCTTTGGGGGAAAGAGAAGATGGGATATAAGACTGAAGAGAGGAGAATCTCAATTTTAAACTCACATCTTAGACACTAGGAGGCTAAAAAATGGAAAGAGAGAAGAGAGAGGCTGATGAAGTAAGTTCATCCCAGCGGGAACACAACTCTCAACAAAACAGCCCAACAGGAAAGATTAAAGTTTTGCTTTTTGAGTCACCAACACTTAGCAAAGATGAATACATGTGGAAGAATTAGAGAATGTTTCTGTTCCTTTTTTCCCATGTGTTTTCAAAATAGGCATACATTATTTTTCTAAGCTTCAACAGTTTTAAAGCCACAAATATGTGATTATTTATTTTATATCAAGAAAAATCTGTAGTAAGATAATATCTCACAATAAAAACCCTCCTGGGAAACAACCTCCACTAGTCCTACTTACCTTGGTTGAGTCCAGCCAGTCCTCTATAGGCCTTGGCTATTCATCAACAGACCATCACATGACAGACCAGCACCATTCATCCTGAGCCATAGTCCCTTCTGCCCAAAAGGATTTGTGATTCAATTTGACTGAGTGATGCCCTGGGCCCCACTGAGGCTGCTGGGGTTTGCTGGGAAAGAAGGGTGCAGGGTACTGTGTGACAGGACTGCCATTATACCAGCTTTACTGACAAAATGTAAATGTTTGAAACTAGTTCATTAGCACAGACAATAAGTTTGTTCTCTTTAAATCTTGTTTTTTTTTTTTTTTGTGCTATAGGATGGGAAAAGTAAAGATAAGCATACATGTAGAAGTACAGATACAGAAAAGTAGTGCTCTATGAAGGTTTTGCATCATCTCTGCCTCTCTTTTTTTTATCTCAGCTGGATGGCCGCAAGTACATGAAAGATTTAAAGAAAAGGCTTTTAGTTTCAACCAGATCCTAGATTTCTCTCATCAAAATTAAGATGAAAGACTCTAGTCTATCACTGACAAAGCTGACAGTTACAATCAGTAATAAAATCTCTTGATACAAATGATGCAAGACAGTTACATGTGCAAGCTTTCTTCAAGGTGTATAATATGACTGCAGGGTTTCTATCTGAAATATATTGCTCCATTTAACATTTAAGGTTTCACTTACTATTAAACCTTCTACATGTATTTCTGCAAGTAATATTTACGATTTAGTTACTTAGTTTAAGTTGTAGACAGATTAAAGGGGAGAAAATTGCACGAGTTTGTTCATTCTTACTGGCTACAATCAAACCACACAACTAGCATCCAACAGTTTAAAGTAAACAACCTGTTTTACATTTTCAGTGACCAAATTGAGCACACTGCTTAGAAGCTCCTAGTTAACAGTAGTTGTCCACTATCCTTATGCTTTATTGTATGAAACTGGTGTAGCTCTTGAGTTCAACAATGCAAACTTGCAAATGTAAGCAAATACAATAAAAAGGATTCATTTCTAATTGCCAACATAGTAAAAGTCAAGGTAAACTGTCAGATTTCACTCATATTTATTTCTAGTTGCAGAAACAGAAGATCATTAGTTTTTGTGGGAAATATGCAGAATAAATGTGTTGTGGAAAAAAATTATTGGGAAAAACAGTATTGGGATTTATTTTTAATAAATGTACACTGATGAGTCTTCATGTTTGCGAAATCACTGATGAGGTTGTTAAAGTGACATTCTTTATTCCGCCACTGAGTAAGTAATTGTATTAATTATGAGATATCCACTTTTCAAGATTAAATAGTTTTTATTAGGGTTTAAATCTAATTTAATACACTAAAACTAACATTAACTTTGATGATTATTTATAACAGTGAATCTACTTGGTCAAAATTAAGCCTTGTTGTGGGTGTAGACTCAGTGTGTGTTAGTTACGTTGTGCACTCAAAGAAATGAGTAAGCAGTTGTTTGTCCTTACCTCTTTTCTGTGCCTCTCCTTTTTTAGGTTTTGGTAGCCTGGTTTCCCTTTCTTGGGGACGACATGACTTTTTTCTGCCTCCTGCTCTTCACTCTGCACCTCTATAACTCTGTTTAATTCACCAGGTGCAGGTGTGGACTAAACTCTGTTTTTAAAGGGGTGATAGGACCCTCAGAGAGCATTCATCATTATTAATGCAAAATTCAAAATTTCAAACCTTTCATTTAGCCAGGGTAAATTACATCATGACATTAATTATTATAAATTTTTTTAAAAAATGCACCACAAAAATCCTTTTTATTTAAGCCTTTTTGATGGTCCCTCCCTGTAGTGGACCCTGGGTAAAACCAGTTGAAACCAAGCCTCAGTAGTGGGGTACCTCCAGCTTGACAACAAGCAACCTAAATAGGCTAGCTCTGTTTCCACTTTTAAATCTCTCACACTCTGTAAAGTGTTACTTGGTTTTCTCTGCCTCACTCATATGTGGTGCATTATTTCTTTCTATGCTATTTTGTAAGATTTATATCTTCTTAAAGCACCCTGGTAGCTGTTTTGGCAGGTGTTATATAAATAATGCTACAGCATTATAACTGTATAATTGTGGCTTGTAACTCTGCTTCTGTAGGACCCTGTAAATGATGTGTGATTTCTCTCTTCGTCTGCTGAAACTACAGGCAAAAACATTATGTAAAACATCTCTTCTGTGTGCTCTTCTCAAAATGAGCCAGCAGAAATAGATTTGTGTAGTAATGTAGCAAGACTATATATATATATATATATATATATATATACACACATGCTTATATTTGCATTAATCACACAGACAAAGATACACACACGCAGTGAAACACATTTACCACACATAAACACGTTATATGCTTTAAACACCTAAGTCAGTCAGCCATGCTCTAAGCTCGGGTTGGCACAGTTCATTTGGAAGATTTAAAATATTTATGAGAGAAGACTGTAGGGAAGGATGACGGGATGAAAACTGCAAGAAAGAAACAGAGAAATAGCAAATAACTAGACAAATGAAATAATGATTAGTGGCCCCAACAGAAATGCCCTTGTTACTGGACAGGAGAAAGGCAATCTAAATATATCATTGTCATCTCAAGTTCATTGGCTCACTGCTTCCTACCGCATTCTAAGAGGAAGGAGAGATGAGGAAAGGGGAGAAAGGGTGTATTTGATTAGTGCATTTAAATCCTGCAAACAATCCAGTATGAACAGGGTGAACTTGCTTTCTAAGTATCAACCTTTCCAGTATAAGGAAAACTAGCAAGTATGTTAAGTATATAATGCACATAAGAATGTTTCCTAGAACTTTTTGTAATAGTGACATGCTGTAAAAATCTTGTCAGTTTGCAAATAGTTGCAGAAAAGATGAAAGGAAGAAGACAGTGGGAAAGTTAGAAAAGTGGAAAAAGCACAAAATGAGGCTAATCCTACACCAGAAAACAGAATGACAATTGACAGTAATTACATATTTTCCCCTGTAATTATGAGCTTTTTTTACACGACCCTCTTCTCATGAGACTTTAGTAATCTTTGGTCACTCCTGCTCCTCCATCTTCAGACAGTCACTCTACCTCAGAATCTAAATAGCAGTGGATGGTCAAGCCAAATAAGTAAACCACCATGAACTACTGGGGCTTTCCTTAGCCACAAATAATGCTTGAAAAATGATGTCACATAAAACCAGATCTCACTATCTAATTACAGAAAAATGTGCTTAGAAAGCCCAAAAATCCAAAAGGAGATGAGAGCTGGAGTGAGCTCAGAGAGAATGGAGAAAAGTAGCTTGACCACAAACTGTGAGACCGACGAGAAAAGGCTGCAGTGCTCAGCTAGAGCTACTAATTTGCCAATTTTGGTTGCTATGATAACTATGAAGGACCAAAGACCTTTTGCAGTTTAAGGCAGTTACAGGGGCAATCTAAAAAATGTCCCGGTTGTAGAGGCTCTCAAGCAGACCAGAGTTCCAAAGCCTGAAAAGAAATGGGCTTGTTAGTCTGCTTGGAAGACAAAGATTCCACTTTAATTATTATCCAAAAAGGAAAAAAGGAAGCAGGGAGATGATTAAAGTACAAGTGAGAAAATTGGTTCTCTAAACTAAAGCCTCCAACAGCATTTGCATATTAAGCCCAGGGGACAGAGGACTCCTACGGTGCAATCATGCTCAACTTCATAGACTTCTTTAGTAGTTTTAAATGATATTCTTGAAACATGTGGGCTTAAAGCTCATATCGTGATACTAGATGGTGAAATTAGATCATAAAAAATATATACAAAGAATTCAGGACAAATACCCCTAAAAAAATATTGTTTTTTAGAACACCTGTAAGTATGCAGCAAAACTGCTGTGAAAAATGAATGAATTTAAAACCTATTCTCTAGGAGCAGAAAAGGAAAGAATGAGGGACACCTAAAAGATACAGGAAAGACTTTCAGGAAGAAAAGTAGTGAGTAGGCGATAGTGATAATAACATCTTGTGTGAAACAGTTTATCTCAAGGAGAAAAACGTATTGAGGAAATTCTGAATGAGAAATAATAATAATAATAATAAAAAAGCAATAACAGCAATTGTGTAGAGCCTACACTCTGACAGCTAAATACAAAAATCCTACAAAATGACCAATTAAAAGAGACAAACAGCTGCTGGGGATTTTTAGAGCTAACAAAAAATGGCACTACTCTACACCCTTTTGACAGTTTATAAAGAATAATGTCTACACCTCTGGAAGAGGAAGGGGAGCTGGAGACAAAGAGGATATTTACAAGTCATGAAACAAATGCAGCTACACTTGCACTTTCTTAAAGCTGGATGACCTACCGCCCAGTTTCTATACAGATAATTCCTTGACAAAGATGTCAGTGACAGTTTTCTTAATAAAAAAAGAAAAAAAAAAAAAAAACATTACAACAACACAATTGTTGCTTGTCAAATGGAAAGGTCCAATCTTTATTAAATCTGTATCACGTGAGGTCCTAGACACATTTCAGGCACATTTCAGGCATTCACATGATTTTATCATCTTTTCCTTTCCCATCATTTTATTTGCATGCCCTGTCTTTCATCCCCTCAATTCCCATTTCCTGTCTTTATACAGAGATATAAGCCTGAAGGCTGTCTCCATCTGAGGATATCAATCTGCCCTGGCTATTATACTAACAAAACTGAACTGAAAGAAGTATTGCAAGGTGTGGCTAGGCCTCAAAAAATGCAGTTGCTGTAGATGAATAATCTATCAATGAAAAAACACTACCTTTGATATAAAACCAAGATTTAATTGATTGAGTTGCATTATTTATTTATTTTTTAGAATCACATTATTCACTTGCCAAACTAATAATCTTAGTTAGACACAGTGTCCTTTTTTTCACAAACTGACACAATTTTTTTTAAGTGACATAACGTAGCATACTTTGATCAGCATAAGAATACAAATAGATGGCACAGCAACTCCTTTTTTCTTCTGTTAACTTACACCTCTATTCAAGCAGGCCATTTGAAGGGCATAGACTAACCCAAACCCCCCCCCAACCCTCTCTTGCCTCCTTTAGGATCTATGGTCTTTAATAACCCTTGGATCACATCATTACAAAATGGGAAAGGATGCAGTACACATGCTGAGAGCTGACCACACACCAAACTGATGAAAAGTAAATAAAACTATTTCACTGGCAGTTTTATTACAGGTTACATTGTCTGCAGTTCAAAAATGGACATAGACCATGGATCCTTCTTTTAGACACAATGTTGTACTTCCCCAAGTAGTTAAAACATGTGCTGAAGAACATAACAACTGATGGCTGGTAAATAACACCATTTACACATTTTGCTTCTAGTTTTAAACTTTTGTGTTTCACCTATTAATTGACCTGGGAGATGCCTCCCAATATGAACCTATCTCATGATCTTATCTGACTTTCTGGGGGGATGGTAAGAAGGCAGATTTCCTCACTGCAGCTTGTTCTCGTGGCCTGAACATCAGATACTTCTGATTAGTCAAAACAGGCAGCATTTCTGAGATATTTTGAAGCAAAAGCTTTAGTCTACAAACTACAGTCCTGGTCTCTTTTGAGACCTGTGTGACAACATGACTCATGGCTAAAGTAGTCAACCAACTTTTTCACTGTGGCAACATGGCTTCTTGTATAAGCACATACACTAATAGATTAGGGTAAAAAAAAAAAAAAAGATGACAGTTTGGCTTTTTAACTTTTTGACAATGTCAACCCTTTACTTTGCAACATGGAAGCAATGGGTAGCTTAACTGGTGCACATCATCCGTGTGTTTCTCTGCCCCCTTTGCTGTCAAAGAAACTTTCAAATAAATCCTAAAAACCCCCAACAAATTGACAGTATATGACTAATATAAACTAGTATATGACTAATTGGGAGATCAGGCTCCCCACAAAAAAACAAAATTTTCTTTCAGAAAAAAAAAGAAAATCTTAGTACCATTAGATGTGCAATTAGGAATCCTAACTGGTAACTAAAATTAAAGCTCACTGTAATCTGAAATATACTATGAATGCATTTGTCTGTCCTCATGGGCCAGATTTGTTGCTGTAGTACCATGAGTGTAGGATTACCCCTCTGAGATGTGTCTTAGCCAAATAGTGAAAGACTCCAAATGAATACACTTGTCCACAGCTGCAGAATGTGTGTAATGTGTGTGTTGGTGTAGGGTGTGTCACACTGTAAAATTCTTACTGTGTACCCTTACTTAAAAAGACAGTGGTCATCTTGGTTTGGTCTGCACCATCTGTCAAGCAGTGGGAGGGAGATAGGAGTGGTAGCTGGAACAACACTAAACCCATGCTGTTGCTAATTCTTTGTAACTTCAAATACTCACCTAGTCTACAGAGAGCATAGCTGGAGGTAACGCGCACCACAACATGCTGATGTGGCACACTTATGCATTTATATAACTGGAAAAAAGGGCAAAACAAAAAATGCCTGCAATCATGTGCGTGCACAACATACACACAATGGCAGCAAATGGAAAAGAAATGGTTCAATAACATCTTCACCAGGACTTCAGAAGGCATGCAGAGGGCACACATCTGGGTTGCGCACAGAAATGGATGCTCTCTCCTTCATTCATGAAGACCTTAGGCACATACACTCATATCTGAACCCCAGCTCCCTCCTACATGCATGCACACACACAGAGACGCAGCTAGAGATACTGAAGGAGCTTGCAGTAACAAGGGAATAATTCACTTTTTGACACAGCTAATTCCTCTGAAGACAAAAGACACTGACATACTGCAGCCCTCAAAGGAAAATAACACAGCACTGACTTCCATTCATTAAAAACTGCTTAACCCAAACCACAGTCCTAACCATAACTAGTTAACCTGAGCCTAACCTAAACTCACAACTCACTTCCTTTAACCTTAACCATGACAACGGAAATGATGTCAGCTTCATTAGGACAAAGTTTTGGTTTACTTGAGGACTACAGGTCTGCACCAGAAAACATCTCAGTGAGGCATGAAAAACAAATACAAACACAAATGTGCCTGCTGCAATGACACTGCTACCCCCTGTGGAGCCATTTTAAAAAAGTCTTTGCTCTCATCTGTGTGTCTGCTGTTCGCGTGCTTGCTTGCCCAGGGAGGGATGTATGTGTGAACTCGTACTCTCACATTAGACAAGTGACAGGGAACAAAAGACAGGAGAAGCCAAGCTGCAGGGGTGGCAGCAGCTGAGGTGTATGTTGGGCAGAAAAGAGGCAGAAGATTCTTCTCCAAAGAGTGCATCATATCCCAGTTAGGAATATTTGATTCCTGTGTGGTAAATGATCATCATTCTCTCATATCAGTTACAGGAACTTCCAAGAAAAGTAGTGACACATCCATCTCCTCTCACCTAAAGAGTCAAAAAATGAGTCAAAAGTGAGTATTGGACTCATTTTTCTAAAAGTCCTCACAGTAAATTGTTGATATAAGAACACATTTATAAAATTAGCTATTTCCTATTTACAGTTTGCCAACATTTTTTCGCTGCTTTTGTTACTGTAGTTTGTCAACAAGGCATAGGGACAGGAAAAACCTAGCAGACCAGGGCAGCCTGAGTCAAGTGAGGAGTCCATCTGCCCTCTCTCTCTCTCTTTAGTGAACATCAAACACATGTGGTCTGTTTCATGCTCCCTGCAGCCCATTATGGCTCAATGCTTCAAGAGGCTTCTTACTGACTTCAGCATTTTAACAACTTCAGTATATTCAGTTGCACACCCACAAACATACACAGCAAGCGCAGACAGGATCCCAGATGCAGGAATTGACACTCTTTAAACCACAGCAGAGTTATGAGCCTGCACACTGTAATGCAGAAACAACTGTTGCTTTGCTTTAATCTATCAGAAGAAGAAGGCTAACAGAAGCAGTGGGCTTTATGCTGACATTAACCTTCAAATAAGCTTTGCCTCTCTTATCTCCAAGACAGTTAATAAGTTCCAGTCATGTGTTATTCAGTGAGATCAGTTAGTTTTCCACCATATGGAGAGTAGAAGCAGCATCTATGCTAGAATACAGATATAATATAACCCTGCAGCAACTTATTGCAACACACATACTGCATATGGTATCTATGCTTTTATCGAGTTTGTCCATTTATCTTTATCTCAAAGCCCTTTTCAGTGTAGCAATATGTAGCATTGCTGATTTAATCTATTTGCCTGTTTGAAACACTGTAGGTGTACAAATCATAAACACCATTATGGCGCTACAGTTTTCCTAGATTCCATTCTTTTATCCAGGCAACTCTCATAAAAGTACATTGAAAACACGAGAGGCCTGTTATCTTCTAGGAACTCAAGGTGAAAAAAAAACCATATTTGTAAATCTGAGTAACTAACAACAAAGTTGGTCCAAGTGTTTTTTATATCAAATAGATACAGATACATTGATGCACTTAAAACTTTAAAAGTAGGTGAAAAAGTCTTAAAGGCAATCTGGAAATGAACAAGGCCATCAGTGAAGGGATGCCAAGACCGGCGTTATGTACTGTAATCTTCCTGGGGACTTGTGCCTGCCACGCCTTCTCTCATGTTTTCCTGACATATCTGTGTGGTATCCTGCCAAATAATACCAGAATAATTAACTAAAAATTGTTGTAAAATAAAGACTACTGGTGAGAGACATGGCAAAATTTAACATTTGGCAACTGAGAGCCTAACAACTGATGATTCATGGATGCTCTTAGAGGTGTGTGTGCCGTGCATAGACCAGGCAGGGAGGGAGTGGTTCAACTGGTTATTTTAGTGGAAGCAGTCATGAAGGAGACTGTAGTCAAAATAATAATAAAAAAAAAAGGATTTTGGGCTGATGAAGACCAAAATCCTTTGTGCTTTTGACAGAATTACTAAATAAATGGACCGTGTGAGATATATGCAGAGCGCATATAATCTCTAATGGATTTGATGTCTTTTCACTGTGTGGAAAATTAACTTTCTATCAGTTCAGAAAAAAAAAAAAAAAAAAAAAAAAACCTGTCATGAGCCATACATTCTCTCAGTGAATTGAGAGGTTGGATGTACAAGGAAGTATAATCAAAACCAAAGCAAACATAATTTTTATTTAAAATTTGTGTCTCACAGATATATGAGCAGCATGATAAACCACCGGCTAGTGGTTTATTGTGTATGTGTTTTAACTTGGTAGAAAAAAACATGATTCTATGGTATCACTGTGAAGAAAACTAAAACTGTATCCAACTCAGACTTTAAGAAAACTAAATGGGTAATTAAACATTAGATTTAGATGTTGAACCAGGTTTCCCTTGTCGATTTTGTGCTTGTACTTGTTTCTTTATCATAGCTGTTTGCTAATGCAGTAACATAACACATCCAATATCAAACACATTAGCAGTTAATATTTTATCACTAACCACAGACAAAAGGTGAAAAATATGTCCCTTGAGGTGGAGATTCAACAAAAACAAAACCACATTTTCTGTAAACCAAAATTCAGCATCAGGCAGCTGAGTTCAAAACATTCCCACACTTCTAACAGTGGGTTGCCATACTGATCACTCCATATTTCCAGCCACAAGCCAGTCCTTAGTATCTAGCGTTTCTTAGAGGTCCTAGCAGGGCTCGTGAGCAGCAGTCCCACTGTATCATTAGCCAAACACTGGTTAGAGATGACACTCCGGAGCACCATATGACTCAGTTGGTCTGTAGCAACCAGCAATCAGCAACAACACAAATACAGCATGGGGAAATCAATGCCAAAATGTTACCAGCCTTCCTGCAGATGTCTCATACAGCTTGTCTCTTTGTATAGACTTGTGTGACATTGAGGATCTAACACTCATTGGCTGCCAGCTGCTTTCAAAGAGCGCCTGGCGCCTCTCTCTCTCTCTAAGAGCTGATGAGAGAGAGACACACAGAGAGATGAAAAATGTCATCCCCTGAAAGACAAAAAGATAAGTCATCAAGACTGTAATGATGGGGTTGGACAGGGAGGGGGGCAGCGCAGGGAGGAGACAGATGAGTATCATAAAAATCAATCACCCATTTTTGGTAAACACTGACAAAAACAGCTCTTTCTAAAACCGATCACACTCTGCAAAGTTGAATCATCATGCTCATTCTACAAGCATCAATCAGTTTACTTTATTCCCTTTGAACTTGTTTTTAATTTTTAAAGTGCTCAGCTCATAATGTTGCAATGGTCCAGTAAACATCACTTCAGCACTGTGATAACAAACAGCTTATCCCTCACTTAATAGCTTTCTTTTACATGGATTTCTCCAAGGCTTAAGAAGGGCTATAGACAATGTTTACTGACTATTGACACTTTTTAAGCATAATCAAAAACTTTGATATGAGCTTACTCTATCTATCTATCTATATATATATATATATATATATATATATATATATATATATATATATATATATATATATATATATATATATGTGTGTGTGTGTGTGTGTGTGTGTGTGTGTGTAGGTTTGTGCATGTCTGTAAGAGATTTTATTAGCTTGTTTTTATGACATTTTTTTAGAATATTACTAGCAGACCTTGTTTAAACTTTATATGCTTGTACTTCCAGGATTATCGTATGCAAGTTGTGTATCTAAAGAGGGGTGCTCAGGAACCGTGCAGTGACTGCTAAGTGCTTTATTTGAACGTCATTTTCAGAGTTTGGAAGCTGTGCTCTCACATCATCCTCCCAGACTGAATCTGGCTGATGTACTCAGCATGTGACCTTGAGTCAGGCCCAGCCAATACATTAAGTTGATCAAGCCCTGGTGTCACAGTGGGAAATACCCTCTGCAAATGTCAGAGATCATCCACAACATTCAAGTGGCTCATAATTTGGAGGCATAAATTAAGCCTTTCATATTTTACTAGGTGTTTAATGTGCCAGACTGCTGCTGATGAATGGTTATTTATGCCTAGGAGCCAAGTGACATGGACACAAGGAAGAATATTGTTGGTGTACAAAACTGAATCTTCTCTTTATTATCTATCTCCTCCTGGTCCTCACTGTCTGCCTTACTCATTTATTTTCTGTCTTACTAAGAATGCATTGACCCCAAACTTAAGTGAGCTCCACATCATTGATTGAAACAGGAAGAATAGCTTATGTCATGGCAAGACAGATTTGCTCTTTAAAGCATTATGGATTACGGACATTTGTAAGAAAGCTGGATGTCTTAAGAGACTAGGGCTGGTGTTAATTCTGTCAAATGATTATTTAGCATGGTCAATCAAGTAAATTGGATATGTCTGCTTACTGCTTGGCTCCTTACTGCTCTAACTTGTGATGAAAGGCGTGATAATATGAGATAACAGTTTCATCACATTACTGCCCCTCCCTTAAATTTCATAATGGCTCCAATCAACCCTCAATAAATGAGAGTAATCACTTGGAAATATGTATGGACATCTTTGCCTAAGATATCATGCTCCTTACATGTACTCAGAATGCCCCATTTAAGATACAATGTGAGAAAAACGTACATTTTTTTAACTATCTCCTACACTAATCAACTACATTAGAACCACTAACAGTTCAAGTGAATAACACTATTGTACAATGCATAGTGATGCCTTTGATCCTTGCATTTTCTAGATGTACCACCCACCAAAAGTGTGCAAGGTACCCCCTTACGCCCTCCTCCAAAGGGACAGACCAAAACTCTCAACCAAGATAAAAAAAAAGCTCAGGTATACCATCAGTAGGATGCCCTGGAACAAGCCACAAAGGACCCACTGCCATTGTCCTAGTGCCATACAGCACAGGACACCTCCAGGGGTCCAGTCCTGCTACTCGTCAATTTATTTTTGTGGCAAATTTGAAACTATGCAACATCAGGAAGGTAGTTTAAATCTGTCTGTATAAATTTGACATTTACCAAGACACAAAGGCGTTTCTGCAATTAAAATCTTAAATACTAAGTGAGTGCAGCGTTCACTGGAATTATTGTGTGTGTGTGACCTTGAGACAAACCCTGTAGAAGTCACATTGGTGTGTGTCAGAACCTTTCTGTTTGTGCTAATGGACCAATATGTAGGTCTTCACATGTCAGGGAAAAAGGTTTATCAATTGTCACACAATGTTAAACATTTTCTATCTTTTTTTTTTCTATGAACCTTTATAAAGTAGTGCTTCAAGTTTTTTTGAAGTGGAAAAAAAACATGAGTTTGTTATAAAAAAAATATATATTCCATCTAAATCTGTGCTCAGGACAGTGGCTGTGTGTTTACCGATGGTCCCAGTCCTCTGTCTTGTCCATGCATGTATCACATTGGAACAGTAGAACCTGGAATTGCAGTAAACTGCATGTGTGTATGTGTGTTGACGGGCCTGAAAGCACTGCACTGAATTCCAGGGGAGGCACATATGTAATCATCTGAACTGCAGACGGGCTTGTGACTGACATCAGACCATGAATGACACAGTGAGCAACATCGCATTTGCGTAGTTACAGCACATGGTCAAGTGACTGTCTGGCAACTTATAAAGCTGGCAATCCCCACTTAAGCAGAAGACAGCTTAAAGAAGAGGTAAAACTGGGGAGTGTCTTCAAGAGCGGAAGCTTAGTTTAGAGTAACCGGGATATTGCTACAGGAGAATGGAAAATGAGGTGCTGATAATTTGTCTGTTTCCAAAATGCTGAGTGAGAGAATATTTTAGGGAGTTTTTTTTTTTTTTTTTTTGATCAGGGATCAAACAGACAGATTGTCTGTGGCATGTCTGCTCTGTCTTAATATCTTTTCAAAGCAGTGTTTCATCTTCAGATAGCCCAGAGCCACAGCTCCTCTGGTTTACAGTACCATGTGACATGAAATGAGTGTTACATCAGATTTAAGAGGTGAAAACATAGATGCATTCTCTATTGTCCTAAACTAATTAACTAAAAAACCATATATTTTAAATTTATTGTGAATACAAGATCCAGACTTGTAGTCCACTCCATCTTGTCAGGAGTTGGTGAACTCATGCAAACAAACTTATGTTTGAAAATTTAACATACAGCAATTTTGAATTTAAAATGGCTTGTGTAGCTAGACTACAGCCCTAAAATAAACTTCTTGGGTTACATATCTTGAGTCCATGCTCTGTGTTTAACATGTTATTGTGCTGTTTCAAATTATAGGTTTCACTGTATTTGGACTGAAAGTTCAGACACACAGGGATACACAAATTCAGTTTAGAGAACGGTGCGCACCACATGAATGACAGACTTGAACCGGCTGTATTTTGTAGAATCTTACCTGACATTTCAGACTGAGGGACACCATCCAGAGAGAATCCCTTCCCACTGTAAAACTGTCGGATATCCGAACAACTCCGGGCTTTGCTGGTCCCTTTGTCCCCAAAGGCTGGTACTGTAAGAGAGCACAGTACCAGGGCCGCTATAATGAAGGAATCCATTCCTGCAAACCCTTGTAGTTAGAGACTTGGTCAAGTGAAAATCCGTCCAAGTGACGAGGAGGCAATGTTGAGTCCCCCACGGAGTAGATGATTTGTGTTAGAGCGGTACTTGGTGGGGCTGTGCGTAAAATATCCTCCACCTTCTTGCCGTCTGTCCTTATAGTGCGTCTGCTCAGAGTGTGGCTGCTCTCCGCGCACTACTGCCCAGCACAGGAGCGATTCTTCCCAGCGCAGATGTCCCGTCTGTTCCTGAGCACAGGACAGGAGGTTTATTATTTCCCCCAAATAATAATCTTCTCTTGCAGAAGGCTACCCAGGATAAGTATAGATCTTCTGTCTTATTTATCCACCGTTGGGGTTTTGGCTCACCTACAGAGGGAGAAGCAAGAGATGAAAGAATTAGGTTACGCATTTACAGCTGAAATAAGCTATTTTAAGTCATGTCAAAAAATAGCGCTGCACTGGCTGACGCCTTGCAGCCTGGTTCTGTTGACTCACGCCTGCCGGCTTTAACGGCCCGGAGGGATCAGAGTAACGAGGTGCACACAGACAGAAACCGCAGCTCAGCTCAGGGGTTTCTGAACGATGCTGTGCCAGCGCTGCCACTCTGTGGAATGAGAGAGAGGCGGAGAGAAGCAGGCAGACACAGAGAGGAGGAGAGAGAGATGGGGAGCAGAGCTTTAGAACAATCCCTGCCATTTTCGTCTCATGCTTGTCATTTAAATATTATTTTTAGACATGTTTCCGAATAACATCACCGTCTAACAAGTTGGAATGGTAGATCTAGTTATAGAAAAGTCTGTCATTCTCATTTTGCGGCAAGCTGCGTGTAATGATTGGACTGCCAAAGGGTGGTCTGGTGCTCAGGTGAGGAATGTGCCCTGACAGCTCGGTCACCACCGGCCAGGTGTCTCACGGGACCTGTGGGCGTGCCCTCGAACCCATTCCCACCCATAGTACTGAATACACTCAACCAAAAGTATCTGTAAGTCAATGAACCCATGAAGCCTCATCACTTCTCAAGGTGCAATTATTCAGCCGACAGTCACTGTCTGCCTTGTGCTTTTCCCAGGTTTAGGCTACTGTTAAAATAAACCTGAAAATGCACAGGTAACAAAGACCAGGTACTTTCCACACTAATTTCTTTTACCTGAGGTTTTCTTCCACACGTGTTCTTTGACCTGGTTCACAAGTGACAGGCAACTTAAGGTTACAAAATTATTAATTACAACTGATAGGAGAAATGTGCAGTAGAGAGCTCTGAGTCCTTCCGTCTAAGTTTTCCCTTTCACTGCAGAGAAGGGTGTTCTACTGTTTAGAACCCAGATCAGAACCCCGTTAAGTCTCTGGACTCAGCTTAAAAGTCTTTCTTAAGCTAGACAGTAATTGGATGCTATTGCTAACTAGTCAGTTGTTGCTTGGCAGGTCTTCTGACTGCCTTTTTGCTCCATTCGGTGCTGGCTTGCTCTTTCTGCATCTTCTGCAAATCAGAGACACATACACACAGAGACGCAAAGTGCAGACTTCTTGTTGCAAGACTTACACTCTGTTCACTTTCAGAAATCCCCCTTACTACAAAATTCAACATGTCCTTTCAACTGCAGACAAGCATTGTTCAAAACCACGTATGATTTTCACTTCTCTTTCCTAATGACTCGGTTCTCGGGACCTTTTGATGCACAGCACAAGTAGACCAGGAGCAAAGCTGCAATTAGATGCTTTGATTAAGGTCATACACATGTTATACATTCCAACACAAATTAAAATAATATCCAACACTACCCGTCACCTGCTGAATTCCTTATTATTATTATTATTATTATCTTAAAATATTATCCTCCGTTTCCCTATGTGTTTCTCTGTGTTGCTTAATAATACAGACATTAAAATATCCTTTAATAATTTCAGGATTGGCTGAACCTGGAAATTAAGACAACATATAAAATACGATGCAAAAAGTCACCCCTTTTTATGTGGTGTCAGGACAACAGTAGGTGCAGCGATTGTTTTAATCAAATGCAAACATGAGAGAAAATACAGCATTTAAGGTAAAAACAGAGTAGATGATGATTCAGCAGTCCCTAGGACCTGTTGTCTGGACCTGCTTCTTTTTCCCTTACATGAAGACCATTTCTGATGAGGTTCAGTAAATAGTATGAACTGAAATACCAGATGCATCTGTCAGGTCCTTTCAGATACTGTTCTTGTGCTTTAGATAGCTTTTGTCCTCCACCTATCGGTTTCCTCAAACTTTGTAAGGACACTGCACCCCATGCTGCGATGTGAAACGTTATGAGCAATCATGTTTGGGCATCATCTGGTTGTTGCAAGTATACTATTTTATGTCTGTTAAATTGTGTCATCTTTGGCATCTACATGGATGCAACTAAAGAAATGGGAAGAAGTTCTACACTATGATGATTTGAAAAGTTCATATTTTACTATTGTCACTACATTAATGACCCTGTATTGTGACCACCAGACTGTTGATTTGATCATAATTATGTTCTTTGCCCTTGCCCTTCGTTTTTTTTAACTCTATTCATTTTGTCAAGTTGTGCTTTCACTTTTCTGCAGATGCTGTTCCTGAACAAAAGCTGTTTGTTAGTGAAAGCCTGACAGTTGCATCTATAAAAAATGGTTTGTTTACAAAGTAAGCTACATTTTTTACATTCTTGGGATTTTTCTATTTATTTGGTGCTTCTAATAGGATCATTGACTTCTAGTTCCCAGTCTCAAGCCTGGAAAGGGAATTGCCTTGTCATGGTATTGGTAGCAAAATATCAATAAGCGATTTCTTTCTTTCATTCCCTTCTTTCCAATACTGTGAATTTATTGGGAGTTGTGTTATATCAACAAACATGCACACACACACACACACACACACACACACACACACACACACACACACACACACACACACACACACACACACACACACACACACACATCTCTCACTCAGAATAATGCACATTACTTGTTTCAGTATATGAAATTGAGTCGGTGTTGGATTATATCACTCTTGTAAGAGATGCTTCCTAAGGATTGCTCGGCGGAAGCCACTGCAAATTATTGTAGTTACTGACTAACGAACATCAAAACGTTTAGGGAAGCCTTAAATTAGAGGCTATCACATGGCAGTTGGACAAACCAAAAAAATTGAAGCAAAAAGGTAAAAGAGAAATGAAGACATTGTTTATGAAGACATTAAGAAAAAATGCTAATTAGCCTGCTCCTTATCATTGGTTTAGACCAAACAAATAGAACAGCATGTCGTAAATCACCAACTGGCCACACTTGCATCCCCTTATTACATTTAAAAAATGAGCGGGGATGAATTCCACATTTATTCTGCAAAGTCAAGTGTCTTCCTGTGTGCCTGGACAAAGTGCCACTATAATATCACTGTAATTCTGCTCAGTTTAGAAATATGTACTTGTGATACAAAGAGACTGCTTTTCTCAATCTATGTAATTCGTTTTGCCTCACATCGCTGGTTCCTGTGAAGGAACATCAGGCAGTGTTAAGCACATGTGGCCAGGGGTTAATGAGTCTGGTGGGCTCAAAGCTTGTATGTGATAACATGTCAGTCTGTATTATATATGGGTTTGTGTATGTACAGTATGACATTCATGTGTGTCTGTGTCAGAGTCAGTTGGTGTGTGAAATGTGAGTTTATGCGTCTGAATGTGTCCCACATGTGGTCATAGGTCAGCCATGCTAGTGGAGAACTGATTGGCCCTATACTGTCTGGTGTGGAGATTATATAATTAATGCTCAATAAACCCACAGAACAGCCATGTTTTCGTCAGACTGCTTCTCATTGAAGTTTTATTGGCTCTGACCATGAAAGGCTTTCTAATGAGGAGCAGGATGTTGGGGGAAGTTCAGGAGACCGGCAGAATGGTAGCAAAGAAAGAGGAGAGCATGGGGTGAGAGGCCATAAATAAGCAAGCGTCAGTTTAGTGTACATGTGCAGTAATTATGTGGTGAGCAGTTACAGGGCATGATGGGGGTTTCTAGTGAAAATTACAATGCATCTGTGCAGAAATACTTTGAATGTTCATCCTAGTTTTCCAAGCTTGACACAAGATCCAAAAATAGATTGACAGAAGTTATTATTTCTGCTTTTTGCTTATAAATGCAATCCATTCTCCATAAAATTATGTTCACCATTTAAAATGTAAACATAACAAAATAGAATCTTACAATTTAGATGTTATTAAAACATAACTGTTTTTACTGAAAATGGTTCAAAGAAACCATAAACAATTTTGAGACAAAAGTCTATTTGAATGGGCTTATTTTTTAATTTGGCATTAAAAAAAAGTTTTAAAATAGTTGCGACAGTAGCAACAAAAACTGGAAAAGTTGCGTAATATAATGCATTGCTTTCAGATACTGTTCATCCGCTGTACAGCTTTTTTCCTCCATCTATCAGTTTACTGAGTTTCCTGCACCCAATGCTGAGATATGCAAAGTTATCTGCTAACAGCTGTCTGGCCATCACCTGTTGTCACAAATATATTTTTATATCTGTCAAACTGTATTTTTTGAAGGGGTATTTTTCATTGATGTAACTAAAGAATGTGAAAGAAGTTCTGTCTTGTTGAGACAGTAACATCTTGGAGATGGCTCATGGAGTTTGAACACCATATATGATTTAATAAGTTCATACTTCACTACTATCACTGCATTAATGACCCTTATTGCATTTGCCTAGTTAGAGTGACAACAGGACTGCTGATTCCTGTTGTATCTGAGCATAAAGGGTTTATTTTCTTTGCCTAATTTCAATAAGTGTTTCTTCCTTTTGTCAGTAATGAATCTCTATATTTTATGCATGGCCACGCACTATATACATTTTACATTTTTGCACTTAAAGCAAAAAGATTTGAAAGAGTTGTGGTGAACTTTTTAATTCCAATACCAATCAGTGAAAAGCCACTTGACTGGAGCCCAAGATAAGGTCAGGATAATGCTACTATTAGGGATTTTTTTTTTTTTTCCTGACATTGCTAAAAATGTGGCCATATCACTAGGGTTGTTCTTGCTATGCATCTACTATAATTAAAAATAGACTATCAGAGAAACAGAAGATATGAGGAATAGTAACTATAGCTGCAATGCCTTTGATGTGAAGCAGTTGCAGGAAATGAAATCTTATAGTGGTTTTCAAAAGTATTCTCCCTTCTTTGCATATTTCCTTTTTTGTTGCCTCTCAATCTAGAATGAAAATAGATACCTGGGAAGCTCTTATCTTTCCATTTAAACAACATACCAAAAACTTTGAAGATGCAAAACATAAATTTTTTTTATCAAGGAAATAAGAGGGAAAAAAATGAAAGAAATCTTTTTCAGTACTTTGTAGCAACACATTTTGCAGAAATTACATCTATGAGTCTCTTCAGGCATGTCTCTATGAATTTTGATACAACATACAGCAGTTGATACTTTGAATTTTGATCTGATAGATATTTTGGTCCATTCTGGAAAGTAAATCTGTTCCAGCTTTTTTAAGTTGGACAAATTTAGCTGGTTTACAGTAATCTTTAAGTCATGCCACAAATTCTTAGTTGGATTGAGGTCTGGGCGTAATTAGACATTCCAACCCATTTAAACATTTATCAAGTATAGCTTTAACACTGTATTTAGGGATATTACAGGATGACTGAAATAAGTTTTTCTCAAGAATTTTCTTGTATTTCAGCCATCATTTCATCCACTCAGACAAGTTTTCCAGTACTTTCTGGGAAAAAAAAAACAAAAAAAAACAGCATGATGCTGCCACCACCATGTCTCACCACACAACAGTGGTACTTCTGTAGTGATGAGTGGTGTGGGGTTTGAAACTGATTTTTAAGTATTACATTTTTCCCTATATATATATATATATATATATATATATATATATATGCACAGGCATAAATTGCATTCATCACACCCGCAAATATGGTTTTATGTAGACTTGAAGAAAGCCAGATCTGATAAGAGGCATACACATCCAGACCCAAACTCACATCCCTTGTACAGTAAATTAAAAGTGATAGAAAGCAAGCCCCAGCACAGGCCTGTCTACAGGGCTCACTACTGGGCCTCGGCAGAGCTTGTCTGTAATTTCAGTGTGCTGTTTCAACAGATATAATCAGTCTTTAGAGGTAGATCATTGTGTCCTCTCCTTAAAACCAGTCTTATCCTGGGCTCTTACAGATAGCATCGATTCTGCATCCTCTCTGGGTTTTAATGTCAACCATTAGCCAGAGTTCAGCACATACGCTTGAGTGCTTGAGTGAGTACACATTACTCACCAGAGTTTTCTCTTCTCTTTCTAGTTCATTGTCTCTTTCATTCACCTCATTTAATTTATATTGTCTCTGCTGGACACACACCATCTGCTTTCCTTTTCCTATATCCTTCTCTACATCCTTAAAGAATTTATGATCATGCCTTCTTCCTTGATTGTTGAAACATGGTCATGGTAAAACTTACAGTTTTTAAAGGTCTATCTTCTGTTCTTGCTTGTCTATTTGCCACTTTGTAGCTATGTTGTCTCTTGATCACATTTTCTCAGAGTCTGTCTGTGCAAACACAATCTCAAACAAACAGTTGATCCACTGATCTCCATCTGTGGAGCCTTCCCCAGCAGACAAAGACAGATGATGACAGAAAAAAAGGAGAATTGTTGATGGCAAGTGCAAAGGGTCGACTGACAGTAGTGTTGCGAAAAATAGGACCAAGTGTGGAAACAAGAAAGGAGTAAACTTATGAGGTATTATATGGAAGAGAACATAATGATAGATGACAAAGTGACAGAGACCAGAGTTGAGGGGTGGCTGAGAGGGATTGTACACTACAAATGAATAGGAAGGTGCAGGAACAAGAAGAAAAAGAACATTTACATAGTAAAGTAGTAGAGATTTTTTAGAATTTGTTTTAAACAACCAATAATCAGAAAGTCCTTTAATTTGGGGACATTGTATTTACAAATTAGTCCTGTAGAGACCAAGAAATGCCCCAGTAGTGTGTTATGATACTTCTCTGTGTCTTTGTGACATCTGACCTTTTCTATTCAAAAACAAAAGAAAACAATCTCATGAATGAAACCATAAAACACCATGTGTATGTCAGTAATGATGCCAAATGTTAAATATTTGTTGTAGTACACAATGAATAACTGACAGAGTGCACTGATGTCATTGACATTGATTTCTCAAATGGAAGGAGAGCAAACTATCAACCTTTCTAAAGCACACAACAAACTTTACCCATTCAACAGTATATTTCTGCACCAACTTCATCTAGTAAGTCTGATCATTTACCTGCATGCTGCTCTCATATAATATACCTCACCCTCTCTATTTGTCTCATGTCTTGGAGGATGAATGAAATTCTTTCTCCATCTGTCTCCTGCTGTGAAAACTCATAAACTCATGGGAAAGATGACATACTGAAAGATTAAGAGGAGCACTTAAACAAAACTGATGTCAAAGATTATTTGCACAGTTTGCCCATGAGTCCCATGTCCTGTTCAAGAAAAATAAATATGATTCTCAGATAATATTTTCTTGAGAGCAACCTTGATATTGCAATGGAAACTTAGAAGCTGAACATTAAATGTCTCCCAATTTTGATGCAAATATCTATGGTCAACTAATCTCAATTCCTTTCAGGTATTTGGTGTTTACAGGTCATTGTCCAGACTGGCAGCACCTCCCTCCACTTTTGCCTCAGGAACAGTGGGAGACCAAGATTCTTTGTGGTTCTCAGCCCCCTATGAGGAGTCCTACATTATTTTCCCTCTATGAGTTTAGATTATCCACACATTCCTTCAACATTCCTCAGCTCTCCTCTGTACAGAGGACACTTTTTCACATTACTTCTACTATAATCTCCAAATTTTGTTTTTAACCCATAAGAGCCTGACGTGACATATTTGTCACATACCTTTCTTTGAGACATTTTGCTTAAATTTATGGTATAAACTTTGCTTAAACTCCTGAAATGAAAGAAACTGCACAAAAAAGCAGAAAAAAAGTTGAATGTATCATTGCTAACTTGGCTTGATCACCAGACTAATCCTTACCACATACACAAACTGACAGCGCTCATACTACATTTTTTCTTTGACAACCTGTTTCTAAAAGTAGCTCAGCTTCATTACTGTTTCTTTTTTTTCTCTTTCTGTTAGCCCTCTCTGATCCGAGTGAAACTTCTAATCAGAAATTACATTTAGATGAATTGTTTACTCCACTCTTGCCTCTTATGGCCTTGTAAAGTGGACTGTAAAAGAAATTTAGCCTGTAAATCTGTCAGCTGGAAAACAGTTTGGTTTGCCTTCAAATGAAACTGTAATGTTGGGCTTACAGTGGAAAAAAGCTGATGGAAAACTGCTTTTTGAATGGTGCATGACTTACATTAGCAAATGTGATAAAGCTATGATCGGTTAGCATTTAATTTTCCTTTTTATTTGTATATTATTTCTTGGATGAACAGGGCTTACACACACGAACACACTTACTACACCACATACATATAACGGTTACACTTGTTTTTTTCTTTTCTTTTGTTATACCATGTCTTGTCTTGCCATGTTTGTGTTGTATGTTGTAAATCACAAAAATAACAATAAATCAAAAACAAATACATACTTGATAAACATCTACATATGTTATGTGATTTCTGTGTTTCTTTGGATTAATGCTTACTTCATCATTATGTACACTCACCAGCCTCTTTATCATATACACTTGTCCAATTGCTTGTTAACACAAATATCCAATGAGCCAATCACATGGCAGCAACTCAGTGCATTTAGTCATGTACAAATGGTCAAGATGACTTCTTGAGGTTCAAAATGAGCATAAGAATGAGGAAGAAAGGGGATTTAAGTGACTTTGAACATGGTATGGTTGTTGGTGCCAGACAGGCTGGTCTGAATATTTATAAAACTGCTGATCTACTGGGATTTTCATTCACAACCATCTCTTAGGTTTACAGAGAAGGGTTTGACAAAGACAAAATATCCAATGAACAGCAGTTATCTGGATTAAAATGTCTTGTTGATGTCAGAGGAGAATGGGAAGACTGGTTGCACATTATAGAAAGGCAACAGAAACTCAAATAGCCCCTGGTTACAACCAAAGTATACAGAATAGAATGAAATATATTAGAATAGCATCTCTGAACACACAACGTATCCATTCTTGAAGCAGCAGAAGACCACCTTAGGTGCCACTTCCGTCAGCTGATTCTCAGTCTCCCCAAAACTGGACAGTAGAAGATTGGAAAAAAACAAAATATTGTCTGGTGCCCATTTAATTTCCTTGGCATGATTTGGGTTCCTCAGTACCAAAAGGGCATGATTTAACACCACAGTCTACCTGGGTAGACCAATTTGTACTGTTTTCTTTCTTGTTTGTAACAACAAATCTCACAGTTTTCTATAAACAGTGACAGCTTCATTTATATTTGGACACTGACATAAGTTTAGCTATTTTATGTGTTTACCAAAACATATTCAAAATTCAGTTATCAAATCAATATGGACTTGAAGTGCCCAATTTGGGGGTATTCACATACAACTGGGGGAGAGATTTAAGAAATCAATTTCATAGGCTCAGGGGTCCATCATCAGTCAAGCAGATTAAAGGTCTGGAGTTGATTCCAGGTGAACATACCACCAACATGCAGTCAAATGAGCTCTCAGAGAAAGTGAAACAGATCATCCTCTTGCTGAAAAAAAGAAGAAATCCATTAGAGACATAGTAGAAAAGGACACTGATAAGCTTTGGAACTCATAAAGGTCTAGATGTTCATGGAAGAGAACAAAGGTGGATGTTTGCAGGTTTCTTTCCATATTGATGAAAAACCCCTTCACAACCTCCACCCAAGTGAAGAACACTCTCCAGAAAGTGTATCAGTATTTAAATCTACCATAAAGAGCTTCATGAGGGCCAATACAGAGGGTTCACCTCAAGGTGCAAACCACTAATCAGCCTGCATAATAAAACGTCCAGATTAAACTTGACCAAAAAACCATCTGAAGAATGTGGCTCAGCTCTGGAACAGCTTTCATTGGACAGGTCAACCTGTACCAGCATGATAGAAAGAAGAAATTTGGCAAAGGCTCATGATGGAGTGCATAAATTGAGCTCTTGAAGTTTCCACCATGTTGTCAGAGCGGTTGCTATTGTTATAATTTTAAAACAAGGATATGTCTTGATCATTTGGAGTGTTTTGAGTCTGAAATTAAGATATTATTGCATGCATTTTGTTCCAAAACGTGAATCCATTTATAGATATAATGTATATGATGAGGAAGAAAATAATGGAAGAAATTGTGTACTGTTGATAAAATTTGTATTTATTTAGTTAAAAAAAAGTGATTTTGTGGTAAAAAAAAAAAAAAAAAAAAAAAGGGCTCATAACACCCCCTACAGGGACAAACCAGGTTTTGTTTATCGTGATGTAGAACCATACTGGTGGTTCTCAACATCGCAAGCAAATTTTAAAAACCTCACACCCCCTCCCTCCAGATGCAAATAGGTGGGTCCTTGCCTTGCAGGCATAGAAAACTGCTCCCACCAACAAATATGAATGATAAAATGGTGTAGATTTGCTAGTTTCTGACTTCCGTTCTTTCACAGAATTTCTGATGAAAAATTCCTGCAGTGGGACGGATTTGTGCTTTTGAGGGGTGTAAAATTAACACCAGACTTTATTTTTTATCTGCTGATCCTCTTCAACAGCTCATGGCAAATCATAGCAGTGGCAACTTGTAGCTGCACTTCCTGCAGCTGCCACAACACAACTTTCCAGTCTGCTGGAGCTGTTGACAGGCCAGCGCAACAGCGCTAATGGTTCAGACTGATATAGTTCAGGACCACCTTGTTCTTTGTGTAGCTGAGGAGATTCTGGAGGGGAAAAGCCTTCCACCTCAAAGACCGCTCTGTGGCGTATGTGCTTTGTGAATCTCGCTTTGCATCTATCTAGTGGCCTCTGAGCTGCTGTCTGTCAATCATTTCTGCCTGTGTATCCTGACCCGCCCACTCTTCGCTCCCCAATCACCCCACATCTACACCCCAACCTTTGCAGTTTCAGGCATTTTTCAAATTTGGCAGTGGGTGGAGTTACTAAAAAAAAATAGGGGGTGTAGTTACATTTTAAAGCTGTTGCTGTTGATGAATGACAGTATCAATAAAGTGTAACTACACCGTACACAGTACAAAAAGGCAAAAAATATTGGAGTAAAGGCTTAAAAGCACAAAATTACTGCTCTTTCTGGTCAAAAGTCAATTTGTAACTATGTCTGAATTTTAAAACCATATCAGTGTGTTTATGGTTAAACTTAAATATTCATTCTGAAAAGAAGATGATTACAGGTTTGCATGTCTTTGCCTGAACGTTATTCAAATGTTGAAGTCTTAAGATCTCTGTGTTCTTAGTACAGTGGTGCTCAAACTTTTTCCACCGTGCCCCCCTTTGGAGGAATAAACATTCCTCATGTAAATGGTAATGGTCTGTGTTTATATATATATATATATATATATATATATATATATATATATATATATATATATATGTAAGGGATAATGCCTTTAAAGGTGTCCATTATCACAAATGAATGGACGACGCGGAGGCGTGAACCGAGCCACCCACAGCTCCAATTTAAATTTGCTGATGATACAACCGTCACTGGCCTGATTACCAGTAATGACGAGACGGCCTACAGAGAGGAGGTCAGAGGCCTGACATCTTGGTGCCAGGACAACAATTAACATCTTAACATCAACAAAACTAAGGAACTGATTGTGGACTTCAGAAGGAGGCAGCGGAAGGAACACGCCCCCCTTTCTATCAACAGGGCTACGATAGAAAGAGTCAACGGCTTCGGGTTCCTTGGGGTTCACATCGGTGTGCATCGCACCTGGACTCATTACACTGACTTTATTACAAAGTCAGCCAGACAGAGGCTCTTCTTCCTCTGCAGGCTATGGAGGCTCAGCATGGACTCAAGGATATGCTCAACCTTTATAGATTCACCATAGAGAGTATCCTGACTGGCTGCATCACTGCCTGGTACAGCAGCTGCACCACTCTCCACCGCAAGTCTCTACAGAGAGTGGTGAAAACTGCTCAGCACATCACCAGGACGGTCCTGCCATGCATAGAGGACCTCTACAACCAGTGGTGCTGGAGGAAGGCCACCAAAATCATTAAGGACCCCAGCAACCCCAGTCACAAACTGTTTTGTCAGCTACCGTCTGGCCAGCGGTTTTGCAGCATTCAAGCCAGTACCACCAGGCCCATAGACAGCTTCATACCACAGGCCATAAGACTTCTAAATGCTGTCAGCAGCAACGCCACCTTTAAATTATAGCATTTTCTTTTTGCTTATTATATATTTTATTGTATAACTTATTTGTGGTATTCTTGCTTTTTGTGTTTGACTATTATTATTGTGGTTTATATACTTTTTAGCACTGTTAGGAGAGCCTGGGATCTAAGAATTTCATTGCCAGTCAGTATTAATGTAATTGTTGTGCAATGACAATTCATTCATTCATTCATTCATTCATTCATTCATTCATTCATTCATTCATTCATTCATTCATTCTTCTGTTTTCTGTTCTATCTCTTTCCTGTTTGTAACACCTGCTCCTGATTTGCTTTTGTTCCTTCAGTATAAATACTCATTGGTTTCGTTTGCTTCATGCTAAATCCTCATCAATCCACTCCTGTTTTGTTTCTCCTCAGATGATCTCAGTCAGTGTTTGTTCCTGAGTTTTTGTTCCCTGTCAGCATTTGGGTTGTGTGCTTTGGTGACCCTGCCATGGCAACGGCTTGTGTTCTTTTGGATTTAATGGTTGCTTCCTACATCTTTTTGCCTACTGCTTCCTTCCTGCATTTGGGTCCTCCTCTCTGCATTGTGACAATAGTTTACTATGTTACTATTTCTATTTAGGGTATCAGTCTGCTAAAGAAAAATAATGTCCCAAAAATAAAAATTAAATTAGCTTTTCTACTGACAATATTTTAATTGTGTGGATTATTATGTGGTTAGAGTCTGAAATTCATCAGTTAGATTTAAAACAAGATATTTCTAGTGATGACTGTTGTTTTTTATGGAAAAAAAGAAAAAAATATTTAAATTAAATTAGTTTAGAAAACAACTGTCCACAATCAGAATGGAAATTTAGGGAAAAGTGATATTTGTGGATGTGTTGGATGTTTAAGAGTTAAGTATAAAATTAATTTGGTCAATAAATACGTAATCAACATCCGTTTTTGAGAAAATTTTGCAGTGACGTAGTTACTTTTTTCATGAGTGTAGAGGAATAAAAAGCTGAGCGATCCAGGCAAAATAATTTCAGCATTTACAGGAATTTATTGATTTACAGAATTATCTCAGTTATCATTTGAATAGTCCAACTTTTTATGTTTAACCTTAAGTTTCAACAGAGTCGTGTGAATTTGTACTTACAAAAAAATGGCACCTAAATATTTTTTATGCAAAACAAATCTAAGTAACTCCACCTAAGACCTTGATTTTATTTTTCATTTTCAAACATTATGCATCTTGAGAGACATTTAATGAATTTGGGAAATAAGATCAGCTAAGATAGCCATGAAGCTATTGTATGTATAGTATGTATGTAGCTTTCTGTTATCTTGCTTCCTGCAATAGCATCAAAGACAGTTAAAGAAATTAAGCATAAAGGCTGTCATGTCCCAATAACAGTCAGTTCAAGCAGCTACATGCTTTTTATGCTGTTATTGCAATCCAAAACTAGTTTGGCATGGGGAAGGAGGTGTCTTAGGAGAACAAGCTGAAGCCCTGGTGGCCCTGCAACATTGATTTCCTCTCTCTCTAGGCTTACAGAATCGGACAGCAACAGCCATCTCTGAATCTGTAATAAAAGCTGATCAAAGGTGCTCCTGCCCGCCAACACACTCATTTATCCTGAATCACACACATGCAGTATGTGAATAGGCACACACACATACACTGAGTATTTTGTGAATTAAAATGCATTTAATTAATACATTCATGCAAATGCAACACATTGATTTTAGGGAATTTGGAACAGAAATGCATGATTAAAAAAAACCTGACAAACTCATACAATTGTCAAATGAAATTTAGTTTCAATCTTACAAAGACATGCAGAGAAACAGAGAGTTGTGAAGGTGGAATGGCACCCATGGGAGCTGTGGAGCATTCACACTGGTGCTCATCCATCTCCAGGACATGAGGACGGAGGCTGCCAGTGGCATGCCAAACACAGCAAACCTGACTGAGAATTCAGTGTGAAATACAGGCCAATCTTAAACGTATGTGACAACCATGCAAACACACATTCACACACATGCACACAACTTATTCTTACACTCTTTAGTAGCACCTCACATTACACTCACACCAATGGCGACCCACTGGTTTTAATTGGAATAGGGGCTTATTCTAAAGGGGCCATATTTTTCTCTGGTTGGCCATTGTCATGTGGAGACAGTTAATTTGTTTTCCTAACAGCCAGACTTTTACGTTGACTAATGTTCAGGCCCCACTGCTGCGCCTTATTAAGACACAATACATTCTAATGACACGCTCCACCAGGACTCTAGTTTCTTTCACAGACCAGTCAATAACTTTGAGTCCATGTGCAGGACTGTAATGCATGCAGTGTTCATGTTAGTAGGCAATTTGCATCTGTTTGTTTAACATATAGTCCAATCTGGTAAATGTTTCCCGTCATGCCAATTTATCTCATTCTCTTCAAGAGATAAAGGAGGGCTAATTTCACATAAATGTGTAAAAGTTCACTGTAAACCACAATGTACGACAGGTATCTGATTAACTTGGCCAAGACAAGATACCCATGTCTGATGTGATTTCATGATGATCAGATCCATTGAATCATGTAAAGCTGCGACTGTAAAAAATAGCTGAACAGTTTTCATTAACTATAACTTTGCCGTAATCACGTTAAACTGGGATCAGATCCAATATCAACACGGTTCTACTGGGTCTGTTAGTAAAGTACAGCTGTTGCTGAATTATTTATTGGACCTCCAAGTATTCTAAACTAATTAAAATACTGAGTTTTTTAATTGAATTTTTAAAAACTTAAAACTAATATTATTCGTACTCATCTCACACAATTATTTTAAACCCTTTAAAAAATACATATATCAAGATTTTTCTGATGCACTAGTGCAAGGATCACCAACTATGGACTTCTTGAGCCACTGTACTGTCATGACTCTGCTTATCCTGGCAGTAGTCTGTGTGTATGTGTGTGTGTGTGTGTGAGGATGCATATGGATGTGGGCGTGACTTCTTTTCAGGTGGAGTATCTATCTCTGGCAGCAGGTTTCTCTCACAGCTGTGGATAATCACCTCATCACTCAAACAGCATTCATGCTCTGGTCTGTTCACACACCTCTGCCGGGTCGTTGCTTGCATTTGTGCGGTAAAGTTTTGGTTTTTGCAGTTTTCTGGTGGTTTTTTGTACATGACCTGTGTGAAATAACTTTTGCTCCACTCTGTTCAGAAGTTCTCCTGCCAATCCGCCGTCTCTAATGACTCCACTGTTTTTTGCCTGCCTGACTGTTTGCCTGCCTGCCAGCCTGCCCCGACGCCAGCATATTAATCTTTGTCAGTAAAACACTTCTGTGATTTCAAGGCTTATCGTCTGCTCTTGGGTCCTCACGGCTTCCATTATGACATGTACTGCAGATTTTACATATTTACCTGCTGCAATACAATTGATTAAAGGGGCAGTGTACCCAAAAATGTGTTTTTTGAGCTGTAAACAACACAGAATTACTTAATTGCACTTTGTGTTACCTTGTGTATGGCTCATAACGCCCTCTACAGGGTAAAAGCAGCTTTTGTTTTTCGTGATGTACATTGCAAGCAAATTTTAAAAACCTCACAGCCCCCTCCCTCCAGAACCAAATAGGCAGGTCCTCGCCTTGCAGGCATAGAAAACACATATGAAGGGATGTGAACTTATATGGTGTAGATTTGCTAGTTTCAGACTTCTATTCTTTCACTAAGTTTCTGATGGAATATTCCTGCAATGGGACAGATTTGTGCTTTTGAGGGATGTAAAAGTAACACCGGACTTTATTCTTTACCTGTTGATCCTTTTTTGACGACAGACAGCAAATCAAATCGTAGTAGCAACAACGTGCAACAGCACTTCCTGCAGCTGCCACAACCTGCTGCAAATTACCACAGCTTTCCAGAGCCTGCCGGAGCTGTTGACAGGCCAGCGAAACAGCCCTAACAGCTCAGACTGATATGGTTTGGGACCACCTTGTTTTTGTGTAGCTAAGGGGATTCAGGAGGGGAAAAAGTCTTCCCCCTCAAAGACCGCTCTGTGGCGTAGGTGCTTTGTGAATCTCACTTTGCATCTTGCTAGTGAGCTCAGCTGCTGTCTGTCAATCATTTTTGCCTGTGTACCCCGACCATAGACTGTAAAGATTGACGGAGCCTCCATGATGTGACCCGTAGGTTTCTGAAGAGCAAAAGGGAAGCTCGTAGGGCGGTTCCTACCATCGCCATTTTGGCAGCGTCATGCCTGCTGTCTCTCCCAGAAAATACAAAAATGGGCAAAGTGGCGGAACTGAGAGGGGGGGCTGTGCGTGTGGGGGTGGATAATTGACGTCTATCAAACTCCAAGCTGCCTGGAGCTAAAAGCTAACTGAGCCAACTCGGATCTAACGTGAGCTAACCGGCTAATAAAGGTAGGCGGGCTAATCAAAAGGACACACCCCTAATTATGCCTAATTTCAAGATTAAATTGCATCCGAACAGATGTGTTAGAAAAAAAATTCATCCGCCTCACAGTTGTCATTAAGGTGACCTTGACCTATTATTCCTAAAATGGTGTGAACTGCAATTTTTTGCACTTTTTTGGCTGCTTGATCCCGACCTGTCCACTCTCTGCTCCCAGAACACCACCCCACCCCACCCCCTACCCAACCCTTACAGTTTCAAGCATTTTTCAAATTCAGCAGTGACTGCAGTTATGCAAAAAGTAGGATGTGTAGTTACACCTTAATGGGTAAATTATTAATGGGTCATTAGGAGCCTTGTGCAGAATTTGACAACAAGCTGTCATGTAGATTGGGTGGGATGCAACAGGGAAACAGCTAAAACCTGGAGGACAGTTAGTGATCCTGCACTAAAGTGTAGCACAATGGCCCTCCTTCCTACATTCAGGGAAAAAAAATGCTATGAACTGCAGTATTAGTATTTTATATTTCTCTGTGGGTTCAGATTAAAAACCCTAGGATATTATGTTACAGGCATATTGACTAATTTGAATATATTTTCATGTTCATCTACAGGTTTTCTGAATTTAGTAAAGCAAAGAAATTATCCAAAGCATTGGTCAGTTTAAGTGAAAGATTAGTGTTACTAAATGCTGGTAGATGAAGGGTGAGTACAGATTTTAAATTTCTTGGATATTATAATGCAGTCTTCTAAGCAGACCAGACAGCAAGTGTTGCATGGCAGATTACTCACTACAACTAAAAGTGACTTGCGACTTGACTTGGATTCGAGCCATAAGACTTGAGACTTAACTTGGACTTGCCACTCAAAGACTTGAGACTTGACTTGGACTTTCACAAAAGGAAAGTTTGACTGCTCTAGCTCTTTGGAAGAAGGTTATTTCTCTCTCCAGTTTCTGCCTGACCTTGTATGCACTTTTCCCTGTGTAAATAGTAAAGAAAACCTCTTCAGCTGTAAATCTCCTCAGCGGGTGCTTGAAACAGGTTCCAGCCTCTGCTCAGTCCTTTGACCTGTGGTGATATAGTTGAGGTCTGCCTCTATTTTTCTTTCATAACAGGAATAAGTCGGGATTCTTGTAGGATCTGAAATTATTCCACAGCTGAATGACTGTTCATATCTGATGCTGGTCATCCAGAAGGATTTGCCAGAGGCAGCAATCTGCAGAGTTCAGGATCAATTGTACAAGGAAAAAACTTTTACAGTTCTTGGCATGCATGATTGCTTTGTACATGCACGCTGGCCTTTATAGTATTTCATTGGTCAGAAACAAATCATTGTATTTTGCCCTGAAACAATTTTGCCTCACAATCACACAAAAACTGACAACAACCTCATGACAGCTGCCAAGAAGATAATACTATGCTACCCTGTTTTTCTGCCCTCTGCCAGAAGAACAATACATGATGAGAAACACATCTGACAAGTGAAAGCAATCAGCAGTTTGGAAGAATAAAGCAAAGTTCTTGTGTCACTGTTGATCTCCATCTGTGTTGCTGACACTTCCCGTGATGCTCGATCATGTTGAAAATGAGTTTAATTGAACTTAAACAGTCAGCTCAAGAACTTACTGAGCATAATGCTAATTGGCCAGCGTAGCAGGGTGACAGACCGACAGTTGGCAGTGACTGCATGTATTAGCCTGCTGTGAGAGCAGAGGGAGCTCTGAGCAGAGGGAAATGGATACAGCTGACAACTGAAAGTCAAGAGGGTAAGCTGCGGTTAACAGGAGCCACAGCAACCCCTTCACCTAATTGTCTATCTTTGAAAAGCTATTTCCAGTGCATTCCCACTTCCTTTGCTTCCATCATCCAGTTCAAGCTTGTCATAGTGATCCCCTTGCTGAAAAGGTAAGACAATCTAGGTTCAGAGTGGGGTGTAGGGGGAAGTCCACTGTCACTTTATTGTTGCACAACTGACTTCAGAGAATATCTATGAGGAAAAGGAGCTATATTGATAAAGCTCTGTTTACTGTGTGATCTAACTTCCTTTGATTAGATCTCTTCTCATTACTGAGGAATTAGGCCTAAAAACTTCTGCATGTACGTTTATGTCTGTTGGGATGTTTAGGTGTGCACGTGGCCACTGCAGTGGAACAGGAGCGCTGATGTGTGCTACTGTTTAAAATAGTCCAGACAGACAGCTGAGCAGCTGTGACCTCAGGTCCCCCAAATTCTCAGTTACACTCACTGACCACACTGTTTCTTGAAATGTGTATGTGGTGAGTGTAAGAATGCACCCCCCCACAAGGAAAAAAAAAGAAAAGTAATTTGTCAAAATTTAAAAATGCAGTTTCTGCATCGCTTTCTATAATTGTCCATTTAAAATCAACCATCTTCAATCAGATTATCAACCAACAACAGGTTTTTGGTTTTGTCATGCAGGTCTCTGCAGACCAATTACATGTCAGGCCAAGAAGAGGCATAATATCCTTGAAGGGACATTTTCCTCACCCGTCTGAAGCCAGGCAGACACTCAGTTTCACAGCGACAAGCATGAAATAGACTCCAAGGATCGCATGCAGTGTGCCTGCAATTGAAAGTGCACAACTGTGAGACAGGGTGTGGGAATGAGATCACTGGTGTGTGATGATTTTTGTGTTCATTGTGAGCCACTGTGTCCTTATAGCCAGGAAAGTGTTATTAGTTATATGCTCCCCATCTGATGGCTAAAACAGTGGAAGGTGGTGAGACTTTGAAGGCCACTGTCGCCTGATAAATTGCCAATAATATGATTTTGTAATAACTATGGAGGAAAAAAAAAGACTTGTATTACTCTGAAGACCAGTTCTAGACATTACATCTTAAATATTTTTGCTTTAGTCTTGTTGTGCAGGATGTATTTGAGGCTAATGTAGTTGCAGATATTAATAGCAACTTAAACTTGTTCTCATTCAAATTTTGTCATGACCCCTTGGAGTTACAAATTATCACAGGAAGCCTTTAATCTCAGTTAAAGCTCAGGTGTGCTAGATTAACATTATCAAACAGTTATTCTAAAGTACTAGTATTGATCTATTGTATCGCACGTTGACCGCTGCACACTGGGTAGTTCTGGTATCGATGCATTCAGTGCAGTGATGTCCAAAACATTATAAAACGCCACAACAAGCCGTCTTCTAGTTACTTGAGATGAATACTTGCTTGTCATCTTATCAAAAAAGTCTTCTCCTAACCTGCTCCTATTGTAGTAAGAGGAGGTGACAATTTCTCCCTCATCTGAGTCTTCCTTATTCATTTGTTGGATCATAGCCAAAGTTTTTTTTTTTTTGCATTCATTCTTCTGCTTCTGGCAATTTTTGTTTAATTATGTTTATGCGCCGTTAGTCTGTCTGTCTGTTAATAATATAACCCAAAATGTTCTGGGTGGTTTTTGATAAAATTTTCAGGCAATAAATGTTTTTTAAAGGATTCTTTACTTTTGGGAGATAGGGCTATTTTTTCCATTACAGCTTCTAACTCAACAGATAGGTAATGCCCAGAATCATTAGCAAACAATCAAATAAATAAATAAAATAAAATAAAAAGAGGACATCATGGTAGATGTTAGAATCTGACATTGTTTAACCGAGATTATGTTGATAGTCTGGATCTGGTGATGCAATAGGTTAAAATGTAGGGGTTAATGGGTGGGCTGTTATGGCTTGGCAGAGTGCTTCTACTTGTAGAAGTGTAGAGGTGGTCTCGACTGAAATTTCATGCTTGTAAGTCCTGCAACTTGCCATGTCATTCCTCTTTTTTAGCTGCCTTACCTAGTCATGAAGTGACAAAACTTCTGAAATTAGAGATATTTCCTGTCTGGTGTTCAATATACATAGAATATTAAAATATGTCATGTTATTTTTTTATTAAATGATGAAAAGTAGAAGACAAATATTATATGCAATAATCAGTCAGCTATTCCACTGGTATAGAATTTTTTAAGTGGTAAAATGTACTGACATATTTCTTGGAAAAAAGGCAATACAAGAACCTGATCAATTTTCAGAAGGTTTGAACTGTGAGGGCTGTCTGGATCACAGCATCTTCAAAACACTAAGTCTTGTGGAGTGTTCCTGGTATACAGTGGATAGGTGTTAACAAAACTGGTCTAAGAAAGAACTATCACTATCAGTGAACCCTGGGATTCCAGGGTTCACTGATATGACCAGTGTGGTCTGATCCCAAAAGATTAACTAACTTAGCCCATGTATTAGGGAACCAAGACCAAAAACAACCCTGTGTTTATGTCAGAGATACCATGAGAACAGGAAAGGATTTGACGCCTAATTTAAACCATGACCTCACACGATTTGATCTTGTTTTTCACACTGGCTAATTCTGTTAGTCTGCTTATAAGTGGGACACTGTGCACCTGTAATAGTTTGTGTCTTTTGTTATGTTACTGATTTCCGGGGTTAAATTCAACCTGGTCTTTTGGATTCTGATATTGTCATTTTACTTTTATTAAATAATTAGCTTTTTCCTGTTCTCATTTAACTACTAATTTCTGCTACTGGTTGTTACATCTGTATTATGTTCCTCTTCCTACTGGGGAGTATAATTAAGTTGTTCAAAGTCCACCATCGTATTTGCTGAATCTTTAAGCCAAATTTAGCTCTGCTTCTCCCTCACCTAGCTCCTTGTTTAAGTTTCTGTTTTTGGATTCCCTGACTCTAAAATGCTTCTGAAAAAAGTTTATTCTTGCATGTGAACCTGCATTTATATCTTCTCTTTGCTCATGGTATGACAGCCACATGCACTTTAACATCTAAATTGTGAATTTAACAGGATACTATTGTGTCAAATTGAACATGGCAAGTTGTGCAGAAATTATTATTGCAATGTTTAATTGTGAGAGCTGTGTTAGCTGCTGAATTGGCCAAGTCTCTTACCACTTGGTATAGGCCTACACCTAGCATTAAAGTATATGACAGTTAAATGTGTAAATACCAAATATCTCAATGCTCACTAATCTACAGTATAGAAAGTAAGTGCCCAATTAAAATCTGCTGCAAAAAAAACATTTGCATTACCATTAGCAGAAATGAAATATATATATATATTTTTTGTAAAGTGTCAGCTGAAAAACAGATTGATCATCCCAAGGAGAAATGCAGTTTGTAGCTATCCTTATCAATGTGAATATACTTATGAACTCAAAAGAGCAAGTTTAACTAAAGATTGTTTTGTACTACGTATGCTTACTTTCTAAGGTTGGCTAATGGTGTTTTAACAAATGCAGGTACTAACAACCACCATGAATAGGCAAAAGTCCCCTCCAGGAGCAGCCAACAGGTCATCCGCAACTGTCTTAGTCGACATCCCTGTCATGACTAACTTTCTCAGTGCCAAAACTATTCATGTCCGCTGCGCTCTCACACTCACCCTTGCCATTCCTGGTGCAAACAGAATGATATGTTTAGCAAAATGCTTCCTTGATGCAAACAGAGAAGGTCAGACTGAGACAGCTTGCCCTGCCTTTGCTCTCATAACTCAGTCCTCCTCACTGCTGAATAGCAGCGAGTATGATCACAGTCTTTATCTTAAAAGGTAACCATCTGCTGGCATTGTCTGACACTGTCACACTGTATGACAGCAAGATAGGTGTTTGCACTTATTAGGCAGATGAGATGGAAGATGACTGGTGCGATTTTGGAAATTACATTACGTGCCAACAGAACAAACAGATGTCATCATGCCCTAACAAGCACAATATGAGAGTGAGGGAGATGTAAGTCAAGCGTAGTCTGTACAAGCACATAAAGCAGGCGCATGACTAACTGGGACTTATAACCTAAAGCACCTGTGGATATACCATGGGTGTGTCCAGCTTTTAGTAAACAATGTTTCCAAGCAAATCCATGTTGTCTTAGTCATATTCTTCAAGGAGGGACTGTTCAGACGAGCAAAAGAGCAGAGCACTTTTAATAGTGCCCGGCTACACTGTATCATACTGACACAAATACAGTAGACAAGATGAGGCACAAAACAAGTGGCAACTAATGTAAAATATGGACTTTTGCATACATGCCAGAGTAAATGACTGTAAATGATAACTCGGTGCAGTGAACACTGGTCCGGAGTTTGCAGACCTGCAGAGAGGAAACAATTATGTGTCATTCAACTGCCAAGACTTCACATATTCAAGGTATTTTTCACCCTTATTTAATTGCAAGGCTTTAGTGTGCAGCTGTATGTATATGGATATGTATTTAGCTTAGACATTGCATCTGTGTGACTGGATAAGGCAAGGACAGCTTTGATGTAATTCCTGTGTATAACCGACTGTACATGCATCCTCTTCATTCAGACAGGTACTCTTACTATGCTGGCACAAGTCATCAAAACATCTGCAAAAATAACAAGCAAAAAAAAAGAAAAAAAAAGAAAAAAACATTGTATATATAGGAATCAATGGCAGAAGACTTTTTGCTAATTTTTGCTTTCCCTTTCAGCGCTGTGACCATATACCCATGCTGACTAAATTTGTTTTTAGTTGGAATTCCTAGGAATTGTCTGCTGGCATTAGGGCTAATATCAGTTTTGTCCAACTCAGAATATAATAAAAGATGGACAACCCAAACAATGGCTACTATTGCACTAGACCAGCCAAACTTAATAAAATCTTTTTTTTTTATTGTTTTGTTTTTTGTTTTAGGAATTAAGTTTGATTTGAGGCGGCCTTATTCACTCTTGTTTTGAAATTCCAAATCGTCCATTCAGCAGAGGTGTTAAACCACCACTGGAAAATTATGGTTTAAAAAATTGTAGGCGTAACCGATGGCTCTGAAGAGATATCTTTTTTTTTTTTTTTTTTTAACAGTTTTGGTAATTATGCAGGTTATACGTGCAATAATTTGCAATTCAACAAGCAAACACACAAAACAGGATGCACAATTAACATTAGTAACAACAATGTACAGACTTTCTTCAAATGTCCAAACTGTCCATTTATGTCTTGGCTTGAGTGTTGCATATTCTTGTTTTAGTTTAGACAGACTTTAAAACTGTATCATTTTTTGCTGTTAATGTGGAGTTGACAAGCATAGTCCCTTCATAGTTATTGAAAGAAAAAAAGAAAAAAACAAAGAACCCATTCAGCTCAATAACATTTTTTTTCAGATTAGTACCTCACTTTCTTCATCAAATCTTTTCATCTATATACAGTTGCTTACTACAGTATACACACCTAGTTTATCTGCACAATATGTTCAGCCGTGCAAGTGAGCCTGTGCTGTACCTTTGAACTCATTACATTCTAATCCCTATGAAGGTACACAGTCATTAGAGCATATCAAATCTGCTGTTTTGGGCCAGGCACATGGGACTGATCTATCAGTCTATCATGCATTCTTTAATCCCCAAAATGAAATGAGTTTTTAAACAAGCATAATTCTTCTGCCTGGTTGGCAAAAGGTGCAGTGCTGTGATGAGGTTTGTAGCTTGGAGGATACATAAAAACCAGCAGTACAAAAGAAGAATAGCTGTTAAGTTGTGTGTAACATGTTTATGTTTACATTTATAAATGTTCTTAAGAATGATGCAGCCACATTCTGAATCACAAAGGTGTTTTGTGCAAGTGAAACAAGAAGCTTTAGAGCTCCTGTACACACACACACGTCTAGCCCCAAACAGTGTATAAAAACAAGTTTTATCTTTGCTGATGAGCATGCATGAAGTCAGCTTGTGCAAACACCCACATTGATGCTGCAGGACACCAAGTTCCTGTGGAAGCCCACCCATATGGACTCCTTTAACACTGTCAACAATGTCCTGCTCTCCTTTTCTGTTTTCTTCATTTCCATCCATCCATGTAGGCTAAGGACAAAAGTAAGAAATATATTTGTCATATGTTTCAGTATCTGTGTGCATGTAGGTTCCAAAAATAGCAGAGATGATGGTTGATTCATAGTCTGTGTTATTAGAACAGGATCCACTGTAAGAAATGTCCAGCGAAAAGCAGTGCAATGCTCCAGGGTTGTAGCCAGGTGACCGGTGGTGAACTTCCTATCGCCTTCACTGAGGGGGGCCTATCAAGGTTTTCTTGTGTGCTGTCCCTTCTGGGCTGTTTACCATGGGATTCCTGTTCAATAGAGACTTCTTTATGTGCTGGAAAAGAAAAAAAGAAACAAAACAAGAGAAAAACAGATAAATAATTATGCTTTCCACTGTAATCATGGTAATCTGCTTTAATTCCTGAACAAGTGCTTTGGGCTTGTACAAATGGAGCTTCTTCATTCTCCATATCATCCAATCATCATTGAAATTACTTAATTCCAAGGGTTTTCAAAAACAATTTAACATAAAAATGATGTATTAAATGTTCAAAATAAAGTAATATGTATCAGTATAAGCACAGCTGTGGCTGTTTGAGTTAAAAGGACTCAATAACTTATTTCAAGTGTGCTTTAAAGTGCTCATGGGTGCACTCATATTGCCACTGTATTGCTAACATTAACACATATCAAACCAGTTCCCTTGCATAGGGCATTTTTCTATATTTCAGTGACAGCCACCTCCATCTCCATGCACACATCACAATGGCGGGTTGTCTGGGTGTCCCTTTATCTTAACAAGCATACAAAGTCATACACAAACACACAACTTTCCTTCTGACATCAATAGAATTTCTACTCTTATACTTTAATCCTCATATTTCAGTGTTGCCACTGCTTCTGTCTTTTTTCCCCCTTTTTTCCTCTGGATGATGACAATGCGTTAATGGATTCCTCCTGCTCATTGCCCATCCTTCTTTCCACCCCTCTGCGTGGATTCCAGCTTGGCCCAACCCAGCACAGCTAAGTACTTCAGTGAATCTGAAGGAAATAAACACACTGCACAGCAGGATCAAATACACACCCTCAAGTACAAGCAGAATTCCAGTTAACCTGAGACTTTACTATCTAAAAACTGCAACTGCAGCTTTATTTATAACACACTTTAAAAACAACAAAGTTGGAACAAAGTGCTGCAATGTTCATATAACTTTAAAACTATTAAACTACAAAGCATATGAAAGACATTAAACAGTTTAAAACATTTAATAAAATAATTACAATAAACTAAAATCAGATCAAAATAAAATCAGATCAAACTAAAATTAGATCAAAATGTCGACATATCAATTTGTGCTAAAGGCCAAGATGAAAAGATGGGTTTTAAGAATAGATTTAAAAACAGGTATAGAGAAGACCTGTCTAATGTATAAAGGCAGTTCATTCCACAGTTTATGTGCTGCCACCGCAAAGGCCCGGTCCCCTCTGAGCTTCCAGCTAGTCCTGGGCACACTCAGGAGGAGTTGGTCAGCCGACCTGAGCCTGAGAAGGTGTATAGGGGCGGAGGAGCTCAGAAAGGTACAACGAGACAACACCATTCAAACACTTGATAGCAAATAAAAGCGATTAAAAATGGATCCTGAAGTGCACAGAAAGCCATTGAAGAGAAGATAAAACTGGGGTGATGTGCTTATCAAGATTATCCAGTTCTCCTCTGATTTTGTGATCTCGCAGATTCAGCTAGGTGGACTGCACTCGCGGGCACTCCGCATCTGACACACACAGTGTGAATCGACCCACTACAGAGGTCTGAACATAACCGTGGAGCAGCCGGAACGTGACATACATGGACCCAGTAGAAATGCAGGTTACAAAGAAGAAATCCAATCCTGTCAACATAAAGTAATCCTTTAGGATAAAAGTCTTGTTCAACAATGATCTGGCATCCACAATCCGAGGTGTCCGTGCAACACGCTGAAGAGTATGAGGGGCCGTTGGAGACATTATTCAGAAAAACCCTCTCACAGACACGTGAAGTTCAAGTCATTTACACATTATCCTAAAACCTCTCATTGTTACAGAACAGCTCAGAGTCGACAATTGGTACCAGACAAGCATGGAAGAAAACAGCTCCAGGCACCTAGGTAGGCAGTAAATCAAAAAACCAGACAGGCCTTCAGTTTCACCAGCCTCCCATTTCCTAAGGTACAGCACAGGTACACCGAAAAGGTAAGCAGGGAGACCTGATAGTAATGGAGGCAATGTTCTGTGTCCATCTTCTGGATTATAAACCAGAACATTGGCAGATTGCTGTAGATCCAACAATGTTTGGCTACTAAACACCAGGAGAGAGTTAACACGTTGACTGAAAAGCATTAAAATGAGCAAAAACACAAACGTTTGCAGCAGCAGAGGGCAAGCCGCAAACACTGGCCATCTTGCAGTTCTTGCCACTACGTGCTGACATGATGGACAGGAACACTTTTACACACAAAACAAAAGCAAACAAAAGGAGACAGAGGTAAAAAAAAATAAATAAATAAATTTCGAAAGAAATGAACAAAGCAGTGCAATAAGGCAAATAAAAGTTTGGTGGAATGCTAACAGTACCAGTGCACAATTTTCAGGTGATTCCCACACAACTATGTACAAGCTGATTTGTCAAGAGTTCGGGTGTCTCATTGTGTAAAGTTCCAAACTTCACTTTGCTTTGACTTGGTTGTTAAACAACTCAGCAGAAGGGTGCAATCAGCTTATCAGATCCCAAAGCCACAAAAATCCAAATATTTATTGCACAGAATAAATAAATATCTGACTAAACAATCTGATAAAAAGATGTTTATTGCTTTCTTGAGCTTTAATTTTATATATTTTTCCCACAAGTATTTATAATCAAACATTATTTATTTAAGACTGAAATTTAAGCCCATCCCTAACCTTGCTCTTGGGTTCTGAAACATGCATGTGTGAACAGGGCTCGGCAGCGCTCTGAAGAGAGATGTGTTTCTTGTGGCAAAGGTTTTTGTTGTTCTAGAATACAATAGACAAAGACATCATTTATCTCAGCTTAGATTGCTGTTATTGTTTCAATGGAAATGGGCTGCATCTCATCAGGGAGTTGCCAAAACACACAGTTTTAATGGGTAATCAGTAATACAACTCTGCTGCAGGCTAACCAATAGGCCAATTACTACAGCACATCTTTGCCAAAACAACCAATTATGACATAGTCAACAGTACAAACCAAATAAATAATTTTTTCTTTTAATTTAAATCAGTAATTAAGGAATGAACAATTTTGCTTTGGAAAAATCAGGATACAATAATAACAATAGGGCCTTGCCATACTTCGTATGGCTCGGACCCTAATTACATTCAGTAATTAAATTTAATATTTGGTAGTAAATATATATATTTATCAAATCAAACTGATCATAGGGCACATTTTGTTGTCCAAGTTAAAATTGTTAAATTGTTTGAGATGTCTGAAGCAATTATTACATGATTTTAGATTTAGAAAAGTAACATTTTAGCAATAAAACGCATCAGTCTGAAGTGCTGAAAAGCAGATAAACATCTATTCAATAAGTACAAATATAAGTGTTTGAAACATCTTTATGCAGAGTTGAAATTCCTGAAATAAGCAAGCCTGTTCCTAAAAAAGGAAGTTTTCTGGATTTTAATTTAAACCTGTAAATTATTAATAAGATGTACATGTTACCCATGCCATGTTAACAGATTAAGCTCTACCAAACAGTTGAGCATGGCATAAGGGGGTTACTTAAACATGATTTGGAGTAAATGATTACCAGCAGTGTGGGTATTATTCCTTGTGATACTTTGAAGGACCTTTTTATGTAAAGAAAGTGAAATGCAGCTTGATCTGATTGGAAACAGTAGCTGACTTCCCCATCTTTCTTTCCATCTGGCTTGCTTTCACGGAACGTTTTCGGTCATTGTTCAAGTGTACTGTCAAGTTAACTAGCTGAGTCTTAGCAGACAGCTCTGTCATATTCAGCCTGTATTTGGCTGCTTCTGCCTTCAGTAAATACCACTGAAACATTGTCAATGGAAGATGTACAGCCTTTATCTTCGTCTCACATTACCTGCCACACTGCCTTTTGGACTGAGGGCCATTCCTGTCATTATGGCACAGGCCGATCTTAGTTTCTTCTGTGTAAAGACAGCTGTTCCACAACTGTTCCGGTTTAATGAGATGAGCAAAGTCTAATCAGGCCTTTCAATTTTTGAGGTACATAAATGATTTGCTCCTTGTGGTGATCTTCCTGTACTTTCCGCTGTAGAGTCTCAAGTTTTATGCAAAAAAAAAAAAAAAAAAAAAAAGCCAGTGTATGAAACACAGCTTATCTGTGTCCAACCTCCTCAGTGGGTTTTCATTTGAGCACCTGAGCTTGGTGCACCTAGGTTGTAAAGCTGCTATATATATGCTGCTATATATATATATATATATATATATATATACACACATGTTTTTTCTCTGTTATGACAGTGGGATGAGGAGAAGCACGATGGAAGAGATCAGCCGGCTGCCTCTATGGATTTAAGAATAAACAGCATTCATGGAGCAGCCCATGGATGTTGCCTCGTGGAGAATGAGGGTGTTTAACACACACTCTTTTCCCGGTTAGAGGGTTCCACATCCGCACTTTTCTTTAAACTTGCGACAGCTCAGCTGTGTTTTGCACCAACGTGTGTTCTAGCGGCTCTCTAGTTGTCTCTGTCTGAGCAGCAACGGTTGTTGGTGATCAGCTGATCGACTTTTCTCTTTATTGCCTTTGTCATTCAGCTGAAAAGGAGGAAACTAGCGGTTCATGGTTCACACTGTCACATATTTACCCCCAAAGTGTTGTTTTTGGCAGGACCGTGTCTAACTAAGTAGATGAAAAGATGTAGCTGTAGAAAGGATTTATATTTCAGGTATTAAGGAGCAGGTCTAGAAAACTTCTGATGAGAGGCCGAGCAGGAGCACTGATCAGGAACAGGGGGGCACAAATGAGACCTTTTATTAGGTCAACAGTTTTTTAGAGTTTCTATATCAGTGTTGGCTGTTTAACTTCAGTCATCACATCTGGTGGTTTTATGACAGAAATTATCACCATGGTGAGATGATGATATTTGAATTCTGAATTCTGATCTAGAACATGGAAGAGATGATTTAGAACAACATATAGAAGTACATTACATGCTGCATTTACTGACTATTGAACATCTGGGAAGGGAAGGTCGGCAAGTAAAGTAAATATGTGTAGCATTGACTCTTTCTGTTGATACAATACAGTAAAAATGGGCAAATTTCAGGTATATTTAAAACTCACGACTGGTGATTAATCTGATTAAGAATTTTAATAATTTGACAGCCCTAATATATATATATATATATATATATATATGTGTGTGTGTGTGTGTAAATGTGTGTCTAAATATTATGTATTATTTTTCTGTACACAGTACACAAAGAAATCCAGGAAATTTGATGTTGTTGTGATAATGAGACAATCTTGGCAGATAAGCTGTGTTTCATAAACTGGCTCATATGTAAATCCTCTAAATATGGTGGTGGGGTCAAAAAAGACAGAAAAACAGAGGGTGGGAGTGAGTGCAGAATGACATAGATGGTTAGAAAAAGCAAACAGTTGGGCTTTTAAGGCATTAAGTGTGTGGAGGATGAATATCCTTCGTCACTCATATCAGGACAGATGGAATCAATCACTTTAGGCGCATTCAAGGCTAAAGGCACATTGAAATGCTTCTCCCCTTGTAACAATGGCTGGTGACATATGTTCTCTATCAGTAAAAGACAAATGTTATTTAAAGAGTTTTATAACAGAAAACAAACAGTGACAAGAAAAATAACAGGAAGTCAGCGCTTCTTATGTGGGACGTGTGTCATCATATATGGAAATGTGTTAGGGATCTACGCTAGAATAGAGAATGGGGTTTTTATTTGTCATTAAAACGTCCAGTAACCTGGGTCACTGAGAAAAAAACAAAATGGCCATAATGTGACTTTGCACATCTGACAATCCAACATCCATTCTGATATAAACGCATGCAGTTTCAGGACCTTGTTGACCTCTGTGTTGGCTAAGTGTGTGAGAATTGGTTCACAATGTCCTTTGCCACTAATGCCTCTCCAGATGGGTAGCTTGTGTGTGTGTGTAGAAACATCCATTTCCCACCAGCCAAAGACGAACAACAGCTGCTTCTAAAAAGCCTGGCCACAACACTGAGGAAGAGGTGGTTCTGGCCAAGAGGGAGGAGGAATGGAAGGGGAAGGACGAGAGGAAAAGAGAAATAAGGTTGGAAGGTGAGTGAGGGGAATAACAAATGTATTGGTCATAATATCTTTGGAAAAAATTTGGGGGATGGAAAACTGCAATAAGGTTAGTTTTGTACCCCTACTCTCCATCTATCCGTCTATCATTTTCTGTGTTTCTTTTGGTTTGCCAGCATACTGCCAATACTCACTGTTTAAATCCTTATACCTATGAAGATAGGAAGATGCAAACTGATTTCATGCAACTCTCTTTACTCAGATGATGAGATTTCAGCCAGAATACTCACACAAACAGCACAAACTCACACAACATAAGGAGAGGCACACATTTATACACAAAAACTTATACCAAGGGGCAGGAAATGGGCAAAATGTTAAAAAGTCTATGAAGCAACAAATCCAGTGACTTAATGCTGCAAACTAGGTCCACATTCTGTACAGTATGTTTCACTTGCCTGTGTATGTGTGTCATGCAAGCCTGAATAAAAATCTTGGCTAAATCTTAGTCGCATAACTGTAATCCACAAAAAAATGTGCTACTGTATACTGGAGCTTATCATGTTGTCACACCACTAGATATCAAGTTTACAAAGCAATGTCTTCAGACTGAACACAGCCTTGTAGCCACAACAAAGACTAATATAATAATTTGCTTTGTGTCACAGAATTAAATTTGACCCAAAACTGTGTTATAGCATTTCAATATGCTTACAATTTAAACTAAGTGTACCTTAAAGATACACAGAAGTAATATGATTAAATGTGTAACTGACTTTTTTTTATCATAAGCATTAGAACACCCTTTATCACTGCTTTGCTTGCTGTGTATAATTATGATCAGTCAATTGGTAGATGTTTGATTTACAGTATATTAAGAGCATGTTATTGATGCGGGTAGGGTGTCAGTATCTTCTTGGCTATTCTCCCCTCTCTGTCTTAGTTTATATTGCTGCCTTGACCTTGCAGCTCCTCTGCCAGCTAAGGAGTAGATGGGAGGCAGATGCAGGCGGTGGAGGCTGTAAAGTAGCTCCTGAGTCTGGTCTTTCACAAGGCCACTGGATCTGCCTTATGGCAATCTTTCATTAGCATAGGTGACCCCTGACACAGTTTTTACCACTCACAGCGGCAGACACATAAATGTAAGCATGCTAAAGATTTATGCAGCTCATGGTGCATGTACACATACACACACACAAACATGCTGTCTAAATTAGAGACAAAAATGTGATTAGATCACCCCTGAGCATACTGTGTGCTTTGTCCTAGCTTCAGTTCAACGCTTCAATGAGTGCATTCAGCTGTTACTTTCTCCTACTGCAATCGAGCTGCCAAGGACTTTACTAATAACACAGGATGTTTTAGACCAATCTTTATTTGCTGTAAACCAGGTGTTAAAGCAACAGCTTTTATCTTCTTATATCTGTTGCTAGCTTGTTGCTTTTCAGATGGTTTAAGGGAAAACAAATAATTGTTGATGTGTGACCTCTGTCGTCTTGTTGCTCTCTCCTTTGAAGAACATGAGGCTTTCTGTTTCCCAGGTAAGGATGAAGAAGAACATAAAATATTATACAATGTTCTCCTGGTCTCTTTTAGCATATGCACTTATTCTGAAGCTGTTTGGAAGTTTTGCAATTTAAGATTTTACTCTGCTAAACTTGCACACTTATATCAGTTTGTATAGTTGTTGACTTTTTCCATAAACTAAATAACGGATTGGTCATGTGGAAAAAAGTACATGACTGGATTCATAACGCAATAGATCCATAAAAGGTGCAGTCTTCAACTGCTTTTAAAAAGAGTCCACAGAGTCAACCACACGGGACGGGTGCAAGTCATACTAGAGTCTGGGGGCTACAGCATAAAAGGCCAGATCTCCCAAAGTTTTAAAACTGGTATTTCAGGAAGCTCTGGCCTGAAGACCGAAGGGTGCACCCTGAGGAGTAGGGACACAGCAAGTCTGCAATATGCTGGGCAGCCTGACCATGTAACATCCAGAAAGTCAAAACTAAGATTTTAAAGTCAATACAAAGTTTGACTAGAAGCCAATGAAGTCTTGATAAAAATAGGGGTGATGTGGGCTGTTCTGGTCGCACCTGTCAATAGTCTGGCGGCAGAGTTCTACACTAACTGAAGTCTGTTAAGACTTATTGAAACAAGTGAAAACAGAATAACAATAATCAATACAAGATGAAATAAAAGCATGAATGATCATTTCAAGATCCGATTTTGACAACATTCTCCTAACCTTAGAGATAGCTCTCAAATGATAAAAACAGCTGTTGTCAGCTGTTGGGAACAACCCTTCTAAGACATCACATGATCAAACACAACTCCAGGGTTTCTGAGGCGGGTTTTAACAGCACACCAAGATGGTTGTTGGTCAGGGGGATCTTTTTATCATGAGTTTCTGTTTGGCTTGAATTTATCTAATTTGAAGGGAACCCGTTTTTGATGCAAGGCATACATTCCAGGAGCACAGATAAAAAGTGAAAATCTAAGTCATTAAGAGATCAATACAACTGAATATCATCAGCTTAAAAGTGATAGGACACATGTTTTAAAACCATTATGCTGTGACCTTTAGAACTTCACACTATAACAAAAAAGACTACAGTTTCCTGTGCTCCTCTTCATACTTGATTTTAACAAATCCAGTGTTTTCCAATCACAAGGGGACAGCATTAAGCATTTCACACCTGGCTTTAAAATGCATCCTCAGATTCAGCCTAATGTCATCTTCACTCAGAGAGCGTGGTGTGGCGTGTCTGAAATGTGATGATTTTCATTTCAGGCCCCATGTTGACAAATCAGGGGATCCATGACAGCCGAGAGACACGCTTTTCAGCTGTGGCTCTAGCTGCACTGCAGCTGTGAGACTGCACTTACTTTATCTACTTGGTGCCTTTTTTACATGATGTTTACCTTTTTGAAGGTAAACATCATGGGAGCAGTCTTCAGCCAATTACATGGCAGGAACATTTATTTTTTCATTATATTGACTTCATATCTACAAATATATACTTCTCATCTTGCACGAGGTGAAATTTTCAGTAAAACATTTTGGCTGGGTAAAATCACCATTCATGGTCAAAAAAACTCCAATTCTTGATGATTTGCTGTCACTACTGTGACAGGAAGAGTCTGCACTCTTTTAATCAGAGTATTGTAACAGTCATTTTAATTTTCCACTTCCAGATTCAGATGTACACACACACACACGCACACACACACACACACACACGCACACACACACACACACACACACACACACACACACACACACACACACACACAGACACACACACATACACACACAGCAAGGTTTGTTTCTGACAGTGAACAGGGATTTTACCCACCAGAACAAAGATGTTTTCTCCTGGTATGAATTTCAGTCTGTAGAAAAAATATGTCGCAGGTATTAAAAATACTGTTTTCTTTTTTTTAACTTGTACTTTCTCGTGTCACTCTCTCCTGCTTGCAGAGAGATCATCTTTCGCATCCTAAAATCCTCTGCTGCTGCTGTTTTTTGATGGTTTTCATTTGGTCTTATCCTCCTATGAAGACGTTGATTTCACAACAGATCTTTTTAATGATTATTTCTACTTGAGGTAAAATCTGTCCTGATAAAACCAGACTTGCTTCTGTTTCAGAGTCATTCCCCTGGGCAAACAACAGGATTCACTGCCTAAAATGCTTTACTTGAAGGACCTTTTAGCTTCTTTTAACAACACTGTTAGAGATGCGAAGGCTCCTTACTTCTCGAATCTGATTTCAAAAAGCCGAGGTAGTCCTAAGGTGCTATTTAACACCATTACAGTAGTTACTCCTATTCCCTGTGTTGTCCCTATTTACTCCAGTCATTACGGGGAAAAATTCCTGGCCTTTTTTTTTATTTTTTTTTTTTAAAAAGTCAGAATTGGGAGAATTTCTATGTCTCACTCAGCTTTTTCAGTGTCTGCTCCCAGTCCAGCTTGGCCTGAGATTTTTTTCACCAGTTTATCTGAGCTGGTCAGAGTTGTTGGCTTAATGAAGGCATCTACTTGTTCTCTTCATGTGTTACCTACATCCCTATTCTGTTGCTATTATATAGTGTGAGGCCCCGGGCTGGGGGAAAAAAAAAAAGTTATATAGCGCAGCCCCTCAGCAGGGCAATGACGGCCCCAGGAATGTAGATAATGAATGTCAGCGTGCCATCAAAACAAGTCAGAAGCATAGAGTTTTCAAGTCAGAAAGTTATGTAGTGTTGCTTTAATGACAAAGATTTCAGCATCCTCAGTTGTATAAGGTAAATAAATGAGCATAAAACCAATTATTTTTGATCTTTCAGAGCTCAGTCCTAGTGCAACTCTGCTAACAAAAACAAACACTGAATCTTTTAATACCTCAAATTCTAATGTCTCACCAAGAAGCTCTCAGCTGTCATAACTTTGGTGTGTGCACATGTGCTGTGTATAAGTAGATGTATATTCAACATACTGGAAAGCTGTAATGACAAATGCAGAGCATTTTATAATACGATGATCCCAGTGAGTTCAGTGAACAACAACAATCAAAACATATACTATTGAGGCAGCTCATCAATAAAACCTCCTGGTAATCTATATTTTCCTGACAAACGTCATGCATCCACTCAGTGACAACTGCTACTCCGTGATTCTGCTTTTTTTTTTTGTTGTTGGTGTTGTTGTATTTTGTTTTGTTTTACTTGTTTACTTGTTACTTGTATTATTGTTTCTTTGCCATCAATCAGACTTTTGCACATTAATAAAAGGCTGACACCCCTTTTGGTGGCTATGGATCATGACACTTCTTGTGGGAAGACATCAAAATAATGCTAAAACTCTGTGTGTAAAACCTCTCCATCACTGTCTCAACATGGACATTTACCTTCCCAGGCATTTACACAATGTTTTTGTATCTTTTTTACTGTGTCTTATTAAAAGTGGTAAACCTGGACAATGGAGAGAAATGGTGAATTCATAGGTCATTACTGTGCATCTACGTCAGCACTGGTATCCGTGCCTCTGTCTTTATGTCAGTATTATTTTGTTTTATAAATGACACATGGAATTTGTGTGTACATACGCACACAAAGTCTCCGAGAACAGTGATTGGTGGCCTGTATAGTGAAATACAGACTGGTACATATTCCATGGTGGGCCACTCAAGGGACTTAACGCCCCAAAATGCTGGGGCGCCAGCAGGGTACATATCTTAACCTGCAGCCAACCTAGCAACCGGCATTACAGCATGGCAACTCCTAAGCAGAGATCACTGCAATGGCATCTTACCAGACCATCAAACTCTTTGGCCAGATTAAAATTTACATCCTTTAAACACACAGAAACACATATTCACAGAAACAAATTGGCAAATGGGGCCCTGGGAGGACAGTGACCTCCACCAGTCAGTGTGACTGATGTTCAAGATGGAATGGAAACCTAAGAGGAAAACAGCTTCTTTTTGAAAGAGAAGTTAAAAACCCTGTACTTCTCCTAGTCTCACATGATGTTTTGTATGCACACACATCAGTATCAACACCACAATACTCAGAACATGCTACACCTGTGTGCACTCAAACACCAGATGCCTCATTGCACTGGCAGGTGTCAGGTTGTCCTTGTAGACAGACAAGCGTGAAGGATGTAGAAATAAACTTACATTCATATCCCCCTGCTCTCTCTTTCATTTTCCCCCACTTGCATGCACACACTCTTATCACCATCCATTATAGTCAAGAGGAAGTGCACATAAGGCATCACTTGAGATACTGTCAGGGTGTGTCTCCTGACACAACATATCCACCATTGGAATAAGTCACTGATACAGAAAAAGGTTAATGCTTTTCCTTGTTCCTCCTGCTGTGATCGATTTTGTTTTTTACATGGCACACATTACATGTTTTAGCACAGTAAAGATCTTACTAATGACAATAGCCAATGTCTGCTGTATGCCCCTGCTAGGTTTCCTTGTAACCTTTGCCATATAGCAAGAATGCACAGTCTGCCATACAGTGTCTTATCTTACTTTAAGGATTTAGAATCCCATATGCTCCAACACTTCTGTGTTTGCTGATGACAGATAAAAAAAAAAAGGTTTACAAGGTCTGAAGTAGTAAAAAGCACTTCAAAGTGTTTCAAACTGTAATTACTGAACTACCTGCTCAGTGACAATAAGTAGCTGCAGTAGTGCACGGACACAAACACCAAGTGTATATGAGAATGCAGCCTTGTGTTGTTCCACAAGCAGCTTCTTCTGAATAAAACTGATTTAAGTTATAGTTCAACTTCAAAGTGTTTTCAGATATCTGGATTAAAAAAAGTGCTGTGATGTTATAAATATTTAATTTTGGGGGGTAAGCCAAATACTTTGAAGTAAACTCCTAGTTGCATTACTTGCTACAGTTTTAAAATTAATATTCCTGAGAAAGATGCTCTAAGTGTGCTGTCAGTGGTCTTCTTGTATCTAAATTGTAATTAGCTGAATCAGCAAGAAATCCACCCCCTGCCAGTTCTCTGGCCCAACAGCCTGTTCCAGAATCAGCTTTATTTGCCACATTAGTTATGGATAGGAGAGAAGTGCTTTGTTGCTCTCACCACCGGTCAATGGGATTGGCCTTTAATGAAGTGCCTTGTCTTGCATGTGTCTCCTTGATGCATTAAGCCTGCACATAGACTTACCCTTCAGGTAGTCAATAAAATATTTGCTGAGTACTACAAGTCTCCATTATCTGACCACCCATGCTGTAATTGCACCTCTGTCATCTAAAACTGATACTCTGATTTGGGTCTAGTTGAAAAAAAACATTAGCATCTTTTGAGTTTAAGGAAGAATTACTTTCCCACCACCTCCAAACCCAAGTTCTTTTTGTAGTTGTCTTCCCTTCTGTCCTCACCTAGTCTGTATTTTCCTTGCATACCAGCTTGAGATGAGACAAAGAGGATCATACTCATCCCTGCTTATCCTTCTACTGTATTTTTCAATATCATTGGAATGTCTGCCTTTATTTGCCTAGTACTGTGTTACAGCAGGGATGCCAGTTTCCCTGTTAGTAGCTAAATTTGAGCTCTAGGCAAGGCAAGACAGTCAAGGGGGTCACTCAGCCCTCTGCACACTCAGGCACATACATATACCCTCCCCTTAAAGTCTCATGGCAACCCTAAGCATAAAAACTGTGGTATGGGTTTCAAATAAAGTAGATGAACTAAACAAGGTCCATCACAATGTTACTTCAGCTAAATATCCAACTGTAAGTTTGTGTAGCCAGAAACAAAAGGCTTCCTTGAATTCCCAGACTCAGTCTGGTCCTAATGACGAGCTTAAAGTTAAATCTTAGCCAGACACTGGGTCAAGGGGAAAGAGTGGTATAACAGGGTGTTATGTACACAATAAACCCCAAGTTATACCCATTGAATTTGGAGCTTTCAATAAAGAACATTTTATGAGTCTGGACGCCATCTTCAACTTTAAAATGTCATTTAATACTTGGAAACCTGCACAGATTGTAAAGACTTCTTGTTATGTTAGTGAATAATAGCTCCATCTCTGGTACTGTAGTTAAGGCTTTTATGTGGCGACGGTATCAGAGCAGTGAGTCACTGGCATTTAGTGTTCTTCTGCTAGTTAACTTCATTGGAGCCATACAAAATGTTTAATTCTATGTAACATTTTTACTAATTTCCATGGGTAGTTACTCCCACCACCTTTGGTTTTATCACTTGCTGTCACACCAAAGATTCTTGGTGTTTCCCTCCTAGGCTCCCAGAGGTGTGCTGGAAAAGCTCAGTAATAAAAGGCTTACAGATACTGCATAGAAAGGAATTGATGATGCTGGCTAATGAGTACCATTCTCCTCTGATGACCATGTGCCTAGGGAGTCTTTCAAGCTAATATGTTCTAAAAAGAAAAAGTATAATAAAAACCACAAGTCAAATATGCCATGTTAGAAAAAAAAGAACCCAGAAAAAGTGCAAGAAAGTTTATAAAAAGGATGAATGAAGGCGATGTGAAATAAAGAGAGTGGATTACAAAACTATGTGATGTGTGATGGTGATTTGGTGATCATAATAGGGCAGTTAATTACATATTAATGAGAATATTTTTTCTTAATTGTCCATACCAATTTTCCGCAAAGGTTATGTCTCAAAATAATTCATATTTTATATGTAAGGTCAAAGCTTGAGAAAAATATGTAATGTTTTTTACAGTGTCCGACACAATAAACAAATTATTCTGCAGATGTGACCAGAAATGTTACTCACTTCTTCTGCATCTATCCACAAACCATACCATCTTACTGCCTAGCCAAAGCTATCTATGATCCTCTTGTTCCTTCTTCTACAACCCTGCTTTGCCCTAGGGAACTCACTCTCAGGCCCTTGAGCTCCAGATGAAAAGCTAAGGGAAATGGCAGTCATACTGGTAATATCCGCACCCGGGACTCAGCCACTACATCTGCTAGCCAGCCAGCTTCTATGCACGCTAGTCCCAAGGGGCCCTATTCAGTCCAGAACCTTGCATGGGAAGATTTAGGATTGGATAGGTTCTTTCCAGTCTGCCAGGGCATACAAGCACCAAATCCTCCATGCACCTTCCTAACCCTCCTCTCTCACGGTAGATTGAATCATTGGTTTGTATGTTGCATTTATCTTCTCTAAACCTCAGACTTTTTTTTATCTCCTTTAGCTGTATTTCCATGACTCTGTTACCAATTTTACTGTCAAATTAAATCATAAAGCTTTATGGCATTACCCTTCTGTTGTTTCAACTGTCTAAGACCTTTTTCTGTGCAGTCAAACCTTCAACTATAACTTTGCATCACCCAGTTGCTGGGCACTTCACCCTTAATATCCACAATGCTCTTCTTGCAAGTTTTGTAAGATGAAAGGCAGGTGTGTGCTGGGTCTTGGGCAACAGTAGGCTTTACTGGGCTTGGGGTCATTCCAGTATAATCCTCCAAAGACTGGTGTGGGTTGGTGTAAGTAGCCGTTCATGTCAGGAATGTGGCTCCTTTAGCAGGGTGAGCAGCTGCCTCACACCTTTAAGGTTTCATGGGCTTTAGAAAGCTCTGTGCTGATGACATTAAGGTAAAAAAAAAGGAAAAAAACTTTATATGTCTAATTTGAACCACCATATTAAAATCAGATTCAAAGATGAAACAAGCTTATTATTAACAGGCTTTTGCTTTTCCAGGGTTCATAATTAGTGTTTATGTGCACATGTGTGAGGGAGAGGGAGAAGGTAAAACAGTAGGTATTTGATTTTGATTTGTTTTTTTCTTGTATTACCCTACAGACTTTCTGCCTTCTATGATTGTGTGCATGTGTTTTTTTTTTTTTTTGTTGTTGTTGTTGTTTTTTTTTTTTTTTTTTTCAGAAAAAAAAAAACAAAACAGCAGCTGTAAATTTGAAATAGTGTTCAGAGTCCCTTGGGGTCAGGTTTACACTTATGCACAAACATGCACATACACACAAAGTACAGCTGTTTCCTCTTGTATGAGTGTATAAAGGGAGAGGCATTATAGCCAAAAGTCCATTATTGTCATGTTTATATGATTATGTTGTTTGACACAAAGGCAAAACAACACCATAATTGCAAAATATTTTTGTGAGACAGGTTTAGCAACTGATCTGTAGAGTAGGTAAAAAATGGTGAGTTGAGGGTGGGTGGTTGGAAGCCTTCACTTCATTGATGAGCTCACCAGTTATTCTGACAGATGGTGTAAGTTACCATAAGAGAATTGTACTTTCATGGCTGTACAATTCACACTTTGGCACTGCACATCTCCCTGGCTCAGTTCCAGGAAATGTTTATTCATGCTTTCATTTTTTCTCCTCTGAGATGGATAACCTGCATTACCATGTTTTGGTTTTTATGACTTCTCATACCCCTACCAGGTAGACTACATCCACAGCAGCTTTAACACTATGAAAGTTTTTAACTTGGGTTCAGATACAAAAGGTGCTACCTGTAAAAGATGTTTTTTTTTTTTTTCCATGTGAAAATGACTCTTTACTGGCTGGCCTGTTTCTGCAGATCTGTACAGAAAGACAAAAGAGAAAAAGACTATCTCTATCCCCCAAGAGATTCAGGCAACACTGCTGGAGCCATAGAAGCAGACAGACAAATAAAGTACTGTTCTACCTTTTGATGTGCAGACTTTTAAACTCTCCCTTTCCCTAATGGAGAGATAGCGGTCTGATGTGCCACTGAGAGTATTTTAGAGATTAATGAGTTAATGAGCTATCCACAAATGAATAGCTGCTTTAGAAGGAGCAGTCTAAGTGTTCCCAGGCTAATACAGTTAATAAGCCCTGGTCACGCCACCAAATGTTCCACAGAAGAGGCTCTCATAGCCCTAGGGAAGAGGGATAATATGGTTCATTAAAGATTCCCTGATTTATCCTCCTGTTCATGGCTTTAGCAATGACAGTTCATACATGACCAGGCCTTGTTTAGCTGGCACACAAAACACTAGCATTTCTTCAGGCAATAGGAGCAAGATCAGAACCGAGATCAAACAGGAATTATGTCATGCATTTAGACTGCAGTCTCTGAGTTGTTGAGAGAACATTAAAGCATGTGAAAAGTGTGTGACTTTTCCAAATGTCTGTATTTTTTCTTTTTTTCTTTTTTTTTTTTTTACCAAATTGAAAGTCTTACTTCAGCTAAGCAATATGTGACACTTGTGTAACTGTGCTACAGATTCAAAGCTCAGTTTTCTTATTATGCCCAAAAGAATCCCGTTTTTCACATTTGTGGACCTAAAGTATGAAACATGTGAATTCATAAATGACATATTGTCAGAATGCAGGCGGCTGTGAGCATAAATCCCAGTCTTCTGAGCAAGGCCTGCAGCAGTTCTATCACATCGAAAAGATGACATAGACAGTAAGTCTTTTAAGATTAGCACTGTTCATTAGCTTATGAACTCTCCCTTGGCAGAATAGTGGGTGGGCATGCCGTCAGTTAACACAAACCTTGGGAGCTCTGCCACAAGTATACAGAGGCAAAAAAGTCCACAGACAGATGGAATGTAAAATAAATCCCCTGCCCCTACAATAAGTTACAACTTAACTATGCTAAGGAACTCAGTTCTAGCTGCCAAGAAGGTGACTACATAATCAGTAAAAATTTAACTGGTGTTTAAGAAGTCATAAGAAATTGGGAAGAGGATATCTGTGAACCCAGCATTCATTTTGAAATACTGTTTGTAAATCCTGAGTCAGTTATGCTGTGAGATGCCAGTTTCAAAATGATGGTGAGTTTTCTACATTCCCTGAAGGTCCTCCAAATTTTTATGGTAAGAAAACATGGTAAAAATCTAACTGGTCATTTTAAAGAGCCTGTAATGGGAGTGCATGTGAGTACAGCACAGCACTAAAAGAAAAAGAATACCCTTTTCCATACACTAGTTATTATCCCTGGCATTAATAAATAGTTGAGAACATCCACAACTGAGCTTAACCCCTTGGCACCAGACGCCCCATGGGTGGGACCTTTCTTACCTAGACATGTGTCAGGATGCTGTTTGTAGATTTCATCTTGGGTTTTAATACAGTAATCCCTCACAAACTCAAAGTTCAGATGCTGAGCAACTTAGGCTTAGCTTACTGTGCTGCTGGATTCAGGACTTTCTGAGCAACAGACGACAGGATAGGAGATATCGAATCATCTACCCTCATCCTCAACACCAGTACCCTGCAGTTAGTGTCCTTAGCCCTCTTTTCTACTCACTATTTATTCAGGACTGTGCCCACACCCACCCTACAAACACCATTGTTAAGTTTGCAGTTTTGCAACCACTGTTGTAGGACTGATAATAAACAACGACGAGACAGCCTATAGAGAGGACGTTCAGCATCTCATGCAGTGGTGTGTTGACAGTAAACTATACTTAAACATCTCTAAAACCAAGAAGTGACTAGAGGACTTTGGGAAATCCGAAAACACACTAGGCTGCCCTCTATATACTGGGAGAGGAGGTACAGAAGGTAGACAATTTCAAGTTCCTTGGCATGCACATCTTTGCTGACCTCACCTGGACGACACAATTCTCTCATCAAGTTAGAAAGACACAACATAGACTGTATTTCCTCAGGAAACTAAAGTCTGCTCACCTCCCTCAGTGCCTCCTTACAAACTTTTACAGGTCAGCAAAATAAAGCATTCTGACCTGCTGCTGCACTGCGTGTTTTGACAGTGGCACAGCTGAAAACAGGAATAATCTGCAGCAAGTGGTGAGGGCACCAGAGTGGACCATGAGCTCAGCAATTGTTTCATCTTTATTGTACCTGTACTTTATAACAAACTGGCATATCTGTTCAATAATGCCACGTAGCCACCTTTATACTGTTGTTTTTTTAAATTTTATTTTAGTTTTAAATTCATTGTTGTTTTAATCTATTGTAGTTTAATTTTACAGTTGTTTTAATTTATTGTACTTTTATTGCAATTCTGCTGCTGATGCAAGAGCTGCTACACTGTATTTAATTGTTTTTACTAAAACTGACAATAAACCTTTATTGTATTCTCTTAAAAACAGCCCTGTTACATCAGCATTGGTCCAGTAGTCAGATTTAAGTTTGGCCAATTAACAATATATGTATATATATATATATATATATATATATATATATGATACAACACATGCACAATAACCCATACAAACAGTTGCAATAACTTATACGTGCAATAGTGAACTGGGAATCTGTACCACCTCTACTGTGTGCAATGCCTGTTTATATTGTTTTATTTAACTTATCTTATTGTTATTATTGTTATATTTATTGCATTCTATTTGCCTCTATTTTGCTTTGTACCTGTATATATTGTGTCTTGTGCTTGTCCTGCTTTACTGTTGGTGTTGTATTGCTGCTGGTACCCAAATTTCCCTGAGGACTCTCCAAAGGGATTAATAAAGTATTTCTATTCTATTCTATTCTATTCTATTCTATTCTATTCTATTCTATTCAATATATATATATATATATATATATAATAAAAAACTAAACAAACAAAAGAAAAAACGTTAACAAAATATTCTGATTATTATTATTATTTTTTCTTTACATTTTCCATTTCCAGAAATGTTTTGTTAGTAGGTGGCATTCTTTTTAAAACTTAAAGACAGTTAACAGGCAGCATGGCTCATCAGGTTATGGATTTATATTTTAATTAGGTATGTTCAAAAAACTCAGATGAGGGTTTTGATTGATTTCTACTACTGTTGAAAAACAAGTGCTGCTCTAAGGGCTCTGCAAAAGGTTTGTGGCTCTTGGCCACATTGCAACACCAACCTGTGTGCAACTGTGAATGTAACGGCTCTCAGACTGTACAATGCAATTTCTCATTCCTAATTTGTAAAACTAAAGTTTTCAAGCTTTTCTATTAGTGCTGTATCATAGCTGCTGTTGGGTTTTGTCTGCTTTATATAGTGACTTTTGCTGAATAACTTACACACCTTTGCATTATAAGTGCAAGGTTGGTGAGATTTTTGTACTAAATGATCTGGTTTTCCTTTAAATCAGGATTAGCTAAATCTGCAAGTACAGTATATGCAGACAACAAGATTTGTGTGATTATCAAAGTAAAACTGGTATCAATACTAGAAAAAATATACTGATTAAATTTGCTAATATTTCTGTCTGTGCAATGGTCATTGCAACCTGGAGGAAATTTTCCCTTTTTATTTGAAAAAATATTTGAAACAGGTTAGCCTATATCATTACATAAAGTTCCCAAAAGTGAACAATGTAATGATTACAAATAACACAAATGTAAATGTATGTAATCACATGGCTGGAATATAACCAAACAGCAGCATATTTCAATAGATTTTTCAATTGTGTGCTCATCATTTAGAACCTGTATGTGCAAAAATGTGCAAGCTTTGCTTGTGCATTGGTGCTGCCCAGAGTAAACATGTTACAGTTGAAGAGACTGCTGAATCAGCAGCTGGCATTTCAGCAGTCTTGCTCCTGGGAAAGCCAAGAGAGCTCAGCTTACTCAGCTGGGACCTTATCACTGTAACTGTATTAGCTGTCTTGCCTTAATGTTTCTGCATTCAGTACCCCCAGATAGTCTCTTTACAGGTCATATGAAAACTCAAGCAAACAAAAAGAAAGTATTTATGACAACTACTTTTCTTTCAATGGACAAGTGTCTTATTTTAATTTATGTTTTCACTGGCCCTTTGTTGCTCCCTCAATAAGACAGCCATGCAGACATGAAAATAGATCAGATTCAGATATCTACTGGGAGTGGAAACAGAAAAATTAAGCAAGAAGACGACTTCTCTAAGATACCAACTAATCATTTAGGGGCCATGACTGATGTGAGAGAAATTATGACAAACACTTAACAAATTAGTTGACATGTGGTAGAAAGTATTTATACTTCATCTATGTCATTGGATCTCTAAAAATCAGGGCGCTAAATTAACACAACAAATTAAATTTGACGGGTATAGGGAAAAACTTGCTGGCCACTTTGGCAGGTGATGAATGATTGATGCATCTTTGAAATGAGCGAGAGGAGCCGACTCCTCTTATGAAGCGCAACATCGAGCTGCTGCTGAACTTAAGTTTGACTGACACACCATCAAACGCCTTTCGTATTCTAGGAAGTCTAGGATCATACCATTATGCAAAAGAAGGCATGGGGGGCAGACGCTCTGAACAGTGTAGTGTTACAGACCAGGTTCACAGTGACAGAGAAAGACGGCGAACTGGAAGAAGTAAAAATATGAGCAAAAACCGAAAAATAAGAAGCATCTGGCTGCATTTAAATGATTTTAGAGACTGAAAAGCTGAATGCAGAGTTGGTTTAAAAATATAAATATTTATCTAAACACTTTAAAGTGTCTAAATGATCAGACTTTGGTCCTTTATTTGATTTGCTTGTTGTGGCTCTGTGTTCAGTTGTTCATGTAAGGTTTGATTAAAATGTTAAACAAAAAAAAACATAAAAAAAGGCTTTAATGAAAACATTGAATTAAGAAAAAATGCTTACCAACACACAAACAATTTACAATTACTAAATTAAACTACAACAAGCTCAGAGTGATACTGAACCAAGAGTCATTTGGGAGTTGGAAGAGCTGGCTCTTCTAGGGGAGCTGACTCTGAGTCGGAGATGAATGAGGCAAATCACTGCATTTCCCATGAACATTGTTTCATAACATATCACTGTATGCTTATTTTCATCTGTGGGATGTCGTTCAATAGCTGCCTAAATAAAGACATTTAAAAGGAAACACAAAAACGTAGTGGTGGTTGGAAGATGTAAAATACCAGGCTGGTTAGTTGTTCAGGAAAAATGTCAATAAAACAAGTTTAAAGAACCGTGTATGATTAAATGCATTCAGAATCTATAATCTGGATTATTTTACCACCCAAAGCATTAGTTTGGTGGAAATTCTGATTGGCTGGTAACTTTACAAATCTGTTAGCCACACTGGCTGGTGATCAAAGAAGTTCATTTGCCCTGCTAAAGACGCCTGCTAATGTCAAATGTAATAATACTTAAGCCTTTACTATACTTCTTTTTTCAAACTGTGAGGGTTGAGAAAGTCAGAGTGGTAATTAAAGATGATAAATATAAAATGTCTCTAGGACATCAAATGGATATCATCAAATAGAACACAAGTCCTGACACTTTCTCTCTAAAACATCAAAGATGAGGTGAGTGTGTGTGTGGGCATCTGTGTGTGTATATGAGAGCTCAAAGGAGCAAAGTAACCAGTCTGAAAACCTGAAGAACTTTCTGTTCCACCACCTTTGCTTGATTATTAGTAGAATATGTGATTTAAAAATAATATCCCTTGCCATGTAGGAGAAAATCAAATAGTGACTTTAAAGCAGCTCTCAGAAAACAGTTCAAGGCTCAATGAGCTAAAAATAAGAATGACTGCATCACTTCATCTGCCTTTCTTCTTACCCTGATGCATCACTCTGGAACAGGGTAAATATGTGCTCATCAGACCACATGACCTTCTTCCATTGCTCACGAGTCCAATCTTTCTGCTCCCTAGCAATTTTTCTTTCTAACTAGTGGTTTTTCTTATGGCTCCACAGCTGTTCAGTTCCAATCCCTTTAGTTTTCTTTGCATCTCACTATCATTTAGGATTTTTTCCAACCATGGTCCCCCACTGTCCTTCCAGTTTTTAATAATGCCTTGAACAGTTTTTAACCCAATTTTATGAGTTTCTGCAATCTCCTTAGATGTTTTCTTTGCTTGATGCGTGCCAGTGATTTGACCCTTCTTAAACAAACTAAAATTTTTTCCACGACCATGTGATGATCAGGTAGGGTAAATAACTTGTTGCCAGCTAAAAGATATGTATTGTTTAATATAAGTGATGAAAAGATTGACTTGTGTAGGTACATACTTGTTTGCACAAGAGAGAGTGAACAAGCATCACTTACAGTGTTTTTCTTGACCATCTCCTGAACTTTGACAACCATCTTCGTCATCACAGTCTGTGGCGCTGCCCTCCTCTTCACCACTTCCTAGCTCTTGCAGCTTTTCCCAGGCCTCAGTTTGGCCCAGTTTCGGAAATGTTTCCTGGGTCTCCTAAATAAACACATGAATATGAAGATCATCACTCTCAGGCTCACAGAGATTAACAGTTTGGACACACCAGCTCATTAAAAATACATTTTTAGATGTGAAGTTTGTCATGAAGGAAATAAGTTGCAACACTTAATAAAACTCTATGACATACTGTAAAGCAGCACACATAAAGCAGATTAAGATAAAGCAAAACACAAGACAAGGGTGGGGGAGTATAAAAAGAAAATAAATTTAGGTTTTTAAAACATGCTTAAAAGAACCAATAGATTCAGAAGTGAAAGTCAAGGTGAAGTGATTCAAGGGGATTGGAAAAACAAATAAAAAAACAGCAGATAATTTAAAATATAACAGATTTCTCAAGCTTTCCAAACATCAATAAGGGCCAAAAAGATCATAAGATAAGAAAAAACAAAACAGATCAGCATGGGTGATGTACAGTAGTGAGCCCTCTGGAAAGGAGAATGGTGTGTTACATTTAATTACAAACATAGTTCTAGATAAGTATTTATTAACATACTACATTTTTATTTAACTAACCCTCTAATAACTTTTTATATTTGAATACTGATTCATTTGAACAAAAACAATAAAATAAAACGTCAAAAATGTTTACAATTAGGTGTAACATTTGTAATTAGAAGCTTTTTTCATGACTTCCTCTCAGCATTACAAACATAAACTGGTCAAATAAAGTGTTGTAAAATTTAGATCACAGCACACTGAAACATCGATCAGGTTCAGATAGTGCAAACCTACTGTTACATCACTCAGTTCACATAGATCAGTAATTGCTTGCCAGACATCCTTTGCCACAAATACCTTTCCTCTTAACATGGAGCACAAATACTGGACCACCTGTTGATCCTTTGTGGTTTCTACCAATTCAAGGCGGTGACTGTTATCATGTAGGAAAGAAACATCTAGACTCAACTAGAAACTTATCCCCAAAGTACAAGCTAAGACAGAGCCATGTCTACACATACTGTGGAATGTGTTGAACTGTAGAGCCACACACAATGATGTTGAGTGCAAAACTACTATTACTCATGCATGTAGAAGCTGACACGTTAAGTCCCAGTACATAGCTGCCCTTCACAACAAAGAAACAACCAGTAAAGACATGTTGGGAGGTGAAAGGGATGAATAGGCGTGGGGCTCTGGGTGTTGACGGATGGTAAATATACCTGGCAGTGATATGGCATCATTGACTCACTCTCACACCTGACAGCAAAAGTGACCTTTAGTTGTCTGCTAGTCCTTTATTGCCCCTGAAGAAACATTACGTGATTTATTTGAAGCAGCTGTAATATAAAGGTGTAGAATACTAGAGTCTTTAGATATGCAGAGTTTCTGTTAAGCCAGACTTATTACATACTTACAATAGTGCAGAAAAGCTGAATTTTAACTTGCTAACACTGAGTATTCTAATATGTTACAGTTTTACACATTTATTCTTGACCTTTTTTTTTTTTTTTGCTCTAAATGAAATGTCTTTAAATGTTTATGCTGGCTAACTGGATATATGAACTGAGTGCAGCCTAAGTTTATTTGGACAAACAGCATTTGGTCACAAATAAAAAAAATAATAACAAACAAAAAGCTTGTTTGGCTATAAAAGTAACAGCCAAACAATTAAGAACTTAATGAAATCTAAAGACATACTATATAATCTTGCAGACATTATAAACAAAACAAATGGTATCAAATCGTTGGTCAGTTTTGTGCAAGTTACACAGCACTAGATGTAGAGGTAGTTCAAAATTCAGGGCAGTTAAGTAAAGATATCTAGTTTATGTTCATGGAGCATAATTTACCATCCTCAACAAAATTCACAATTCCAAGATAAACCAGTTCACACAAATTTCTAACACATATTTATTTTGACAACTTACATTGAATTATCTTTCTTAATATTGAGTGCCATTGGAACCCTGGGACATGACCATCAAATCTAGTTACCTATTTCATTATTTACTATTAAACCTGAGATTGAAATAAATAAATAAATAAATATGTAACCATTATTCTTATTGTGGATATTCTGCTTCTGCAACATTAATTTAAATATTAATGATGCTAAATGGCTTTAAAATGGTGCAGTAAATAAAACAATGTGTTTTGGTAACAGTGGAGTAACTTCAGCTTGAGGCTACAATGTAGGATTATCTGTAGGATCTGTAGGATAGGAACTAAAGTTCCTAGATGCATTTATTTCCTAGATGGGTTTAGGATGCAGACTGCAGACTGCCTCTTGCTTTATGTCCTACCAACTCAACATTTTTACACAGCGATGAAACATATTAGCCACACAGGGGGCAGTCAAAATGATCTATTCTCCCGGGTAACAGCTCTATCTTAAGACAACTTTAGCAGCAGGTGAAAAGATGCAACTTCAAAAGAATCAGCTACATGCCTTAAAAACCAACAGATCAGAAGCTTTGTGACAATATTTGTTGTGGGGTCCAGCTTAACATTACATCTGCTTCATGTGTAAAGTCATCTATTGCATCATTTAGATGAAACTACCAGGCATCACTAACTCCTTAACAGCCATCTTCTGAGCCCTGCTTTGTTTCAGTTCTCCACTTTCTATAAGTTTCTGTAAAGTTGCCTGCAGTCAAAATGCTCGTGTGCAGTTTTACATGTGTCTTTTCTTTAACAACACACTATGTGTTTCTATTCTAATGCAGTCTCGTTAGTTGTAAATGCAGAAGTTGTGTCGGTGACTGGTGCTGAGATCATTGCAAGGTGTATTCTACATATCATGTTTATGATTCAGTTAAATTGTGCAAGAGAGAACTCTGCTCACCTCAAGTAAAAATCTAAGTAAAAGTCTTATTCAGTTCAAAATTTAGAGAAAACCAAAATACAGCCTATAACCATGATCATTTTAATGTTTTCATGCACAACACTGCTTTTGGTTTAATGAAAACTCAGGGGGAATCCAGGAAAAAAGAAAAAAAAAAAGAGAAAATTAATCCTCTGGAACCTCCTACTATCTTGTATGTAGGACTGGGCAATAAAACTTAAAATTTCTTAAAATCAGATCGTGTTTAAGTTTACATACATCTCACTGATCAAACTGATCAATATACAGAGCCAGCCCACTCCAGTCCACTATAATAGCAGTAAAGCCCCTCTAAGTGACACTGAAGCTGTTCATGTGTTCATCTTTTAAAATGTTGATGCAGTTGACAAAGGCCTCACTACGTCCGTTATATGAAATGAATTCTATGAAGAATAAAATACACAAACTTTTTCAGTAGTTTGCAAACAAACTCCAAAACAGGAAATGCAACTAATGTGTTTAAACATCTTTGCAGGTATCGGCCCAGCGCCCACACAGAAAGCATGGAAATACAGAATTGTGTGACTTCATGCACCAGTTCGTCTAGAGTAAGCATCAAATAAAACTGCATCAGCTTATCATTTACAGCTTCCGCCCACATTAAAAGCGTTCAAAACTAGGCAACGAGATTGCAACATTACAGTCAGTTTGTTTTATAATGAGGTTTTATTCTGCGCCATTATTATGACTCTTATAAGTGATTTATAAAATTAAGATTGGTCAGTATTGGAAATCATATCATATTGTCTGTATATATATATATATATATATATATATATATATATATATATATATAATATATATTATTTTATAACCCAATCCTCCCCGTATGTACAAAAAATAATATTTTATTCAGTGGCTGAAAAGAGTTTTGAGATGAAAACATCCTCAGTTAAGTTTACATGAAAAAAGTATGGAGATATTCAAGAAGCTTCACAGATTTTAGCAGGTATTAACATAAAAATATTTGATATTAGATGTTATCCTGCAGCAGCTCATCATTGTAAGACTGATTTAAAAAAAACAGTTAAGGGCAGATTGGTTATTTGTGCTTTCCTTACCAAAGTGGTGACTGCAGCCAAAATGCAAGGAACAGTGAAGGAGAAAAACCTAAAATGATCTAGACACAAGTGGGTGCTTTTGACATTGTAACTCATTACATCTGTGATGCATCCCATTTATATCCTTTGTGAACGCATGTCTGCTCTGTCAGGACTGAATGGGTAATTTAAGTACCACTGTGTTACAGTGCAATAGTGAACCCATGGCACAAAGTCAGGCCTCATGAAACTCAAGTGGATCCTGAAGCACAAGCAGGTAAAACATCACTTAACACTCAGCAAAAATTTATTCACAGGTGGATGTCTCAGTTTTCAAGAGAATTACAAGAAAAAAATTAATACTCCACAGTGATCAAATTTTTGCATTTTATGATCATAGGTAGTCTCAAATTAAACCTGTCACATGCTGATTTTCCTCTTTGGAGATTGGAGTGTGATATTTTGAGGGACTCATTTTTCATAACAGACAAATATGAATTTATGTTTTTTTTTTTTTTTTTTTTTGTTACCTCAGCTGTTCAAAGAAAATCCTTCAATCAATGACGATTCAGTAAGGATGTAAAATCTGCAAAAAAAAAGTTTTGCCTGCAAGGTAGAGATACGTAGTGATAGAAGATACAGAGGAGGACAAAAAAAAAATCACCTTAATTTTTTCTGGAGAGTAGTTAACATTAGCATATTTCAATATGGAAAAAAAAAAAAAAAAAAAAAAAATCAGTGCACATTTTATGAGTTAACAGGCATGTAGTGTGTTGAACATCAGCAGCATCATCCAGATAACCAGTTGGGTATTTAGCTAATAACTATGTCTTGTGGGGGATGTTTATCACAGCTCTGCTTGGCCCAGCTGTCTTTAAAGCATGTTAATTAGAGAGGGAATCAATTAAGGTCTTGTTGCTGTAGAAACAGCCAGTCAATTTGATTGTAACTTGGCTGTTGGCCAGTGCAGTTTGTTGGGTTCTTTTGAAAGTGTTCTCAACGGGGGCTGGGCGGGGGGGGTGCCCCGGGGACTGGGGGCTGCCTCATTGAATGGGTAAGAGTAGGGGTAAAGAGGTTTTGTTCTTGTCCCTGGTGTTGGGTTGGAGTGGCCAACCTGCTGGGCCTTTGGGGCCTCGGGCTCCCCCCGTTTGAGTCAGGTGTGTTGAAGCAGGAAACATTGAAAACCTGCAGGACAGTGGGCCTCGAGGACCGACTTTGGAAACCCCTGATCTATACTCATAAAAGTTATAACGATAAAACTAGTCAATGCTTCAAATATGGATGATGCTGTAAAGAAGATACAAGCTTTAAAACATTGACATCTACAACAACCTTTGAAACAGCAGTGTGGGAGATCTTTACAATTACCAAGGTTTAAAGTTGAGCTCACAAAACGGGTGACACCAATTCAGTATCCAACAAAATCTGGAATATGGTCACAATGTTGCTTGCTGTTCCAAAAGAAATGCCAGGGAGGTGTGCTTTGGAGTGCAGTTTTGCATCAGATGGAGCTGAACTTTGATCACTTTTCATTTCATCCAAATAGACATTTATAGTCCCAGGGATCTTTATCTTTGAATACCAAATATAAACTAGAAAATTTGCTGTTCTAGCAGAACAGCAGTGTGAATACATTAATGATAATTAAAGTGAAATATGTTTAATGTAGGTGAAGACAGTCGAAAATGGCTGACATCTGCTGAAGCCTCAGTTGAAGTAATTATACAGCTGAAGTCAATAGTAGAACACATTTTAAGCTCAAACTGATGTTTAAATGTGCTGAAATGGTTGAATACTGAATAACTCATTGTAAAAGGCAGAAAGAGAGCTGAAACAGAGTTGAATTGGCAGCTGAACTACAGTCCATCATCTGACTAAACAGCACTGGAAGAAAAAAAAAAAGCCAAAGATCAACTGTTATGATGAATGGATTCATTGAAATGTGAAGAAGAAGAGTGAAATTAGGTTGTTTCCTCTCATACTGGCTTGTTACAAACAGACCTGCAGACTCACCTGTCTGCCAAATCAGCTTGCACGCAACCCCACAACTCTGATATCCTTAACGCATTCGTACAATAAAAAAGAGAAACAGGAAAACTGTTGTGTGAATGCTTAAACTCATGCTCATTCACACAATCAGTATTTTGTATAAAAAAATAATATTACATACAAATGCAGAGCATGAATATATATGGACAAATAGCCTAAACACTGGTATTAATTGCCACATGGGTGGAGACATAAAAACACTCAAAAATCACTAAGGACAATCTGTTTATGCCAACATAAACATTTTTTCCATAACCATCTCTATTATAATATGTCACCTTGTGAACATTGTGGAGAATATTTCAGCTAACTAACCTGGAGACTGATATTGTTTATTCAGACATGATTCTTTCTTTTTCTAACTTGTAAAAACAAGGCTGAAGTTTTTGTGCTGCTTAATGGGGCAAATATTTAACGATTAAGAACAGCTTGTTGTTGAGAACATGTTTTTAAGGTGAAGCTTTAGCTTTGCTATTTGTAATCAGTTTTCTTTTGGAAATTATATACAGTATAAAACATTATATTATAGAATCAATATAAAAAATATTTTAGCTTTTAGATCATAAGAATAAAACAACATGCTTCCTCCACAATAATATTTATAATTGACCTCAAATTCTTCCATGGATACCATATAAACAAGTCTCACTTAAAATCCTGAGGAATTATTCCACATCCAAGGTGCACAGACAAAAGATGCACTAACAGAAAAGAATGAGAGAAGGAAAAAGTATGAGTGTGTGAACTAGCAGGTTTAAATGAGCAACACTATGCTCATGGAGTTGAAACAGGTGCATGTTGTTGTACAAGCTGGCAAGGAGTAAAAAAAGATTTTAAAGAAAAAAAAAACAGCTTTTAAATTTAAGGTTAGCCTTGAAATTTACTTGGCATCCAAAGACAAATCCGGTATTCCCCAAATGCTTTGAATAAAATCCCAAATCATGAAATATTTTCTAGTTCTCCTCCCAGTGTGCCAACTAATTCTCCACTCTCTTTCTTCTCAAAAGCATTCTTTAGTCAGAGGATGATGGGGCAGGTTTGAGAGCATCAAAGACTGAATTCCTGCATGCATTTGACTGCATCCTAGTCACGCTAAAATCTGTACTGCCAGGAGAAACCAACCACTTTTTGAAGCAGGCTGGAAAACAGAAACACTGTGTGTCAGGATTTTAATTTGGGGCTAAATCACATACATGTTCCAGTTCTGAATGGAAATAAAAATTAATTGTGGAGAGTAAAGTTGTGAGCTGTGGTCACCAGGGATAAAATATGAATACCACAACTAGTAGTTGTGTAAGTGTTTGTGCCACTCTGAGCCCATGGCTCTACATATGTCATATGTGGAATGTTTAACTTATGAAGCAAAATATGTTTTAAATTTTATTCTTTGCATACACACATTACAAATGTTCTGTTTCTTCACTAGGCATGCAAAGCCAAAACACATCATGGAGTAGTAGTAACTTGCATACATTGAAAGAGAAAAAGAAAAAGGAAGAAAAACCTGGAGACTACTGAAGGAAAAAGACAGTAATAAAGTGTCCACAAGTCTTCTCTACCCATGAAAAGGCTAATTTCCTCACATACTTTTTAGGTTCATTATGCTTCTGTATGAAAAAAAGGGAAAAAAAAGAGGATTACATGAAGAAAAAAAATTAAGCATGCATTTCTAACTACCTGACAATTATTTAAATCTATGCCAAATTAGGATTTAGTACAGATTTTAAGTTGATCAATACATTTTTTTTTAGCTTGAAATCAGATGAAATCTAAGGCTGGTGCTTAAACATAAATGAAGTGCCTTTAAAATATTCAAGAAGAAAACAACAGGTAGTCTACAACAGCCTGGCTTTGTGTAGCATTGGACTTTCCAACAAGGCAATGATAACCAAATAAGTCCAAGTGGTCAGGACATGGTTAACAGCAAACGCTATTAACATTTTAGACGGGCTCTGTGATGATCATCACAGAAGAGTTGTGTTCCACAGTCCCAATGAAGACATGAAAAACCCTTGTTAGCAACAATATGCATTGCTTTTTGATTAATACGTAAAGACACACACACACACAAAACATTGCAAATGAATATTTGTTACCTTTAACATAATGTTTTATAGTCTTTACTTGGGACCTGATTATGTGTGTGAGAGACTTGGACTAAGTCCCTAGCTTCAGAAATGGCTGAATCTCTTTAACTCAGACTGGATAACCAAGAGACGACAGCCAAGGGACAAAAAAACATGAGCATGAGGATGAAGAGACAGAAATAGAGAATTGTTAGAAAAGTGACAAGCTGCAAATAAAAGTTACTGAATACAGCTCCACGGCTCAGCCATCCATTGTTGCAGATTCTGAAATGCACATGGGGCATTGTTTCTGTGGATTAATGATGTCTGTCTGGCTAACAGTGTACACGCAGTTATTAATTATCTTTGTCCATCAGTGACAGATTCAATTCTAAATTAGACAACAGTAACAACAGTCAGTGTCAGGAAGGAAATGCCTGCACTGCCATTCTTAACATACAAAATGAAAACAAATTAAAAATGGATTTAAATACAAAAGAATAACAACATTCTGCACCACTTTTCCATCAATCAGATATTTTTCTTTGTTGCACTCTTTAAAAAGTCCAAGAAAAGATGTCCAAGAAAGAATTGAATCAAAAACTCAATAGACCATTGTCCCCACGCAGTTACATATAGAGAAAAAATATGCACAAAGAAAAAAAAAAATAAACAGAAACTAAAAAAAATAAATGAAAATTTCACTCAGAGACTGCGTGATAAACAATATAATTAAGTCTTAAATTAAGTAAGTCACGTAAAATGGTAAATGGACTTTACTTATAGTCTTTTTACAGTGATGTTGACTACTCAAAAAGCTTTACACTACATTCACATTCACCCATTCACACACACATTCATTCCCCAATAGACACATTGGGAGGCAATGTGGGGTTCACTGTCTTGCCCAACGACACTTCGGGATGGAGTTAGGGGAAGCTTGGAATTAATCCATCAACTTTCCGGTTGGTGATGACACGCTCTTTTCTTCCTGAGCTTCAGCCACCCTACAGCCTTCTCTCTAATCTAATATATTTTAATATGTGAGTACATAAAGGCAGGAATCAATACAGCATTTTTCACAAACCTCCTTATTTATGGGCTCAGTATTAAGTCATGAAGATTTTGCAGTTGTTAATGAATGTTTGCAAATAATTTCAGAATTTGCATCTGTAAATCAAGCTTGTTACCCTGTAAAAACAACCTGCCTGAAAAAAATCAAGCAGAAAAGGGTTTGCATGGTTGTAAAAAAGATTTATATTTGTGGAAAAAAAAAAAAAAAAAAGTTATTTTGCAAAAACCCTGTTCACAGATGCAAAGCACAAAACTGCGTGCGAGACTCTGAAGTTGGGAATTTTGTCCATATTTTCACACTTCTCTCTGATTGGATGGTGACAAATTAAACTATCCAATCAGAGAGCAGACAGCTTCCCGACCTCCTGCACTGCTGCAGGCTCTGTAAGGGGAGCAGAGAAATATCCTCATATAAACCATGCTTCCTCTTCTTTGTCCAAAACTCAAAGAACTCAGAAGTTCAGAAGTGATGAAAGAAGCAGCAGAAGAGATGATGAGAAGGAAGAGAGTTGTTTTGAAAGGAGGAGGAGAAATGAATGGATCAAGGGATGATCAGACAACGAGAGACAGAAATGGACTGAAGAGAAAGATCCATCTCTACATGTTTTATTTGTCTTAGTTGTTATTTTGCTTGTTTTTTCTCAGATAAAGGATCAATTGTCTTCATAAGTTTGCTATAATACATGACTGGTGTCACAAAAGTGAATTAATCTTCCTCTATTAAGCTTTCTTATTATTCATTAAACTGCGGCTACTTCTTAAACAGACCCTCACATTTAGTTCCATGATTCAGAAATCATTCTTTTTTCTTTTGAACATTAATTAACACCACATTTAAGTTAATTTATATTTTTTTGCTTACCATTTTACACATCTTTACCACATGAACTTTGGTTAAACATCATATTTACATATTTACATAGTTCAAATTAAATATTCATATTATTTTTAAGTAGTCCTCAAACTTTTTGTTGTGTGATAATTAAGGTCAATTAAAATGGGAATTCTAAGAATTAGCGTCTTGAGACTGACTAATTCATTTAATTATGTAAGATAGAATTTTTCCTGCTGATTACTTATGTGGGTGGTGCCCAAAGCTTTATTAATATTATTACTATGGCACTACACACTACAGCAGCGTTTGGTAGGGTAGGAGCTCCCACACACGGAGCATGTGTACGCCAACCCTCTGAGGAAGAAGGCCAGTATCATTTCAGATGCTTCTCAACCACACTGGTTGAACTTTTACCATCTGGCAAACACTATAGAGCAATCCAATCCCATAAAAGCATGCTGAGGAACAGTGAGTTTCCCTGTGCTGTAGCCTCCATTAGCCTCCACCCCAACTCCATCACCCATCCCACTAGAGTTATTTAGCCACGTCTATGATTCACAATGTCAGTTACGTCGATTTCTCATTTTATTGTATTTTATAAATCATATTTCAGGAGTAATTGTTTATATATCACTAATAAATTTAACTGGAGTTTTATTTATAGATTATTTAGTTTTTCATGGCTTAATTTAGTGAGTTTCACAGATGCACTTTATAATCTCAATAACTTTTATGATGAGAGTTGTCTCTCTATTTTAGTTGTACTTGTATAACGACAGTAAAGTTGACTGATCTGACGTTTCAGTCATAACAGATAAAAAAAACTTTCTTTGGGCCATAACATTCTACTGTTCCATAATTATAATCCCAATATACTTACTTTTACATAAGAAAATGTCCTTAGCTCTTGCTGTAGGCAATCTACATTTCTTGTATGTCAGTTAAATATATTTTATATGAATGTACAGTCATAACATTGTACAATTATAGCACTATCAGCCATATTTAAATATATTTTAAAATGATCAAACACTGTAATATGTCAGACTTACTGTTAAACAGTGACATAAAGGCACAAAGACAAGCAAATCTAGTTCAAAACAGGAAAATAGTGATTCACACCTAGTGGAGGATGGTCATATGACCCATCACAAACAAGAAGTAACACCAATGTAAGTTTATTCCACAAAAGAGCTCAGATTTTATGCATTTTATGTCTTTTTAATTCTGGCCCCAGGTTGCACTGAAAATATTGATATTTTGCCTGTGCAAAGAGCAGTGATTATAAATGAAACAGACATGTAGACTAAATTATAAATGTAACAGACAGTTTCCTAATCCATGCTGGTCACCTTGGGTTTGGCAGCAGTTATAAATGACAGCTCTGATATGGAAGGAGTGCCGAGATTGTTTACAATAGTTTGGTAAGAAAAGTTCCTGGGAAACCACTGAAAGATTTGTTCATTTGTCTTGAACCAATGGGATATTTGCCTTTACATCTCAGGTGTCATGACCTCAATGTTCTTAAATGATGTTTTGTGTAACAAATCTGTTCCTCCAAAGGAAATGTAATGACTTAAGACTATGGACTCAGTAAGAAATGAAAATAAACTCGTTTATTCCCATATGTCTGAGTAATGCTTTGAGTATTCTAAACAGTAAAAGTGAAACACACCCCTCCACTACAAGAAAGTACAAGCTGATTGTTTTACTAACGGTTAGTGACTCCTTATTGGTTGTGACCTCATGTAATTCCCATGGCTCAGTCACAGCACTAAACTCTTCTGTACCTTTAAGACGCTGACTGGTGCAAATTGTGTGTGTGTGTGTGTATAAACTTCTATTTGCTAAATGACAGAAATGTTATTGAAAATGTATGAGTATGTATGAGTAATATCAGCATTTTTCAGAGTGTGCTGCAACAACTGTCTAACTGAGAAGCTGTGAGAGATGTGGGGGTCAAAACAACAGTGAAAGCTGCTGTTGTGTTGTTGGGAAGCAGAAATGTTTTAGAAACATCAAACTGGGCTTTAGTGGTTTTAATAAGGCAGCAGCACAAAGGCTTTGAAAAGCTGCCTTGACAAGGTACCACTCGAGGTCACTCACCATGAAGGCCCATTATTATGGTAATAATCTGCCCACACACTAGATTGATCAATGTAGCCTGCACAGCCCATTCCACTTAAATATTTCACACATCAGAAAAAGAAGCTACAAAAAGTTTTTCATTAACTAGAAACTGCATCGATTCATCTTCCCATCTTTTAAAAATCTCAAAAGAGCCTTAAAACTGTTTGTATCAAACATTCATTCAACAGGTAATATTAATCTTTACAATAAAACAAAACTTCATTCTGTCACCAGTACTAACTGAGATGCCACAGAATCCTTTAACTCCTCCAATAGATAACTTTAAAAAGATGGTATTTTCATGTGTGTTTTCACATTACATGCGACTGAAAAAGATTACTTGATTACTTGAACTGTGAACCATAATCAAGAATTAGTCTTCATAAAATAAACCCAACATTGAAACAAATATGACCCAGTGTAGAAAAAACAGTTACTGATCCAGGGGGCCTCGGCCTTGGGGGGGGGTGGGTTGCTCTGAGGGACCGGCGGTTGACGGGGCCGGTACTTGGCGGGGTCCTTGTCTCTTCTTCTCTTCACTTTCTTTTTCTCTTTTGTTTACTTTCTCTTTTCTTTTGTCCTCACCCCTCTTGTCAGGTCCAGCATAAATATGTATTTTCAGCATTAGAGAAAATTATCAAGACGGGCCTTGTATCCATACAGCCACAAATTTGTTCGGCAAAACACTGCAGCCAGAACATGATGCTAAACAGGTTCAGCAGAGTGCAGTTTATATGATGCTAAACAGGACAAGGTTAAAAATTAAATAAATAAAAAAATAAAATAAAAATAATTATATATATATATATATATATATATATATATATATATATATATATGTGTGTGTGTGTGTGTGTGTGTAAGTATGTATATATAATGATCAAATTACTGTCTGGGTTTATGAGGTTTGGTTGCCAAGCCAACAGAAAGGCCTGGACAGTAAGACTTGTTGCTGTAGAGTTGCCACAGCAGCAGCAAAAAGAGGCAGAGCTCCCGTGAAGACCAGCTCCATCATCTTCTTCAAGTGGAAAGAATCTGTCCCCTCCCTGTGACAGGCTGCCAGCTCAGCCCAGGCTCTTTCTGCTTCTGTGGACTCTACTTACTCTTAAAAGCTCATACCCCTTTAGACTACTGCAAGCACTACAAAGCCACAAAATACATGCACTATGAAGAGAAATTAAAAAGTCTAAATCTAATTCTTTTTAAAAGTCATTTGGTTATTTTTGCTAAATAGCATCCACAAATTGCTTGTAGTGGCAAAGGTAGTGGATTGACTAAGTCCACAGCAGGGATCTGCTGAGTGTGTGTTAAGCACAAGCAAGGCCTCTCTGATGTGGATCCTGGCCAGGCTGTTGGCCAAACCAGACAGTGAAGCACTAGTCAGCCTCATCAATCACACATACAACAGGCCTCTCTGAACTGGATTTTTATGCGGGAGACTTTTCAACTATCCACTCAACACAACTTTGCCCATTTTTAATGATCATGTCTGTGTATGTGCATAGCTGTCTGTCTGCTGGTCTGAGAGAAAAATAAAGACAAAAATAAAGCCTCAAAAAGAGCGCCTGGGTATTTATTCTCTGCACTGCATGTTTCTACTGACCAAAGAGCTAATTTACAAACAGACAAAAGATCTGGACCTCATAATCACATGGAAACAGATAACAGTATTGTAGAAGGACCCACACCCTAAAACAGCTGGACTGATGGCTGGAAATCAAAATCCACTTACTTTCCACTTAAGCAATATTTATAGGCAACGGGAAATAGAGAGAACTGTCAGAGGATATACAATCCATATAAAAAAAAGTGTACACACCCCTGTTAAAATGCCAGGTTTTTCTGATGTGAAAAAGATCTGCTGTCAGTGAACACAACCAGTTAACCAGCTGTCCTCCTGGTGGAAACACTAACTAGGTTTGCATAGAAAAATATTTCATCTATCCCATTTAAATCAATCTGAGCAAACATTCCAGCTGACATGTTTACATGGACGCTAGATAAAATGATCCGATCTGCTGTATTAACATGATGGAGAGATTTAATACGATCCTAAAACTTTTGACATGTGCAATGCCTACTAGTTCGGAAGACGTTTCCTTTTTTTTATTTTTTATTTTTGAACCTTTTGACCATCGAAATGCTCAATGATCCTTGACTCTTTCAGTTTCTAACAAAAACGATGTATCAAGTATAGTCCCGTTTGGGTTGGCTGCCGCCATGTTTCAAGTCTTCCCTGAAGCGCATTATGTCTCTTAACCCCCACAGAAACAAATGGAATGAGTGTATGCATGGTTATATTTTCCTGCTGTTCGATCAAGAAAAGGTTTAAACCACCCCTCTCGACTAGATTGAAAATCCTTTCAGATTGAGGCCGATTAAATCAACTGACATGTTTACATGACGTATTTTTATTCTAATCAAACTTTCGATCGAATCAAAAGTGCTCCGTGTAAACGTAGCTACTGTCATGAACTAATTTAATAAATTAAACAAAATAAATTAATGCGACAATAAAACAGCTGTTTTATTGTCATGTAATCATAACTTCATCACAACTTTGTTAACAGCTAGCGGGTTCAACACTAACTGTCTCATATGACTGAGACTTACTGGGTGAAATGGGTTTCTACTCAAAACAGAACCTCAGTGATATAAAACCAGTGTAGCTTCCTACAGCTTCTACCATCATCACCATCATCCAGAGCAGCTGGTGAAGGACCTGCTGTAGCGAACTCGTCCATCATTTCAGGACATTGGGCAATATCTTTTTATAAAATATTTTATCACACAGTTTCTCGCGCCTCCTCTCCTCAGTTCTGACAGGTAGCTGCATCCACTGGTACAAAGCCAAAAGGAGTTTGAATGAATGAATGGTTCAGCCTGGTGTCAGTTAATATATATATATGTTTAAAGGGATCTGGTATTAATTTCAGCATTATGACCATAACATAGAAACGGAATGCGGCAGGTGTTTCATGTTAATGTGAAGCACTTTGCTGCCACCTTAATGGCTGATAAATAGAGAGCATCACAAGCAGAACCTGACTGCCTTCATGCTATGTGTATTCACTCTGCACATGTTATGAATGAACAGTTAAGAGTTAACATTTAAAAATCCATTCACTAAAATGTTTCAATGTTTTAAGATGCTTTCTTTTCACATACATACAAAGTTTACACAAGACTCAACCTTATCCCAATTAGACACGTTGGACTGCTGTTTTGAAATCTTTAGTTCAACATTTTGTCATTAAAATTAGGAGGAGGACTGAGTTGGCATGCAATACTACTACAAAGCAAGATATACTCAGGATAAAACTGGGATTGGTTTGGCTTTGGACTGACTTGTGATAAATGTAGATTAACATTGGGATCTATATATAGTTACTTGCTATTGGCCATTTATAAATTTGAATTTAAGTTTTTGGTTCTTCCTCAATGGCTTTAATTGTCAACCTGCTCAAAACAGTAAGAAACTAAATTAATAAAATGAAATAACTCCCAAAGAGATGACTAATCACTGCTGTGCAGCTTTTAGTCCAAGAAAGAAACTATTGAAACTATTTCTCCTTCCTTTTGTGCTTAGCAAACTATATCAAAGGTAATCCTGTTAACAACAGGAGCTAATGGTAACTGGATAATTCAGCATTAATTTTGCCAAAAATCTTATGAACAGATTTCTCCTAGATATAATACGCTTGCACAAAAAACATTTGTTGAAGGTAGGCAAGAAAAAAAAAAAAGCTGGGGACAAAAAAAAACTTGTCTGCTGCCAAAAAGTTGACATAAGTGACACATAAACTTTTTGATATGGGCCTCTAGTGAATGACTAAGAGGCAGTAACCTTAATAATTTTCACAACTGAAACATCTATTAGCTAAGTTAGCTAAACTGCTGGAAAACATCTCCTCTCTCGGTTAAAGTTAAATGTTAAGACTTGAAAAGAACAGTGTGGTGGAAGGAAATTTAGGGGTGCTGCAATAAATTAAGGAGTGTGCCTTTAAGGCTTTCATAAAACTAGGCATAGGATGTAGCTCTGAACAAAACCACTTTGAATAAAGTGAACAGTGTGAGCTGCAGTCATAGGTGAATGTTAGAAACTAAAAAGCTTGATATGAGTGATTTAGTAGTGTTTAAGCAGACTTTTTTACTTTGTCTAGTGCTCGACAGTTAAAACATACCACAGCTCTGTAAAGTATTTGTGTGCAGGAGTGAGCATGTGGTAAAATGTATTCCTGCACTTGTTAAAAACCTGCATTGTGGCATTTTAACACTCTGATCCTTCACGTTTATCTGGCACAACCATGAAGCTTAGCCAAGCTCTGCCACTTAGGCTAAATTCAAGGTAGGCGTTTCAACCCTGTAAATGTCAACGGGGCACACGCTCAACCCTAAATAGTTTCCATGACAACAAGGTACTTGACAGACACCATGCACAATGGGATATCGGGGTCTAACAGAAAAGATCTTGAGCTGTCAGTGACAGACAGGTTTGCCTGGCTGAGAGATATATGAGTGATACAAGATACAGATGAACAGATCAGGGGGAAAAAAAGATAATATATGCATGAAAGAAGAAGAAAGGGAGATAAAGGCAAGAGGAAGCATGCAGATGCAGAGAGACGGAGCTGTGATGATAGCAGTTCAAACAAGCGTAAAGCAGAGATGCACCAACAGAGAAACAGACAGAGAACCCAGTAAAAAAAGTTTCTTTGAAGTATCAGAAGCCTGAACAATCAAATAGAAAAATGGTAAAGACGTGAGAAAGAAGGTAAGATACAGAGAGCACAAGTGAGATATGGCTGGTGTATTATCTGTAGGCATAATTTTCAGGGCAACAAAGGGGCATACAGGCAAAGGGGAACCAAATCCTTGTCCGTTTGTCTCTTCAAATGGCCTCTAGGGACAGTCTGAAATGGCTCTTTTCTTCTTGCTCCTTTTCAGCCCTAAACCCCATCTACATGACAAACAGTGTCACTTTGAAGCTGCTTGTGTCATCTATGCCTATGTGTCACTCATTCCTGACCTTTTGCTCCCGCCTCTCATCTTTCTTTTTTTTTTCTTTGCACAGTAATTCACTTTTCTTTTTTTCTTTTTTTGTGTCAATGTCTCCTTTTCACTCACTATCCTTTTCATTTATCTTTGATATCTGCCTCTGTTCTCAAAACAAGTCCTTGGATCAAGAGAAAATAGCAAGGACATTTCAGTAGGTGTTTCTGCAGAAAAAAAAGAAAAAGACTTTAATGCTTGTGGACACAGTTTGATATAATACATGTAAGATAACTGTGTGTTGTCTTTTAAGGTACAAATATTTAATTCTTGTTATCGACTGCTTTTAAATTTATTTCTATTGGATGACCACCCTGGCAGTAGTGTCCCAGATAGTTTGTATGACAAGTTGAAGAACAAACCTATGACTCACTTTCACCCTTAGGCCAACCACTGCATTTGAAGGCTAAAACAGACACTTATGTATGTGTGATAAAGTAATTCAACATGAGAGATTTCCTCATGCTGAGCAGAGGACTTCTGACCTGGATGAAGTTCTCCAGCCGCTCCTTGACCTCAACCATTGTAGAGTCCATTTTGCGAAATTTGACTTCTGGGTTTTGCCTTTGGGCATGCAGACCATTTCCTACAACTCTGCCAGAATAGCTGGAATGAAAAGAAAAGGGAATTCATATTAGTTCCATCACATACACCCAGCTATATTCTGATAAGATGTTGCAGGACTTTCCTTACATAGGATTCTTAGTTCTTGATGTATGTCTGTTGTGTGTAACATTGTCTAATTATACTCTATCAATTGCCCCAGTGATAATATAGTAGTCCTTAATGTAGGGCTTAAGCCTGGTAATTTTACATCTTCTGTCAAACCATGCTTAAAATACAAGGGAAACGACTTCATGAACAGCATTTTATACATGTCTGTACTTCAGTCTGCCGGCTGTACAACAGCAGAAATTTAATAAAAACTAAAAACCATTAGAGTCTGACTGGTTTAAACTTGAGTATATTATACAGAAACCATTAAAAGCTCCATTATGCAATTATTTTTGCCTCAACACTGAACTGAAATGTGGTCCCAATGACGTAATGTTGCTTTTATGTCTTCCTCTATTCTCAAAATATTTTCAATGAATATGTCTGAGCCAAGCATTGTAAAAAATACACTGAGAGAATAGTGAGTGAGGTCATTTTATATCTTGTCTGCATATTCCGTGGGACTGAAGCTTGCTCAGTGGGAATTACCTTGCACACATAAAGCCAGAAATAGAAATCGAGAAAATTTCTGATATACACCCTTGATTGTTTGTTTGTTTGTTTTAAGGGTAAAAATTATTCAAACATGGGCTGGAATAAACCATTACCAACAACTTTTAAAAGGGATTAGATTTTTTTTTCTGGAAATAGTTTTTATCTTTGTTTTTCGCAAATTAATCATGCACTGAAAATTTCCAATTGAATCACATACCAGATAAAAGAAAAAACAAAACAAAACAGTGCATCAATAATCCAAGCACACGTATGTTTAACATGTAATCTATTCTCTATTGAAGGTAAAAGACAAACCATGTAGGTGCCGGATTTTTTAAAGTTTTGAAGACATACAGTACATGAGGATTAATTATTAAAATGTTGAAAATGAACCAGAGTTTATGATGGAATTCTGCCACCCTGACTTTGGTTAGGTAAAAAAATTAGAGCTGTCATTTCCCACATGTATTGCTTCAGTTATTATGATGATGATGATGATGATTATTATTATTATTATTATTGTTATTGTTACTGTTATTATTATTATTATGGCACTACGATTCCCAACTGAAGAACCACTTCCCCTATCACTAGATGACCTATGATCATCTTCATAAAGGGAAATATTCCCCTCCAGAATTAGATAAGGCTAACAGCTGAGAAACTACATCAGCAGCAGTAAAAAAATGGTGTTTTGATATGTTGCATGTGTTCTCTGTAATCTACTCTGCATAACTATGAATGCTTACTCATTGATGGTGTCTTTCAAACAAGATTTCCTCATAAATTTTGAAAAGACCCTCACACCCCTCGCCGACCAATTGTTACATTGAAGATTCACATGTCTGCCATCTAGTGGTGGAAAATGGTTACAGGTTTAAGCTCTCTTTCTAGAGATATGGTTTGGTGCTTGTCACAATTTTGCGACATTAGCATTGACAGAGTAAAGTCCTTTTTAATGCTTGTTTTGTATCCCGCTGTAATGCTTTTAATGTTTTATGTAAAGCACTTTGAATTGTCCTGTATGTAAAATGTGCTATACAAATGCAAGTAAGTTAGATAAACCTTACTTCTTAACGTACCCAACTTTACAGCTGCTACCTGACTTAGCAGGGCACACTGATGCAGAAGAAACTCTGAAGGAGCTTACAGGTTATATTATAAAACAGCAACAACAACAATCTTTTAAGAAGATTTTTTTTCAAGCTGGTTCGGAGGCTGTGATTCTCAAGCGATTTCTGTGTGCACCTTGGACTCTTTCAAGACTCCTTATGATGAGTTTCCATGGCAAAAGAAGAGTTGGGTTTGCATTACGTGAGATAACATAATATTGTTGGCTAATAAAATGGATGGGCTAGTGGTTCTAACAAGGTCTCAAAGCGATTTACAGGGAATGAAGTATTATGTGCTTCATGAAGGAGACATGGCTGGATAAACACATATTGGATTCTAAAGTGTTAGGCTTTAAGAAAGTTAAAGGGAGGTGGTATTACAGTGTGTTTTAACCACCACTGATGTCATGCTGGTCATGTCGTTGTAAAGGAGAAGACATGCACAAGGGAAATCAAACTGTTGGCCATGAATCTTCATCCATATTATTTACCGAGAGAGTTTACCTGTGCTGGTACCTGTTACAGACACAGTCTGTGACATCAGACGAAGTTCCTTCGTCGTTAGGCTAAAAAAACTTTACCTAAATGCATTTAATACAATCTCTGGACACTTCAACGACATCTCCACTCTCTGCAAGACTACAATCATTACAACAGCTTCTCTGCTGCTTCACCAATAGCATGCTGGATTTATTTTATGCAAATGTTAAAATTGCATACAGCTCTTCTGTGCTGCCTCCTTAAGGAAGATCAGACAATAATCTAGTTTTTTAGCTCCATCTACAAACCAATTGTTCAGCAGCAACCAGTCATCACACAAACTATTAAAACCTGGTCAAATGAAGCTGCGGAAGCTCTGAGAGGGTGCTTTGAGGCAACAGACTGGAATGTCCTCTGTGAACCACATGGAGATTAGATCAATCTATGACTGAGTGTGTGGCAAATTATATCAACTTCTGTGTGAACAGTATCATCACACGAGGAACAGTGAGGTGCCTCCCCAACAACAAGCCCTGGATCACAAGTGACTTAAAAAAGCTGCTAAACATCAAAAAGAAAGCCTTTAGGGAGGGAGACAGGGAGTTATTGAAGACAACACAAAAACAACTTAAAACAAAGATGAAGAAGTGCAAGGAGGACTACAGGAAAAATTTTAAAAGTCAGCTCCAAGAGAGCAATGTGAGGGATGTGTGGCCAGGAATGAAAACATCAACGGCTTTGTGTTAAAGAGGGGTTAGAATGATCTAGACAGAGCTAATGAGCTGAACATGTTTTTCAATAGTTTCACCAGTGAGCTTAACTACAGGTCTTACAGTGTCCTACTCGTACCTCAGATTAATATGCAGGTTCCATTTGTCGTCTCTTTCTCCTTTACTAGGCGTCATCTTAGATGGCTCTCTTGTCTCATCTCCATGCTCTTAATTTGCTCACATATCAGTCTTTAATGACTAGGAATAAAAACTATATTCATTGCTGTAATTTGTTGACTCTTTCAGCTGCATCAGCGTAATAAGTTATTTCCCTCCATGCTTTGTTATATCCTCTGTTTCCTCTGTCTCCTCTACTTAATCTCTTTCCATTTGATAAGAGTTGCAGTAAAATCAAACTTGAACTCTGAGCTCAGAGAGGAGAGAATCTGAATCTGTAGCAGAAGTCCTCTTCTTCCTTTTAGTTTTATGGCTCGAATGCAAATCTTCACTGCACATTATTATCACACCGCTGTTATTGTATGTGGAAATTGTCCCACATTTTGAGAGCTAGGTTGCAAGCACTGATTATATTTTGTGCGATTCAAGCAATCCTGCAATGAATTTCAGGCCCTGTTAACACAGCCTCATTTCCCTCCACATCTGAACATACTGAGACCTCCTCTGCCTCCACCTCTAGCCTGTCTGTCTCCTGCAGTCAGGCGAAGAAACAATTGGAGAGACTGAACCAGGAACAAGGCTGCAGGTCAAAATGTTTGCCACAGAACAACTAAGTTGGATTCTTCAGCATTTTTTCAACAACAGGCTGAGTCACAAAAAGAGTTCTTGTGCTGTGGAAAATATCCTGCCTTTAACCAGTAGCTAAAAAATCCCATCTATCTGAACTAGGGCTGCAACGATCAACCAATGAATTTACCTGTCGACTATTGTTGGCATTGTCTTCTTCCCTATCTCTGCATGACACATGCGCAATAAAGACCGCCAGGGGAAAAATATGGTGGCGTACCAGGGAGCAAAACGGTAGCTGAGGACGTCAAAAGTCTGGGGTAACTTCACGTTAAATTTACAAAATAAATGAAATGCATATGAGATTTGTAAATCGGACCTAGCGTACCACAGAAGTACATCTGCAATGCTCGAACATTTAAAGAGGAGGAAAGTCGGACTTACATAACAACCTCACGCAAGATTTCAAAGCTGAAATTGAAATAAGATCTATTTATAATAATCATGAGATACATAATCCGATTGGTCAATTAGTTGTTTTTATAGTCAGTGACTAATCGACCATCAGAATAGTCATTAGTTGCAGCCCTAATCTGAACCAAATGATTACAGACAAGTCTCCCAAACATCTCAGATGATGAAAGTCCTTGAGTCCTTTGTTGGCTCTTAAGTGTTTGCATATTGTAATTGGCTCGGGGTTGAAGACAACATCATCAACATGCTTCAGCGAGCCTACACTCATCTGGACAAATCAGGCAGCACTTTGAGGATCATGTTTTTTGATTTCTCAAGTACTTGGAAAACAATTCAGCTGCTCTGTTATGTGAGAAGCTCCATAAATTCCAGGTGATTACTTCCACAACTACCTGAATTTATAACTACCCAGCAAACAGACTGCAGTTTGTGGGACTGAAAGGTTGTGTGTCTGAGATGGTGGACAGCAGTGCTGAGCACCACAAGGGCCTGCACTTTCACTGTTTCCCTTCACACTGTATGCTTCAAACTTTCAATACAACTCAGTCCTGTCATCTGCAGGAACACTCCGATGACTCCTTGTGAGGTGTATCAGTGATGGACAAAAAGTTGAGTACAGAGAATTGGTCAGTCAATTTGTGAGATGGTGTGGTAACAATCACCTCATCTTAAATACAAACAAAAGAGATGACTGATTTAACAGCAAACAAAACACTGTCTGCATCCTGGGAAAGAGATAGAGGGTGTGAAGGAATATAAGTACCTTGGAGTTCAGCTAGACAACTGACTGGACTAGAAATGCAACACATAGTCCATCTACAAGAGGAAATGGAGCAGACTCAAATTCTTAATGATCATTTATTGTCCTGCAGACTTCAAAAATCTTAAACTGATCATGAAGGCTGGTTCCGTGCTGGGGATAACGCTGGATGTGTGCCAGTACTACATTTTCCAGAATTTTGGACAGAAAAGGGAGGATTGGTTGGAAGTTATTAAGGTAATTCAAGTCCAAAATGGGTTATCCACACACAATCATCTCCTTCCTCAAGTACTCCTGGCTCCTCAGAGATGTCTACATTTCCCAACTTTCCCAAAGGTTAATCAGATTACCTTCTGGCCAAACCTAAAATCTCCTAACCTTATAGGAGGAAAGTATGGAGATAGTGCCTCAGCACTGTGCTGAGGCACAGTTTTGTTCCACCCACAACCATTATAATGTCATCCAAATTAATTTAGGAATAATATACTGATTCTAATCTTTCATTCATGGGGGATTTAACAGCATTGAATAAGAATGACATGTACTGACATCAAATCAATTGATGCTTCCAGCAGCAGTGCAAGGCTGATAAAGTGATTATGGATGGTTAAAGTGAGTGTGTTTATATAGATGTGTTTATGCATATGTCAGTGCATTTGTGGTTGTGCATACTCACACATCTATGTATTCATGTAAATATGAGTGGAGGCAATCATAAAAGTGCTGAACCTGAGAATCCGTGGTCTGTGATCTAAGCAATGTGTTGATGGGGTCTGTGCTCTATCATCTTGCTGAAGCAGCACTCTACTGATCAGGCCCATAAAACTTCCTCGTTTAACCCTGTCATGCTGCACATTAACTTTACATCCCATTGTTTTTTTGTTTTGCACCCCCCTCCAATTCATTTCCCACAAGCACAAAGATGACCAGCTGTGTACTCTGACAACAGCTAGAGCTCTTAACTGCTGCCAACACTGAATCTTCTCAGAAAGGAAACAATCAATAGCTTTTGGACTTTCAACCTCATCCTTCTGATAGAAATGATTAATTAAAAATCAAACAGCTCCCTAAGCAGTTGTTGAGAGGGAGGTCGGCAGTTTGCTTGGGAGTATAAGCATGTCTGTCTGTTGCCTTGGCCTATAATAACTGGATCAGCGCGGAAATGAGCTCATCAGATTGGATGCTAATGAAAGAAAAGTGTCTGGCACCATATTAGGCCTGGGACGTTTCATTGGAGGGAAAGTTTGATAGTGCAAAAAAAAAAATGTTAAAACTGACACAATAAGACCCTGATGGATGATTTCCTGATATGCATTTCATGCTGCTAATACATTAATTGCTGTGCCACTGTATGTTCTACTAAAACAAGAGGGCATAGACTATGAATACAAATAATGCAGCACCAAAATAATAAAGATTTTTCTAAACAACTTTTTCTTTTTGTGCTCTCCTCTGATGGTCTGATAAACCTTAATAAATACTTCAAATGAGTACCCACATGTCTTACTTTGACTCAAGGCTCTCTGAACTCCTTGCTGTGGAATTGACACATTCCCCTGTGAATGCACAACTGAGTCAATATCCTAAAGGCAGCTTTGCCTGTTCTTTCCCACTGCCAGGAGCAAAGACTAGTGGTGACCTCCACCCCCTATTATTGACCCCGAACTAAACTATCTTGATCTTTTCAAGACCTGCAGGGATGTTTCTGTGGTTAAAGGCAAAAAAAGAAAAACAGAAATAAATATTCATCTACAAGGTCTACAAGAAGAAAGCAGAGAGAATGTGTGCATCTTCAGTGCATCATGATTCGGAATATTTCTGTGTATTTTATATTTATGGTGTTATGAGTTTAAGATGCATAGCCCTATGAATAATATATGCATTTCATTAGTGATTTAAAGGAAATTGCATACTGTAAAAAACAATCCACTTTGTCTTTTATCTGTGTTCAGCTCAGACTGTTCATTAATGTCTGGCTGGAAGGTTTAATGAGCACACAACATTCATAAGGGACATGGTTTGATGTTTGTACATTGTGTGTGCACCTCTGTAAGGCAAGAGTCATCTTTCGATCTTACATCTTTTGATCGTCTTTTTTTTTCTTTTGTACTCTAAGTGCTTATGATTGGTAAACTTTCATTTAACAACCGAAATACTAAATCTAGACATTAACTCAAAGCTTAGCATTAAACATGATGTCTGCAAACTTAGAAGTTGACCTGTAAAGATAACAATGTAAAAATTCATCTCAGTTTGAATACAAATCAAACAAATAAAATCATCCTGGATTTTCCAGGTAAAGAAATTGTTTTATTTAATCTCTGAAATAACCAGATGAGATGTTAATATTTTGTTAACATTTTTACTTATTTTAAAAATGCACTCCACTAAGGACATCAAAGCTCCATGCTGTTCTGAGCACTTGATATTTTGCCCAAGGAAATTCAAGTTATTTTTTTGTGGAGCTTTGCCTCTGTAACAAGGATAAAGAATCATCCTGTACAAGCCCAACAGAGTGACTCTTTGTGATATCCTCTTCAAGTTTATTAAATCAATGCCCTGATGCACAATGACTGCACAGAGAAAGCAGACATACAGTATATTGTAGAATTTTGTATAATCACATTGACACAAACATTATTTCCCACTGGTAGCATTTGAAGAAAAAACAATGCAGGCCCTCATGACGCTTTGAAAACCATGATATTTTATACCGACACAAAATTCATAATAATGTGGTCTCAACCAGACTAGAAATAAAAAGCAGGAACTGTGAGTCCTACACTGATGTAACATTATGAAGAAAAGAAAGTGTTATTACAACTAAATTGAGTTAAACAAATAACAACTACCATTGTCTAAAAATGTTAGACATTTTGTCATCACGTTTCTATTAAATTTTTATCAGAACTGTTGATAATAAAGATTCTAGTGTCTTTCACACACAATCACACTGGCACACACACACACACACACAATCACACACACACACACACCTACACACACACACACTCTCACTCCCTCCCTCCCTACACAAACATGGTACATGGTAAAAGGAAATGATATCTTCAGGAATTACTCACACCAGGGTCCAGCCCACCCATGGCCACAGAGGGTGCCACCGCAGGAACCACCCAGATCAGGGAAAGCCTGAGTCTACGCCACAGCTGTAGGGCCACAGTGCAGGACCCCTAGCCACCAAGACAAGGACACTCACTGTGGCAACAGACTGAGCAGGCAGTACCCTGGTATGGATGGATCCCCATTAGGAAAACAAAGAAGCTAAAAATGTTAAAACAAAAATCAAATAAACCTAAAAACAAGAAGAACGGATAAGAACAAAAATTAAAAATTAAAAATGACCAAATAAAATAAAATACTAAGACACAAATAAGTAAATAATAAAAAAAATCTGTTAAAAGCTAAGCTAAAAAGATAGATCTTGAGCCTCTTTTGAAAAACATGGGTAGTCTCTGCAGCCCTGAGATTCTCTGGTAGGCTGTTCCACAGTCGAAGGCTGGAATAAGGTCTTATAAGTTTTAGTTCTGACCTTAGGAACCAGAAGATCGCAGGGTCCGAAAGGTCTCATAATTTGAAAAGCAGGTCTGATCAATTAAAAGGTCCAAGACCATTATGATATTTATAAACAACTAAAAGAACCTTAAAATCAATCCTGAAACATACGGGGAGCCAATGCAGTGATTTTAAACTGGTGTAATGTTCCCTGCTCTTTGGTCCTTATCAGAACAGAACAGAGTCTGTATGCATGTATTTTAAAAACTATGGTTTATCCTAAAGTACAAGTAAATATATTTCAATTTCCATGTTTGTTGCTACAGTTCTGCACGTTGATTGATTTGAGAGGATCGTACTTTGGAAACAAAGTGACTGAATCAAACCAGACTGAAGATGAGGAAAGTGTCAGTGATTAATAGCTAAGAGCACACAAGGCTGTTTTTCTATGAGTGCCTCTGTGCATCTTTGTAGCTGTGGGTGGCATCATTTCAGCTGAGAAGAGTGCAGGGTTATGGCTGGTGCTACTACTGTCAAGAAAAACAGCAAATTCTATATGATTAATAAAGCTTTTCTCCAGCCTTCTTGTTGTAGGAATACAGCACGTGTTGAGTTGCTCATAGTAAAGTCCTACGACTGTTACACTGGGCCATTTTAACGGCATTTTATGATGATATCTGAGCTTTGATACTTTTTTCGACTTATGGAGGAAAAAAAAGCCGTTTTTGACATGTTTTTTGTCTGCTTTGCGTTAAAAAAAATTAACATTATGCATCTTTATGTCTGTTTTTCAAAACTGGTAATAACAAAGATATCCAAACACTTTAAATTAGGGGCATGAAATAATTAGTTTGCATAAACGGTTGCTGTTCAGGTCTGCAAAAAATACAGTTAACTTATCTTTAACATTGACCTCTGAAATGCATATTCTAAAGCACAGATGACTGGGCTGATATGAGTTTTAACTGCATGTACACACAAATTAGCCTCAACATTAATATCACTCACAGGAAACAATAATACTTGATTAAACTACCAATGTTCTCAAGCAGGACACCAGTGGGTCCTTCAAAAACTGTTTAGAAAGGGCTCAAAAAATAGAATAAAGAATTTGAGGGGATCAAATGATCTATTGCTAATATTCTCATAGCAAACACTCCAGCACACTCTAAAGCTCTTTGGGCAGCATTAGTAGGACTTAATCAATATTAGACATGTGATCATTATGTGGTCATGAAGTTTTTCTATTTTTCCTTCTTTTTAAAAAAATAAATTCAATTGTTTTTTTTTTTTTCCAATTAAGATACCACATATTTTAGTACCAAAAGAAAACATAACAAAATGTTCACAAAGCAACAGTGATAGTTAAGATAGTAAAGAAAGTGTACCCCAGGGAAATGCAATAATATTCCTATTCAAATACAAAGATTACATGACTTACAACCCACATTTACTACCCACACGAGTAAATTCTTGTATTTATTCAGAGATGACACATTACGCTTTTATTTCCTGCTGTATTGTCAAAGATTAAAATGATATACATTTATTGCACACTATAACATCAAACCTGTTTAACACAGAAAAATGTAGCATCTCAACTTTCTAACCCTTTGAGAAAAGAAAACCTGAAGTCACGAGTGAAGCCAGCAATGGAAGCAAGGGAGGGGTTGAGTGGATGTTTGTAGCCAACTAACTTTACAAGCAGGGCTTGGACATGTTGAAATACTCTGAGCTGGAGGTTTTTGTTCTGAAAGGCCAGACTGTTCTCACACGCTGTGAGCTTAGCAGTTATATGCTGTACTACAAACAGTGAATGGGCAAGTGGTCAAAAGCCACTTGGGAAACATTTAATCAACAGACCTACAAGCACATGCTACCACCAGGACAGTAAATAGAAATATGTGTAAATGCAGAAAAGATTTCTGAGTCTGTCACATGATATAAACATGTATCCATTGCACTCAGCCTTCCATAACCTCCTGAAAGCCAATATATGTTCCTCATTTTGACTGAAATAAATAATTCAGAGACCAACCAACAAAGAAAAAAAGGTTGCTTATTCTTTCAGAAGATGTCTAAACTTGTGGCAATGAACAGTATATCTCGTGTACTTCAAAGACAACTTTATTAGAGAGGAAATACTTGGATCATAAAATGTGAGAGCAGAAACAGCAAGTGAATAAGGAGGGGTCATTTGCAGGGCAGGCAAGCTCAAACAGTGTGCTTTTCATTCTATGCTCTATTTCTCTTATCCACCCAGCACCCTGCCCGTTATTTTCTGTTCTTAAATGATCTCTCCAGATCCATCAAGAGGTCTCAGTTGAAGCTATCTCTCTTCTTCCTCGGGCTTTGTTCTTGTTGCTGCCTTTTGCAACCCAGCTGGTAACCACCTGATTATTCTGAATGCCATCAGCAGTTACAGTAACTTGTGAAGCTCAACAATAACTGGATATTCATGTATTCTTGATTTAATTCCACCCAAGTTAAACTTACAACTGCTCCATCACTAATATAGTTTGTCGTCTTCTCCTGATTTTTGACTTCAGCTCTTCTGTATTCCAACTGGCAGCTATAGCATTTGCAAATAAAACCCCTTCTGAGGTCAAACCACCTCCACTGAGACAAAGATCTAATGGATACCCAAAAATACTGTGACACTGTTGATAATGAGGTTGATTTTAGAGAACTTATCTCAAGTTCTTCTAGAAGTAGAAAAGTTCAGAAACGTCTAAAATTCACATTTGAGTTTTGTTAAAGGTTTGCTATCATTTTCCGATGCTGACTGTAACTCCTAGCAATGAGACTTCGAATTCCTCTACATTTTGTGAAGCTTGCAGTTGATGCATTTAAGAGCTGAGTTAAGGGTACCGCGTGATTTTGTAGACCTGGCTGGTAGCCTAAAGAGCCTTCTGTCATGCTTTTCTGAACCCTGGCAAGATTATCCAATGAGGGATGGCCCAGAGTTGTAGGTAGAGGCAGGCAGGTTCAAAAACATAAAGATCAGCACAGAAAAGGCAGTCTTGTTGGCAACAACAAATCACATTAATAGACTTACTTGCAGAAATCAGTAGGGCCATCTCTCTTGTTTTTAAAAGGTTTGGAGTTGTGATGATTTCATCCTGACTAACTTGCTCCTTGTGATGGGGAGTGTCTGTATGACTAATCAGGAAATTGTGAGAAACTCTAAACTCCCTAACCTTGTTTTGGCTGAGAAAGTATCCTTTAACTTAGCAAACTATGTTCTGACTGAACTTTACTCATCATTCCCTGTGCCTGACATGTTTTTATTTGATGGAGCTTCACACACAAGCCTGGACAGTCCTCAAAGCTCTACCTAAACAAACTTCTCAGTTGTGTCATTTTAGTCAAGATGATATTTTTTGATTTGTCAATGGCCTGTATGATAACTATTTAAAGTTTTTGTCTTGGGCTTTACCTGAGGTGTGACACCTGTGCTGAGCTGGCAGTATGTCTGTCTTTGTGGTGCTTTGCCTCAATGAAATAAGGCTGTTTATGGCTGTGTGGTTAGGTTGGAATTACACACCCCTACATTGGTCTCAACTACTTTGCCACTTAAGAGGTCCCAGGGTGATTTTTACTAAGACTAGGCTGATTTGAGTGGTTGCACTGCTACAGCTATATGGCTGTAGGTCCTATGGCTCAAATTACTCATGGCTAATACACACTAAAAACCTGGCCTCTGCAGTGCAATAAAAAGTATTACTTCACTAACAATTGCTCCTTTTCACACTGTTTTTCTATATTCATTTTAAAGCAGTGAAGTACATGTGGTCCCAATGAACTGATGTCCTGTGACACTGAGATTCCATACAGGTAGACCTTATTTAACAAATTATGTGACATCAGTAGGTAACTGGTAGCACCAAATCTGATCCAGGCCAGGGATCGCCAACTTCTTGTGATCCTTGTGACTTACTGTCAGTTTTAGATTTTATTGTTGGTTTTAGAAGTTTCCCTACTACAACACACCTCATTTAAATGAAAAGTTACCAACAGGAAAACATTTAAAACATGCCTGACGGTAGCTCATGAGGACCAGAGTTGGAGATCTCTGTTCTAAGGGTTTCATAATGGAGGAGTGAATACATATAGCAGTGCTTTTGAGGATAAACTAGGAGACAGTGGGGTCCTTGGTTCGCACCGACCATAAAAAGCAGCGCAAAGAGACTTGTTATACCTACTGAGCAGCAGACTCGATGAATGAATTGGAGCAATGGTGTCTACCTTTAAAAACAATGTGTGGCGGACCTGTGCAGAGCTCGACACATCCACAAACAAGCAAAGAGGTAGCTAGTAAGACGGAAGACTTACATGTTAAGAGATAGACTGCGATGAGACTTAACTGCTCCTAGATTGCTTGCATCTAGCACGCTAGGGTTAGCTTAGCCGTTGGGTCTATCACCCTGATAATGTCCATTGAACGTGAGATTTTTTACTTCAAATGCAATATTTGTGGTGTGATTTTATGGGATTTGCATAAGCGTAAAGCTGGATTTATACTCATGTGGCGTCTATGCACATTAGGGCCAGTGTAGCTGACGCTGGTGAAATGTGCTCTTGCACTCGAGCGTAGATTTACGATGTCATGTGGCACTTTTCGGCGGTTTCCACACAAATTTAGCAAGAAGCTCCAGAAATCAGAAAACACAAAACCACAAACCGACCAATCACAAGAAAGTACATCTGCATAAAGCTGGATTTATACTTGTAAGGTCAGTTACAACATCTTTGCCGTAACCTCTGTGTAGGTCTGCAGAGCCTCTGCGGAGCCTACAGCAGTGATGTAGTAACCGACCTTACGCAGATGCTGTGAAATAGATTCAGCTTCAGGTTCAATATTTTACAGATTTGGAGCATGAAATAAATAGTATAAACATTTTTGGAGTTAAAATGTAAGACTGAAGTCACAAGCTAAAGCATTTATATTTTGTTTATGTAAATAGATAAGTGTTTAAATGTCAGTATTTCGAATGCAGATTTTTAGGTATTTAAAAAACTTGAATCAATGCACCTTAAAGTACTGTTAATGCCAGTGTTTATTATTTTTGTGAAAATACAAGTCAGAAAATGGTTAAATTTTTTAGTTAGGTTTCCTTGAGGGCTGAGATTCATTGTTTAACATGGTGTTTCTTTAGTTTATTTGTTTGAGATTTGTAATTCATGTGAAGTTACAAGAATATAGTACATGGATGAGATTTGTAATTCTCTTCGCTTTCTGTGGGTTTGTGCAAAATGTTTTTACCTGTAACCTGTAACCGATCAAATGAACTGTCTTTCTTGCAACACTCGAAAACGAATGGAAGATAAAAGAGAAAACTGGTGCTTGAGAAGCATCCAGTTGATGAGTACTGCATAGATGTATTTAACTCTTTTAAGTAGGGAAGCTGTGCAAATTAAGGAAAAACCTGACAGTACTACTTCTCATTTTAAGTATAAGTGCAGAAAGTTTCACAGAAAAAAGAAAAAAGGTAAAAAGGGAAGGAAAGGAAAGGGAGAAAATGATGTATGACTGTGCATTATAATTAATTTAGAATGTGCATATATTTACTGGTAATCACTCACCATGATTATCACTTACTGTGATTACCTTATACCCAGGAGGTGTCTGAAGTTGTTAGGGCCATTTTATTCCTATTTTCTTTCTGCAGGCTAGGTGAGACAATATCTACTCTGGCTCATCATTAGCGCATTACTAGCCAACATTCATTCAAGCATATTTCTTTCCAGTAGTACTCAAGGCTAATGAACCTGTATCGATTTATCCAATGATCACAGCAACTGCAAAGTGCCAAATTAATTTGGTTTAAGTGATTTGCTCCTGCTTTTTTTTCTGCATTTTTCTGCACACACTGTCTGTCTCTTTTAATACTCTGTCTGTGTAAGCAGATGATGATGAGATTAGCTAGAAAAAGGTTGCAGTACAGTAAAGAACCATTTACTTTGTCCCTTCAGTATACTAATGAGAGGTTAAAAATATCTTCCAATGTAGCGCCTAACCTGACAAAATATGCTACCACACTGCATCCATGTGGTCAATATTATGTACTGAAGGCATACACTATCAATTATAGTTAATGAGGAGCTTGTACTTATTTTACCGTAAAACACTGCTGTCATACTTTTTTTTTCAAACAGATCTTTTATATATATATATATAATTTACACTCAGCATTATTGTATAAACTTTTCTGACTCTCACTTGATCTCATATTGGGGTTTTGTACATTGTGTCTTATTTGTGTGGAAATAAAGGCAGCTGCAGCACAGGGCACACAGACTTATCATAGTCTGTGATAAACATCATCAAAGATGATTCAGTTTAAAGGTTAACAGTTTCAACTAAACTAATGTCACTTAATAACCCTGTTTTTTAATTACTTGAATAATCTCATTGTTCTGTTGCTCTGTGGTACATTTTTTTTTCTCCTGAAAAGGGATGCAAAGCCACACTTTCCAACTGGGGCTGTGACTCAGCAAGAAGTAATATTCCATGAAAATGATGAACTGTGTGTTTAGTCATTTAAAGTGTTTTTAAATCTGTAACAAAGAAAGATTTTGGTGTGCAATCTTTTTTAAGAAGTAACAGTGTTCCATCACTAGAGAATTTTGCCTCTGTGGTTTGGTTGAATCTGCACCAAGCCAAAGACATTTAAATTGACATCTTTTATTTGCAGCTTAGCAGGAAAACCAATTACCATGTTCCCCAACTCAACTACAAATTTATCTGACAAATGATAACGCTTTTTTTTCTTTTGCTAATGCTAGAGACACACAAATGAAAAAAAAGGTGCAGTTGTAGTGCTTAAAGCTTTTGTAGTCTCTGGTGGCAATTACATAGATTGGAACTGTAATTGGCTCGTGGTTTGCTATGAGTACATTCCCAGGCTCAACTGTCCAGACTGTGTCTGTCACTGGGTGTAACTCATCTCCACCTCAATATGTCGCCTGTCTCAAAGTACCAGTAGATGTACTGCTGCTTTCCTCAGTGGGCCACACATATTTCAGGGTAAAAAACAACAAAAACAAAAACAAGTAGAGACATTAGATTGGAGGAACAAGTATGCCATGTCTGCTGTGTACACTTCATGTAGTCAGACATCTTTTCTCCAAAAAGACTATGATCTTTTTGTACATTTGCCTTTCTAACACAGTAACTTGTATTATCTTCCTTAATATTCCTCATAAAAATGTACATATTTAATAACATTGTGACCTCAAAAACCTTTCAAGTAGAATGATTATTGTTTTTTTTTTTCATTAATTTCTTGTAAATTAATGTAAATTATTCAAATTAATACTACTTGCACCTAAAGCATAAACATGTCAATGCGTTGAAGTAAAACTGCCTGCAGTTATTCTGAAAAATCTGAAAACTTCAGGTCTATTGAGGTAAAGCACACAACTACACCAGTAGGTGGCAGTATCACCCTATTTATATTTCTAATAGTTCTGCCAGGCACACTTATTTCCATTATGCATACTGTGCTTAGTGGTAACAGAGGAATGGAGGACGTGTGAAAGAGAAAATGACTAAGAAGTGAAACGTTAAAGTGGGTTATGGAAAGATGAACGATCATCTGAATGAAAGCCAGCGAAACAAGAGCAGTGAATGGAAAAGAAAGAAAGAAAGAAAGAAAGCAAGAAAGAAAGAAAGAAAGAAAGAAAGAAAGAAAGAAAGAAAGAAAGAAGCCTTTACAAAACCTAGAGTTTTGAGTCTATCCCCTTTTCCTACCACATGCCTTCATGCCGAGGAGGGCATGGATAACTGAGGTTAGAGGTCTGGGGGGAGTTGGAGGGACAGTTGGTGTTTGGAAGGCAGACAAGGGCAGGCAGGGGCAGAGCCAGGAGAGTAAACTATGCCCCAGAGCACAGACGGGTGGAGAAGACTGTGATCCTCTGGTGTGGTACAGCCACCTGTTTGTCTGTCTGTCTTTTTTTTTTTTTTTTTTTCTTGGTCAGAATGGTGTGACCTAATGCTTAGGGTTGACAGCTTTGGTGTAAAGTCAACATCAGCCAAAGGATTTGCCTCTAATTATCAAAGAATAAATATGTGTTTATTTTGCACCTGAATGTAAAAGCTATCTTTTCAATCCAAGAAAGGTTTTGTGTATTTAGACATGCAAAAGAGAGAGGATTTGCGAGGGTGTTGAGTGAGGGGGTCAGAGTTTAGACTCTGCTGCCGCAGGGGGCACGTGGGATCACTTCGCAGAAATATCCTCTTCCATGAACCCATGTACACACACTTACAGAGCACATAGACACCAACTAAGTGCATTTATTTCTCTTGTATGCAGTCAATTTACAAGCAAATAACCCACACATACTCTGAGAGGCAGGGATGGTCCCAAAATACTCAGTAAGGTGGACATTTAAAAGCATATGATAGATAAAGAGATAAGAAGTAAGCTTTAACTGCAGAGATATCTATATTGAATTTTGTACTGCAGTGTTGTTCAAACTGCAGTTGAGGTCAAGGAGTTAGAGACTGACTATATTCCAGGCGAAGAGAAGAAGGGCAAAGGTTGGGGATCTGTTATCCAAATGAAGTCAGACAGATGGTAGCACTGACAAACACGTGAACAAAATGGCTTTCTTGGCGGATATCCCAGCCATAACTATCAGGTTTGCCATGAGCAGGCTTTTCTGTCAGTCAGCCACAGGTTGGAAATGGTACACATCATCATAAGTCAGTTACTAAGTTGAATTTGAGAAGTCCCGGTTTGGGTTCAGAGGCTCAGGCCAAAGCTACATAAATGTGGCATTACCGAATGAGTCATGGACAGAATCAGGTCTTATAAGATTAGAAGAGCTAGCTTTAACTGTATGTTGTTAAGCTTTACATCAATTTGACATACACTACCAGTGAAAGGTTTGGACACATGATCCCAATAAATCCAATGGGAACGTGTGTCCAAACTTTTGACTGGTAGTGTATGTCTATAAATTGTCTCTAACGAGGACTCTGTCCATTTTATTTTTAACCTTTAATGTGATCATTTATAGATCTGGTATTATTATTATTATCATCATTATTATTATTATTATTATTATTATTATAAATTACAATATTTATGTCTGTGATACCTAAAACATTTCTTATTTCCTGAATATATATTATTTACTTCTGTACTTTACAAGAAAAAAATAAACACAACAAAGATCAATGCAAAATATAAAAAAACAATGTAAAAAAATAAATAAATAAAGGAAAATGGAAACAGATAAATACAACATAGCATACAGCAATAACAATATAAAAAAAAACCATGCAATATGCCACAGAAACCAAAAGACAGTAGAATCCTGAACATATAAGCCGAACACATTAAAAACACTCCTAGAGTAAGATTTAAAGCCTTCAGGACAGCATACAGTCCTGTAGGGTATTTTGTTGAGAGCAAGAAGCGACTAGCAGATCTTGGGATCTTAGATGTTTAGCAGGTCTTGGAGGACTTAAAAGTTCACTGATGTATTGTATTTTGGAATCTGATTGCTTCAGGCTTTACAGATGAGAAAGAAGTTAGATTTTCTAAATTCATTATGAAGTAAAAATGATACTACACTTACTGCTGAATTACTGTTCTAGCTTCTGATGAATGAGTCAACTAATCAATAACATATTGGGAGGATTTTTGACATAAACACAAACACAAAGTTAGAATATCAAATACTCTCTTCTTCTCTGGTTCTATCATTTGAATTACTGCTTTATCTGTTTCCATTTACTTCAAATATTCAGCTTCATGTTATGTGGTTAAGGTTTAATGCAGGCCTACACAAGACATGGCTTGTTACCTTATTAATTAACCAGCATTCTTGAGAAATGTTGACTACATAACAAAACTGTTTGGCTTGTGTCCTTTGAAACAGGCCAAAAAGCTAGCCAAAGAAGTAAAAAAAGGAGCTGCTTCTCCTCAGGATTGGGCCAAGTCCACACCCTTAAAACTTTGTAATTTTTTCAGGCAGCCATGCATGAACCAGATCCAGATATTTGGTGTTTCTATGTGTCAGAACTCACTTTCAATCACACCCAACTGGCTCTACTTTCAACAAAATTATATGGCAAAATTTTAAAACCTTAAAACTATCTTTCATAACTTCAATTGTTATTATTATTATTTGTTTTCTTTATTTTTAAACAAAAGACACAAGATGTGAAGATAGAATTTTGACTTGACTTGGTTTTAATGGTTTGACTGGTTTAAGTAACAATATCCTATCTAAAAGAAAAAGAAAACAAACCAGTAGAAAGTTATTTTGAAAGCAAACAGGAGTGAATGAAAGCATCTTCATAAGTGCTGTCCTGTACCCATACTTCCTCTACAGGTATATGTTTTCATAGCATAGTGAGTCCAGTGTATATGGACGTATGAAAATAGGGCGGGACTTTCCCTTCATTCTGCACCTCTTCCGTGCAGTAGCTGCATTCCCAGCACCACCCAGGGGGCTCCAGTAAGCGAGCCATGATACCAAACCCACCCGGAATTCTAGGAACGTTTTCCCTGTGGTTTCAGGTTACCATATGCACATACTAAACACAGATCACAGGCACACACACGACAGCCCCACAGTAGTGTACTGTACTTTTGTTATTTGTACAGAGCTGGTTTTGTTAGCTTTTCTTCTCTCCTAGCATGCCGGTCATTCATTTCTGATTTAAACTTACACATCTTTCCAGTAGGTTGGATGAAAACTTGGACTTGCACTTAAACTTGCCAATGGACTCATACCAGGCATCCTGTTAAAATTCTCACTATAATGATAAATGCCAGGCTGAAAACCTGAATGTCTATGCACTTTGACACTACAGCCTCACCAAGGAATTTTTCCCAAAGCTCACCATGGCTCTTAAATTCAAACTTATATGTAAATATTACATTAGATTATTATATGCACTGCACTAGCACTACATGACAGCACCTGGGTCCAACTGGACTCAAAAGCGGTCTGACTATCACTTAATTATGACGTCCCATCTTGTTTGAATTCATGCTTGTGTTGTTCTTCCTCTCAAATGTAAGTCGCTTTGGATAAAAGCGTCTGCTAAATGACTGTAGAAAGAAAGAAGAAAGAAAGATTATATTCAGCTAAATTTATGTAAAACAAACTCTGAATTAAAATCATGAAAGGCATAATAGTGTCTCTAAAATCAAAAGCCTAAAGTGTTCAAATTGTGACTGATATTGCATTTGCGTGTGACTGTATCACATGTGTGCTGCATGGAAAATACAGAACTAGTGTGAAGGTCTATATGCCCATAATCCCCAACATACACCTACGAGCTGCGTGCACAGATCAAAGCAAAGGTCTGAGGGTGGATTTTCTCTGCCTTTGAACACTGTTGAAAGGTTTACTGGATTGAGTGAGTAGGTTTAGTGTATTTAGCTGATATAGTAAGAGTTAAAGGTGATTTTGTTTTTACATGCCATGGGCTACATCCTATCATGGCTGCCTCCTTTTCCTTTCTTTTTTTTTTAACTGCAATTACACTTTGCACTTGAACAAGTGGCACACATCTCTCCTCACACCATTTAGACAAAATTACTTTATCAGTTTTTGATTTAGCATAAAAGGCTGGTAATTTACAAAAGGAAAAAAAAAAAAACAATGTATACACGGTTACATTTGACATTGTATTTTAAATCTAAGCATAGGGTGTAAATGTATTTACAGTCACGTCCATTAAAAACCAGATGGGTGGAGAGATGTCTAATATTGGAAGTTACATAATTGGCATCACAGCATTTTCCAAAACCTAATAATCACTTAACTGTATACCTGCAGGGTTCTTTTTCATCTGATGAAATTTCTTCAAAAATTGAGGGTTTATCCTGAAAGATTAATTTACTATTTTCATCATTTGTGTTGCATGTAACTGTATGCCAGTGCTGCTGACGTCAGAAAGGAAGCATTTTGGTTATTTTGTTCTTTGTTCACTGGCGTGATACATCACAATGGATGTTCAGCTCTACAGAAATGCTTGGAAGGCTAACATACCCCTCTCAAACACACAGGGCAATGATATGCGCTCCACCATTGGCCTGCATCCAGACACGCTAGCAGTGAGGACATCAAACAGGCTCAACAAGGCAATTAAGCTGGAAAGATAAAGAGCTCTCCTAAATCCACTGCTTCTTTTTGCCACTGGCCTACATCACTCAACTACCTGCAAGTTCATATCTCCTTCCAACATTGTTTTATTTACACTTCCTTTCCTGCCCCCTCCATATTTATCCCCTTTACTTTCCTCTGCTGAATTTGATGTATTTCCACTGGGCAAGTACAGAGGTTACTGAGTACACTGTCTACCTTGTCCAATAGGAACTGCTCCAGTAAAACATGCCAATCTATTGTGGCATTTTAATTACATTAGCTCAACCCACTTTACTGCCTGGACACAAAACATGAGAGAGAGGCTGTAAAACTGTCCCCTCTAAACAAATTAGGGCTGAATGATATTAGAATAACATATTATATTCAATATAACTGTTAAATATTTTGATGGTGATACACGCTGTGTATCACCCCTCCTGCCCCTGTGCTTACTAGCTAGTTACAGAACTTCCATAAAACAGAACATTTAAAATTTCAGCCCTGATTGACGTACCTATGCTTGTCCTAATCCAAGTCAAAATCTCTGCAATCTTGCATTTGTATTTACAATATTAATATTTAATATTTATTTATATATTGTGCAGCCTTAACATCATTGATGAAGTGAGCAGGAAGGAATCCTCATAATCACACAGCGTGCACAAAAGTATAAACTGGAAGGGGCACAAAAACTCAGGTGCCACACTTGCAAATCATTGTGTTGTGATGTAAATTGCTTTAACTCACACACCACTTGCACAAAGGCATCATCTGTCAGTTTTTTTTTCTCCAGTTTATAAATTCCATGAAACTAAACTCACAGTGCAAATATTGCTGCACTGAAAATTAATAAATCATAGAGTTAAATGTGATCACTGTTGATTTCTCTCTCTCTCTCTCTCTCTTTGTCTCTCTCTCACACACACATACACACAATACAAAGATGCAGTCCCAAAGGGAGACAAGCCAAAGAAATGTAGAGTGGGTCATAATGGGGTTCTAAGCAGCAGCCCAGGGTTATGGGAAGGGAATAGACCACTAAATTAGATCCGAGATCAAGCAGAAAAATAATTTAGAGAGGCAAAAGAAAAAGACTAAGAGGTTAGAGGTAAACATTAAATTTAAAAAACAGAAAGAAAAAGGTGGGAATAAATTCTGCATGACATCACAGTTCCATCATATCTCCTGTATGTTTTCTGAACTTTCATATCTGCTCAATACAGCTGATGTTCTGAAGCTGCAGCACATGTGCACAGCACACACAACTTTAGAGCAGGAATGTTATTCTTCTGCAAACAGTAATTAATTTATTATCCCCGCTGCTAGAGTTACATTATCCAATTCAGTTACATTTTTTGAACTTAGCTCCCCCCTTACCCGTGAGACTGACACAGAGTACGCAGGGGAAAAAAAACGTATGACTTGATGGTCCTGGAAGGAGAGTGCGAGGGGTAAAGACTTTGCCCAGCACAGTGTTCTCCCTGCTTCATTTTGCAAAAAGAAAATCAATTCCAGATGTCTAGATGATAAACAAATGAATTGTTATAACCTAATAAAAATTCAAGGCATTCAGAAGCCCTCACACGGCTCTATTTTCTGTGGACCATCTCTTGAGCTAATCTCAAACATTTGGAATCATCCCCAAAGTATGGTGATGACTTATTAGTTCTTCATTTCTATATAAGTACATACACACATGTGCTACACACTGACACCTAATTCGTTGCAGTCTGTCACCATTGGGATAAGGTGTCAAATCATGAAGAAAGCAGTTTTACGCCATGATGAAGAAAAGTAAAATACAAACAAAAACAAACAAAATGCCAAATATTTTTCATTTCCAAGCTCAATAGAAAGACAAGATGAGGAGAACAAAAAAAAACTTGATCTCTGTTTACTAAGTTGGCTGGAAGAAGATCACTTTTATTCTGCACAGAAAAAAACATTCCTGCTCTTTAGCAGTTTTTGGAGATAAACTGCTCCAAAAACTGCTGAAATGAAGTATTATTTATTCTAAATTTACCATATAAGCCACATTGTCCAAGATCTGCATAACAATAAAAGATAAAATCACTCACTAATCTAAATAAAGGATGTGCTCATTTTGGTTGATCCTACTATTCCAGAAAAAATGGTACACAATATTCACACTTGTGATGGTATAAATGTTGAGATATGTGAACAAATGCCAACACACACTTTCAGTTTTAAGTACAACCCAGCTTGGCACTCTGTCATCAAATGCTCAACAAAGAGAAGAAGGGAATTTCAATCCCAAATGCCTTTGATGTGCTTTGAAGTATTATAATGTACAAGTGTGTCTGCCTGAGTATGTGCGTCTCCACATTATGAATAACCTTCCAGCTGCTCAGTAGCATATGGTTCCCATGTGGATTGACACTGTATATGTGAGTACATCGGTATATGCGCTGTGTGTGGGGAAAACCCATTGAGTAATCAGAAGATTTGTGTGCTCTTGAATGGACTAAAACTAAATTACCTTAGCATGTCTGTTTTGGTTTATGCTATATCTTAGTTTTTATTGCTTTGCACTTTTTCTATTCTACATCTAATTTAGCTTCTTAATATCTTCTGTTCTTCTTACTTATGTTGGTGTTTCACACAGCTTTCGCAGACATGGTCCCAGCAATGGCAGTGAAGTAATGGCAGTGATGTCCGAATCTTTCCCATGCAGCTTCATAGGAGGGCCTTTGTTCCCCCTTCAAGCTTTGGGGGTCCCCACAGCAGGGCTGTGCCCCACTGACTCCACAATGGGTCTTTATGCTGCCAAGGCCTCCTTCACACCATTGCGCTACCATGCTTCCCACATCAGGGGCACGCTAACGCACAGGGGGCACCACAGCATCGAAACTACAGCCCTTTTCATGCCCTGTTCTGTCCTCCTTTTTCTGGAATGCATGCCAAGAGAGTCAGATACAGAAAAAGAAAGTAGATGAATAGCCACAGGCCAAGCGTGTGAGTAGTGCCAAATGTCTCAGTAGGATACTGTTTTCTCATTCAAAGCAAGAACACTTGACACCACTAGCAAAGACCAAGCACTCACCAGGGAGTGTGTGATAACACACCGTTACAACCCATTAGTGATGTTGTTGAAAAAACAGTATCCTTGGCAGTAAATTGACACTTACACACTTGCTTACACACAGAGACAAGAGACAACTGACAGCTCATACAAAGGAGGAACTTGACAAGATTTGTTAAGATATGTCTTTGGTTGTTCAGTAGGTGATGAACGGTTGCCTCATGATGTGTTAACTATCTCATTTGTTCCTGACCACAAATCTTCTCCACACACTGGTCGTCCCTTACACTGTACGGCTGACACATTGTCACAGGGCCTGATGAACTGATGTTCTGCTTTATTATCTGTCATGGCAGAGAAAAAAAGAGATTTTGTTTAAAAAATCTTTTTTTTTAACCTTATTCCAGTACATAAAATCCTACAACACTTTTGACTCAAAATACTTTGGATCAAACACAAACAAAAGGAAAGAAGACATCTTCCCCAGCCTGAGGCCAATCAGTCAAAATATCAAACATCCCTTTAAATCTTGGTCACTGTACAACTAAATGTGTAGGAGTTTCAGATTGATCACAAAAGAAACAATTTCCAAAGAAATTTGGATTGAGATGGGCCATGGCACTGTTTACAATCCTCTACTGGAGGTCAGCTACCCGTTTCTCAACAGGAAACTTGTATAGGGACCGCCAGCATCCTTTTGGACAGGAGTCTAAGCCAAAAACTCCTCAATGCATTCCAATCCTTTAAAAAATGGAAATGTCTCACTTTTATGCAAACATCATGTGTTACTTTCTTTTTGCAAGTTTTCAAACTCCTCCATCTTCAAAACTACTAAAAGAGAGTAAACTGTCCTAATTTTCCTCTCATTCTTTTACAGTGGAAGCAACAATCAAAGATGGAAACATGTATAGCGTCTCCTCCATGAGCCTGCTGAACCACAAATAAATCTTCAAGATCTATGATTTGGAAATATGCCAAATGTCTTTCTTCTTTAAGATGATCCCCGAGAAAAAGACTTTAAAAAAAAAAAAAAAAAAAAAAAAAGGTGGTGCCAAAAGCTGAAGTTACCATGGTAAGGGAATAATTTTTATAACCTTGTCATAGCGGAGGGAGTTAGTATAAAGAGTCTTTAAGAAACAGATCCAGCAGAGGGAATCATTTGCAGACAGGCACTGGCTCAGTAATCAGTATATCTCTGTTCTTTTAATGCTGACTGAGAAAGCACATAGCCACACACTGAGTAAGTGCCTCAGTCTCCTAAAGATGCGCCCAAAACCATTAGTAGGAAAAGTCTTCCAGGGCTATACATATAAATCAACACAAAATAAAAATCTCAGAGCAGAAAGCTCCAGATAACAATTCAATCACTGAACCTAACACAAAGAGGAGGACAGCTTTGGAATGATTTGTTCTGCCAGCATTCACTAAATGTGGAGATGGATTTAATAGCTTCCTTACTTCCAGAGTGATTAACAACAGTCAGTCACAGTGACTGATCTGTCTACACAACACATGCACACACACACACATGCAAAACACACACACAAACACAAAAACGCATATTTATTTGGTTCTTTTTCTCAAATCTCAATGTATTCAAATCTCACATTTAACATAGTCAGACAGTAAATCTAAGATGAAAATGAAACGATGTGCCTGAAAGGATGCACACAAGGAAGATTTTGCAGCAGCATAACATCATGTGGAAAAAAAGAAAAGATCTCATCTCCAAGGAAAATATGCTTTTTTCTTTGTTGTAAAGCCAACAGTTAATCAGTAATGTCACTAAGCAGTATGAAGTGAATACTGGGAACCTGGGCACAGTTCTCTTACCTTTCCACAACATCCTCTCCGCTCCAGCAAGTGGACTCGTCCACTGCATTCTCTGCTTCACACAGCATCTCTGGCAATGCAGTAAAGAAGGACTTGTAGCGTTGCAGGTTCATCAAAAACTCCCTGATGAGAAATATTATAGCAGAAAAGCTGTAGAGCAATTTCATATAAATACTGCACACAGCTGAGGAGTGCTCTGTGTCGTTACACCATGATATGTGAATACACTTCTGACTATGATACTTTGAAACAATATTACTGACAACAAACACTATCTTCACTTCAACAAGGCATGCATGGGATAAACACATGATGGTGGTGGTGGCAGAAATGACCGGATTTGAACAAGACCGCTTCACTGCATCAGCACATTTTTTCAGTTTTTCTGTGTGGTAAAATGTTTGCGACACCAGATCTACAAACATGTGTTATCAATATAGACAGTGTCATCAAAACAAAGGCATAACGTTTTGATCTAACACACATTGTCGCCACCCATGAGCAGAAACAGCAGGGGTCACAAAGTTATGTGCTGAGCCAGCTAGTGAAATACGTATCAGTATTATTAATTGAGTAAGTGTCACAGATATCGATTCATAAAACAGAATGAGCTGTCATTTCTGAAATAATTGTGTAAAGAATTAAGATAAATGAGTCTCCTGGGTTCATGCTTACCTAGAGAGCGTTCTCAGACTATATTTATTCTTGGAGGGTTTCAGGGGGAATGAGCTGGGAATGATGGGAGTTGAAGTCCAGGGGAGATTGTAGCAAGCGGGAGGATGCAGGGAGGTGTGAAGGGGGATTGAGAAAAAGAAAAAAAAAAAAAAAGGACAGCATTGACAGGACACAAAGGGGAGAGGGAGAAAGGACAGTAAATTGACCCTGGAAGAGAGTGATTATTCATGCACATGCAAACTTGTAACACTACATATAAATCAAAAACCATGTCACCCCACACCACATAAAAAAAATTGAAACGGATAATAGAATGAATATATTTTACATCAGTAAACACAAGCAAATTTCTGCACATGTGCAAACAGTTAAATATTCCAAGGGATGCCAAAGAAAGTTCAACTGAATATTCTGATTCACTTTTTTTCACCCCAATAAAACTAAATGTTGCTCTACTCTATCATGTTTCATTTTTTTTTTTTCTGTGGAACACTACTCCCCCTTCACTGCACTGGGTGCTGCCGTGGCTTTGAAGTCGTCAAAGCTCACATGTGTTTGGGTCAGCACTGGCAGCTGGCAGGGAACTGGATTGTGTTGCCATGAATGGTGGTGGCAGTGCCAGGCCAGACCTGTCAGCGAGGCTGGCATTAGTGCAGCGATTCATGGTTTGGGATGAGGTCAAGGAAGGCAACCCTGCAACAGTTTTTCTGTGTGTGCTGTTGTGCGTGGTGCTATTTAAGACCGAGCTGACTGGTGTGCAGAGTTGGGGGTTTGGTCGTCTGGGTAAACAGGAAATTGTCCTTCTGTCAAGATTAATCTTACCAGTACTCTTGATACCAGCTGCTATGGGCACAGGATGGCTGCTTCAGAGGTCAAGCAGAGAACATGGGTTGTAGTGCAAAATACTGCATTTACTATGTGTGGGTGTATGTTGTTTGCAACTACACCTATCGATCTATAGACTTACACTACTATAAGTAAAAAAGAAAAAAGAAAACTGAAATTTACCATTTCCCAGAAAGAAGAAAAAAGCTAACGAGAAAAAGTTTTAAATCTAAATCTCTTTCATACTTTTATCTTACCTCTTTAAGTGGGCTAACTCTTCCAGCCGCTGCTCTGGTGTTGGTTGGGAGGGGGCAGCAAATGGAAGTAGAGGAGAGGAGGTTATGGTAGAGGTCATGGCCTCTGGGCTAATAGGTTGCATGTCTGTAGGTTCTCCTGTGGATAGGCCACACACCTTGTCCACCTGCAGGGAGAGCAGAGCAAACACACACCTGCTAAGCAAAGAAAACACATGAATGTGTGGGTGAAGCTGCAGGGTGGCTTCCAAACCACCTACTGACACCTGCACATTGAAAAGTATTTACATGCAAATAGACTTTTACAAAGTAAGTTTCATTTTTAAAACTGAAGCTATGAAGTCTTAGATTAAGAATGCCTGCATGTTGGTCAAATTAATGGTCAATTTGGGTAAAAGGTGTGCAAAGAGAGAGAAGTGATGTGAAAGAAAATGGTGTGATGAGGGAGTTATTGCCAGGAGGGCTGACAGTAAATGCAGAACATTCCACTGCCTCATGGAGGTGAATGCACATGCGTGCAGTTGGCAACGATTGCAAATATCTCCAGTGGGCTATTAAAGTGTGTAGCAGAGGAGAGGAGACAGGGGGGGTTATGAAAATAAAGGGGAGTGTGCTTCAAACCAAGAGACATAATCAATGATATCTCATTGGCTTAAAAGCATCAGTGCAGCATTGTTAAGTGATCCTCAATTACCCAAAGAGACAGACTGTGATGGCTCTTGCATGCCGGACTGAACAAGTCATTTTAGTGATCAGTGCGCTGATCTGTTTTTTTTTTCAATCTCTCAAGAGAGATGAGTCATTCTACTGTACAAGACCACCCAACAAGAGTACACATAAGTTTGCAGCGTCATTTCTTGATTTTTTATTTTGAATTGGAGTAAGAAACAGTTATTTTAAGCAATGGAAGTCATCTTAGTGTATTGAGGTGTATCAAAATATTCAAAAGAACATTTCTAATATTTAATTAACTATTTTGATTCAGGGCAAAATAATGTTTAGATTAAATTTATAATGAAATGAGATTCTATTTTATGTGTTTTTATTTCTAGTTTTAGAACATTTAAAGCTAACAGCCAATAACTCTGAAACTGGTTGGACACACCTGTGGTAAAAAACAATCTCTTAGAGCACTGTTTAACTCAAAACCTTAAAAATAAATAAATAAATAAAATTAAAAAGCTGCTCTGGACAACATGCAGTTAGTAAAGTCCTCAAGTTTTTTTGTTAAAAGTCTTTGAGGGACCCAAAACAATGGACTGCACAAAGAAATGTGTAAACTTCATCTGGGGAAGGAGCAAGTACGCATATGGATTTAAATTGTTCTCTGAAGGGGTGTGTCTGCATGCTGGGAAGACTTTGGATTAGTCTGGAAGCAGATGGAAAATGTGTTAATGGACACAAACTGTGTCTTGCCATCTTGCTAAAAATACACTTTTTAACAGGGTGGGGCCTGTCTGTTATCTCGTGTGCTGTATGAATGAAAGTTTTACATAACAGAGAGCTATTTTTGATCAGTGGGACTATCGGCGTCCAACAATCAGAGATAACACCATGACAACCTGGACCATGGCATACCACTTTTTGCTATGCACTTATTCTCCAAGCCACGTCTTAACTTCATTTAGGTCTTAAAGCCAATCTTCAAGCAGACACTGGGCATGCGGAAGGTTGTTTTACAGCATTAACCCTAACTCCCACTGGACCCATAAAACATGCTCACATGTGGTAGGGCGACCCACAGCCACATATGCACACAGCCACACATGCAAACATGGCACACACACACATTTCATTGTGGTTATGAGGAAAGATAGAGCATAGCAACTGTTTTGTTTCAACTGTTTCATGCTGTCTGGCAACACACTACGCCGACGGCTCTTTGCACAAAGTTTAATGCTTCTCTAAGTAATCACCATTTATCTTATTTATAGTTTGTCAGCATTATATGCTGTAAATGTCATAAAGGTATTTAGCTTAAAATAATTTCGTAGGCAGAGCAGTTCACTGTTTCAAGAAATAAACTTTACATAACAAGAATATTTGGTTCAACACAGCAACTGGTAATCAACACAACAACAATGGTCATTAAAATAATTAGTACATTTTGAAATGCCAACACCATTTTTATTGCATCTGATAAACTTTCTTGAACTTTTATACAAACTAAATACATAAACATTGCCAATAAGTATTCATTTACCAGTTCTTTATTAGGCAAAGCAAAATAATCTATAAATCAAATTCCAGAGATTCATGGCACATACTTCAGATTACATGAAATCCACTGATGACATGTCCAGACTGCAGTATTTGGGAGGTCTATAACCTGGTGCATGTAGAAGAGTGTGTGTTTGCATGAACTCTGTGAAGTTGGCAGGCTGCGCAAGGAACATGTGTGCCTCAGTTGCAGAGAAGGACTTCTAGTTTAAAACTGTTAAAGGTTTTTTTTTAAAAGAATAGTGTGTTTTTAATTCATTTTGTAAATAAATAAATAGATACACATGCATACATACAGTACATTCATACCAAGAACAGGATTTATGTCTGTAAGTGTTGAGCAAGCTTGTATTTCCAAAATATTTAAAAATATTTTATTTTCCACTCTAATTTGAACTACATGCCACAGCCTGCTATATTAAATTTAGTATGTGCACAAATAAAATCGTAATTATAGGTTGTCATTTTTGCAGTAGTGCTAAACAGTGAATTTAATCATGTCATTGTGAACCTTTCGAGGAAGTACACTTGGTTTATTGAGTGCCATTTCTCACCTGCCTTTGTATGACACTTTGCTATTCTACAAAAAGACAAAAATGTAAACATCTGGGTAAAATATGAACACCAAACGGAGGTCACCCTCAGTTCTGTTTGCATTACCCTGTTATTTTTGCAAGCAAACCACAGAAGAGGTCCAAGATCGCAGGAGTTCTAAAGAGGCCAAAAAATATTGTAGAAAGGCCTTTTTTTTTCAAAACAATAAAGTTAACTCAAATCAGTCTTTCGCCTAACTTAACACACAAGAGTGTAAACAGAACGCAGGAAAAATAAACACTTTCCTCCTAAGAATCCTCTTGACAAATGAATGGATCTGCCGACCACATAATCCCGAGGGCCAATCAGATGACTGAATAAGGACATGCACTAAAGAATGGTCATAAATCAATTACCTTCTGACCTGATGATGGCGTGAGAATGAAAATCCCATTTGGGCACAGTACCGATACATGGATTTTAGTGTGAATATGTGTTCGACCACCTGTTTGCTCTTATTATACCTTCACAATTTCAGCTATTTTGTGGAGCATTCCTTTGGTGATTGCTTGAGGACAGAGACTGATGGGAGGAAGATTGATGGGATGCATGCTATCCACGTGGGACTACTTGGGGGAAATACAAGGCATGTATTCTATGTGCGTTTGAGCTACCCAATGAAATCTGACTTCTACTGCTGCAGGCTGTAACACGTACATTACATTTTGTGCATATGTTTTACCGGTTTGAATTTACTCTGTTGCAAAGAATTAGGATTTATAGAACACTGTTAAAAACTACTGATTTATGTCTACTACACAAAGATGTGGGTAAGGCTGTGTTCTACTGTTGTTTGTTCAAAACATATCTGTGAGTCTGTGTAGTTTATTTGCATATCTTCCTGAGGAGAGAGAATGGAAAAAAGAGCACAGCAAGAGAATCAGCTCCACGTTAGCCAAACCCAAGGCCATCCCTCTTTTAGAGGAGTATTGGCTTACAGATAGCAGCGGTGGTCTTTCTTTTCAGTTTATTTATCAAGAGATTACCCACTAAAGTCAAGGGAACTTTCTCAAGGGAACTTTCTCAGCCCCCTCTCACCCAAAACACTGTGGGATGTGGAGTGAGCAGGTCTTTTTCAAGAAGTAAAGACCACCTCCCTATACTTGATAGTTTACATTCAATATCCACACAACTATATAGCCTTGTTGCCCAGTGTGATCATTTTTTTTTAAACAACACTATGCTTGTCAGTTAAATGCAGGTTCTGGTAGAGCTAAAAACAGAAACATATTGCTCAGACTGAGCATGAGTTCAGTGTTCATGTCTACTATATATACTATATGTTTATATATATACTATATATATATATACATATATATATATATATATAAATACAGTCACTGCTACTTCAGTAAAACACTTTTTCAATAATTCAAATATTCGTGAATCTGTGAAACTTAGGAGATAAATTATATTACAGTATGTGCTCATGAAACATGACACTACCAAGCGAGATTCTTAACCTCCATTAATATTTACATACAAGACACTGTAACCAATATAAGAACAGATATGAAGAATGCTATTCTATTTTAGATGAATGTTTCTATGAGATTTAAGCATTAGGTAAGCTGAAAATGCCAATTCAACACAAAAAAAAGAGAACAGAAGCTTGTTGATTTGTTTTTTTCTCTTATGTTTGTTGATTTTTTGTTTTGTTTTGTTTTTCTTTTCCATTCCAAGTAAAGAAGAAAAATAAACAGTGGTCTAGCATTGGCCTGAGAGTGACAGTTTAACAAACCTCTGTTGAAAACACTAGAGGACCTCGTATTTCATGGTTGCTTTGGCAACAGTGTTGTTTTCTATATACTAGCAGAATAAACCCAAAGGCAACCTTTTTATTTCAATCTGAGTTTTTACCATTGACTACCATTATAATTAAGTTTGTATAAATAACAATTTCCATTCCTAAACACAGTGCATATGAAAAACTAAAAAAAAATTGAAAATGAAATGAGTGGGAGATGAAGTGGTGACTATATAAACTAAATACAATGTGTAACAGTAGTCAAACATAGTACTATGGATAACAAAGATCCAGCCAGATAAATGCCTTTTGTTTAGTAGTGTTGTGGTGGAAGCCTTGAGGTTAAGGACACAGACGTTTGACTGGATACTTTCCAGTAACCCTGGACCATCTGGGAAATGTGGGTGTGTTGAGGGAATATGTAAAAAAAAAAAAAAATCTCTCCTCCCTCAGGGGTATTGTTATACTGTGTTTTTCTTTTAATCACACACTGAGACAGAAGTGGGCTTTAAGTGTTGACTTTAATTAGGCCACTGTGGGCAACCAGAACTATGAGAGCTTTGCTTTTCATCACTAGAATTAAGGTGAAAAATAAAGTCTGGATGTTAAAATAATCTCAACTTGGACATTCTGTATCATATCTTGTCTATTTTCAGTTAGACGTTTCCACTACAAAAGACAATGACTATTGCCTGGGAAGAATAATAAAATAGAACACAAAATTTGTCAGACAACATTGTTATATAGTTTTATACACTGGGAAAAAAAGTCTGCACCAAAAAAGAGGTCACACACTAATGTTTTGTTGGACCGTCTTTCATTGTGACAGCATTTACTTTGTCTTTCTTCTTCTTCTTCTTCTTCTTATTATTATTATTATTATTATTATTATTATTATTAATATTATTACCACCTCTGCCAAGGTGGAGGTTATGTTTTTGGCAGTGTCTATCTTTCTGTCTGTCTGTTGACAACATCATTTTCAGGAAATCTCCAAAATGAAACAAGGAACAACTGATTAGATTTTGGGGCTGATCCGGATCACTGCCTGGATCCAGGATTTTTTTTTTTTCTTTTTAACACTAGAACCGCCAACATTCCAACACGCCCTAGAACCGCCAGAAGGGGTCATTTTGACCGACAAAGCATAAAAATCAGTGTTTTTCCTACCATTATACTGGGAAACTGACTGCCCCCACTGGCATTTTCATTTCGGAATATGCCCATAACACCAAGAGAGAAAAAATCCATTAATGGAATAACCTGCTCATTTCGTATATTCAGGTTTCAGCTGACCTCATTCTTTGGGCACTTAATGTTGCTGAACCTAGACTTGACCAACTGCAGCAACCCCAGATCATAGAACTGCCCCCACAGGCTTGTTCAGTAGGCATTAGGCATGATGCTGCATCATGTCATCTGCCTCTCTTCTTACCCTGATGCTGTCATCACTCTGGAATAGGGTAAATCTGAACTCCTCAGACCACATGACCTTCTTTCATTGCTCCAGAGTCCAATCATTATGCTCCCTAGCAAATGCAGCCTTTTTTCTCCAGATAGCCTCACTGATTAGTGGTTTCCTTATAGTTTTCTCATAGCTGTTCAGTCCCAAAATTCCCTTTGCATTGTGCATGTGAAAATGCTCTTACTTTTACTGTAAAACATAGCCCTGAGTCCTACTGTTGTTTCCTTCCATTTGATTTCACCAAACGTTTAAGTGATCACCGATAACGATTATTTAAGAATTTTTTTCCGGCCACATTTCTTTCTCGAAGATGATGATCCCCCATTATTCTTTCAGTTTTTAATAACAGTTAGATAGTTCTTAACTCAAACAGACAACATTTTTTCCACAACCATGTGATGTGTCTCTCAACATGGTTGTTTAAGCTACTCATTGCATCAGTTGCAGTTAAATAACTTTTTTGCCAGCTGAAAAATACTTTACCATGCAGTAACTATCCAACAAGAGGTTTGTACCTACAGTATTTGCTTAGTTAAGTCCAAGTGACATTTATTCTATTTTATTCTATTATATTCTATTCTATTCTACAGTCATTTAGCAGACACTTTTATCCAAAGTGACTTACATTTGAGAGTAAGAACAACACAAGCAAGAATACAAACAAGATGGGACATCATAATTAAGTGGTAGTCAGACTGCTGTGAGTCCAGTTGGACCCAGGTGCTGTCATGTAGTGCTAGAAGCAGTGGATATTTTTTTCATTTATTTATTTATATATTTTTTTTGTAAGTCATTTTGTTTGAATACAAGATCACGATTTCATCGTACAATATCATCTTGGGCGTAAATACATGCAGCTTATTCAGTACTTAGTTGAGCCAAAGAGCTGGACAAATCTTTCATTCTGTCGAGGTGAAGAGTTAAGCTAAGTGCGGAACTGCTCTCTAAACAACTGAGTCTTTAGCTTGCTCTGAAAAGTGGATAAGGACTCTGCAGATTGGACTAAGTTAGGTAGATCGTTCCACCACCAGGGGACAACAGAGGAAAAGAGTCTAGCTACTGATTTTGTGCCATGTTGTGGTGGGAGCACTAGGCGTCTTTTTACTGGCAGAGCGTAACTTTTGAGAAGGAGTGTAGCTCTGGATTAAGGAGTTTTCTTTGACCAGGCAGTGTATTTGTGGATAAAATTTTGATGGCTAGTTAGAATTTAAACATATTGTTCCACAGTTACCATGAAGTCTGATTTGAAGGAAAGCAAAAGTGATTTAAAAAGTACCCAAAGAGGTTCACCTGAACTATTTTATTTTTGTGTCCTTACATGATAACTGCTGAAATCACAAGTGTCATAAAGATGGATAGATACTGATGATCCTTAAGGAAGGACTATTACTAAATAACAAAATAACATTAAAAGCAATGAGGACCAAACATTTTGAGCTTACTTTTATAATTATTAATTGGAAGTCAACTAACAAAACTAAATTAGTGCTGTAGTTCAACAATGGCATATTTCACTCTACATTTGTTAAGTTACAAATCATCTCCTCTGATAAGGAGAAATGAAAAGTTGCTAGGAGATTAAAACACAAGTTTGATTACGATACAATATTACATTGATTCAGTTTGATAATATCACAAAATTTAGCACAGAACTATTTTAGTTTGATTAGATTCAAGAGCCAGGGATCAATATGAGTCAATATCACATGCTGATTTATCACAATCACTTCCAGGCAAACTGAAAAAAAAGTATAATTACTGACTTCTAAAGAAGGGCAATCATCAGTTTATGGGTTTGGAGCCATCCAGTGCTCTGCATCCTGGAATTTTTCTGTAGTGGTTTTAAGTAAAAATGTAAATTAGCCAGCATGTTTTACTTAAAACATCAATCTAAAACCCTAACACTAAATCAGAAAGATAAACGTGACCACAATTTGCTCAGAAATCCTTGAATAAAAGAGTGCAAATGATTTGCAACATTCATTGTCTGCCCTTGCTTCCTCTTTAGTCTTTATCTAACATTTTTTTATTGCTGAGTTTTTAGGTCTCCCTTCATCCTGTCTAAATCACTCTGTCTGCATCTCTCTGTCTCTGTCAATCAGTCTTCCCCTTCATGCTTTTTGCTCTCTCCTATCTGCATGAAGTCAGTGCTAATTAAAGAGAGATGCAGTTGCTCATATATCACAGAAAGAAGCCCTTCAGATTCCAATCAGTGAAGAGCACACCAAGTTCCTCTCTCCACACTGAGACTTGTTTACCCTGATTAAATCACTCATAGATCTGAAAATGAGAGGTTCTTGGGTTTGTCTTGCAAATATGGGTATTACTGTAGTGATTGAAGACAACATTTGTCCATCTTTGTGAATTAGAATCACAGATGCAAAATGTGCCAAGATGTCTTAATGATTCCAAATGGTTTTATATATAGAGACAGAGGAAATACTGCCAGGGAAAGAGAGGAAAGGGAGGTTAAATGAGTTCATCTTGTCTGTCTGAGATTTAGTGGAACATATAAGGAAAAAGGAAAGAAAATAAGTCTGTGTATAGAAACTTTGGGAGTCCATGTGTTCTTCTGAAGCCTTCCAATGCACTAGCAGTTACCACTAAAATCATAACACAGATGCAGTAGGCATTTGTGTTAGCTTCACAGCAGCTGCTGTATGATATCATCAAGTCAAGATTAAACCTGAGGCTCACCATGCAGCAAGGCACAATATAAAACTTTGAACTTTTAACATAACATGGAATGTGGTACACTAAAGAATTAGCCACTGTAAAAGTAAAACATCTATGTACACTTTCTGGTGCATTCAAATAAACTATATTTTAAGGAAATAAACTAATTGATCTATATTTATTCACATGTGGCTCTTACTCTGTGTACTGGCCATTACACTGGTGTCAGAAATGGGATGACTTCTGCTCAAGAACTCCGCCACGTTGGTGTGCTTATGGAGACAAAGGAGAGAAATTGGCAGGAAGAATAGGGCCTCACCTGGTCAGATGCAGCAAGTGCACCAAGGCCTGATGCACATCAGCGTTGACAGGAACAGTGAGGGATTCAACCATGCTGGACTGAGGATATTGGGCCAGATGTCCGTCAGTACCGATCAGAGCAGTGAGTGCATTAACAGAATGATGTGGGCGACGTTAACTGTCACCAAGAATATACCACGCCCACTCTCGCTGTAGAACGGAGCCAATAGCTAACACTGCTACGTTCTCAGCAACCACTAGCCGAGCCATAGATGGCTATGGCAGCACCACAGGGTGGGGCCCAGTGAACCCCAATAAAGTTGCAAAACTAAAGCAGAGAACAGTCAACAGACACTTACTTTGTCCAGGTCCATCTTTCTGCACAACTAAACCCCTGGACATCAGAGGAAACAGCAGTAGAGATGCGATTTATGGCTCTTTGAAGGAAGCCGGATCTTGAGGAGCCGTTCCTTTCAACGAGCCATTCAAAAGACTGGCTCGTTCTCACAATATCTTACAAAATTTCACAATATGTAAGAATGACAAAAAATCAAAATATGTACCTATATAAAATCTACTTTACAAGAATAAAAAATTATAGGAAAAATATAGATAGAAAAGGATAAACCTGAGCAGTCAGTGCAAATTCTAGTAAATATTTTGGATAGAACTCACAGTATTTGTTTCCAAACAAAACTCTCTGCCCATAGATGCTTCACATGAATGGAGGGTGTTGGACATCAGACTTCTATTATGTCACAAATGTTATTTATTTTATTTTCATTTGACTCAACTTTACTACTTCTTATTTACTTCTTTATTCATTTATTCATTCAGTCTTTTTTTAGCTGGAAAGGGGGGAGGGGGGTTGGGCTTGGCGTGTGTATGTATACGTGTGTGCGTGTGACTGTGTGAAAGATTTCATTGAGTGTTTTTATTCTTATTCTTACTCTGCTTTGATGTATGTAAAGGCTTGTTTTATTGAACAATGAGATATGAACTGAGATATGCATAAATGGTTTTAATCATGTAAAGAACTTTGTGTTGCCTATGGCATGAAAAGCACTTTATAAATAAAGTTTGATTTGATTTGATGAAGGCAGTGTCAAAAATTTGTATATAAAAAGAATGTCTCACAAATGAACGGCTCACAGCTGTGAATCGGTTCCCATCGTTCATTTAAAAGAGTTGTTCAAAAGAATCGATTCGTTCATGAACGTCACATCTCTAAACAGCAGTTCATGTCAACCTCTCTCTAGAGGGCAGGGCTTTGCAAATACGTACTGATCTTTAGCAAGAGGAGCTTCAGTATTGGGTGGTGCTGAGTGATGTCATCCAGTGTCGATTTGGCCACCAGGTCTATACAGAGAATGCCAGGGATTGGCACACCAAGTGTGGGACAGGAACCAATGAGAGTCTAGGAGAGTATGCTGCTGATCTGTACACCATTGCTTGACAGGGGTACCCCAGTTTCAGTGAGGAGGTCCAGGAAGTGTTGTCCAGTCCTTCCTTCACAAGATCCAACCAGAATGCCTACAACAGCACCTTCGCCTGCATGCTTCCACCGCCTTAGGTGCAGCCTTGGCAGAGGAAGAAAGAGTGGAGCAAGTGCTGTATCCTGAAGGCCCCCATCTTAACAGCGGCTACCTAGTGTACCAGGTCTCCTGTGAGGAGAGAGATAATGAGGTGACCCGCCAAGCGACCCCTTCCCCGAGGTGACACAGCAGTCCCAGATAGAGATCCACCAAGGAATGCTACATGTGTGGATTACCTGGCCACATCACCCAATTCTGCCAGCTCCAGCACCCAACAGCCTCCAGAGCAATTAAACTATAATTGGATTGCAATGAGTGGGGACTACCATCCACTGTAGCTAAGACTACCACCAGCCTTACAACACAGAGACTCTGACGCCTTGGCCAGGTACATGGACTTTATTTGGATTGTGTTCTTGAAAGGACCTCATGCCGTACTCTGCTGGACACAGGGTCCACCATCTCCCTCATGCACCCAGGAATTTTGCTTGGTTTAAATAGACAATAACCCTGGGGATGGAGCCCTACAAGAAACTGCATTACCACAGTCACTTAAAGCAAGGCCAAGATGCTAGGGACAAATACCTTACAAGCCACTGTTGCCCACCAAAAACTACAGCATAGGTTTTGATTGGCTTACATCCAAAATCCATGCATTACTGGGCTTGATTTGCTAGATAAGTGGGTAGCTGTGGTGGATGTATCTAGGGGTGTCTTATACCTGGACACTAAAACCATAGTTGTTCAGAAGTCAAGTGACTCTGGTGCTCGCCAAGTTTGCAGCCTCCTCACCAGAACCTGAAGAGGCCAGTCTCACCAACAGAGCTAGCTGCATTAGCTGAGACTCTTTGACCATTTGTATCCCCAATCACATCCCATCCACCATCACCAGAAACTAGACAGGCTATCGACGATCATCAATCCAGCCAAGGTGACTGCAGTCCAAGAGTGGCTAATGCCAAGTGATGCGTCCAAAATCTGCAGCTTTCTTGGCCTGGCCTCCTATTGTTAGAGGTCCCTCAAGGATTTTGCTATTATAGCCAACCCTCTGTACATACTAACTCAAAAAGGCCAAATGTTCTGGTGGACTAATTACTGTGTTGCAGTTCATGTTGTGTTTTGTGCATAGTTCTGGTTTCATGTTGGCACCATGACTCTGGGAGATTGTACCAAGTAAGACTACCCCCTCTGCTATTGTGTGTGTATTCAAAATAAATTACACCTGATTGCTGTCTGTGCTGGTCATTACAATAGCTAGTAGAACAATTATCAAAAGGGTAAAAAAAAAAAGAAGAAGCTAATCAGCAATCACAGAGAAGTGCAGGAGGTTTTCTTTCTGAAAAGTTAGTTAAACTTAATGGAAAAGTGGAAAGTAGGTAATCTCTAAGAGTGAGGTTTTCCACCTATCTATTCTCTGTACTTGTCTGTACTTCATACTGTCACAGGGGGCTGTAGCCTATCCCAGCTGTTATGAGGTGAGAGGCAGGGTATACCCTGGACAGACCCGCAGTCAATCACAGGGCCAACCCAGTGAGACAAGCAATCACTCGCGCTCACTCTTTGGGAGGGCTTAGAAATACAAATTAACCTAACATGCCTGTTCTTGTAATGTTGGAAGAGGATGCAGTACCCAGAGAAAACCCATGCATTCATGGGGGGAACATGCTAACTTCATACAGAACGGCTTCAGCTCAGGTTTGAACCCATATCCTTTTTGTTGGGCTTAAGGTTTTCCCATTCACTAAAATGAACAAAGTGAACATGACTAAGTTACTGCATTTCTTCCTCTGCCAAAACCAAAATCATCAGTTAGACTGAAACTCTTCCTAGCTCTGACCAGAGTATGAGAGCCCATCTATCTATCTATCTATCTACGTTGATCTGTGTACTACTCTTACATAATACAATGATCATATATTTTTTCTGCCAACATCCTCCTTTTCTTGTCACTTTTCTCATGCCATTCCCTACTATATGTGAAACTGTATCTAAATCTAAACAGCAGACATTAGGTTCTGAAAGACAATCCAACATTTTTGTTAACCCTTGTACCCTTTAATCAACATATAATTAGATAACTACAAAATTACATGACATTATGTGGTCACTGATTGCCACTGACAGAGTGACTGAATGTTTATGTTTATGTTTGTGATTGCTTTTTTATGCTACCCATCTGGTAAGCTGCATTACCCATTGGGGATAAATAAAGTTGTTTAAATCTTGAATCTTGAATTATTTCTTAAATTATATGATTCCATCAATCTTCAGCATTGGTCATGAAGAAAAAATGTCAAAATGACTGTGTATATAAATTTAAATGTAATGCCAACAATTTAAAATACATTTTTTTCTTATAGGAAAGAAACTATTTGGGAATTTCTTGAGGTGTTGAGGGATGCTCCATATTATCAGCATATCACAGCAAGGCAACAACTAAAGAAGGGAAAGTGGGAGCAGGAAAAATGTGTGAGGTGACTGAGTAAAAAATAGTCTGCATCCACCATCATTAGCTAATGGACTGCTGAGTAAGTCAGTCAGGCAACTTAAGCTTAGAGAAGGAGCAAAAGGTGCACACAACTTAAAAAGATGAGTCACGCATATAGATTAGTCATTAGTACATTTTGTGTCAGCAACAATTAAGCTACCAGTCTAAAATATAACATACAGGAGCCATATATAAAGGTCTGAGTCTTTGTAGCTAGTAATTTTAAATTACTTTTGCAAGCATTTCTATGATTTCTTTTAGACCTGGTATATATGCCCACTGAGCGGTGGAGGGATTTGCACGTCCCCAAGATCCTAGGAGATATATTGGTGGGGGCTTTATGCATCTGGTAGGGTCACCAATAGCAAACAGGCCCTGTAGGGGAGGAACCAGACCAAGCTCAAAGACCCTTATGAAGGATAAAAACATTGGAGCCACGTTTCCCTGCCCAAACGCGAGTTACCAGGGCACAGAAGTAGGTACCTGGTAGCGGTGACTTTGCCCGTGGGACCTGGTTGGGCTCAGCCCAACACAGTAACCTGGGCCCCACTCTTGTGAACCACATACAGAAGAGGGGTTGCATCCGAGCTGGGTGGCAGCCGAAGGTGGGTACCTCAGCTGCAGAAGCTAACTCTAGGAACGTGAAACGTCACCTGTCTGGCCGGGAAGAGCCCAAGCTGGTGTGTGAGTGTGAGCAGTTCCAGCTATATATAGTTGGACTCACCTCGATGCACAGCTTGAGCTCTGGAACCAGTGTCCCTGAGAAGTGCTGGAACCTCTTCCATTCTAAAGTTGCACCCAGTGAGAGACGCTGAGCAGGTGCGGGCATACTCATTGCCCTCCGATTTGGTACCTGTATGTGGGGGTTTACCCAGGTGGTTTGGTGTAACCTCCCTCTGCCTTCAGGTGGGGGGACGAGTCTTGACTGTTGTTTTTGCTTATGTATGGAACAGTAGTTCAGAGCATCCGCCCTTTTTGGAGACTATGGACGGAGTGTAGGTAAGGACACCGTTTGGGCGACTCCTTTTCTCTTTAACCCAAAAACAAAAAAAAAACTAAACAAAATCCAACAAGAATGTCATAATCTGTTTGTTCGGCAGCAACAACTCTGCCGTAGTGTCCCACTCAGGCAGCCTGTTCTGCAATCGATACGGAACCAAAGCAAAGCAACACAAGCAGAAACATGGTGTATCGTTTTTGTTCAGTGCGAAAGTAGAGCTGATCTGCTGATGTAATTCATACATAATATTTTATATAAGGTGACCATTTTGAGGGATGTTTACAATTGATTAATTTAAGTTTTTACTACCGCGATTAATCATAAAATTAAATAATCGGGACCTCCCTAGACTCCACCCGAGATAAGCGACAAGAAAATGGATGAATGGATGGATGGATGGATGGATGGATGGGTGGATGGATGGATGGATGGATGGATGGATGGATGGATGGACATTATAAACTGAATTACACACAAAATATGAAAAAAAAAGTTATGAGGAGAAAAGTTAAAAATATACTCACTAGTAGAATTTCAACGTCACATATGTAACACCTACAGAAGCTCTGTCACTGGATTGTTGCAATGGTAAGTGGTTCAACATTATTATGGTCCGATAACCAGTAAAACTTAAATCTGTTGGACTTATGGACAAAGCTGGGAATATCTGATAACATACTGTACACTGTGCAGTTATTGATTAAAATGAATCTATAAAGGTTTTGATTGGAGTTCACTCCTTTACATTAGCCTGTTTACTTTTATCAGTGGCTTTAAGTCTGTTCTCCTGACCCCTCGTTAAATGGTCGGGGGACTACTTATCTATGGTTAAACAAATTAGGATAAAAACAGCATAGGATTACATGCTTAAACGGGGCATTGCGTTTTTCAATCTTATGTTAAAGCTATGATGTACAATGCAGTTAATTTCCATACTAATACCATTCCTCAACTTTGGCTAGGGTAGAAGCTAAATTGCTCTCTGTAAGCTGCTGCAGTCTGTTGAGATGCTGCCAAGGTGACTGTTAACTTTGGCTCTGGTTTCCATTATCTAAAGACGTAGGCTGCTATTATCATTTCTCATTAAGACGGTAATGAGAAGGTGGGTTAAAACCAACAGGTGGACAAGGTAGACTGTAAAGAGTCCTGTGACTAACTGTATAACTAAATGAAGTTGTGAAAGAATGCTTGTTTCTGTGAGTTAAGATTTATTCATGTCTGCCCATCTTTACCTAGTAGACCATATAAAATTTCCCTGAAGGTCAACTGAGCCATATCATTTTTTATAGCCATGTCAATAAACAGCAGTCTGTGGCCTCTCAAGCACGGCCAACTCTAGAGGGAGAAATTTTAAGATGAATTCAACAAGTCAGTATTCAGAAGGAGAAACTTAACTAAACATTGGAGCTACCATTTGCACTAGGGCCCAATAAGAGTAGCCATTTTTACTGGAAACTTTCCAGTTTTCTCCTAATTGTATCCACTCAACATAATCATGCTCCTGGCTCCCCCAATAATATCCATAACCACTTCCCTCTGACACACATTCATGCTCCATGTCAACAAGAGCAGGAGTGTGTTAAAACAGAAACTATTCCACCTTCTTAAGGACTGAAAACGTAATACCTGCACACAGTGCAATGTGTGTAGGTGTGTGTGTGTGTGTGTGTGTTTGTGCAGTAGCTTTTGCAAATTGGTTCCTGTGGCATATAGCTATATACATATACAGCAAAGACATTGTAGTCTGTAGTTCAGTAAGAGAGGAGAAAGTGAGAGAGAAAGAGAAACAGAGCGAGGGAGAGAGAGAAAAAAGCTACAAACCAACTTAATAAGCTAGGCAGTGACAGTAATTTATTTTGATAGCAATCTTATGTAATACTCTGACTGGGCAAAAAATAAATAAATAAATAAATAAAAAAAAATAAACCCCACAATAATAATAATAATAATATAAAAACAACAGGTACTTCTTTCTTTTTAAGTTAAAAGAAGAATATGCATTATCATAATTGTAGTTTAGAGGTTTACTGGTTATTCTGGAAGGGACAGTCTGTATATATAAAGGTAAAGATTGCAGCCATGATCCAGTGGCTGTGAAAACTTAATACTTTTCTTTAACAGGCAACTATGGTGTTATTAAAAAAAATAAAATAACATAAAGTGACCATGGGTTCCATGTAATACATGGAAATTATTTTGTGTATTGTACAGTGTGATTTTATGTCCACAAGTAAGTGAATAGACAGAAATGTTCATGTTGCACTCCTGCATCTTGCGTGCACTTTTGGTGACGAGCATGAGAGCACAGAAAATACAACAGGAGGAACCTGAATTTGACTCTGGGTCACCTCCTTCTCTAATAACTAATCTTTAGGCCCCTTTTACAGATGGTCTAAGTCCAATTTGTGAAGATTAGCTAAAACCTTAATTTTTTACTTGTAAAGATATCTGATGACGACATGTAACCCCAGAAAATTATTATGATTCAATACTGTGCAGGAAGATAACTTTGTTCAGTAATAAAACTTCAATAAACTGTTTGACATGTCAATTTGATCTTATCAGTGTTATTAGTATCTCTTGTGTCCTAATATCTAGAACTGATAATCCACTTATGTTAAACAGTGGATGTTAAACCCTGCATGAGTGTGTCCTTAAACTCAAATGAGCGATGACAGCACCGTCTATTAACATGGCAAATTCTATGATACAAATTGATGTGTGTGTGTGTGTGTGTACATAGCCAGGTGGGCATCACTGTATATCCCTTGCTCTCTCAGAGGCACATCAGTGGCAAAAGACTTTTGACCCCCTCTTCCACCTCCATGCTTTTAAATGTGACAAGATGTGCAAAAAAAACACATGTGCCCTGGCTTAAATGGAATATGTGAAAAGGCCAAATGGAGACAGTGTGAAAATGTGAGCACCAATCACTCCTATGTCTTTTGGTTGTGACAAAAAATTTTAACTTTTTGGGAAAATGTATGTTTAACTCTGGGAAAGATCCTGGGATATAAGATTTCTAATAATGTTATGGTCCCGTATTTCTGTGTCTTGAAAGATGATGCGATTATAATGAAAGACTGGTACCTATGTAAAATACTACTAATGGCCTGTAAAAAAATAAACTATATCATTGAACTTGTATAAGGATGAACCCCCAACTCTTATTAAAAAGATTATTTTCTGCCTAAGGACCAGAGGAGCAACCTTTCACAAGAACTGGGAGAAGCAGGCAGCTTAGGCAGTTGAGGACACTCCTAATTAAACAGGATTTTTAAATCAAATCAAACTTTATTCATATAACGCTTTCACATACCAAGAGGTACCCAAAGTGCTGCACAGGTAAAATAATAATACAACATAAAATATAAAACAATAAAATAAACAATAAAAGACAAAAAAGAAAAGACAGTGAAAAGCTCAATGATCGGGCTCTTTGGAGTTGAAGCCATTGTAAAAAGATGAGTTTTTAAAATCATTCCGGGTTCTGGCAGACCTCACAGAAAGAGGAAAACCATTCCAAATTTTAGGGGCTTGCTGAGGAAAAAGTCTGTCTCCCTGAGTCACGAGTCGATCCCTGAGTGCTACTAATCACCTTTGCTCTTCAGATCTTAGAGCTCTACAAGGGTGCAGAAGCTCAGAATGATAAGGAGGTGCCAGACCATTTAAATATTTAAAAATCAAAAGGAAATTTTAAATGAATTTCTAAAAGAGACAGGCAGCCGGTGAAGGAAGCTCAGAACTGAAGTAATGTGCTCCCAGCACCTTGTCCCTGGTTACAGGCAAGAAGCTGAGCTTTGGACCAGCTGTAGATAACTGAGGAGAGACTAGTCAATCCCAGTATAAAGAGAGTTGTAGTAGTCACTAGAAAAGATAAAAGCATGAATGAGCCTTTCTAGGGCATCACAAGAGTTTACTTTACAAATAAGCCTCAGATGATAAAAACTAGACTCGACTACTGCACTGACCTACCTGTCAAATTTAAGGTTAAAATCAAAAACAACTCCAAGATTTTTAATAAAAGAGCAGGCAAATGGGTCCAGAGAGCCAACAGCACTGCTGGATCCTGCCAGCAGGTCAGTATTCTCAACATGACCTCCAGTCATTTGAGTAATATATTGTGAGCTCCACAATATATTACTCAAATGACAACTGGGTGAGCCTTACTGGCACTGTTGTGGAACAGAAAGTACTCTATGTCAATAGGCAACTTTATATCTGAGCAGACAAGAATTACATGTAGAGTTCACCAAGGTTCCATCCTGGCACCTCTCCTGTTCAACATCTACATGCTCCCACTGGCACAGGTTATAAAGAAAAACACAATAAGTTACAATAGCTACGCAGGCGACACACAATGTCAAACAATTAAAGGTCACCACAGAGCTTCAGTCCATATACCTAAAAACCACCAACCAGGCCAGAAATCTGGGTGTATTGATGGACTCAGACCTAAACTTTCAAAAACACATCAAGGGAATCACAAAATCAGCCTACTATCACCTTAAGACTGTATCAAGGGTGAACGATCTGATGTCTCAGCATGACCTGGAAAAACTAGTTAATGCTTTCATCTTAAGTCAGCTTGATTATTATAACAGTGTTTTTACAGGTCTAGCTGAAAAAATCAATTAGACACCTGCAGCTTATTCAGAACTCTGCTGCTCGAGTCCTCACAGAGACCAGAAAGTGGACCACATCAGTCCAGCTCAGAAGTCTTTACACTGGCTGACTTTAAAGTTCTGCTTTAAACTCCACTCATCGTGTTTGGAGGGGGAAGAATGCTGAGTTGCATCCCAAGAACATCATATCCACTGTGAAGCATGGGGGTGGAAACATTATGCTTTGGGGCTGCTTTTCTGCAAAGAGGACAGGACGACTGGTCTGTATTGAGGACACGATGAATGGGGCCAAGTATCGTAAGATTTTGGGCAAAAACATCTTTCCATCAGAGAGAGCAATGAAGATGAAACGTGTCTGGGTCTTCCAGCATCACAATGATCCCAAACACACCACCTGGGCAACTAAGGAGTGGCTCCATAAGAAGCATTTCAAGGTTCTGGAGTGGCCTAACCCAACCCAACCTAAACCCAACAGAAAATCTGTGGAGGGACTTAAAAGTCTGTGTTTCCCAGTGACAGCCCCAAAAAAGCTCTAGAGAAGATCTTGTTGGGAGAGTGGGCCAAAATACCTGCTACACTGTGTGCAAACCTGCTTGTAGATGAGTTCAGTTCGAGAATTACAGGTATTATGAAGTCCATTGTTTCAACAAGGAAACAGTCTCAAGTGAAAAAAGAGCTCTACGGAAAAATACCATAATGATTCATGCAGAAAAAAAGAGTGCTGAAAAGTCAAACACAGGTGGAATAACTAAATTCTACAACCACTATGAAATGTATAAAAAGAGGATTTCATATTTTTCATTTCATAAGTCATTTAATTTCATATTTGAGTCAGTCCTTCTCTGGCATTTTTACTAAACACACTAATAATGCTTGTGTCTTATTTGCTATGGTTGATCGGCTGACTGTGTCCCAGGTGCTCCTGAACCTCTATCTGAAAAGCCCTGTAATGTATTTGCATAATTTTTTAAGGGTAAAATGGATGCAATTCCACAAGTTGGTTAGCATGCACACATCAAGTCCAGGACCTGGGGTGTGTTTGTGGCCCCCTAACATCAACTCAGATAGCATGTCCAGATTTAATCCCATTAGCCAGAAACCTTTGGAGGATATCATGCAAGAGTTAACTTCCAGATGCTGTTTTTTCATTCTTCTTTCCACCTTCTTTAACAGTTTTTTCAGCTGCATGTCGTCTGGCCTTCTGCAAATAGTCAACACCTCTCTTTTGTTAGGCTGCTTCCCATAAACTCTGAAAACTGCAGTGATCACACCACTGCTGTAAAAGAGTAATTTTGGACAACTACAGGTTCATCTCAAACCTTCCATTTTAAAGTAAAATAATAGAACAAGTTATTTATCAACACCTTTCCAGATTCTTGGCACTTAACAGTTGTTATGATGTCTTTCAGTCATGATTTTGATCACAGCACTGAAACTGCCCATGTCAAAGTCTTGAGTGACATCCATCTAAGCACAGACAGAGTCAGAGATTCAGTTTTGGTTCTGTCAGATCTCAGTGCTGCTTTTGAAACAATCAACCAGAACATCCTATTAGACTGACTAGAAAATTCAGTGGGAATCTCCCCCTATTGTTCAGCATCTATATGTTCCCACTTGCTCAGAACATGGAAACAAATCAAACATCTTACCATAATTATGCTGATGACTGATGGCTCTATATTACTGTCTTAAAGGGGACTCTGATTCCATCTTACTTGTGTGCATGCCTCCGTCAAATCAAATGTGTCAGAATGTATTCAGCTCAGTAAAGATAAAACTGAAATAATTGTGTCTGGAAATAAAGCTGTGCATCCAAAGATTAGTGCCCAGGTTCAGACAGCAATGTTAAAATCAACAGATTTTAGATAAGTAGATAAGATAAGATTTTTAGATAAGTACATGTAGAGATGTAATATGTAGCCTCTGTACTTTAAAATATAATCTTATAATTGCGAACACTAAATGATTTTCTTTTTTTACTAGTTTTTTCAGTATAGCCTAACCATAGAGCGCTTTTTGAGCTTTAAAATACTATTCCAATATAGATTTTTATACAAAAAGACAGTTGTCACAGTGTATTTAACAGCAGAATTGTATGAATTGTCTGGCAGTTGCTCCTTTAACCGTCATTAAGTTGTGAACAGTAATAAAATGCAAGGCATAGGGTAGAACTCATAGTTTGCAAAATCAAACAAATGATATTGTATGCACCTCGTGTCTCTGTTTTACTGTAGTCAGTGAGAAATAACATTGCTTTAGAGTCTGAATTAAAAAACAATGTTGAATTTCTGAAACCTTGCCAGTTACTAAGCCTGTAAGTACTTTACATGAGGTCTTTTTGAATAAACATTACTTTTCTCTAAATAGCTTCAGCATTGCACAAACATTAATGCAGTGTAGAGGTTTTTTTTTTTTTTTGCTGCACTGGTGGAAAAAATTGCCCATAACCCACAAGCAACCGCCAAACACTTTCCAATCATTACACTCAACATTGCCAAGATTTATGGATAAAAGAAAAATATTAAACAAAAAGGTTTGGAGGAGTTTGCATATGACATTAATTGTTCTGATTGATGTTTAACAAGTGTTTACTCACCGTGGCAGTAATGAGTGGTCCATGGATCTGTGCATAGAGTAATGCCTCATTAACGTGCCCCCTGACCCCTAACAGGGCTAGCTCCATACTGTGATGTCCAGCCATGGCAAGGATTAGTTGCTCCAACAAGGTGATATATCTCCTCCAAGGCTGATTCAGCTCTGAAACACTGGCCAAGCAACCTCGCATTACATTCAGACAGTAACCCATGCAAGGTTTGATCAACGTCAAGCCTCTGCAGTGGGAGCAGAACACCATCTTCACAAGGCTTTTAACACAGTCTTTGCTCAGGTTGGCATGCTCTGTGGCATTCATGACCTCCAGACCTTCCTCCAAGGCTAGACCCAGTTGTCGGCCAGCACCCAAAGCCCCAGCCAGCTCCTGAGCCATAATGGCAGGATGATGCCCAAAAGGATTAACATCCTGTCTGATCATACGGAGGCAGTCACCCATTTCACTACCTCCCGTCACACTATCTTCAATGCCTGGATTGATAAGTTGTGTATAGACAAAAGGGAAGATGTTGTTATAAAACTGATGAACTGCTGCCTCAACAGAAACATTGGCGCCACGAAGGTAGAAGGAAAGAGAGGAGAAGAGCTGATTCACATGGGGCAAGGCACTGTGGGACAAGGATGAGTAGGTTCCCTCCACCAGAGAGCTCAGGTGGCCTTGAGAGAATGACAGAAGAGACTGGAACATACCTGCAATGAGAGCAAAAGGAGAAACAGAAATAAGAGAGGGACATCAAAATGACAAATTTTAATCTTAACCAGCAATAAACCATTGGGACTGACAAGCTTGCCTTGAAACACCATAGATAAGGTAGTCCAAATGTAAACACACATAAAGCCCTGACTCCTTACAAACTAAACCTGGCCTATCTGTGTCAGTGCGTTTGGACATCAGTGCGTATGAAGTCATCACTGCAGTGAGCATCTATTAAGGAGACCGTCTCTGCTTTTCTTCACACTGAGACAGAGACAGAGTTTTAATTGATTAATCCAATTGGGATTTTCTTTCAAAAAATGTTGTATATTCCAGATTCAACACTGTTCTTCAACCTAGTTGTGTTTCCACCAATTTTCTTGTGCATTTTGAGGTAAATATTTAAGAAAGGTTTGTAAGGTTGTAAGGTTTGTAATTGATAGTTGTTATGAATTATTCTATGTGACTCTACTCCAAAAATATGTAAAAAATAAACAAATAAATATGGGGAAAAACTACAACTAAAGATGACCAAATGAAATTGCTGCTAATCTCCTCTCGGGTTGTCATCTCTATAATAAAACCAGAATATGCTTCTATGCCACTATAAGATTCACTACTCATCCATTTAGTTTTATTGCTATTCTTTGTTTTACTTACCAGCTTCTCCAGCTTCTCTTCTATGTTCATATAAATGTGTGATTTTGTATAATGTGCTGCTGGATGCAACACTGCTCTCTGGGGTGTGATGTAAGCTTAAAAGCATGAAAGGACATGAAGGAGCAGTAGCAACTGTACAGAAACTGAGACCTGAGAAAGACAGTGCCAGAACACATACAGCAACCCCCCACCAGAACCACAACCACAAACATGCACACACACATGCACACACACACCCACACACACACACACACACACACACACACAAACACACTTAAATGAGCACAGGACTCCAGTTCCTCTCAGAACTGCATGTTGCACTAACAACTAAACTAAACACCAATTACAGGCTCTAGGTTATAGAATGCTTCTATATTGCCTTATGTTACACAGTTCCTTTTACCCATGACAGATATTTAAAAATCACTTTGGAAACCGACTTTTGCACAGAAATCGTTAGCAATTGAGTGCATGTGTATATGTGTTTTGTGTGTGTGTATGTGATTGTGTGTGCTCAGCCCTTCCCAGCTCACACACAGAGGGATAACAACAGTCATGTCCTCTTGAACAGCTGCACTAATATGAACACTGTCTGGGACACACGGGGACTCCCCAGTTGCCAGTAAAACGCACATTTTATTTGTAACGCCCAGAAAACATCATTAAGACCTGCTCCATGAACATTTGAAGCTGTAATTTGCAAAATGGGTTTTGAGAAGTGTAAAAGTGTGGGACAGTAACAAAACTAGGAGACATCAGAGGCAACAGCTGTTATAGATAAGACATAAAAAAAAAAAGGTGACAAATTATAAATTGAAAGAAAAGTGTCGGGAAGACTTCTAGAGTTGTTATGGTGTAACAAACCCAAAAAAGAAATGGACAGTGACAAACACAAAATAAAGACGTGAGCACAGAAAACAAAACATACGTTTTAGTTTCCCTTTAGTCTCCTCCAGGGCTACATGAGTATCAGTGGGTCCGCCAACATGCCTGCCAGTCTAAGCTGCAAGGCTCAGAATTCACAGGACATTTATACCATAAGATGTAACCACAGCTTCAGTTACACAGCATTACATAATGTTATTATAAAATTGTCATGCTCAGAAATACCATGGTTTAATCTTTCTGTGTGAAGGGCTGTCTAATGCACATTTTAGCTGAATGGCTGAGATTATGAAAAATGTTCTTTTACTTTGAATACTATTTATGATCTCTGAAACCTGAAAACATTCCATACATGTTGAAAAAGTGTATTCTTATTGGCCAAGAAAGTGACATAAAGTAAAAATGTGGAAAAAAAGGAAAAAAGAGAGTGGGAGACTGCCAGGAAAAATTGAATGAAAAGAAGCGACTGAGCTATTAAACAAGGAAAAACAACTACTGTACAAGTCGACTCCACCTTGTGAACATGCTGACATCTGGATTCATTTGGCCCCTGGGCCCAGAGCACTTCCCTATCTCTCCATGGCTGTTACTTCAAAGATGTACTTCTATGCTTAGGAAGAACATGTTGTTACTTTAAGTGTGTTCTTCTCTGAATACACACACAGAAAAAAAAAAAAAAACTTCTAATGATAATTTCTGAATCTTGCAGCAGACTGTGAAAGTACAGGACCTCACCGGTGCATGTCCTGACTGCAAACGCAAGCTGTCAGTATCACCACAGTTAATCCTAAGCTCGGTGGAGGCTCTTGGTCAAGCCAAGACACGGGGAACACAGTGATACACCTCATTCTTCTCCTGCTGGGAACAGAAGCTAAAATAATAACCTATTGTTTACTTCTGGTCAATAAACTACATCTCACATAGCGACCCTAAAACCCAAAGGCAGGACATTACACACACTCTGTCAATGATTATTCAAAATCTAAGTATTTGTTCCAAAGTAGGAAAAACAGTAACATAAAAACTGTAATCTGCAACTTCAAAACTGACAGTATGTAAGCGCTTCTGACTGCAGTGAAGTAATGTTCTGTTTGATCCAGCAGAGGGCACTGAAGATAAAAGTCTCTATTGTCTTGACCTATTGCATGCTCTCTGATGCTTTCTATGGCCTAACAATATGCTAAATAAGGTAAGTTTAGCAAAAGTGAGTTACAATCTTTTGCTAGTGACCTGAAGGCCACTCATTTGCTTGAAAGTTATCAAAGCATAAAAGAGTGTAGATAGGTAGTTTCAAGCAGACCTTGTGGGATCAAACCATTTACTATCTAAAGCACTAGCAACAAATCCCTTAAGAGAATGTTGGATTTAACTGTTTAACCAACTCCCTTTAAAAAATATAAGACCTGGGGCCACATACCAAAACTTTCTGCCTTAGAAGATACACAAGGAATGTGGATCTGGAAATCCAGATCCACATTCCTTGATGATCTCTACATAAATGTTGTCCTTGTTATGTAAAAACAAGTCATACACCTTTTAATAGTTGCAGATGGAGAATTATGTATTTTCAGTCTTAACCTTAACACTCATTACAGTTTTTCACAGCAAACTAAAAACTATCAAACACAAGCTGTAGTAGCGAGCTATCACGATTTGCTTCACAGCTTTCAACAGAAGTGTCTTCAGCTTAGTTTATTAGTTATTGCATCATCTCATATGTTCTCTTCAATCCCCAGATAGTTTTGGCTTCTCATTCTTTGATAAATGAAGTGCCATGGTTCTGGGTTTGTCTACACTTTCCTGTATTGGGACACAAGTTAAAAAAAAGAGAGATTTAAAAAACTCTCCAACTACCATTGCATGAGAGTTAGTTTGGCTTGATTGTTCTGTCTGACCACTCTGCCTAAATCTGGATTTGGCCACATTCAATCCAGACACTCACTTGTGGGTGGATATCATTATTTTGTTATTGTTTCCCGTCTGTATTCCACTTGGGAATTAAAATGTGGCTGGACTGTGGCCACTTTGCATAAGGCAATTATCTTTAGGTTGAATGAAGTTCCTAAAACATGGCAATTCAAAACACATAATTGTCAAGCAAACTATAGAGAAAAAGAATTAACAGGCTTGCTGTGTCTGTGGCCCTGAAAACCAAATCTGATATGTTCTCTGTTTAGAATAAACAAGGTATTAAATGGAAAAAATGCAGCAGTGGCTATGCAGAGGAGGCTTTTGTCCTGCAGTGGCTTGGACTGAGTATGTATTTATGATTCTGGAATGGGATATTAGACCATGTCTTTCCACCAATGCTATGCCAAACTTGCTCTCTATGATCACTGGGTTTAAATTATAAGAACCCAATTCCACTTTGCATTCTGCATAGCAACCCAGTGTATAACTGGCACAATTACAGTTTAAGTCACTATGGAGAGGCTGCCACAATCACTGAGTCAGAATAAGCACAGTGGCAACACTATGATTTCAGTCACAACTACTTTTCAATGCTTTCGCTACACAGTGGTATGCGATTTTGTCAGCCAAGAACACAAACAGTGGAAAAAAAAAGCTTTTATTCATCTGTTTTTTTTACATAGTTTGAGTAGTTACTTAAGACTAAGACATTAATGTTGGTTTCCAAAACTAAGACCACATTTGGACTAAGATGACAGGATAAATCCAGTATCTGCAGAAGGTTGTTCATATCATGGAAGTCAGTACAAATGTCATTTGATCTAGAGATATTTTTGCAAGAGAAGTAGTTTGTGTGTTTGTATATATATATATATATATATATATATATATATATATAAGTGAATTATATAAGTATTCATTTTTTGTTGCAACCATAACTTTGCAGAGTCAGCAATATTGCAACCATGAACTTATCTGATCACTGTAGTCCATTAAAAGTAAAGTAAGAGATAGTGTAATAATAAAAAATCCAAATTATTATACTTTCCTTATACGTATTTGGGAAAACTTTAGGGGGCATATCTGACTTCAGATACATGGGGTGATTAGATTTGATTAATTAATTTATGTATATTCTGTCATTCAGAAAATTAAACAATACTATCTCTTTCAGAAAAAGATGTTTTTTACTTCACTTCAACAACTTCAAGGTTACAATGATTACCCCCCACTCCAAGTAATAAAAAAATGTTGTTATTATTATTATTATTATTTAGATATTTTAATGGGTTTGTTAGTGGCCTCCAAATTAACATGATTTAATTTACTGAGAGTCTTAAGTTTTACAATTTCATTAAATCAAAATAAACATAGATCCACCTTAGCTGCTCAGTGAAACTCATGGAAGAGTTGTCCCAACAGATAAAGAGATTATATATCCTTCACTTGAACTTTTTCTGATCAGAAATGCATTATATAATTAGGTATAACATGCCAGATGTTAATAAAGTGTAAAAATGAAGCAGCAACATCTGGAGCTGCAAAATTAAGCCAGCACAGATGTGCCAAAAACAGTTCCAGGCTGGTTCAATAAGTGATTCATGTCTGAACGCTGTGATGGACTGGAGACCAGGCCACAGTGCACTGCCTATCACGTTATATTAGTTATGAAATGTTACAGCCCCAGTGTCCCTCTGCAAGGTAAAAGCAGGTATACTGTAGCAAGTATGTCTTTATTCAAGATTGTATATGTGACCATGTAATCATGGTGTACTTGCCTGCATGGGCTTGGAGATGCAGTAATATTGTGATAATGAGATAGGAGACACTGTTCTCATACCATAGAGCTGTGGGCCACTTCTATCTTGGCAATCAGTCCTGAGTGAACCTGGCCAATCGTCATCTCATGCAAAGCATTTTAATCCTTGTTCAGGCTTGGGTTTCAATCAGGTCACCACACAGATATGTGACATAGTGACACTTGTGCAGATTACATATCCTTGTTTTAATTAGCAGAAAGACTGTATATATAGGGCCATCTTCTCCCATGCAGCACCGGTCATCTTAAGTTACAGAGAGAGTTGCAATGTCATACAATCTCCTAGTTTAATGGTAATAAGCTATTATTAAATCCCTGAATCAATCTGTTGATTCATCATACTTGTGTGACTCTTGAGCATAGCATGAGCAAATCTAAAGAAGAGACATGACTCATCTGTCAGACAACACACACAGACAGGCTGTTCTCACAAGACATATGACATACACTCCTGCCATAAATAATAAGGAGGTTAAAATCCACATGTACAATCATAAATGTGTGCATATGCTATCCAACTCGGGCCCAAATTCACACATTTGCATGTCTTGTACAATCAACGGACTAACAGATGATATTAAGCTTGAGGTAAATTACAGGAAGAAACAGCAAGTAGAGTAAGGTGAATTTAAGGAGGGCAAACCATTTCTTCACTAGCATTTCAAAAAGCATCAACAAAACTTTAATATATAAAGCAATTTTAGAGAAATCAATGGTATTCAGAACACAGTATCTTATAAAAAGGGTAAAAGTGGGAACAGAGTGGAGGGGATAGGGGAGTGCATTGGTTTAACTCAAGTCAAAAAAGAGAAACATGATGGAAGGCAGGAAAAAGAGCAGATGAGAGAACGACAGAGACAGAAGAGGAAGAGCATGGGGGCAATGGCTGACGGAGGCGCAGGGGGAGGAGGTTGTTCAAATGGCTAATACCATAAAGGGAAAGTATAGGGGGGCAGCCTGGGTGCAAACTGCTGACAGGCTGATGGACAGCACCTCTGGTACTAAGCATTAAGGGGGGCAAAGGTCAACAGTGTCCCCCATTTCTATTTTATTGGTATATGCAGTGTACTGCAAACTAAGCACACCCCTGTATGTATATCACTAAACTGTCAAATCGTTTCCATTCAAGTATGGAATATTTGGAATTATTTATACTGTTTTTAAAATAATTTATCTGAATTACCCAAAAAATACAGATTTGTGCAATTTTGCAACAAAAAAGAACAATGACTGCACTGACAACCACAGTAGCAACCGTATATACGTGAACTAAAACACTGAAACAGTAGTGGTTACATTTGAATTTTAGATTAACCCTGACTGAATGGAAAAAGGTTAAAAAAAAAAAAAAAAAGGAAAACCATAACTTTCTCACGTTAAACCTAATGCGACATTTTTCAGCGTGGGAGGTGAGTGAGTGCACAAAAGATCAGCCTGAAACTTTATGAAGATGGGAGAGTGTATGAGACCCTCAGTTGGCTACTGACCATGCTGTCAACTATAAAACCATTGCAGCAGCAGTTGTAGGGGTCTTGCTATAGGACCAGCATGTGTGCAAAAGGTGTTGGGAAGATGATATTTACAGATGACATTGAGGGAATATTCACAATCCCAGATAATCCATTTTTTTAAAAAAAAGGAAAAAAGATTACAGCCTTCAGTCTCAAGAACCACAACACAGTGTCAAACTATAACAAAAAGTAACTGAACTTCTAAGTGATGTTAGAAAATCTTCTGACACATGTATGGTTTTTGTTGCAATTATTGCTATACTACCCTTTACTGAAGTACAACCACTCTTTTTTCTTTTTGATAAGCTGACTTCATTGGTCTTTTTGAACCTCTGGAGTACTTTTAATGTAATAATTGAATATTTCCGTGATATCACAGTGCCTTGTGATATCACCAAAAGTGTTTTGCCCATGCAATGAGTTGCAAAATTACACCTAGATCTATCTCACTACACAAATAATATACTATTTACCTAAAGGAAAATATTACGGTTAATGGTTTACTCCAGAGATTTGGCTGTGAAATTATTTCATTTGTAGTTTGGCAGAACGTAAAGAATGTCCATCCAAAAGAGGACTCAAGAGAAGCAAAGAAGTATTTGTGAGAAAAAGTGGATTCCATGCAGCAACAAATCAGCTGCCAATGGCCAATTAAAGATGACTTAGAAGTGAATCTGACAGAGTGGAGGAATTTTCTTCAGAATCATTTGTCGGTGGTATACAACAAACAAAAGGGTATGACACAGTAGTAGTACACTATATAAGTAAAACTGATTAATGACTAAAATAGGATTAAGCCAGAGAAAGACTGGACTCCAGGTTTGCCTGAAAAAGGAAAGGAAACATTGAGGCTAGCATACTATTAACATGAAACAGATCCTTCAATTGAATGAGGTGTGGAATGAATTCAAGATGAAAGGGACTTTAATGAAGAACTTTCCACTTTTCTTAGCAGGTGTGGCCCCCTGTTCCCATTTATCAGCTTTCTTATGAATCATGTGGTGAGTGGGGGAGTGGGTGACTTATGCATTGTTAAAATAGAAGTCAAAACTGCTCTCTATTAAAGTCACTGTATGAAATGAAGTTAATCATAGGGAAAATAACCAAATAATAAATGTTTTTTTTTTACAGCTTCCCAGAGTTGGACTGCAGTGGTTTATTTAAGAGCAGATTCAAACTTCTATTCTGTTTTGCTATTAAAAAGGGAGACAGTTTGTATGATCCATTGTGGATCATACAAACAGGACACAGCTGGCCAGGACCAGTCAGAATCCTATTTCCTTTTTTTTTTTTCTTTCTTTCTTTTTTTCATTTATTGTTCCTGCTCCTCTGGAATAAACAGATGAGCGACAAAAGGAACAGTGAATAAAGTCTACCACGGGGAGTCCTTAATGAAGAAGCCAAATAGGCAAGAGAGAAGGAAAAGAAGAAGAAGAGAGGCCATCACAAAACATAATTAGGAAAGTGAGCTGACTTGAATGTGGGAGTGATGAAATGAACCGGTGGTGAGAGATGTAAGAAAGACAGCCAACAACAACCCATGCTGGATTTAAGTAAAAGTGTGAGTCATAATACAAAGACTTGAGCGCCACAATCACCATTCACTTATCCCATAAATTATGTACCAAACACTCTCTCATATCTGACACAGACACTGGATGAAGTGTCCCTCACAAGGATGCAAATCTTGCCAAATTGAAAGCTCTATTTCACTAACAATCTTCTTTTGTCTCACAGCATGACTTAGTGATGGTCAAATTCAGCATCATCAATTACTTTCAATACAGTTACATAGATACAAAATATCAAAATTCCCTGGTAACGTTGTTGCCTATCAGGCATTCTAGGATTAAAATTGACTTGCAGATGATGTATAAAGACTTATGTTCATAACAGACCTACATGTAAATCTCACACATACATACACTGGAACAAAGAGCCATAGATTGTGTTGATTTCCTGATCAGTCAGTGAAGCATGGGTGCAGTAAAATGAGACAGGACAGAGATAAAAATCCAGACTAAACCAGTCAAATGGAGTAAAGAATAAATCCCAGCCAGCCAATGTTCAAAACCAGCCAAATTGTCCTGGACAAGGGGCAATCTCTAGGACATATGGCTTTGTCTGATGACTAGAAAACTTCTGGACATCAAATTTTTTAATTCAGTGATGCTAACAAAGCTACACTCAATGTGCTACCAAAAGCTAGCTGAAAGGAAATGTCAGAGATCGTACTTGTGAAGCAATTTAAGAACACCTTTTTGTTTTGGAACAGTGGTAATAGTGAGGGAAAAAATGGGGGATTTGACTCTGTCATATTATATTAATATGTCAAATCAGAACAGTGAAGCTTGGCAGCAGGTTTATCCACACAGACCTCATATTTGTTTAAGCAGGATGCAAGATTAGGCAAATACATATAGAAGCTAAGTAGAAGAAGGGCTAATGAATACAATTAAGGAAGATCTTTGATGTGGAGATGATGAAAGAAGTGTCTTTATGGTTTCTTTCTTTGGAGTCCACTGTTGGCAGCTGGATTATCTCTGAGACACGAAGGCTCCCTGCAGTGCACATTGCAATCAGCTAGCAAGGTGCTGGCATGGTGCCCTCAAGAATACAGAATGATCTTGTTAAGCTATCAATGCTGACAAAGCACACACCACAGACAGATACACAAACCCAGGAAGGGGGGAAGACAGTGGCTAAAGAGCAGCTGCACTTCTTGAATACCTGCTCAAGACCACAATACATACACACATTCAGCTGAACCCTATTTAAACACACCTGTGCATACTTTCACTAAACCTCTGCACGAACCACAAGCACCACCTTCATCTATTTTCTCTCTTCTTACTTTCCAGGTCTAGCACCCTACTACTCTGTGCTCTCACGCATTCATATGGAGGTGAGAGGTGCAGATGAAAAGCAGAGGCAATTAGGGACGTTTCAAGTGTGACTTTACAACTTTAATAGGCTTTGAGCTTCTCATTCTCTCCTCCCTTCTTTCCTTTGTTCCCTCTTCTTTCCCCTGAGTCTAAATTCTCCAATTTAGGGAGATGCATCCTGCCCATATGTGTCATGTCAACTCAGGAGACTACAAAAGGCATAGTTACAATACAAGCATGCTTAGGATACACACAAATGTGTAATATATTTGCTCCACCATTAAGTCCACAAACACGTTTCTTCTCCACCCTACATGATTAGATGAGGCATGTAGGGATAGAATCCGGATATCCTCCCTAATTTGAGAATGAGCTCATGGTGCCGTGCAATGTCATCCTGTGTCCAAGCATCAGCCTCTAGAGCAATAAGCCTATCGGTCAAAACATCTGCAGGAAAAAAATATAGACAGACATGAAGTGGGAGAACAAAAATGATGATGTGAGAGAGGGTGGAAAAAAATTGTCTCAGACAAAATGAGTGAGACAACTTCCAGACAATGTGGAGATTGCAATTAAGATAGTGGTTCTGTATCTGATAACATAATAATGATAAGATGCAACAGTGAAAGTATTCCTTATTCCAGACAACATGTGCATACATAGAATAAAAGCAACATAGTAATTAATGAGACAAATGTCTTTACAAAGACTGTTTTGTGTGGGCCACCCAGAAAGAATCTGACAGTGTCAATAAATAACAAAAAAAAAAACAAAAAAAAAAACATCAAAGATGTTTTGATGAAACAACATGGTTTTAGGCAAGATATTCTTGACTGTCTGCCAACTCATCCGTCCCTTTTAGACATGCACCATGTTGTTGATCTAATTGCATCTGAACATGTCTGCTTCGAGTCTCAATGAGCACTTTTGTCATAGTTGTATTAAAGGTTGAAACAGCAGCTTACTAGGTCAGATCTGGTAAGACTTTCATATCACTTTTCAAAATATTAAAAATGGATCAAATTTATATAGCACTTTTCTAGGCACCCTAAGCACTTTACAGTGGATTTATTCATACACACTAGGTATTCATAACAGATTGACTGGAGCAGCAGGATTCAAACCATGAATCTTCTGGGTATTGGACAACATGCTCTACTACTTGAGCCACTGCCAGCCCAAACTTTTTTGAACAGTTAAGGCAAGCACAACTTATGATGGGAGGTATTTTGTTTTTGCTTGTCTTTTCCGGCTTTAGCTGAATGCTAATAAACCTAAAATATGAATGAACTTGGATAAACTGACATTACATAGTTGTCTCCTGAAGCTTTATACTGTATGTGTGCCACGTATAGAAATCTGGTTATGCGAAACATTGAATTATCTGATTTTGGTTTATCACCAATAACAAATATGTTGTGATATGTTGAACATTCTTTATCACAATTTAGTCCCATTATTAATTGTATTACAACCTCTCTTCAGTATCTGAAATACACCCACAGAAAGTAATATATAGAAGGCAGAAAAGAGAGAGTGAAAGTTTTTCTAAAGTTGATGTAAATGCTTGTTACTGTAACTATAGTGATGCCTTTGTAAGTAAAGAGCAAATGAAAGCATTATCAGACCAGTAAAATATAGAAGTGATATTTCCAGTTACTTTTATCCACCATCAAATTTTTTTCATATAATAGTAGCACTCTTGTCTAGCTAATATGAACTGCCTTTGCTACATAAATTGTCCTAAATATATCTGACCTAATGCCTGAAGTCATTAGTCCTTCCACCAAGGATGTTGTAAGAGGATTGCGGGGAAAGACAGTTATATGCTTGGATCAGCTAACTTACATATTAAAGAAAAAACACAAAGTTATGACTGGACTTTTCTTCACACTTCACATATCTGCACTTCACAGCCGAAGAGTCCTCTGGTGATGCAATCTCACATCTGGAACTAATCCAGAGTGATGTCTGGGTGAAGCCCTCAGGAGATAATGCAAAAAGTATGTGCTGTTTATGTTATGTTTGCACATCTTAATTGGCTGATGAGAACCTCTTCCTTTATTTCATGATTATGTTTTCTCTTTTAACTTCACTACCAAATATATTTGTTAGAATCTACAATATGACTGACAACTGAGGAGTAAGTAGAAATGATTTAATTACATTACATTCATTTAGCAGACCCTCGGAACACTTTGTGGGAAACAGTGGTTCTGTATCATGCTCAGAGACCCTTTGACATATGAGCTGGAAAAGTTGGGACCAAACCATCAACCTTTTAGTTAAAAGACAACCGCTCCACCTTCCCATACAGTGATATATAGTTGCACAGAGAAGAGTATGAAGTTACAACTCTTATCAGTATGAGTTCATTCATTGTAAATATTCCAAGAGAGCACATTTCTCTGAAAAGAATTTGTCAAATTTTGTAAGGAGACCTTGAACCCCTAAGGTGGCCATGGCACTAGTGAGGGTGGCAAATATTATGCATGCTCATATATCTTTGTATGCATGCATGCAGGCACACACACAGTTATAGCATGGCAGATGTCATGGCATTTATTTGTGGGGCAGATTTCCCCTTAAGTCAGTGATGCTAGTGTTCAAACATGTCAGCAGGTTGATTTGAAACCCCGAAACTTGCCCATCATACCCAGCTGTTGTTAACTCCTACTTGCTGAACTGCCTGTGTAGTATAAGGCAGTGAGAGTCTGCTTTGCAACGGAGTGAAAATTACACATGACAGGTTTGCTGGAAACTAATTCAAGATAAACCAGAGGTCTTTATGAAACTGCTCAAACCCAAATACCCAAGACCTGTAATGGCTCAGATTCACATTTTATGTGTTCACTTGGATCTGGATTGGGTCCCATGAGTTTAAGGAGTGATAAATATAAAGTGGAATCTGTCAAGACCTGCTTTGGATTAATGAGACATGATCAGCTCTGATTATGGCAGAAGTATTTTGAGCCTTACTTGTGCTGATTTTGACCAGAAAGCAGAGGTCAGACTTTACTTGCATAGATAAAAATCCTGGATGTCCATTAAGATTACAAAAGATTTCTTTCTTTCTTTCTTTCTTTCTTTCTTTCTTTCTTTCTTTCTTTCTTTCTTTCTTTCTTTCTTTCTTTCTTTCTGTCTTTCTTTCTTTCTTTCTTTCTTTCTTTCTTTCGTTTTTGGTAACTTATAAATCTGCATTAACTTCCTTATACAATGTCCACTTCCACATAACTTTGAGTTTTCACTAGGTAAACTTAAAGTTAAATCTGTTATTTCTTCAGTTGTTTAAATGTTTTATAGACATAAAAAAGCTGTTTCCACAGTCTTTCAATAAAAAAAAAATTAAAATCTAGACATGACAGCACATAAAGAGTTAGTAAAAAAAAAAGAGACAGGACGTGCCTGCAGTATTTAAGGAGTGGGAGGCTAAAAAGGGGGTGGTCAACAATTTTTAAAGAATTACACAAGAATAACAGTGTTTTAATAGTGATGTTTTTGCAGGAAACCAAATTAGTAATTGCTTGGTAATAATTCCAGATCAGAAGTCTTTAATAAAAAGAAGAAAAAATGCATAAGTCATCCTTGATTATGGGATCAAACTCATGATGCTTCCACATGTGACAGCAGGATCTTCATAAAGGTATCAAAATAAAGACACACCAACAAAAGTACAGAGACAAGCCTGCAGCCACCACATGCACAAACTTTTTTTCTTATTTTACCATCCAATGTGTGAACAGCAATACTAATGCCAAAATCTTTTTCTCATTACTTCATGCAGTATATGAGCCACTTGCTACTTCACATTCCTCTCAAGGCACTCAGACAACACAGAGACTGTCCTTAGGAGGCCTTGAAAAGAGATGGCTGCTGACATCATTGTTTTTCAGCACTATCAGACTCCAGTTTCTATCATTATTCCATTGTGATTTTCCATTTTAGCCTCTACTGAATATGTGAAACACTTGATCATCAGTGTCCAGACAGGCTCAGACATGAGCTAAGATTGGAATGATCTTAATGACAATGAAAAGGACAAATACCCAGAACGCTGTTAAAATACATTGACCTTAGGTTACTTGCTTGTGAAACAACTGCACGAAGGAATAAGATTCATTAACCTTTAAACAGGGATATAATTTCTGCATAGGGACTGAATTTTATGTGTTCTGTGGGCGACACTAATATCCTGTCCAGATGATATCTACAAGTTAGACATGACAGTAACAGTTTCCATGACATTAATGTCTAAAAATCAGTTCTTCATGTTTCCTGACATTTTTTTTTTCTTTTTTTTTACACTATTCACATTTCATACGGGTTTTTTAAGTTATGTTAATAGTGCATAGATCATGTATGATCATAATTAAAACTTTGTTAAACCAAAATTGCATCTAAGGTTTCCACTGTTATTTTAATCTGACAATACAGTACTAAACAATACCAAAATGCTTGAGACGCTAAAAACATCCACAGTATATGCTGGGGGTTTTCAGAAGGTAAAACAGGAGGAGTGATTTTGATTTTTTTTTTTTTTTTTAATGTAATGATAATGAAAATAAAAGAAAATAGATGACATATTTGGTGAACTAATGTACAGTTGATTCAGTTGGGTGTGGTGCATGCAGGAAGGCCTTTCATTGGCCAAAAATAACATATCACCAAATAAACAATTACAAAAAACTCTCTGCATGGAGGGTTTCACTTTCCAAAAAATCTCAAATGTTGTAAAGGGTTCCAGTAATTGCTTTGCTGTCTTACAGGCTAAGAAAAAGGCCTCCAGCATCCTGCCTCATCTGTCCTTATACATGTTACTGCTAAATCAGGAGAGACTGGCTTTTTCTGAGTTTCTTTCACGTGCATGCAAGCTACCCCAATCCAGATAAAGTGAGTAAGAAAGATTTTTACCTTTTTCTTCTTAATAATTATGGCAATTGCAAGCATTAAAACCAAAACAATAATCATTTTTGATAAATGTCACCAATTGTCACAACAAAACTAAATGATAATCCACAGACTCACACAAAATCTTTCAAGAGCTCTGTGTCTCAGTTCAATGCAATCCAACCTTTCCTACACCCCAATCAAAGAACTTACCCTGGAAGGCGTTTAAATGGCGGAAGATGAGGTGCTCAAGCTCAGAGCTGTAGGCATCAATGTTGTGGAGGGTTTCTCGCTTTACAGCATTCTGGTAGCTCTCCTCCATCTTGCGGTTGCAGCAGGATGGACCCGGGTGCTTACAAATCAGCAGATCAACATCTAGAAAATTCAAGCAGAAATAGACAGAAAGTAATTCTCTGCTTTCTTGTTTTATGTCATGTTATTTAAGGAATGGAAGTCCAGGAGATCTGAGGTTAGGATAAAAGAAACTTACAAACACCCTGTGGGGATTTATGCTAAAGTTTGGGCATCTCCAAGTAAAAAAAAGCAAATTATGTGCATGGGTGCCATTTACTTCTTTTTTTTTTTTTTTTTTTCCAAAAATCACATTCAATATCAATAACCCGAGCTTTGTATACAATATGAAAGTATGATTCTACACAGTCAAAGTATGTGTACAATGAGTAGGCACAAATATAGCCGAGCCATAACTCCAGTGAGAAACCAAAGGGGCACCATGGCAGGGTGAGAAAGTAGACCAAGAATTCATCCACTCTTTCCGCTATAAATATTATCTCTGCTAAATATACACCATTGCCTCAATGTGATAGAATTGCACATGAATGTAGACTTTATGTGCAACATAAAAGACATTAAAAATCCAAACATTCACGGTATTTTATCAAAAGCAAAACTTTACATGCACTCGAGCTCATATACATACAGGCAGTGTAATGAAATCACTGAATAGCTGTAATAATGCGGTTCAGAACAAAGACAAAAGACAAAAATAAAAAGCTGCAAATGAGGTTAAAAGAAATATCCGTTTAAACTTTGTTGCGTTCTACAGCGTCGCCCGCTTTGTACTATCACTATTTAAGTGCTTGCATAATTTATCTAACACCTTTTATTGTTGACATAAGCTACTAAAATGATCATTTTCGCACATTCATTTACACAGAGTCATTTCCATTTTGCACAAGTCTGTTGATAACTCATTTTACTGGGGGAAGGGCTAGACGGGGGTGGCAGGAGGCAGGTGTTGTAACCAGAGCTTAAAGCATGGCATTAGGACAGGCCACAAGACCAGTGCCTCAATGTCCAAATCCCTCCGTGAAACACAATAGGGTTGCATTTCTGAATCTCTCTTTCCCTTTCTGCTCCCTCTCCCCCATTTGCCTGGCATATCCTTGTGAGGCCTGGGTGTCTCTTAATTACTCAGTGAGGCTCCATTTGTTCCATCCCAGAGCCAGATGAATGAAGTCATAACTGGCTGTCCTGCAGCTTCCAGCTTATTATCTCCATCTATGTAGCAGTCCACTCTGTTTTATCATTATACTGCTGCTGCAAAGTTCTCTGCTTACCAGCACTATCCCTACAATAGGTTTACCTATAACCAATTTGTTATGACTGTGTTTTTGGCCACAGTGTAATAAGAACATGTAGTAGTCCATCCTATCCCTGAGTTACATGTCACATCCTGGTCTAATATCATAATTTCTGTACATCTCACAGATCTATTCATTAAAATGTAGGAAATCCCTCGGTGCATGTTTAGCCAACACAGGCAGACCAACAACAGCGCTGGAGCCCACTTTATTTGCCTGCTCCTCCCTTTCACAAGGCTATGAGCATCAGATGAACAGAAATGTAAGAAACAATTAACCAAATAAAGTAAAAATTGTTGAAGAAAAATAACTTAAAAAACTAAAACTTAAGTTTAACAATTCAATATACATTTCAAGATTAGACTTAACTCAAGGCACACCTGGTATTTTCAAATGTGTGTCATGACTGCGCACACTGACACAGCAGAAATAGATGACAAATGACATCACGGTGAATCCAGCAGTTCAGATAATGATTAAACTTGGAAGGAAGTAACCAAACACAAATGTAAGGTAAGAATAGCACAGCATGACTTTTATTTAAAATCTTTATTCAAAGTCACACGTTTAATGCATATGAATACCACTAATGGGAAGCAAGTGAAAGAAGGGATCCCCCAATATGAAACCAATAATAATAATTTCAGGTCCAGAGTCCAACGTTTTAGTTTGTTCTTCACGTTCACTACAGAAAGTATTTCTTACTCTAATTCTAAAGTCTAACAGACTATTTATTGCACAAACAGTGTTATTTTGCTTCATTACTTAGAGTCCCTTCTAACTTAGAAACCAAAGAAACAAAATCAATTGTGTTTAAAAAAAATTGTTAAAGACTCTATGATAAGAAATTATAATGAATGAGGTCAATTTGTTGTGTTTGGCTTTGTTCTAAAGTATTTTGTAGATAATAAATGAAGTGTAAAATGTGATGTGTTAGAAATCAGCAGCACGTTGGTCTGCAGCTGTTTGTCTTCACTGTTTATTGTTACATAAATGTGACTTATCATTGGTTTAATTATTCTGTGAGAGAGTGGCAGATTATAAGATTTTCTTCTTTCTGCTCTTTTTCATCCAGGTGTTTGAAAATTTAGTTGTATTGGTTGTTTTGTTTTTGGTTTTAAGTTTTTGTTAAGAATGAAATAAAAATTTTAAAAAAAGAAAAAAAAAAAAGAAAACTTAGGACCCTAAGTAATAAAGTAAAAAATATAATGTTCTATGTGCCATACGCATCTTAGGAATAAAAAAGAAAAGCATTAAATAATACTGTAAATTTATTTCCAGTCGGTAATTTTCCCAGCTGGGTGTTTGTCCTCTCTTCCTTTACATCCCTGAACCCATTCTCCAAACTGTCTGGCTCTTTCTCTCCTTTGTGTTTGTTGGTTATCTGTGATATGAAAGAAATATCCAGGGACTCATGGTGGAATCCAGTCTGGCCTCTCCATCCATTGAGAGTAGCTGCATGGAGTAAGTGATACTCAGAAAGACTTTGGTTATTAAAGCCACCACAGCAGTGTCCCAAATATATTGAGCCTCTTTCTGCAGTCATTAGAAGCCCTGTCACTGCTTGTCTCTGCAGAAGCCAACAGGCAACTTACAGTTTACAGTTTTATCAGTCATTTCATAAACTCTACTTAATGGATGGATGGATGGATGGATGGATAGATGGATAGATAGATAGATAGATAGATAGATAGATAGATAGATAGATAGATAGATAGATAGATAGATAGATAGATAGATAGATAGATAGATAGATAGATAGATAGATAGAAATGAATAAATAACAGCATAGGCTCTCCCTGTCTTTAAATCAAAATTTTGTAGGCACATTTGGCAAGAGAAAGAGTAAGAACATCTGGACTGCAAATTTCCCCCAGTATTGTTTGCAAAACCACTCAAACTCTGTCAAACTGCTTGGGACCAAGACTCAACACAATTTTTAAGTGCTGCCTCAAATATTAATTTGGATGGAGTTGGAATAGTTTCTGACTTGATTACAACAAAACGTCAGCATTGCTGCTTCTGAGACATTCCTGCACATATTTGGGTTTGAGCTTGATATTTTGCTGGAAAATAAGCACAATGTTATTTGAGAGAGTATGCAATAATTTCAGAATGGATCTCCCTGAAAATTCAGTCATAGATCCATGCAGCTACACAAATAGCTTAGTGTCAATACTGCTCAAGTAGCACTGCTAAATTATGGTTGTTAATGTGTGTCTGTAAGTAATGTAAAAGGTTTACGGTTTGTTAATCTACAAGCATCTAGCGGTTTGCAAATGTAATTTGAACCTATTGTTTTTATTTTTTTACAAACTTGTTTTAGTATGTGACAAGACCAGTTGAAATTAAAATGACTTGCGTTACAAAAAAAAACCAACCAAAAAACATATTCAGTATAACTAATCTATTTCACGCCAAAGAAAGCACATGTTAATGATTCAATTTTCTACTTTTGAGAAGTCATTTATAATTTAAGTTTATCTATGTTTATCTAAGTGTATCTTTGGCCAGTTCTTTTAATCTTTGTTAAAGTTTCTTATATTATTTAGTCAGCTAGCTTTGTTTAAGTCATCTGCAATGCAATAAAATTTATATGTGTCATTCATTATAGATTTCAATAAGCTGTGATGTCTGCTGGCCATGTGTAATTAATGCCCAATATACATACTACTCATTCTGCCCAGCTAAACCATAACACACTCCAGACTGGATGTCAGCTTTTAATCCTAATTCTCCTAATTGTCCTCAGGTGACACATACCTCTGGAGTAATTTGCCGTGTTAAAACCATGGCTCAGGGGTCTTGAATTGTTAGATACAATCCTTTCAGCAACACCTCAGCGCCCTTCACTGCACAAGCCAAAATGTTAGAGAAACTCTGACACCGAACTGCCCTGCTAACTCACATGCCTTTCACAATATGTAGTGCTGCAGCAGCTGAATAAAGCATGCTGCTGAGAAAATGTTATGTTATTACCACCCTTTTCAAGCATACCTTCACCAACAATTACAATGTGATATGGATATCCTGATTATATGCAGTTCAAATATCCTGAACAGGGTATAGCTATTCTATTTTGATTTCCACTGCTTTGTAAGAGAGATGTGGTTTCCAAATGTTGCTGTTTGTATCTTTTAGTAAACATGAATTACTTTGATAAAAAAGAAGGCAATTAATGTATTTACCCATCTCCTGCCCCAGGAAGTCAGTGCCCTTTGAAATTCCAAGATCCTGTGAACATACAGGATATTTACTCTATACAGACAGACTGTGCTTTGGATAAACCGTGTTGAACAAAAAAAAAATATCTCAAAAGAGTCTTTTCCACATACCTGGATTTCTGGACTACTTTGAAACTAAACTGGAATGTTTGGCTTTCCCAGACCCCACGTTGGAACTGCTTGCAGTGATTGGCACAGAGTCCAAAGCCACACCAGAGGGCAGGGGTTGGACAGCCAAAGCATACAGAGAGATGTGAGGCTTGTGGGCAAATAGGAGCAGACCTGCTGAAGCAGCATTATATCAGAGGGGCATTCAGCCACAGACTCAGGGTACTTATAATACAAGTCAATATATCAGCTGAACATGTCTCAGAAAAAAATTAATTATTTAATGTATTTTCTCCTCTTGAGCAACATGATTTGTTTATATATGATATACTTGAGACTATAAATTGACATGATCAGCTAAAACACAAGATAGGCAAAGACTGAAATCTTACAAAAGATGCTGTGTGAATAGTCGGATAGATCATCATCATGCTGAGCAACACTAGGAAAACTGGACTATTTGTTTGGATAGATGAAAATGCATCTTGTAAATTCAGTTATATGTCGTATGTCTTTTTGAAATGGATCACAGCTTCAATATATTGTTTTTTTTTAAATCACTAATAAATGTTTTCTTCAGTTATTTAACAAAACACAAAAAAACAGCAACAGAACAACCTCACTGGATAAGTATGTGAATTCTGAATTATACTAAAGTAGGTATTAGAGCTATATGAAAAAGTAAACACAGATGTTCAATGTTTTTAAGTGTGTGGAATAGGTGAGGTCCATGAGTGCTGTCCCAGTCAGAGAGGCCATGTTCAAAGGGAAATCAAAATAACAACAGCCAATCAAAGGCTACGGTGAGCTCTGAGAGCTTGCCAAGACCTTTCACACCGTAACTGGTTAAGGATGTGGCAACATGTAATAACACACTGTGTTCCTATTCTCTTGCTATTAACACATCTTGAATTGTAGCAAAAAGGTACAAGACTCTTTCTAGTCATTAATGATTCTGTACATACAAGTGTTAGAGCCCTAATATTTTATGTGCACATTACCCTATAAAGTATTTTACCAAGAAGTACATAATCATATCACAGAACATTATTTGCTAACCTAATTGAGCATTTGTGTCAGTGAACAGCATTTCTAACTGCATGCTTTCCAAATGATCTAAAGAGGAATTTATCATATAAAGGGGGATATGTATTCCTCTACACACTGTACACCTCAAACTTCCAATATAACTCTGAGTCCTGTCATCTGCAGAAATACTCTGATGATTCTGCAGTTGTGGGGAATATCAATGATAGACAAGAAGCTGAGTACAGAGAACTGATCAGTCAATTTGTGTGATGATGTGGAAACAAATACCTCATCTTAATAATAACAATAATAAAGGCTAAGATTTCTATAACGCTTTTCAAGGCACCCAAAGCACTTTATATTGTATCCATTATTCATTCACTCCTCATTCATACTTGGTGATGCTAAGCTACATGTGTAGTCACAGCTGCCCTGGAACAGACTGACAGAAACGTGGCAGCCAATATGCACCTACGGCCTCTCCGACCACTACCGAACATTCATCCACATTCATACACCAACGATGCCAACACTGGAGGCAAGGAGCGTAAACAGGAGTAAACAAAGCACTGTTTACCTCCTTGGAGAAGAGGTAGAGGTGGTGGAGGAATAGAAGTACCTTGGAGTTCAGCTAGTCATCAGACTAGGCTGGAAATTAATATAGGGCCTTCTTCAATTGACAAGCGAGAAATGATAAATGGACTGTACCTATATAGCTTACGGTTTCACTATCACTCACAGTCATATCCAACAGACACATCAGGAGACAACGTGAGGTTCAGTGTCTTGCTTCGTCTCTTCAGCATGTAGTCAGTAGAATTTCCAATGGAACTTGGTGGAATCAAACCACCAACTTTAAGCTACAGCTACAGCCTCCCCTTTGAAGGTACCGCAGATCATTTCTCTCAGGAGCCATCACCCTCCAGAACAAGTTACTATCATCTTCTTCTTCAGATTAATTATTATTGTTTTTATCAAAAACTAAATAAATAAAATTAAAAATAAAATAAAATAAAATAAAATAAAGCCTACTACCTGCTATTATGTTTCATTTAATGTCATCAGCACCCCTTAGTAATGACAATGTGCAGCATTTGCTACAAATGGTGGTCTTGGGTCTGGACTTCCTGGGTTGAAGGCTGGCAGCAGAGGTGAACCACTGTGTGCCTTAACTGCTCTCCTGGTGCTGGAAAAATGGTAGCCCATTCAAAAAAAAAAAAAAAAAGAAAACTTCTGCTGCTATTACATGCTGCTTATTTAATCAGAAACAGGGAAGGAGTGTTCTTTAACAACCACAAAAAGAAGCATATCAGATGGTTGCTGTATGGACGCTTACAGCACAAACCAAACAATGCTGCTGTCCACAGCGCTGAAGGAAAAAGAGCAGATCACCTGTGTCATTTAGATTTAATAATTTAATTATATAATTTATTAATTACTGAACACACAATGCTGACAAATTAATAATATTCTTTAAAAAATAAAAATAAAAAAAGCATCCAGAAACTTGTGGAAAAATTAAATGTAATCTGAAAGTGGACAATTTTTAGGGCTCTTTAGGGAAGCTCCAAATAAAAATATCTTCAAAATTAAAGAGGCGATAAACTACTGTTTAAATAACTCTGTGTCACTGATTATCAAAGTTACATCAATGATGAAACTGGCATGAAGATGAAGTCTGTTTTCTTCAATAGTGGCCAAGAGAGCAGATGATGTCAGTCTGGAAAGCATTTTATACTAGCTAACTGGATGCAAGTTCTTACTATCATCTCCATTTTATACTGAGCTGTTGATACTTATGACCTGTTAGTTTCTACTTTCTAAATGAAAAAATGTCAAACAAAGACACACAACATTGACTGTACAGAGTGCATTTCTTTTCAAACAGGATCATCAAATAGCCTGGCTGCCACACTCCTGCTGCAAACTAAGAAATCTGCTCACCACACATGAAACGCTGCACAGTATTCTAACACAAACATCACTGTGGAAGGGTTGAATACTTGCCACTTCAAATTTCAAGATTTGCTTTTATTGGCATTTGATCTGAGAACCGAAGCAGTGTAGCATAATTGTGTACACACAAACTCAAATATGCCAAATCTCCCACTCTAACGAGCCCTTCCACTGGCCAGCTCTTTGAAGACAGCACTGCATCTGACCCAAAACAGGAAAAGTACAAATAAAAAGCAATATGAGATATAAGTCCTGTGGTGAAAGTTCAGCAATATTCTTTTTCTCAAAAACAGAGCAGGGAGCCACAGCCTCTGCCCAGATTATAACAGCCCCCCCCATTTTCCAAAAACATAACTTTGGATAAGTTGTGTTTCAGATACACAATTCAAGTTAAAACCTGTCACAATACTGCATATTTGCTGATCCTTTTTACACTATTTGATTAAATTCTCATCAGCAGTTACAGTTTAAAAATGAGATATTTTCGTAGCTTCTGCAAATCCAGTGCAAACTGGTATGATGACATATTCAGATTTAAGGTGCTTGCATTGTATTTAAGATCATATACTACTTGCAGTGGAAATGGCTTTCTCTGTTGCTAGTGGTGACACTCCGCTAAACAAACATATCAAGTGGTTTGGATGCACCTCGAGGTATGTTTCCCCACTCAGCTATCTATTACTCTTCTCCCACTTACAGCATGCACACTCAAACTGGGTGCTACTTAAACTGCAACCAGCTTTCATGTAAAATGTACTGCAACAAGAGTCCTGGTCTGACTCTCACACAGCTGTATGACTAAAACTTTGTAAATGACAAATTTGTGTATTTTTAAGTGCACATATAACCTGTAAATTGATTATAAAGCGCTTACACTGTATCCAATAAGGTTTTAAATTAGAAAACAAAGAAATGTAAACAAATCACCTCTTTTGAGGTGAAGTTCCATCTATTTTAAAAAATAGTTTTTGGTCCATAATCCTAAGAAATACTGTAAATATCCAGATAAAAAGGAGAACTAGAAGAGATACAATCGCTCAAGTGGTACACATAAAATAACTGGTCAGTACCAACTGAAAAGTATCAACACATAAGGTCAAGAAATATAGATTTTATTTATTTATTTATTTATCTATTGCCTTTTTAGCCGTTTACCTGTATATAGTCAAGTCAAAGTAAGACTATTATGACTGATTTAACTGGAATGACTGATAAAGCTATAAATCAAAAGCTAATTTCAAACACCTTTTGAAGAATCAATGACTGCATGCAGCAAGAAGACTGTGGACATCTAAAGTCTAGGTTCACTCCTTGGTTATATTTTTACTTTTTTACTTTTACTTTCTGTATTCAGTTAGTCTTAAACAAATAAAAAGCACCTTCATTAGCTTAAGATGAGGTGGCTCAGCTATATTGCAGAACACTTCACTTATTCGTCTTGAGAAACTCTCAGGTACTTGTGCACTATGACATGAATTGTTAAGGCCATATACTATGAATTATAATCTCATCAACTCTGCTGCATTCACCTGAACCTGGGCAGACGTCAAAATCTAGCTGCATCATTAATAAAAATCATTGACCTGTTCTATCGGAGGTCATGCACACCCATGTCTTTCCACTGCCTTCACATGTTTTACAAGAAATGTTTTATGATTTGAAACAACAGTAGTTTTTTTTTTTTGTTTTTTTTTTCTCCAAAAAAACTAATCTGGCCATAATTTGCACCATGTGGTGAATCATCTGTAAGATTACTCTTTATGGTAGACTCAGATAAAGATATGTTTACATCCTCTTATTCACTTTTTTTGGATATTGTGTAGATCACAGGAATGTTCTCTTTCATGGACAGCCAGGCCCTTTATGGTGCAGGCTTCACCCGTTCACTTCACTAAATGCACCAAACCTTTTTTTAAGCTGCTACTATTATTCCCATGACATCTGTGATGGAATTTGTTTTGCTTTACAGTTAGAGTATGACTTGTTTAACCCACATTAAGAGCAATATGTGTTCCTTTACCAGTATGTTGTTGGTTAAGAGCAGCAGGTGCTAAATGCACATGCTACATGCTACTGAATAAAACTAAGAACAGCTGAGGACTAACCCTCTCTTGTGAGTTAAACACATTGCGAGTCATCTGCTTACTTGAATTTAAGTTTCTGTAAAAGTTTATTCTGCACATTTAAGTTTTTATTGCTCAACCCTTATTTCAATGTGGATGCAAATGCCATCTAATCAAAGCTGACTTTCTGCAAAAATGAGCTTATATTCATGTGATTAATATGTTTTGAACATAAACAGATAAAACAAAAATGATGTCAGTGTCTATTTCCTAACCAGCAGCATATGTGATAGTAACAGCAACTAAGTGTCATAATTTGCTTACAGAATCCTTTTCAAGCAAATTTAACATAGCTGAACCTAAAACAGAATCTAAATCAATGTTTATGCTTCCAAAATACCTCAGAGCACAGAATAGCTTCTTCAATGAAACCTTGAAAGTAACTGAAGATGCTCTAAAGCTGCTGGACACCCCTGCTCTACAGTATCACAGTGGAAAAAGGAGAGAGAAATAAAATGCACATCACTATGACCCTCTTTAGGAAACATTATGAACTTCTTCTCACAAATGATTTATTCTCTGCTGACATGCATTAGGTGTTAGGAAATTGGCACCGCATGTGCTCAAATACATTTAGCCAACAGAGTTATTCAACCTTGAGAATGCAAATCAATCTAATAAGTGAACAAAATATTTCAGCCTCTGCTTGCAGAAACTGAAATATAACATCTGCATCACAGCAGACTTGCTCTTGTGCCAGTATGCTGAAACAATAACCTGAATAATTGTTTAGTCTTTCTAAATGGCCACATGTGATAAGCAGCTGGGTAACTGCAAACTGTAGAGGAAACATTAAAAAGACTTAAATTATATATTTGTTGAGGGGAAAAACAATTTTGTGCAATAATGAATAAATATGCTTGATACAAAAGAGCTAACAGACATTGTGACAAACAGCCTAACACAATATGGTTGTTGCTGTTGGAGTTAGCTGTAGATATTTTTAAACCTTTTAAAAGTAATTCAGAGTAACAGCTAATATCACTGACATAGCTAGTCAAACAAGAGATAAGTCAGAATAAAATTTTCTTTTGCAATGTGTTCTGTTGTTAGTTTGAACAGCAAGCCATTCAGTGAATTTCTGGCACCAACATAGGACAGTCATTTAAACTTTTCTAAAGGATTAAGAAGTACTGACTTTGATCAGCTTTTTTTTTTACACGTTTGGATATCATATCAGTTAAAAGTGGTGTGCCTTCTGTAAGCCAAAGTACTCTTCACTATAGTTGCCAAACTCACTCGCTCACCTACGTCAGGTGCCTCCGGGACGCGTTGAAGCGGTCCAACCTGTCTCTGCTGGAAAGCGGTCCTTACTTCATGGCAGCTGTAGGCGTTTGCGTCGATCATAATCCCGGCAAATATGACCAACGTCAAAATCCAAAAGTTTACGCGTGGGCATATTCCACGGGACATCTCACACCAGGTATCCTTGTGGATAGCCAACTGGAACGTGACTGTAAACTGTAACTGAGTGACAATGTTGGTAAAACGGCGCGTAGCTATAAGCGACGATTAGTGTGAACATCTGACAAATCCTTCCGACTTATTTTCACATTATTGTTTGGGATGGGAATGAGCCCTTCACAGACAGAAGAGGTTTGGGATCTTCTCTTGGACAGAGGAGGAGTGGAGTGGGCTAAGCCCAGTTTGTCCCGAGCTCAACACTTTGCAGTGGTCGACTGCCTGCTTGTCTATTTCCAAAGCCCTGCATCACATTCCCCTCCCTCCCTGTTTACCTCAGCTAAGCGCCCTGACTTAAAGTCTCTAAAATACCCCCGTAAACTTGCGCGGTCTGTATATAAAGACTAATAGTTTTAAATCCCTACAAATAAACGACTTACAGTAGTATCAAACCAACAAAAATAAATAAATATTTTACCACCCCTGACTATTTTACTTACTTTTTTTTTCTTACATCTTTACAAATATAAATAATCCAGCTTCAGGATAATTGTCTTCTCTGTCAGAATCTAAGCTACTAAAACATAACTGAAGACAAATATACTCCTACTACGAGACAGACTGCTTTTTGGCATGTAGGGATAGTTAAATTTAAGATAACTGCTCAACTGCTGGCATTTATGGAGCTTCTTATTTGATTTACATTGGTGCCATCTTGTAAAGAACATCCTTAATAACTGCCTAAAGTGGTAGGATTTAGGAAAAACATAGAAAAAAAAAAGATCCATAACTGTACCAGTTTAGTGGAATAAGTATGCATTGTTGAAATTACCATACCCAACCAATTAGTTTTCCCCCTTTCAGATTTGTAATTTAAATGTACATGTCCAATACAGAGCACATTGATTACAAAGTTAAGTGAATCAGCTCACATAAGAGAGCATGTTCCCTGAAGGAATTAACACAAACACACTTTTAAAAATTTATTTAGCCTGCACCCCATCACCACTCACAAACTGAATATTTTTCAGTGAACAACCATATTTCTGAATGTGAGCATATTAGTGTTACTTTTGCTGTCTTTTTGTGGTTTGTTTGTAAAAGAGTGCCCTCTCCTGGGCTTAAAGGACGCTACACTAAAAACCATAAGACTTTGTTGCAATGTTTTCACACATTTGCTAATTTAACAAATAATGAGTTTGTTGTGTGGGAGCAGATTTGTGGCCCACTCTAGTTGATTCAGTCTGCCAAGTTTTCATGCTTTATGTGACTCATATTTGGAGCATTTATTTTTACTGGGGTGGAGTACTGAAATCTGCATCAGCGATCAATAGAAATTACAATTACAAATAATGTTTTAAAGCAAATGCACTGCACTTTACTGAATATATCAATTTTACACTACTGTATACTTTACTCCACAATATCACAGAGAAAAATGTTGTATTTTTTTAATCTACTTAGACAGTTATTGTTGTCTGAGGATTTAATTATCAGACCAGTATTTTCCAGCACGTTTTGTTCCTGGCATCTTACTAAAAGCAGCATGTGGTAACGGCTGTTTTAAGAAATCTAAGTCATTAGCTGCTTAGATAAACATAGATTGCAAGAGAAAAAGTATAAAAACAAAAGTGTGTATCATAACTTTACATTTCCCTCGCTTAAACCTAATGCATCCCACAAGCCCTCAGATTTGTCTGCCGTCCCTGTGTTTAATGTGGTTAAAGCTAGTAACAGCCACAACAGTAACAAAGTTTTTGCACGGCATGAAGATTACATTTAATGCTGATAAGCTAGTTTTGTTATATGCAATAATGTATAAGACAGAGAGACAAAAACTACTTTTCCAGCTGCATTTAGCTTTACTACTTCTGCTCTTCCATTCTATTAGTACTATTTAATTATTAATTATTTATTGATTTTGGGCTTTAAGTAAACAATCTAATTACTTCATAAATCACCCCTTGTCACTGATTACATTAAAATTCTTAATGAAGTGGTATGCTCATGTCAACTGGATGTGTTTGTGGCATATTTTTGTGTAATAGTGAAAGCTGGGAAACATTTAAACCGTCTCTGTTAACCAGTAAAAGCCTTTTCAGTAGAATCTTAAACCTAACTAAATTCAAATCAAAAGACACCTGATGACTTTGTAGACCCTCGATTGTGTAAACATGAGCAAAAAGACATGTTCAGACCACAACATGCTCTGTCTCTTAAGTGTCCCAATCAGTATGCACAACAGAGCGACATCCCCAAAGTGAAATGAAGTCATCACTCATGCATTTGCACATCTGCTGTTCTTGCACCACCGTTCTGCAGCACCAACAATAATTTTAACATAGCAAGGTTTAAAAGAATAAAATAGAGTATGAAAGGAGACACTTGTAAACTATCAAGGCTCTGCAGTTGCAGTCATTTATTGATCTAATAAAGGCTACGTTATTATTATTGTTGATATTGCAAACTGAAAAAGTTTCAATCCACTGATGAACAGCGCTACATTTGGGAATGCTAATAAGTTAAGTACAGCAGCAAGAAAAATGTTAACCAATCTGTATCTAAAAGAAAAGGGATTCTTGGACTTATTATCCAGTTGGCATTTCTTTGTCAGCAATGCACTCAAAGAAATACTTTCTGGTAAGTCAGACCTGCACAACCTTTAAAAAGTATGTTTACACCTGAGCATCCTTTTGTCTAATGACCTACTCAAAAATGTTTCTGTCTCCATTGATGAAATCCTAAAAGGCTTGTCTGGTTTTGTCAATATAAAGGTGTTTCTGTCACCAGCCCTTTATTTCCGCTGGCTTTTATCCTCGTTGATTTATGTATATTTAGAATAGCATAGTTTTTACATTCATTTTAATTTATTCATACAAACTCACAGTAGAATAAACCTGTGAGACAGACAGTAACAGCAGAATTCTCTTAAAAAAAATAACATTGACAATACTGAACCATTCCCATTTATAGTTTACATTTCTAACTATGAACTGATTTAAATATTTTATTTTTTTTCACTCTGTAATCAGGGTCCAAAATTAGCACTATCCAAGGGCCAAATGTTTGGATTTGGTTGATGGGTCAATTGAGGTTAGTGACCAGGTTACCACTGAATGTGAAATTAAAACGTATGTATTTGCTGGAATAAACTTGGCAATCACTATCCAAAATCACAGCATCATTTTAAGACAAAATAGAATACCAGAATAGTTGGATAATAATAAGTTGCAACCAGATTTTATTTCAGTTTTTGCTTCATATTGAGGAGTTATGGTTGAAGAATAAATCATATGAGGTTATTTATTTATATATTCAAATATATTTTTCTTTTTTTTTTAGATGACACCAAAAAAGAGTTTCCATCCTGGCCGGCCATATTGGTACAGTGCATCTCATCCATTTATTACATTGCATGTAGGTACGAGGTGCCTCAATTGTTTAAATTATTACACATTGTTCATCTGTCACCTTATTCTTTAAACATTATTAAATACAGGGGTAAATATTGCATCTTTAAACACTTTATGTTCCATTAGATAAATTAATAACAGTGCAATAACCTTTATGACTCCACCAAGCCTAAATTAAAAATTCAGATTTAGTTTTAATTATATGTAAGACAGGTCATATATCTGGAATACACAAACATATATATACACACACACACACACACACACACACACACACACACACACACACACACACACACACACATACATATATATATATATATATATATATATATATATATATATATATATATATATATATATATATATATACACATGTCCTTACACAGACCACTTGTCCTGTCCCTTTTGTAGAAAAGCAGCCCCAAAGCATAATGTTTCCAGCCCCATGCTTCACAGTGGGTATGGTGTTCTTAGGATGCAACTCCCAAGCATTCTTCCCCACCCAGACATGGTGAGTGGAGTTTATACCAAAAAGTTCTATTTTGGTCTCAGCTGACCACATGACATTCTCCCAATCCTCCTCTGGATCATTTCTAGCAGTTCTCTAGTCTTAGCCATGATTGAAGTCTGGCTGTTTGAAGGTGTGGACAGGTGTCTTTTATACAGATAACGAGTTCAAACAGGTGCCATTAATACAGGTAACGAGTGGAGGATATAAGAGCTTCTTAAAGAAGTAACAGGTCTGCAAGGGCCAGAATTCATGCTTGTTTGTAGGTGCCAAATACTTATTTTATGCAAGAATTTACAAATAAATTGTTTAAAACTCATACAATGTGATATTTTGTTTTTTTTTTTCCCACATTCTGTCTCTCACAGTTGAAGTGTTCCTATGATGAAAATTACAGACCTCTCTCATCCTTTTAAGTGGGATAACTTGCACAATCGGTGGCTGCCAAATACTTTTTGCCCCACTGTATACACACACATACTCATCTATATTAAGGGTGGGACTTTAAAATGTTAATTCCAATTAATTAATTAAAATAAAATGAACACATTATTTGTCTATGGTTATAGTCACAGTAAATGGGAGCCAGTTGATGGAAGTGGTGCTAGATAATACTAATAACTATAATAATTGAATTTCAGTGATTTCCAGGCAAATTAGTTGATTTTAAGCATTGTAAAGGGCTATTTAATTTAATTTAATTTAATAAATCCAAAGAAATAAAAAAAATAATAAAGCTGGATCAGATTTCAGTCAGTTCAAGTAGTTTTGGTTTTAAATAATAGTCGAAATAAATATAATTCAAATAAAGGTCATTATTATTGTATAAGATAACTGTCAATTAGGATTTGTTTGCACAAGTATACATCTGTGCATCTACTTTAAAGTTGTGCATAAATAAAAATGAGTAAATTGTCGTTTGTGTAAAATCACATAAAATGTTTAATGTGTATTTAGTCTCTCGGAATACTATTTAAAAAGTTACAACTTCCAAAATTACAAATACAAAATGCAATTTATGATTGCGGTTTCTTTATTATGAATTAACAGCTGTGGACATCATGGTGTCAGAGACATTATTCGTGGAGAAGAAGATAAATTGATCCCATAAACGGTTCAAGCTCTGAAATCTGTTCAACCAATGTCACCGAGATGGCTGCTCCAGGGAAGTTTTTGAAGTTGTAACTTTCATATTCTTACAGATTAAATACACAACTTTATGTGTGACTTTACACGGACAAGAATCAAATTTTTATTTATGCACAACGTTTAATATGCACAGATGTGTACTTGTGCACACAAATCCTAATCGACAGCTGTCTTACACCACACATAGTGTTTGGGTCGTTGACACTTTAGGTAGACGTTCTAGTTTTACATGATATGGTTTTAGCCATGTTAGTGCCAATTATTATGCACACTATGGTTGAAATTCTACCAATATTTCTACCATTCTTGATTTATTAAACCACCAATTGTTCCCAACCATTGTTCATTTGCTTTCTCTGAACTTTTAAACTTAAAGCATAGCTAAACACAGATGTAAATCTGATTTACACAAGTGATGTTAATAGACAGGCAAAAATAAACAGTGTATTATTTATCTGATTATTTCGGTGAAAGGGCAATGTGATCTCTGACTGTGACAGGGAATTTAGTTTCTGCAGGCAAAGATGAGGCATTAGGGTGTGTTACAGCTGGGGAACATCTGAAACCTGCAGCATGGCAGTGCTATAGAACTGAACTTGCCTACCCCTGCATTAGAGAAAGAAGGGAGTGTGTAACACCAAATCGTCTCTGGCTAGCATCTCCCAGATATTATGCTTGTTTTATAACTTTGTCAAGGGTTTATGGGGGTCTTCTCCAAAAAAATATAGCAAAGTTCATTAGTATAGCTGTATGCACATTATTGTCAGATTTGAACTCACCCCTGGAATACAAATACGGTCTTGATAAATAAATGTGAACTATCAAAACCCAAATAAGAAATTTAAGTCAAAATGCAGGTAGACCTAAAGCACATGGAAAGTGGTTGGCGTAGTAAATAGTAGGGTGAATTTACACCGACAAAAAACAAGTTAGCTTATAAACTACACAGTTTAACTTAGCATCAACCACTGCTAACTGCACTGTGTATGCTAGCAAGCTGCACTGTGTATGCTAGCTAGGTTAGACAGGAAGGGTAACTAACCAGTGATTGTTTAGCCCATGTTGACTGACAAGAGTCACAGCCCGAGCTCACAGAAGACTTGAAGAAAAAAGACTGCAACACTTACTATCATTCTACCACGGTAAGACTCTATGATAACTAGTTAATTAACCAGTCTCAGCTTGCTACATGTCATAAGTAAAGTACACTAGCAGGTGTTATCAATTTTCTTTTAAAGAGCACTGAAGAGAAACTGAATGAGAACAAAACGTTACCAATAAAAATGTGTGATGTGCAGTAAAGTGCAGAATAAGACTAAGCTGTGGCAGATGCTTCATGCAGTAGGTATTTTTAGATTTAAATAACTGACATGGTCTACTAAAGGGTTTTTACAAACATTGGATATGCCACTGGAAACACTTGGAATCGTCGTGTTCATCTGTTAAAAACATGACCCATTCCTTGGACCTCAAAGTGAGCATTTTACAGCTTCAGAGTCTATAAGACCTTTAAATTCAATGTGCTGCCTTACTAGCTTGAGATTGACATGGGAATAGCAGACATGAAATCTTCCATGGTTTTAAGGCAACTGTAATTACAAGTTCAGGAGATACATGCAAACGCTAATTCTAGCCAGTTGGACTTCCACCTCTAAAACATCTAGAAGAGATCGAGGCCCTGCATCACACGTGTTTAACAGATTCTAACTCACATCTTTCTACCAACCTGCCACACCTCAAACATTTGGAAGTAAATTCAGAGCTACTGACACCAGACACAAGACGATCACTCAGTGTGTGCCAAGAAAATATTCCACGCAGCATTTCACACAGCAGCAGCCTGGATTATTAACAGAAGGCTTTTGGGGTTCACTGGTTCATGACATTGTAGCTCTCTGTATGAAGAATTTAATGTTTGTTGCATACACACCAGAAAGGAAACTTAATCATTAACTGAGCTTTTTTTGTTTGTTCGTTTGTTTTTTGTTGTTTTTTTTGTTGTTTCTAATTTTTACAGCCCATTTTTTTCTGACCAGTATTAGTGAGTCTATTGTGTTTTGACTGTTGAAAGTAGAAAACAATATAATCTTTTGGCCCTTGGACCTCAAGGTTTGATGTGTAGTGGATCAGTTATCATTTTTTCTGCTCACCCCAGTTAGGCATGGACAGCTGACCCTATACATCTCCCCTCACTCACATTTTCTAGAAGGATTTTTATTTATTTATTTATTTTACATAAAGATTAAACTCTCATGGTTGTTGTGTTTTAAATACTAAAAGCTTTTGCAGTTTTTGTAGGTACTTAAACCATCTGATCTGCCACCATTAATATCATGGCCAAAGTCACTTGTTATTTGTAGTAAACATTTAGTGAACTTCCTGATTTGTATTTGCATGACTTTATGATTGTGTGATATCTTTTTTTATGTTTCTATTATATTATGTTCATATTATAATAGTGTCATGGCAAATAAAACTTATTGGATGGCTACTTATTAGGCAGGATTAAGGTTTTCTTCAGCGAGTTGCTGCTGTTTTGTGTTGTCAATGTATACACACTTCCTGGCCAAACACACCAACTTTACCTTTAATTTCACAATAATAGCATTGTGGCAATAAGCTTATGCAATGTCATGCCATTTATTTCCATCCAGTCTTTAATGAATACAATATAAAATATAGGAACATTAGAAAAGTTATGTCCATTTTTTTTTCCTTTGGAAGGGTAAGTTTTGGTGTTAAAAAATATATCCAGCAGATGGCACCAATCACCGTGTTTTTCCCTCCTCTGATAGCCTCAGTACTCATTTAGCCATGTTAAGCTTTAAAGTAACATTACAAAATAAAGTCTAAAGGAGGTTAAAAGAATAGCATTTTCACTTAATCTATCACCAATGTTAATTTAAAGCAAAAACTAAAACCTTTGTATTTGGTAATGTCTAGTATCTCAACTTATTAGCACTGAGCAATCAGTCACCATAGGCACACTTTTAAAAACAGCATCAGCTGTTTAGAACAGGGGAACAATATGTTCCAGCATTTACACGCTCTACATGAACATGTGTCCTCACACTGGTCCTGTCCTTTAAAAATATGATGATAAAAAAAATAAAAAAGTGTTCTTGATAAAATAATTTAGGCCAATAAGTTCCCTTGAAAAAGGCAATGAAAAGAAAAAGAAAATACAGTAATCATGGTAGGATATCCATCATGTATCTCCCCAGCAGTTTATATACAATCTGTGGGTGCTTTAGCCCATCAGTTCTTGCCCTCTAAACTGGAGATTTAAGAGCTTACAAGGGTTAAACCCGTCAACCGCCTGTTTGAGAGATTACTGTGTTCAGTCTCCTATTTTCACCTCTGTCTAGTGTAACAGCAGAAAGTTTGGACATTAAAGACATGCCTCTGCTTGAAATCACTGGAGGGAGGAAGCTGTCATAAATGAGTGTTTAGAGGCTCAAATAAGTAGGACATTACCTCATGCTGTGCAGCTGCATGTCTAGGAAATGTGGATTAGATTTTTATTTGAAAAAAAAGTTTTTAATATAATGAAGCATCTTTCAAAAAAGAACACTCCTAAATAAGATATAAATGCATGGATTGTGTAGGAACGTGATGCATACGCTTACAACATGCTCATGCATATATGAAGCAGGTGGTGGTCAGATTTCTGCACATTGCCGGTCAGAGCAGGAACCTTATGCTCCATTTCTCCCTCAAAGATGTGAGGAATGGAAGAAAGCCATGTTGCATCTTTAATGAGAGTCTGACATCTGTCTCACTATCTGTTCCCCACCTGCATGGCACTCCCTGAGTGGACAGAATCCTACTGACACTTTCAAAATTCTTCATTCCGCAACACACCCTTTTTGAGAGTAGCACCACTAGTAGGTGTCAGCCTGTGATGGTAAGAAAACTCACTTGATAAAACCTCCTAAAGTAGAATCCTTGCTCTATTTATAATGACTGTTTCCTCAATGTCAGTTAATTGATTTGTGTAATGGTTTTTATAGACTATTCATTAGCCTGTTACAGCACTGGATCAATACAACATCATTACATGCATGACTGAACCAAGTACCACACTCCAGGGCGCATTGGTCTGTATTTCTACACTGTTATTAATGTCACACTGTTCCACTTTACATGAATCGGCAATCTTTTGCTTTTCTAATAACTTAAAAGACCCACTAGTGTTTGTCAGTTATTAGTTATATTATTTGTTTGTTTACTTTTTTAAATTTATTTATTTTTTTGGACAACATAATGTTAATCTAATCTGTAATTCGTATTCAATGTAAGCAGTATATTCTTATGACATGCACTTCTCATGATGCTTTGACTTTAAATTACATGAAGCTTGGCTGAAAGTTCTAGCATTAAATTAACAGTTAACAGTTATATTTATAACTATTGAAACCTTTGTAGTCCATGTAAAGACACCAAAGGTTTTCCATTGAGTCATACCTTGTGTGTTTACAACCCTAATTCCAAAAAAGTGGAGATGTATGTGAAGTCAGTAATATGACTGGGAGAGGAGCATTTTCAGAGGCAGAGCCTCTCAGATGGAAAGATGGACAGAGATTCGCCAATAAGAGACAAAGCTGGTCTAAGAACAATTTCAGAAAAAAAATTACTCAGCCTAAAATTGTGAAAACTTTGAAGATCCTGCCATCTACAGTGTTTTATATCAGCAAAAGGTTTAGAGAATCAGGAGGAATCTCTGTGTGCTGACAAGACCAAAAGGTCAAAATTGAATGCTGGCAGTCTTGAGGTCCTCAGGCAGCACAACATTTAAACCAGACATGATTCTGTGCTGAAAGTCACTGCATTATTTAAGGAACACTTAAAAAAATCACTGTCTGTAAACACAGTTCACCCTGAAACAAATGCAGGGTAAAGCCCTATCATGCAAAATAGAAGCCATATATGAACATGATCCAGAAATACCGGACCAAAGCTCGTTTAAAATACTCTGAGGCAAAGTGGAAAACTGTTCTGTTCAAAAGCCTGCATCTCTGATAATATGGGGTTGCATTACTGCCAAAGGCATGGGCAGCTTCCACATCTATGAAGCTTCATCGATGCTGAAAATGTACATGGAGGTTGAAAAGCAAGATCTGGTCCTATGTGACAATGTGTTTTTCAGGGAAGGCCTTGCAGATTTCAGCAAGAAAATGCTAAACCACATACTGCATCCATCACAAGAGCATGGCTTCACAGGTCTGGGTGCTGAACTGGCCTGCCTGAAGACCAGACCTTTCACCAATAGAAAACATTTTGAGCACCATGAAAGCAAAAATCTAGCAATGAAGGTCCACATCTGTTGAGCTAGAATGCTGCATCAGACCAGAATGGGGAAACATCCCTCTCCTAAAATTCCAGCAACTGGTCTCCTCACTTCACAGATGTGTACAGATAGTTGTTAAAAGAAGAGGGGATGCTACACAATGGTAAACATCACCCTGTTCCAACTTTTTTTTTAAATGTGTTGCTGCCATCATATTAAACTTTAACTCATATTTTCCATAAAATGATAAAATGCCTCAGTTTCAACATCTGATATATTGCTTATGTTTTATGGGGAATAAAATATGGGTTTATGAGATTCACAAGTTATTGGATTGTATTTTCATTTACATTTTATATAGCGCACAAACTTTTTTGGATTTGGGATTGTAGCTTTCATAAATGTACGCAATGCATTGCTGAACTCATTCTTGAATCCAGTTACAAATAAATTTGAATACAATAAAACTTTATTTTTAAAACCCATTCTGAGTTTTTGGGACTCTTTTCTCCGTATGCTAATGTGAACTAAAAACTTCCAGGAACTGTATTCTATTTCACCCTGCATTATTTCCCAGAGGGAGGATCCTCTGTTGTTCACAAAAGCAAACTACTGTTGCACACATAGGTAGTACAGTTTGTTTAACCCATTCACCCCTGAGATTTCCTCACTGTCTGTGCTCAGTGAACTCTTATGGGATCTAAACACCTCCTTTCAGATTGCACACTTAGGCAACACACTGAGGTCACACTGGTCTTTGTGTATAAGTGTATGTGTGAGTGTTCTGAGCCAGTATGGCTGGAGTGACTTGCTTTGTGCATGATCACTCGACCACATCCTTTACAACAGGCATAAAAAGAGGCTTACTACCTTTTGACAGAGAATTAACTCTCAACTATCTCGCACTGAAATCTTTATAATCATGCATTTATGACATATAGCATAAGTTATGAGGGGGGTGTGTGAAGTGGGTGTAGAAATATACTCTTTAGCTTCATTATGTTTTGCCCCTCTCTTTCTCATTGCAAAGCGAGTTGTTGCTCTTTCCCTACCACCCAGTGTTATTTTTAACAACTTTATCTCTTCTTCTCTAAACTGAACACCACATGTTTGTAAAAAACTGATTTTGATGCCTCCAGCCTACCACCCGGCACTTTTTGGTGACACACAACCATGAATGGAGGGAGGGGGGGAAGTAAGTGGGGTGACGGTGGGAGAGGGGTGGGTGTAAAGAGCGGGAGTTAAGAGAAATGGAGGGAAGGGTTGATGAAAACAACAGATCTCTGCTCCCTAATCCTTTTGTGTCCACGGTTTTAATCCATCCAACCCAGTCCCTCCACCCACCCACAACATTCACCTTCCCTCTGCCCCTGTTTCTGCACCATATACCAGGCGCTCACAACACATAAACAAGCGATAGCACTCTGAAACCAATACTCATCCCCTAAACAATCAACCAGAAGTGCACCTCGGCTACAGTATAGCCTACTGAAACACAAAACTCAGCTTCAGCTCTGTATTCACTTTAATCCTGGAATTTTGTGGCTTTTGGGAAAAGGGACTGGACTTTGTTGCTTTGTATGTTTATGTAAACACATTTTAATCTTGCAACAGCATGCCAGTTTGTGTATGTGTGTGTGTGTGTGTGTGTGTGTGTGTGTGTGTGTGTGTGTGTGTGTGTGTGTGTGTGTGTGTGTGTGTGTGTGTGTGTGTGTAGTGAAAATTGCAAAGTGCTGTTTTCTTCTTTCGTGTTGATTGTTTCCATGCATTTGCACCTCTTTGTTTTGGCTTCCATACATGTAATGAAAGCACTTGAGAGCAACATGGTGCGTTTACTGCAAGTGTTTATTGTGTCAGAGTCTTGTTTACGAGCTGTAAGAGAGAGGAGAGGAAGGAGGGGGGCATCACGGAGGGGAATCGCAGCGGTTGCCAGGGGAAGAGGAGGTTGTGTCTAATGAGGTCACACCCTGGCAACCCAGTGACTCCTCCTACTCTCCCCCCTCCCCTCCATCTTTCCACTTGGCCCCCTCTGAATATGCCCACCCACTCAACCCCCCTCCTTCACCCTATGACAGAGAGAACTCTCCGTGGTGCTGAAAGAAGAAAAACACATCCAGCTCCTTTTACAATCCAGCTGCAAAGGGACAGCAGACAAGCTGCACACAACAAAATCATAAAATTCTTTCCTGCAAGAGGAGGCTAGGGTATGAGGTCTCATGTAGATGGGTTCAGAAGCGCACAGCAAGAGAAATAGCACTGCAGGAAAAGGAAGGAGGGAGAGGGAGAGAGGTTCATGCTCTACTGGAAGGTGGCTACAGTAGGCAGTGGGCGTGTTCTTCTTGTTGTAATCTATAGTTGGGAAGCCTAGTGTCATCTGCTTAAGCACACACCGACTGTGCAGCTCCGTTTGTGAAGGATAGAGGTAACCAGCAGGCAATGCCATAACTGGAAACTCGCATCACTTTGCTCTGCTTCTACCTCAACCTTGAGGACAGCTTTGTTGAGGACTCCTTCTGTTTTTGTTACATTTTGACACACTAAAGCAAGAGAAGATACGTTCTGGGGAAGAATTCTTTCAAAGTCTTTTTTTTTTTTTGCCTGGTCTGCAGCTCCAAAGGGACTTTAATGTGAAAGCATGTGAGTGTGCATTTGTGTGCTGCATGTAGTCACAAGTGCAATTTGTTTTTTTGTTTTTTATGTACATTGCATTCTGTTTTTATCCTTAGCATGTACAGATGTTTGGAGAACTGAGCCTGACATCTGGTTTGGAATTAGGCAACATCTGGATTGGAGGGGTCCCATTTTTGGCCCAGGGGAGGGAGCTTTGGGCTGGGCACCCAATGGCCCAGCTCCCTTCTAGCAACATCCTCATCCTGGGTCATAGGGACACCTTTTAGTAGATTTATCAATTGGACCATACAATGGATGGAAGTCTATGTGGATTTAAGTGGAATAGTGCATGGGTATTCCAGCATAGGTCAGAGTTCATTACTGCACCGTGGACTCAGGGGAAGACACAAGACACATTGGTCCAGAAACCAGCAAGAACACAGCCCTATTGTAAGTATGCATCAAAACACTTGTTTGTACTTCAAACATACACACACACACACACACACACACACACACAGAGACACATAAATAATTATATCAATAAATTGCTACTCTTGCTACTCACATTATGCATACTGTACTAACGCTGTATGGAAAAACAAGAAAAAGGTAACCTGTACCTGGGTCAACTACAATGCACTAATCCATGTGTTTGTGTGTAAATGCACAAGCATGCATGTGGTCACCAGACTGCTAGCTTTGCAATCTTTTTGACATGTGTCTTTTGAATATCCATGCTGGCCCTCTCCTGTGACATGGTTGCCTGGTAACAGAAATAGTGTGCCATCATCATTTACTTTTAAAGCAAATTGCACTTCTGTCCCAACTGTTGCAGCCTATTTTCTGGGGCAAAAAAAAAAGGGAGTAGGTTGGTTTAAATTGAAATAAAGAAAAATGCATCAAATAGAGAGGTAGAGCAAAAAATAAAAAAAAAGAAATAAAAAAAAAATGGTGAGAAATAGTTGAAAACACTGTCTCCTGAATTTACAGGTTTTACTGAGATGGGTTTATAATGATTTAACATCAAGTTATGAGAGGACAATTCAATGTGACAGAATGGGTTAGTAAAACGCTGGTAAACAAGCTGATTCTAGTGCAGAGTGCTGCTGCAGGCTTACAGGGATTAGGCAGGCAGGCTTTATTCAGCTCACACACTGTTTGAACTATGCTTTCTCATTTCTGCTCTTTTAACTAGTGCCCCTCATTTCTTCCCAGAAACCTAGTTTATTATTTTTTTCTACAGCTTCAGATATTACTCTGTACATGCACTAGAGATAAGATCTTATAATCAGGGAGGGTAAAATAAAAACTCTGTACCTTTGACATCAGGCTTCTGTGCCCTAGTTTGAACTCTGCTCTAAGACAGTGATTCTGCTTTTGACTCTAATTTGTCCTCTCCTCACACCTGCAAAAACCTGTGCTAAAGCATGCTGAGGATGCATCAACCTGTAGATAAACCCCACAGACCTAACCTGCAGGCTTGACTTATTCATAGACGTACACAAGGTATGGGATGCTGAGGATGGCCAGACAATGGCCAGCCTCTGGGTTGGCCTTGCAATCTCCATCTGGCTGCCCTCCAAGACCCCCCTTGCTGCCCTTGCCTTCCTACTCACACAAACATACATACAGTTATCACTAGCCCCCTCCCCCTCCCTACGCACACTCACACTCAGTGCTTCACTCACACGTAAACAAGCATGAGTCTTAGGCTGATCTGAAAACATTGACCTACATAAAAGCGTGCACTGTCTTTTTCTCATCCACTACTAGCCCCTCCGAATTCATATCCTGCTGTTGCACATTGTATATGTTGCAAGCAGTTGCAAGAGTTTATCTGGCAAACACATCCTGCATATGCCTGTACAGTGAATCATTTCAACTGCGCCACTCACTGCTCAGATCATAATCACAGCAAAATCATTGCTCTTTCTTATGAAAATGATGCTGTCTGGATTAGTCTTATTTTCTAAATAAAAGGAAAGAAGAAGAAGATATTTGCTGATCTAAAACACAAGATTTATGTTGTGTGAGCAAAATTATGTATCACAGTCTAGCAAGATTGGTTCATTTCATCTGTGTTGATCTAATTTGTCCCCGGAGTGCTATATTTCCACATCTGAGCTCAAGACATATTACAACTGCAGAAGATGAAAGCCCCTTTTCAGTTTCACACACTTGCTTGGCTGAAACCAGTAATTTCAGTCAGAAAATGTGCAATCACAACTGAGAAAATCAGCACCCACTACTGATCCACACTCAGACAGGGGGTTGTGAGTAATTGTAGTTAGGTGGTGAATTCCTTGGCTTTTAGCCTTTGCTGATTATCATGTGAGGTTTTGCGTATCTGGATGTGTGTGTGTGTGTGTGTGTGTGTGTGTGTGTGTGTGTGTGTGCATAGTAAATAATGGAAAAACATGTGCAATCCTCTAGATAAAATTGTACTCTTCCTTAGACTGGCATGATGCAACTGATGTAAACCTTCCATAGGCTAAGAAATTCATAGCAACATGAAATAGCAATAAAAACAAAAACAGATTAAAATCAATTCAATGTGTTACATTATTGTTAGGGCTTATTTAATTATTCTATCAATAACAGCTGACCCGAATTAGTGAGAGCTGTTAAGAAATAGTTACCATTCAATGATTGATTTGCATGTCAACTATACTAAAATACAAAATGATGCGTTGGTGCTCTGAAGACAGAGGATTATTGTATATCTCTTTTAGGTGTTAACAAACTATCAATCATGTCTAATATTTTTTATATTTCCTCATCAGAATGCAGTGGAAAGACTTGAAGAATGATGGGCTCCAAAGAGGAGGAAACTCTCAGTTTTTTCCAGTATGTTGAGGAAAATGGGCTGAGAGCCTACAACGGACTGCTAGCTCAAAATTTGGACCACGCCAGGAATGAGAGAAATAGGGCATTCCTGCAAGAAAAAAACGACAAAAAAAGAAAACAGGACGAAGCCATAAGGAGGTATGAAGAACACAAGCAAACAAAGTGCTCATAATAAAAGACTCAGACAATTCATGTGCCAAATTTTAAAAGCACAGACCCTTTAAGTTAGTCTGTGCTGGCACACAGCAAAGCAATGGGATTCTGTTCTGTAAATGCAAACATGTCACTGGGTTCACTTAAGGTTATAAGGAATTGGGACAAGTGGCCAGAGGGTCCCTGTGGCGACGGCAGGTTGCTATATTTTGGGGTTTACATGTGTGGACTGCTGCACCCCACGATCTACAGAGGATAATTAATTTCTCATTTAGACTTATTTGGGACTCGTCCTTGTGTGGAGGTCATCACTGTTCCACTTTGTGATGAAGAGCTTTAAGAAGTAAGAAGTTAGAAGGTGGGCTGTGAAAGTGTGTAACATAAAAATGAGATATGAGAATTCTTATGCTGTGGTGATTTCAGAATTGTTTTATTCCTCTGGAAGAAAAATGTACAACTATAGAAAATAAACTCCTTTTAAGAAACTCCAACAACTCAGCTCACTTTAGTTTCAAGGCTGAAATCACCAGAGGAGAGTTATACTGTATGTATAACTTGTTAAGTTAGACTAGTAAGAAAAACACATAGAAGTAGTGCTGCAGAAACACCAAATTTCACACCAAACGTGACTAAATTATGGATGCTTAAAACATGACCGACACGTGTATGCAGCTTGCTTCTGTTGTGGAATAGAATGAGGACTGAGTCATTGTGGATGATTACAGGATAGAAGGAGGATAAGTGTTCAGAATGTGTTGCTTTATTTCCCAAAAGTTCTAGAGCAGAGCTTAATAGTCCTAACCTAGAAACATGACATCATAGGCTTAGCTGCAGTCTAAAATGATGTGAATATTGCTTTTTTGTGTCTGATAAATGATGACTTGTCTAAAAATATTGAATTATCAATAAATATTTGCTGTTATCATTTATTTCAAAAAGATAAAATCAGTCACGTAGCTCCATATAAAGGCTTTTCCCCCACCCATAAAGCAGAAGAAACACTTCCACTTGTTCTCCTCTAGTAATCTAATAATGCTGCAGACTAAAGCAGTTTGCAGCTGAAAGGTTTTTAGGAAATGCTTTCCAGTGGTTCCATGAAATCTGAAAGTGATTTGTTATATGCCAGTTTGTCAGACACAGTATAAAATATTTAAGCAGCTGTTGAAAGTTTTATCTTTTCATCCAATAATTACTCTGATGTGTTTTGGGAGCTTTTTGTGACCAGATGTGGTTCTTCTTAACTGATTTATTCAGGGACTATTTAAGCTTTGTCACATTTTGGTCAAAAGGTCATGCAATTCCTCTTCTATAGTACAATTGCTGTCCTCAATGTGTATTAAAAAGTTCTCATACAGAATTACTTGCCTTGTCAAAGATGATTTAGAAATCAGATTCAGGTTCCAGATGTTTGAGAAACAGTTGTTATGGTCATACAGGGATCTGTCTTTGTCTACATGTTGTTCAGCTAGCAATAAAATCATCCCATTCTTCTTTATGGCAATCCTTTCTAGTAACTTGATGAATGGGACAGAGTGATGCCTGAGGGAAGTGGCATCTTTTGCCTTGCTATCCACCCTCTGTCTTTTAGCTGTAGCCAGAGCTAAAACATTAATACTTTGTCACTTGAGGAAGAGCCTAAAAAGTAGGTGGATTTTTTTATGAGGCTTATAAGTAGGTCAATGAGATGACCCATTTCTACAGTAACTAAATGAGAGTGCGAGAATTCAATGTGCATGCTTGTCCGGGAATGTGCATAAGTACATTCACAGATGCTTGTGTGTATGTACTTATAGAGACTTGAACAACAGGAAAAAGAATATCGTTTCTGAGCAAGGCAAGGCGAGAGCAAATGGCCTGTGTGATTGTGTTAGGGAGAAAGATCTTGTTACAGCAAGTGTGCCTAAGAGTGTAGGGAAAGAGGAAGAAAAACCTGTTAAAGGGAGATTAAGTGTGAGCTCAGTTACAGGAGATGTGTTCTGCCTGGTGACAGCTGGAACAGCCATAGGCCAATCAAATCATCCTGTTTGCTTTGAGTAAGGCGGGTCTTCCTGCTTACTGCTACCGCACTCTGAGTTTCTTTTATTGTATTTTAGCTGAAGAAAAAAGTTATTTACACTGTAATATACAAACACAGATGCAGGAGTGTTCTTCACCACTACCACTCCCCAACCCCACCTTCACACACAGCCACACACACTTTCATTTACATATATTTACATTTACATGCAAATTTCAAACGACTACTTTTGACTCTCCTTTTTGGTTGTGCACACATGCATGAAGTCACAGACAGACAGATATCTTTGTTCAAACTTTTCTTCTTTCCTCAGACTAGTGTTTTGTTTGTTTTTGTGTTGATGTTTTATTTTTTATTTTTTCCTGTCACATGGTCTCACAGTGAGAGAACCAGACCTGCCCAACAACAAGTCAACTCCAACTGGTCCAAGTGCACCTGTGGTCTGTCCTCTATCCAATCACTGGGCAAATATCCTATAAATAACTCAGTCACCAGTACTCCAGTCACACCCAGCCACCCACACACTTATATGGGAGTGCATGCCACAACAGATGTATGCCCAAAACATATGCCAGGGAGAAGTTATTAATTTGTGCTGCTGACACCTGTTGCTACATCAAGCAGATGAAATTATTCAACTGGTTTTCAGACTGAATTTAATCCAGATTTGAATGATGATCTTTGTATTTGAAAACTCAACAAGGTTTCTTTTTTTTAATTTCCTCAACCCTTAGTTTTTTCTGTTTTTCCTGCCTGGAGTCATTGATACTGTAGTTTGTCTGGTTGCTCCTGGAAGCCTTATCTTGAATCTCCAGCAAAGTCTTTAAACCAAACTAAGTATGGCTTTTATACTCGCATATCCAAGTGTTATGGTGTGCACATGTACTTTATTATTGTTGTAGAGTAGCAGCCGGTTTTGTGTCTGGTTTCCATGGGTACCTTGTTGCTAGGCAAAGTTAAGCCCCTGACCAATGAACCCAACCTACCAAGCACCTTCTGTTCAGCAGCTGGCCAGGAGGGAGTCAGAGTCAGCAAAGTCACAGACTGAGTAGTCACACAAACACACATAGAAATATCTATCCTCACAGTGTGAAAACACACATAGAAATTCTTTCTATTTCATACCATTTGTTTTAACATTTACATATTTTAAAGATCAAGGTTAATTTTGTCTGGTTAAAAAATAAAAAAGAATAAATAAACTGCAGATATACACTTCAAAATGATCACATCACATTTTCCCCAAAACAGTCTTACCTTAAGCTCATTCATTCTTTTAATTCACACACAGAAATAAATACAAATTTGTTTAACCCCATTGTCACACATCACTCAGATATCATTAATGATACATTGATTGATTGATTGATTGATTGATTGATTGATTGATTGATTGATTGATTGATTGATTGATTGATTGATTCATTCATTCATTCATAGGGATTGACTGTAGACATACAGAAGGACGTACGTAGTGTGTGATGAGCATTAGCCACATCCATGGTTCAACTCAAACCAATACTTTGCCCTGAAACAGTCCCTGTTGTCAGAGGCAGTTATGTGTGTGTTATTGTTAACTCAGCTCTCTCATTATTTGAGCCACTTGCAAAGGATGAAATAAGCTAACGTACACATGCAAAAGCAGAAACAGCTCACTGGGAATGCTGTAGCAACTTTGCTCAGTGCTGTTGTCAGCCCCTCTTTGTTTGCCATACAATGTAAACTAAAATTATGTTTCAGTACATTTCCTGTGTTTTCAGTCTTGCACCAGCTGTGATGATTCTACCCCATGTATTTACAAAGATATTTCTATTCCCCTCCTCTCTTCTGCTGTTTCAGAACTGGTGAGGACATAGCGACAGAAGGCAAGCACTTGCGTATGGGCTCGATAACCATGCCAGACCCCCAAGAACGCATGCCCATGCCCCACCTGCATGCCATCGCCTGCGGGCAGGGCTTCTCTGTACGCTCCCAGTCCCTCCACTCTGTCGGCGGTGGGAGCAGCGGGGGAGGAGGAGAGGAGGAAGTGGGAAGTCCAACTTCTAGGAAGCAGCCCCCACCTAAACCCAGGAGGGATCCGGCCACCAAGCTGAGCATGTCGTCTGAGGCGGTGGACCACAGTCCCATATCCACCTGCCGCGGGGAGAGATGTGATGGTGAGTGGTGGTGGCACTTCACACCCTACTGCTGCAGCTATATTTAGCTGATCTCTGCAGTGCCCTCCTCAGCATTGTTTTTCCCACAGTGGCATGACATCTAGCTATCCACAGAAAGCTTCACACTTGCTAACATAGCTCCAAATGAATACAAAAACATGTCAAATTGCTAGAGGTAATACGAGAACCGGATTCTGTTAAAACAATGTTAGAAATATAAGGAAGAGTTAAAAAAAAAACAACAACAAAAAGAAAATGATGTTGTTTTATGTTTTTCCCTAAACCTGTCACGATCTATTTAAATTACTAATCTGTTTGTTGTATGTATGTTTTTAAGCATCAGTTTTCAAATACCACCTTTTTTTGTAAACAATATACTTCATCAAAGCTACATTTCAATGTCAGGGCAGATTTTCTAACGAAAATCTATGCACGTTCAATGCATGCAGAAAAACCAAATCATCTCGAATGTGGTCAAATTAGCTGTATTCTGGCTTATATAAGCATCAGGTTCTAAACAACTATATAAAAAAATGACAGATTAAAAAAAAATAAAAATTGTTTTGCAATCTGACATCTGCAAAGTGATTTATAATGTGATATTTATAGGACGCAAATAACCTTTGAAGCAGGTGGCTGTGAGAGCAAAACATATTTAAAGGTTGCAAGAAGCTCTGACTTCATTGCAATTTGTATGCTTCGCTACCAACATGATGTTTAGGGAGTCGCCCTGCCTGTCTCAGATTGGTGGGGATCTCTGTGTGCACACAGATCTTCCTGGGCACCACGGCAACCATCCCACAGAAACAAGACCCCCTCCAACCCAGCCAATCAGAGCATCACTAAGCAGCTCAGACCAATGGTGCTCCAGAAATGCCGAAGTCTGACGTTTAAGGGCCAATCAGAGCGAGAGTGTGGGGGTGTCCCTGACTGAGGGGAGGGTTGCGTGCTCTGTAGCTGGCATTTTAGTGGGAGAGGGAGGAGCTTGTCAGAGTAGAATTCATTCAGGAGGAGCGATTGACCTAGATTCGTGTTCCCCAGGAGGAGAGAATGGGGGAGGGTGTTGCGGGTAAACACATCCGAAAGGGAGGGGGTGGGGGAAAAGATGAAGCAATGGAGAGGGGAGAAGTGAAAAAACAGGGAGCAAGGGATGTTTGAAAGGGTGGATTCATCATCAGCAGTGATACAGATCTCAGCATCCACCAAGAAAATCTCATATAGTAATGTATCTTGGAGTAGTAAAAAAGATTTATGAGCATTGTGTTCTTTGTGTGCAGATTATTGCATGCACATTTAGACAAAGAAAGAGAGGGAGAGATATTTCATGAATAAGAGAATCATTGGCTTAATTAATCACATACTCTGCATTTGTGCAGAATCAAATCTTCTTTTAGCACCTTATTTGTAAGTGATAATTAGGAGAAAACATCTAAACAAAAGCAAAAAAAAAATAAAAATCTGAATTTCAAATTAATATAATCCACGTTACCATTAAGACTGGTATGAAAATTCTTTTGGTTTTTGACCTTGAATGAAGGATATCTACAAGAATAAAAGGGATTTTCTTTAACACTCTACAAATCTTTAATGTGACAAAAATCAAAAAGATGAAAAAAACTACACAGATTTATGTGTTGTGAGAGTATGTGCTATAAAATGTGTACATGTCTGTCCTAATTTCTATCCATGAATGTGTAGGCATGTGCAATGCGTGTGTGCATGTACCGTAATGATGGTGGTGAGTCATACAGTTCCGGGAAGTATGCGTGTGTCTTGGCCATCTGGTATCTGAATTATTAAAAGTGTAAAATCTGCAGTTTGGAAATTTCAGACGTGGTCTAGATCTTAACTTCACTTATCTCTCACTGCTTATCAGAAAGAAAGGCACCCCTGTTCAAACATCTCAGTGTCTGACCTAGAAATAAACTGCAAGCAGGGCTGTAGTGTAGAGCAGTGGTTACTGTTAGTAAACTGGCATTGGGAATGCTCTGTATTGTACAGTACCATCAAGGCAATGCGAACGCTGTACCAAAGCCTCACTGCACCACATCTAAAGCAATTCACACTGCAATGCCACGTCACCACTATCAAAAGGAAGCTCCACACTGTGTGTGACCCAGATACTTTACTCACATACTGCTTTTCTGCTATATGCGTGACCTAGAAACATGCATATCCCTCAACTATTCCTAAATAAGAGAAGCAAAGTATTACTCTCAGCAGCATGTGGACCCATAACTGACCCCAGAACCAAAATTGTCATTGTTTTAATACTAATAATTCATGTGATTCATGAAAATTCAAAAAGACAGATATTTATGCATTTCGAGATGTTGCCTTGCAGGGAGGGATAACATTATGTTCCTATGATGTGCACCATTGTGAATTAGACATCACACGGGTGTGTCATTGAACATAAAAGTAAAAATATGAATAAGCTAAAAAGATTTTAATTTTAATTAGAATTTGTGTTAAAGCTTTTTCCTCTCTGTTCTTTAGCAGCTCAAGGATGCAGTGAGGACTGCAGGAGAGTGCCACCCCCAAAACCCAAGAGGAACCCCAACACACAACTGAGTGTTTCCTTTGATGAGTCCTACATTAAGAGCCACGGAGGCAGCGGGATCTGCCCATCCAGACCACTCCATCACACCACATCCCCCTGTGAACGCAATCCTTCATCTCCACAGAGTGATGAGAGCCCCACAGATGACTGTGAAGATGAACCTGTCTACATAGAAATGGGTGGGATTGATGTTGGACCACGAGAACCTTTGAAAAGTGAGGATGAAGAGCCAGGGGAGTCTGTGTATGAGGAGATGAAGTATCCAGTTCTGGATGATATGGAGTACCGCACTGATCCAGTAGGATGTCGTTCTGCGTGCCCGACCCCAGCACCCTATGACCCAGAGCCTCTGAGTCGCTGCTCCACACCTCGAAATATTCCACTCTGTGACATTCCTGCCCCCTTTCCCAATCTACTCTCCCACCGGCCTCCGCTGTTGGTGTTCCCACCTGCACCAGCTCAGTGTTCACCCAATTCAGATGAGTCCCCCCTCACCCCTTTAGATGTAACCAAATTGCCCATGCTGGAAAACCAGTCCTACAGCAAATCTCCCACCTCTTCCACTGAGCCGTCCTCCTCTGCACACATCCGTAGAGAGCTCACCGCTACCCCAACACTTACTGTCTCTGGCCGCTCCTCTGCCCCTCCACTACCCTGTACTCTCTACAAATCTTCCTCATCATCTTCATATCAGCGTAGTCACTCTGCTTGCCCATCTCCTGTCAGCATGGGCCGCTGTCTCACCCCTCTTAGCCTCATGCGTACACCCCCCTTTGATGCTCCAATGCCATTCCCTGGTGGGTTGCCAAGAAGCGCTTCTGCCACCCCTCATGGAAAAGGCTCACCACCTCAAGATGGCGTAGGACGACTCCATGGCTCTATGCAGAATGTGTCATCAGGGCGATCACGGACACCCACCAGCCCACTGGATGAACTGACCAACCTGTTCACCACAGGCAGGAACATGCTGAAGAAAAACGCCAGCGGCAGAAAGTCAAAAGAGCCAGGAGAAAGTGAGTCATGTCCAAATTTCTCTTAACATTAAGGGATGTAGTGAAACTAAAATAAATAATTATCTGTAGCGTTATTTGCTTATAACCACATCTCCAATGACACCTTTGCTTTCTTAATTTAATCAGATAAAAAAAAAAAGTTAGCCTGCAACACAAGTAATGCGCTACAAGTTCTGCCAAGTCTGAGAATAAACAAGTCTTCCAGTGACTATGAACTATGGATGGTGTCAGTGGCCAAACAATTTAACTCCTGTTAGCTTAGAAACAAATTCAAATAAACAGTCTTTAGTTCTATCATCAGCTATAATTCATTCCTAGTTTGGATTAAATAGTTCAACCCTGCCAAATTAGGAAGCTGTACATAGAATGCATCACTTTTACGATACCATGTTTGCTGCTGTTTCTGCTAAATTCCATTCATTTAATCTGGGCCTACCAAACCAACTCTGATACAGATCGTATGATTTAATCTGAAGAGATTAGAGACTAAAGCGGACAGCGGGTCTCTCAAACCTACTCATGGCATTAGGCCATCATGCAAGATTACTTTTAAATATGTAAACATCATATTTAAATACAGATATTCATGCCACATTAAGACTCTGCCAAAATCAGTGCAGCAATGTAGGAAAACAAAATCTGCTCAAAGGGCACAAAATGCTTAGAATTGATTTCCCAAAATGTATAAAAACTGTAAGTCTGGTGCCAGTTGTTTAAGTTGTCCTATTAATATTTTTTTGTTTGAAAGCTACCTATTTCACATGTATTAGTAAAAGCCATGATTATAAACATGGATCCAAGCAAAATAAGCAAAAAGGGTGTTTTGTTTTTTTTTTTTATTTATTTTTTATTTATTTTATAAATGCACAAACAACAGTGAAGTTTATAGTCAAGCATGCCATTTACTGTTCAAAAGGGGTCACTAATAAATTAGTAAAGAGAATCTAATGTTTTATAGTGGGGATTGACCTACAGATAAACTCTCAGGTTGACATAAAACTGAACTGCATCCCTCTTCAGATCTCTGTTTTCTATTTCAAGAGAAGTTTGACAGTTGAACTAAAATCTTCAATTATATGTTCCAAAACTGAGATTTATCAAGGGATACCTTTAGAAAAACATAAATAACGATGGAAGTGCACAAAATCCACACATCCGTCCTCAACACAGTGCTCTTAGCAACTATAACATAGCAACAGCGGAAGGAGGAAAAATCCCTGTTTCTTATTTGCAGATTTTCTCCCTGTGGGTAATGCAGCCAATCAGAGCTCAGGGCACACCGGTTTACAATGGAGCAATGAGCGCCTGACAGGGATAGCAGTGCCTCTGAACTAAAAACTCTCTGTTTTGTCCAATCAGCACATACTTTATTCCTATTAAGCCAATCAGGCAGCTGGCAAAGCTATGATGATGGGGAGAGTGAAAGCTGAGAATATATATATATATATATATATATATATATATATATATATTGCATTATTGTGCGTTATTTTTCTTTTAAAAGTAGATTGTTGGTCAAATGTATTCAGGTGCAAGGAATTTCTTATGATGTCTTAGTTAGTTATGCAGACCCATTAGCTTTGTAAACAGTTTGCATATATCACCAGGACATTAAGAATGGTTTGCTAAATTATGTAATTACCATAACACCTGTGTACAAGCACTGCATGGAGGCTAAGAAGCACAAACAGGTTGTTTGTATGTTTTCTTTTTTTTTTTTTTTGACTACATGGTGTTATGAGCATGGAGGTTTATCATGGAACTGGGGCTATTTTTCTCTTCAATTTTGAGGCAGTAGAGGCAGCAAAAGCTAGCCTGACCCACTTACCATTTGGTTAATCACCTCACTCAGTGTCATACACACACACATACATGCATCTGCACACATCAAAATGGTTTCTATGAGACATGAGGGTATGACCGGGGACGCTTGTAAATGTTACTGCAGTTTAAAGCTCATATAGAAAACCATACGGAGATGCAAACGTTATGGAAATAATTCATGCAGATGCTTTATTCAAACACTCATGATCTTGAATCAGTAACATACATCAGGTGCACTATTAGCATTTCCTACACGTATGGGTTGGATTATTTAATGGATTATTTAATGGATTATATAAATTGCTGGTATGCTGTGTACTTACCAAATTGTCATACATTTGATTATTATTGGTAAACAAATTTAGATTTAATATATGTCCATTTAAAAGAACATATAAATGTGTGTATATTATTATGTGCCACAATATACCAAATCCTAATGCCTGTTGGCCCATATTGTCATTCAACTTGCGCCAGGGGTTTACCCACTGCTTTTTCAACAAGTAGTGAGTGACACCTTCAGGAATTTTGGTGGCATTGCAGCACCAAGAAGAAATAACTATATATACCAAAGTTTGTAATTAACTCAACAAAATTAAAATGAAAGTATTTAATTAATCAATTAAGAACCTTACTTTGAAGATTAAGATGATGAACAGAATACATTTTAATACCATTATTATGTTTGAACTGTGATTATGTATGCTTTCTGCAGCTGAGTCCAAAGGCAAGTCTCACAGTGAGTCCAAGCGAGAGGGTAAAGAACGCCACAGTCACAGCAAGGAATCCAAGCGGGAATCCAAGGAGCGCCACAGCAAGGAGTCTTCTCATCGAAGAGAAAGAGACAAAGACAGAGACAAAGACAGGGGCAGCAGTAATGCAGAACCTATGCCCCACAGACTTAACAGCAAAGACCGCACATGTAGCAGTGTTGAAACACAGCCTGTTCGCCGGGACAGCAAGGACCAGGTCTGCAGCGGTGCAGAGCCCATTCCTGTAAGACGGGACTCCAAAGACAGGGGCTGCAGCTCTGTAGAACCTATACCTTTGATAAGAAGAGATTCCAAGGACCGAGGGATTAGCAATGGGGAAATAATGCCAAGGAGAGACAGCAAAGATCGGAGTGGGGTACATGGAATAGACACTTCACTAAGGCAGGACAGCAAAGATAGAGACAGACTTTTAGATCAGCCACCTGAGCTGTTACCTCGACAAGACAGCAAGGAAAGGACCAGAAATGGTTTAGATTATAGACAGGAAAGCAGAGAGAAACTGCTAGATCAGCCACCTGAGCTCTTACCCCGGCAGGATAGCAAAGAGCGAGCCAGGAATGGTGTGGACTCAAAGTCTGAAAGCAGAGACAGGCCACCTGAGCTTCTACCCCGACAAGAGAGCAAAGACAGAGCTAGAAATGGACCAGATTATAGGCATGATGGCAAAGAGCATCGCCCTGATTTGTTACCATGTCAGGATAGTAAAGAGAGAGACAGAAGTGACACTGAACACAGACATGAAGGAAGAATAGACCAGCCCCCTGAGATCTTGCCCCGACAAGAAACATCCAGGAGCAACAAGGAAAGGGTTGAATTTAAGTATGAGGGGAGAGACCGAAGCTGCCACAATGGAGGCGATCATCCTCCTCCCCTTTTACCCAGGCAGGATAGTAAAGATCTAAGCAGAACTGGGCTTGAAGTGAGACGGGACAGCAAAGACAGAAGCCTTAATGGGTCAGAGCAGCATCATCATGATGGCAAATGCACCAAGAGTCCTTCTGCAATGGATTATCGATGTGATAATAAAGAACGCGGATACCGGTCAGATGGTACACCACGGCGAGATAACAGAGGAAATTACAATATGGACCAGACAAAAGCACAAGAGAGGAACGGCAGCATCATGTCAGGGCACCATTCATCAACAACCACACCTACTCACCATGGAAGATCATCAGGTAGCCCACCAATGACCATAGGAACAGGAAATGGTAGGGATCTAGACCTCAACTTTAACATAGATACTGACAATAAGTGCACAATATGGAGTGCAGTAAATTTCTTTCAGCTGCACAAAAATACATCTAGCTATTTTTATATTTTCTTTCCTTTGCAGATTTGAAGACATCATCCAAGTACAGCCGCTCACCTTCTATGCCTACCAATCCTTCCCCAATGGGAACACCACAGAGGAGAGCTGCAGAGACACATCACAGTCAGGTATGCAGCTCTAGTTGTGTATTTTATTGTTTCTGTAAGAATTATTTCATCTTGTGACTGGAGCTGAGATTTTTATACTTTTTCATCACTGTCTCACTCTGTTACACTCTTTAATAATCTCTAATATAGCTTATGAAATTAGTTTAATCCTAGTTATAACTGTTTTTCATATTTGACACATTTTATAGTTTGTTTACAGAGAATCAAATAAAATTAAACTACATCAATACAGTCCCAAATCACGTTTGATTATTATTTGCTTTGTGCTTATTTATACATATTTTTTCTTTCATAAGTCATACATTTATAACTATGAATTTGTAGCATTTGTGGAATAACAAATGTCTTCTCCCAAGTTATTTGGGGGATTAAAGGGTCATAATTCTGAGTTTAATCTGTTTTCATTTCATATTTTATCGTTGTCCCTCAGATGCCTCAAATGCCATGGATATGTGGAGACACCACAATGCTTGAGCAGATAGAGAGGAAACGCACCCTGTGCATGGAAATCCGCTCCAGGCAACATCCACACCTGCAGAGATCTCTGGAAAGGCCTCCACCTCCTGACAGGAACGAAGACAGACACCAGGAGCGAAGTCAGTGTAAGCAGGAGAGTCCATCCGTCCTCCCAGGCTGGGGAAGGAGCAGCGGGACCAAGAAGATCCGTCCTCCCCCTTACCCCACACAGACAACTGTGTTCTGGGACACAGCCATCTGACATTACAAAAAAAAAAGAAAAAGTAAACCTCCACACCACACAACCCCTAGTTACCCACTCCATTTCCCTCTCCCTGCAGGGTTGTACTGATTCTCTCTCTGAAACATCAGGGGGGATTCAAAGCAACCACAAAGAGAACCAGAGGGAAGACACTCGCTGATGTCAAAGGACCATGGTGGTTACCACAGCAATATTTCTGCTTGTTCAGGTTGTCATGTTTTCTTATCATCACTGGTGATATTTGATATTTTTCTATTTCATGTGACTGGACTCTTGTATTATAATTAGTAGAGTAGATATTTGATGATGAATAAATATTTTCTAAATGAGACAATGGGGATACAGAAGCATCTTAAATTATGTATAGTAGATGTAGAGGCAATCTAATATTTGTTTTAATGTTATTTTTATTTAGGTTATTTTACATCTGAAAGCATAATCTATCAATTATTGTACTGAAGTAGCATAATTTTCTTATGCCCAACAGCTTTTTTTGTGCTCAAAAGCACTAAAATGAATGGACTGCTCAATTCTATCTATATATACTTTACATTTTTACTGTTGTATTGTAAGTGGAGGAGTATACGTCAACGTGCTTTAGATTCCAGGGCTCTCCATACCTGGTCCAGTATGTTGTAGAATGTACAACAATTGGTCCTAAAACAGAAACAGGAAACTTTGTGTGCTTCAGTTTGTATGTTGTGGTAAGAAACTGAGTAGTCACTAAGTCAAAGCCTTTCAAAGCAGTTGAATTGTTTAATAGGGAACAAGTCCTTTAAAACGACAGGGACCGTTTTATAGAAACGGCTGGCATTTTGTAGAGGACAAAGTTTGAAATGTTTTTGTTCCATTCTAAGATACGCTATGATGGTGGATTGGTGAGGTAGTAGGTTAGAACCTACATTATCAACAGCTTAAGTTCAAAGACCAGCCAAAGCATGTAAAATTGAGATATGGGTGTGGTTGCACTTTTGATGGTTGGCTTTTTAAAATGGGGTCAGTGGCAATAGCTGGTGAGTACCAGCACCCTTACATTGCCATGCACGACACGAGCACCATGACAGTGTAAATACTTGATGCCAACAACCAGCCTGTACAATCAACACCTGTGCTTTTAGATGAGTTCTTAATTTCACTGCAGATTATAATAATAGCCATATGCACTTGCTTAAGAAATAAGTTTCAAGATTATGCTTATATATTTTTTGAAAATGTTAAGAGTCATGAGTTGTGCCATGTACATTTTAATTAATGGCTGGAAGATAAAGCCTCAGGAGACGGGCTGTGTATGACATGCAGTCATCTATATCTGGTTGTCTTTGATAACTTTCCCAATTTAATTGGCTGGCAACCATTTTAGAGATCAAATCATTCAAGGACCTATGGCATGGCAGCAGTTTTACCAAGGGAGTTGCACAAGGGTTTTTTTTTTTTTTTTTTTTGTTTTGTTTTTAAAAAAGAAAAAATGCACTACCCATCATCCTCCATCCCACTGAATCAGGCTGGCTTTATACATGTCCTCCTTCCCTTGCTCTTTCCCTCTATCTCAAACCCTTTCTTACTTGATCTCAATTGGTTTTCTTTTGCACATTAAAATGCAAAGTTGCCATTGCCAAAGTAATATGGGTTTGAGAAACGAGTTAGCCCTGAGAGTGCAAGTGCAGTACCCCTTCTCTGCTGAGGATCAGTGATACAGACATCCCTCCTTTATCGTAACCGTATGTGAGAGAGGGAGAGAGCTGTGTTGTGTTTGTGAGTGTGTGCCAAGTTACACTGTATGCAGGTTGCAAGTTACAAATGATTGTTTTAAGACATTCACTTTGCCCTATCATGACATTGGTGGGTGGAGTCTGGAAATGTAATAATGATGATGTACAATCTTTTTGTGTGTATAAACGTGCACTGTGAAAAGGTAGAGAGAGCACCGCACCGTCAGTCCTCTGTCTAATTGCACTGAGTGTTCTCTTGTTTTGCATTATAAAAAAAAGAAAAAGGAAAAAAAAAACATGTTTGAGGAAAAAAGTACTGTATTCTGATTGTCACTTGGGTTCTGTTAAGAGAAATAAATAAATATGAAATTGAAAACTGCTATGAAAAAAACTGTATCCTGTTGAATTTATTCATTCTTGCCTATGATGGGACTTTTTTTATGCAGCTTGTGTTTTCCTAGCCACTGGACTATGAATGACTCTGTCTTTTTTAAAATGATTTTAATTGAGGAGGAACACAAGCAGGAGGAAAAAAGTAAAGGTTTTCTGAACATTTCTCAAAAATCTGAAATATTCTTAAAATAAACATCAAGTAAAAATTAAGTCATAGCACAAAATATTTATTAAACAATTTGCTAAACATCTTCAGAAGTAAATATCTATAACCCTGAGTGTAAATCTGAATGTGGACTATCTTTTAAAGGTGTTAGAAATTGTTAAAGATAAAAAAAAAACAACAACAACAACAAAAAACAATAGTAGAGGTACATCATTTTGCTCTGATGCAAACATTACACTGGCTGGTTTTGTGTCGCTGCTCATCAGTCGCTTTGATGGTGCTAGGATTGGCTATGTTGAATTGTTCTGTCTGACTCACGGTAGTCAGCCAAAAACTGTAGAGGTTGGCAAAGTAATGACAGGAGCCCCTTGCACCTTGACACTCAATGAAGGGGTGAGTTCGGAAATCCTTAAGGCAGCTACCTGAAGAAGACAGAGACTGTCCACCACCCTCGTCGCCTGCCCCTGTGTGCTGAGGACAGAAACGCAGCAGATGTTCAGTGAAGTCAGACTGAAGATATTTTTCAACCTTTTAATAAAACTCACCAGAAGGAAAGAGTATCCTGTCCACAAACTCCTCCAGCCAAGTGGGCATGGAGGGATCGCATGATCCTGACTGTGAAAAGCTACCGCTGGTGAAACTGTCTCACAGACCACGCAGCGGCTGATGTGGCTCTCAGTTTCTGAGCCAAAGAGAGGCATCATGGGTATGGGGGCAGTGGTGGAGAGCCAATAGGATTTGTCATTGCGATTAGAGTAGCGGCAGACACCTTTGTTGCAGTAAGAGAAAGGCATTGTGGAGAAAACAGGGAGACAAGAGCCAGGCTGACCTGCAGGGAGAGCAGAGAGAAGAGAAATAAGAAAAGATACAGAAAAGAGGGCTTTTTAAACCACAAAGGTATGGGCAGCAATGTTTTACTGACACTTACCCAGATCTTGTGTGTGAGCCTTCTCTTGTCCCTCCAAGTAAATGAGACTGTATCCTACCCAAAGCTGGTTGCTTCCTGCAGGGCAATGTGGCACCAGAACTGACTGACTGTGGATAACTACAAGGAAACCAGACCTCAATGGATGTCTTGAACCTGGAGCTCCTTGATCACCAGGAGGACCTGGGGTACCTGACATTGGTAAGATGGGAGATTAACAAAGATATAATAGCTATTAAAACTTTTAATGTTGTTTAATCACATTATTAAATGCAAAATAACCTTTATCTATAAAAGAAGACCTTCTGTTATATGAAGAAAATGCATAAATTTTCAACAAATATCTACATGCCATAGAAGGATGTCTGACTATCCTCTTTTTGTTAAGCATTAAAAAACTTTATCTGATTATTTACCTTGAGGACCATTAAATCCTGGAACACCAACATCTCCTGGGTCTCCAACTGGACCATTAAGACCAGGGAAACCTGTTCTGCCTGGAAAACCCAAAGACCCTTTAGGCCCCTTCTCGCCTGTAACATATAGAAAAGAAAAAACAAGTACATATGTACGCATACTAACAGAGGGAAAGGAAGATAACAAAAAGAGTACACAATCCAGATTTGCACTGCACAAACAATACAAAAAATGTTCTTACCTTGTTGTCCTGGAGATCCAGGTGGACCCAGATCACCTGCAGGTCCCATAGGTCCTGGGGGACCATCTATTCCTGGAGGTCCATGGGGAGCCAACCCTGAATCTTTACAAATTATGTCACCTGGTTCACCTTTAGCACCTAGAAAAATCACCAAAAATTCATTTGACTGGAACAAACATAAATATTTACATTCTGATTTTTTTTTAGCATTTTTAATTTATTGCTGTAAATAGTGCAGTACATGTATGCAATTTCATTTCTTTGCTACAGTGACACTCACCTCTATCTCCAGTTGATCCCTTTTGTCCTTTACAGCCTTGAGGCCCCAGGAGACCTCTCTGACCTCGGGGTCCTGGTAGACCAGGTAGACCAAAAGGACCTCTCTCACCTGTCAAAGTTTGCCAACATTTGAATTTTTTTCAAGTGAATGGCAGTGTTATAAGACACTGGTGGCATTATTCTTGCACTTTATATACCCTTTAGTCCAACATGGTTAAAGCAGCTCTGAGGCCAAGGTAGTCCTGGAATGCCCTTATTTCCCTTTTGGCCTGGGAACCCAGGAAGGCCAGTTGGTCCTGGGTCTCCTTTGGGAAAAATGAGGTTTCCTGGTAACCCAGGTAATCCAGGGGGACCTGAAAAACCAATTCAAAATCACAGATACTTAATACACAGGTTGACATACACATCCACAGTGTGTGTATACAATAATCCACATTGGGTCTTTTATCAGTAAGGTAAATTGATGAAAATAAGTAGATACATACCTGGAGGTCCAGCAGATCCTTCATATCCAATATCTCCCCATTGTCCTTGCAAAGGTGTTTGGCATTCTTTACCAGGAGAACCAGGTTCACCTGGTTGGCCTGGAGGACCTAAAGGAAGAAATCCAAACTATAGTTCAGGTAAAAACAGCTCCAGAAATTACGTGTAAAAATATGTCAAATGAATAATAAATACATTAATAATGAACATGTATCACTAAACTGAGACTGGTGGACAACTTAAACTGAAAAAGTTTAGCTATGCCTAATAAAGAAAGAACTGATAATAACAGATATAATACCTGTATTTCCGGTTGGTCCTCTTGAGCCTTTAGGCCCAGGAAAAGTGCCTCCTGGAGGTCCTGGGCTGCCCTTGGCACCTTTGGCCCCAGGAAAACCTATTTCTCCAGGAGGGCCAGGAAGGTCTGTGCCTTCATTGTAAGAGTGTGCACATATGACACCATTTATTACATAGAAGCATGTACTCACTTTCCTTTATGAAATGAGCACATATACTGACAGCCTTGATTACCATGCTTTTAGGACTGGTTTGGCTGAACAGTTTAAGCTTAACAGTGAGTCAAAGCCACACACTTCAGCCTTCCTGCTAAGTGAATTTTTTGGAGACCCAAACAGTCATGTTATTGAAAAGATTAACACCAATATTTCCTCTTACCACTTGTTCCTTTTATCCCTTTTGGACCTCTTAGGCCATCCAGGCCGTCTAAACCAGGTGGTCCAGGGGGCCCTACCATAAAATTATAAGAGAAAAAAAATCATAATCAGTTATTGTTATATTTTCAGTTAACTTTCTAATAAAAACCTCTAATCATGAAGATATTGTCAACATCTAAATGACTGAATACAATTTACCTGGCAGACATTTTTAAACCCTTTTTGGAAAGCCATGGGTGAAAACATTGCGATTTAATTAACGAGTCCACTTGCTGTGTAAGTGTGTGCCCTACCAATCTAAATAAAGGAGACACAATGCACAATAAATACCTTGTCTTCCATGCGGACCAGGTGGACCTGGTAGTCCCACGCCTCCTTGATCACCTGGAGAACCTGGAAGACCTGGACGACCTGGTGGGCCACGTGGCCCAGGCAAGCCTGAGAGTACACATATAAAAAGTGCTCAAAAAACATGTTTGGAAAAAAAACATAGATTAGAAACTTAAGATTTTTTTTTTTTTTTTTTGCTTGTTTGTTTTTTAGGACATAAATGACAAATTATGCAAAATGTAAAATTACTTGTTGCCACTGAAGAACAGCTTTTTACATTTTATTTGTGAATTACGGTACTTTATGTGTATGTTGAGATGTAAAATGGTTTCAGACATTAATCACTTATTTGATGATGAGCAACATGTGACAAGTCAGAAGAGGTCCAGGTTGCTATAATGTTCCAGAATCTTCATCACCTGCCACAGTGGCCGGTAAGTTTTTATATCTACCTGCCAAATTGAACTTTAACCCGCTTTTGGTGAGTTGGCAGGTGTTAATTAAGAGCCCTGCTATAAGTGGGGAAATTTCGGAAGGCTAATTTCACACCACTGTAGCAGTTCTACAGTCAATGGAGTGGTTGGTTTAGAGTGGTACAGAAGTGAAGGTGTGGTGCAAGTCATGTCTCTCTTTCTTGTAATGGGAAAGGATTTTGATTCACATATGCACAAGTCCTTCAGATATAAGAGTTGAGTTGTTTGATTATAAGGCTGTCAGTTGCAAAGTTTCATGAGCACTTTGTCTAAACCCAAAATGATTCTCAATGAAACATGCTTCCACAAGCATGTTCAGCAGCCAGGAGAGAAGTTTGTGGTCTTAGTGAGGTGCCTGTATGAGCTAACCCAGCACTGTGCATTTGGCAAAGCTTAAGAGGAACACATAAATAACGGAATTGTCACCGAATTGTTATCTCAAAAAGAAAGCAATCTATATCACCAGATTGAATGTACAGATTTAACAAGGAAACATCAGCAGGACTGATACACATACTAGAGAGAGTGGCAAGACACATCATAAAAGCCAAATTGTATTAACTCGTGTTTTTCCAGGTGTAATAGAAAGCATGAGAAAAATTACCTCTGCCCAGCTTATAACAAAAGATACCATAAAAGAAATTAAATGGGACACTGGGACTGTTTGCAAAGCTAAAATGCTGCATGAGTGACAGCATCTTGAAATACTGACAGTAGTGATTCATTTTCCCTCTTGGTTGTGTTAGATATTACAGCAAGAGATCAGGCTAGCTCAGATGAGGAGTGGCATGACTTTGTTAGTGAACAGCAGCTTAGTTGAGTTTAAGATTAAGACTGGAGCCAACATGACTCAAAAGCCACCAGTCCCAGCAATGAAATGAAATGCATTGAAGAAGTCCTTACAGTTACACACTACCAAAGGAGGAAATATCCATTTTGGGTTATGATCATCTATGAATTGTTTTCTCAAAACCTGCCGGCGAGGTGTGTGGCCCAGAGAAGATGGGCCTCATTGTGAGGGCTGGATATTTCAATGCAGAAGATTTTAGTAATGTGTTTGGTGACATAGGACTAATGCACTGTGATCCTGTAAAAACAGAGCTCAAGGCAGATGCTGAGCCATATGTCACAGTAATTCCATGACAAATCCCATTTCCTCTTCTCCACCAGGTGGAAACTGAGCAAAAGCAGATGCTAGCCATGGGCATCATTGAAAAGATCAAAGAGACTGGTGTGCCCCCATGGTGCCTGCAGCTATAAAAAAAAAAAAACACTGGGTGAAAGTGTGTGTGGACTTCAAAATGCTTGAATCAAGCAGTCAAGCAAGAGAAATACATACTACCAACACTTGATGGCATCACACCCAGGCTAGCCACAGCCAGTGTGTTCTCAACATTAGACTAGTCAAGTGGTTAGTTAACTGAACTAGGTCCAGACTGAGTCAATTTTTTGCCAAGATGGACAAATTGTTTTGTTTTTATTTAATTTCTTACTATGCAATTCTCCTATTTTAAATGTTTCTTTTTCACCTTGATGTAATTATTTTTATGTAAAGTATTTTCAGTTGTCTTGATAATTAAATGTGCTATAGCCTAAAATAAACTTGTCTTGCCTTGCCTTGCCCTTAAGGGGCTCCCCACCCCCAGAGATATTCCCATGACTACTGACTGACTAACTCAAGGATAACATGGGCTTTTCGTGTCTTGATAAGCAATATGCTAGTGTTCAGGTAAAGCATTGGAGAACATGACCAAGGCTTGAATATAGTTTTGCACACTATCAAACAGTCTGTCCTGAAATTAAACAAAGCTAATTGATAATTTGGCAGGAATAAGTAGTGCTACTTTGGCCATATCATTAGCATAGAAGGTATAAAGTCAGCCAAAGTCATAACATACAATCTGGATGAAGCACCGCTGCAGTACCAGTGACTGTTATGCTGTGGCTGTGAATGCTCCAAGGAAATCATGGCTGACACACCATCACACTGTCCAGAAGCCCTTAAAACATAGAACAGACCCTGATATAGCGCAGGATGTGGTCTAGATCTTTAATGACAAAACAAACCCATTTCATAAAACAGGCTCATGGAGATAAGTGAGTGCACAGCACAAGCCCTCATGTAGTTGTTAAGTACATCTGGAATGGGTATAGGATGGCAAAATTCTGCTCTAGCCATGCCTTTCATACAACAAGAAATCACCTCCCTGAGACAGATGGACTGCTTCTTTAGAATAACCAGATAGTCACTGCGGCACCACTGAGATCTGACATCTTAAGACAAATCTCTAAAAGTTACCAAGGCCTGACAAGGTTTTGCAAAAAGAGCCAGGATCTTAGAGTAGTGGCCAGGAATCAGCAATGATATAAAACAGATCATAAAACAGTGCAAACTCTGTCAAGAACACAAACCAAGTAAAAGGCATTGTCAGCACACACTTGCCAGAAGGGTCCTGACAGTGGGTCCCACCAGACCTGTGGAAAATATGGGAAGAGCTACCTGGTGGTTGACTACTGTTTGTGGTACATCAGCCTGGTTCACCTTCCTTCTATGTCTATGGGGTCAATATAAAGTCATAAAGTGTGTGATGGGTTTTTTGGTAAATAGTGTCAGTGGTTTTTAATGCATATTTATAAGAGGGACATTTTCAGTTCTGTGCATGAGCACGTGTCAATAATAAGGCAAGGCAAATTTATTTGTATAGCACATTTCATGCACAAGACAAGTCAAAGTACTTTACATAAAACATTACAGCAGGGTGCAGAAAGCAATACAAGTGCATTAAAAAAAACAAAGATTAAAAGAAATACAATTAATGAAATAAAAACAGAAGGAAGATGCTAAAATAAAATAGATGGATAGTATGTGTGAAAGCTTTTCAGAAGTTTGCACGAAAGCATTTTCTCATGTGTTCAAGGTTTTTAATATAGTATGTGAGACTGTACAGTTTCATAGGTGCCTATGTTATTTCTGAATGATGTCCCTAACAGTCCCTCATAGGAGAAAGGTGTGCCACCTATATGCTAGAGAGAAAGATTTAACTTCTGTTAAATATAAAAGTTTACTGAGAATTACCTGGTCCTCCTTGTTTTCCTGGTTCCCCTGAAATGCCTGGGATTCCTGGGTGTCCTGGCCCTCCCCTGGCACCCGGGTCACCTGGATCTCCTGGACTACCTCTTGGTGCTAGAGAAAATTACTAGTTTGAATTGTAATTGCAGAAATTTCTCAGCTTATTGTATGTAGTCAAGGACAACTACAAGTTGTCTGTAAAATTAATTTTGTTTACTGTGACATCTTCTTAACTTACCACCGGGTCCATCCTCTCCTGGCAATCCTTTGGGGCCTGGTAGACCAGGTTCCCCATAAAACTGTCCCTTAACACCTGGAAGATGTTTGGTTTTGTTGCGGTCAGTTCAACAGAATAAGATATGTAAAATCTTGATACTGGGATTTATACATGCAGTGGTGATTAGGCTGCTGAAGACTGATAAAAACTTCACTAAATGAACTCAAACACATAAAAATATCCTGTCTCATAACTTACCCTTAGCACCAGGAAAGCCCCGTAGCCCTGGGATACCTGGGAGTCCTACAGGACCTGGATCTCCCTGTGAGACACAAGAACACACTATTTAGCATTTCTTCTGATAGAGAAAATCGTAACAGCAATTATTCTTACAACACTTCTAAACACATTTAACCCTTTATCACCTATTATTGCAAATTTCCTGCAAATCGCTTCTGGCCTTTTTTATATTTGATTTCTTTTTATCCTTGACACAAATATGGAGAATGGGAAATCGATTTTTAGTCTGAAAGAAACTCATTTCAGAGTATTTGATCACCCACAGATTACTCCACAGTTTAGAAATAGAATGGATCAAAACAAATCTGTGTAATGCTTAAATCAGTAACTGTATTCATTGTGTTTGGTCATGTGAATATATTAATAAATATTGGGAAAAAGTAACAGACAGACTAAGTTAAACCCTTGACATCAAAATGAACAAAGACCCTAGGTCTCTATTTTTTGGTCTGCCAGATGAGCAACTTAAAACATTCATTCTAAAGATATTGTTTCCTCACAGCAGCGTCAAGCCAGATGTTTTCATTCTGTTATTATTTTTATGCTTACATTCAGTTAAGAGACAGTAACTAGGGATGGGAGTTCATGTTCGTACAGAATGGGATATGGGTGGGTGGATGGAGTGTACATGCATTTTGTTTGTATGTGTGTTAGTTTGTGTGCAATTGTTTGTGAACTACGATGAGGTGTGTTTAAATTTTTTGTTATATACTTTGGTGTGTTAAGGCTTTTACATTTTGTTTTGAAAATGCATAATTTGTTTTAGTTATGTAAAGAACTTTGTGTTGCTTTGTGCATGAGAAGTGCTCTATAAATAAATTTGATTTGATTTAAACAACATAATATGTATCTGCACTTTCTGTGCAAGAAGAAAAATACTTATGAAATTAATAGATTGCTAGCACAAGTCTTTTCTGATAAATAGTCACCCAAATGTAAAGATAAAAGGTAATGCTGAAGCAGGAATGCAGGACATAGTTGTTAACTATAATAGCGGTAATATCCTCTGTCTTTGTTATTATTTTTCTTCTTTTATTTTATACACCTTTATTGTCTTATTTAATGTTTGGTTTACTCTAAATGTAAATACAAATATTAAAAAATTAGCAAATGAATTTATTTTATTTATCTATTTGTCTTTATTTGCTACTATTTAAATATTAATTTTCATGATTTTTTAAGTATTTCATTTTATTTATTTATTTATTGTTATAAATTTATTGAGTATTTAATTTTATGTTTTTTTGCCCCCATTCTTTTCATTAACTTTTCTTTTTTACAGTTTATTTTGTTTTTAAATTTTAAAATAAATTTAGGCAATAACAGATGAAAACTATATGCAAGTACATAGAAATAACTTAAACTATTTAGAAACTTAATCCATGTTGGAGTCTCCACAAGTACAGGTGTGGCTAACGCCTAAAGTTGTCATAAATTCAATTGTAAACACCAAACATATCATTTCATTACAGTGGATGTACTTGAATTGCATCCTTATTAAATTTTTATTCAAGTGGCAGTTTTTTATATGCTAAAGAGACAATAAGCTGAACACAATCCGTTATCCCAGAAATATAAGGCAATAAATTAACTTCACTGTGTACCGGATCTCCTTCATCCCCAGGATATCCTCTTGGGCCAGGGAAGCCTTTAATTCCGGGAAATCCGGGGGGTCCTGGTATTCCGGACCTGCCGGGAGCACCAGCAAAACCCTTATATCCTGGTGGACCAGGCCATCCCCCAGGACCTGAATCACCTGGCATACCTTGTGCACCTTTTGAACCTGCAAGTGACCGAAACATTAAATAAACATTAAATAATAAAATGTACCTTTATTCAAAAGAAATTAAAACTCATTATTCCAGGAAGTAAGCAGGTTAAAGTTTCATTGCCTTCAGGTCCTCGCTGGCCTGGTGGCCCTCTCTGTCCTTGTTGTCCCAACGGCCCTTTTGTCATATTAACAGATTTTCCTGGTAATCCTTGGGGTCCAGATACACCTGGATTGACCACATAGTTCAGAGACAGAAAATACAGAACAATAATCAAAACAAAAGGTCAAACATCCATCAAATTTAATTATAATGCAGTCACTACTGTGGTCGTTATGGAGGTTAGGTGCTTTAGAACTGTTGTGTACAACCTGTTCTAGTGAATACTATCCCTGTGTCAAGGTACACAAATGGTTTCAGTATTTATATTTTTCTATTAGGAACACACATGCAACTTGGAGGAGAGAGATGTAAGAGACAACATATCCGGAACTCATTTATTTGTGAGTTAATCTGGACTTTTCATTTAAGTCAGTTTAGCCCAATCAGCTTTCCTTTCAGGTAGCAACACCTCCAATTCCATAGTATAAAAGCCTCATGCTCTTCATGCACTCTCTCCCTAGATAAGACTTTCCAAGAGGCAGCATATCACCTTACAGTGGGATTTCTATTACTAATCTCTGTCTTTCTAAGATAGCAGCAACACAAAATCCTGCACAAGACTCTTACAGAACATTTGTCTTCCAACCATAAGGTGAGTAGATCAATTATCAGGCTTCCCCATGACTGTATGCCTAAGTGGGCAAGACACCCTGGACTCTGCATTGCCTCCCGATGTATCTATCGGGGTATGAGTGTGTGTGTGTGTGTGTGTGTGTGTGTGTGTGTGTGTGTGTGTGTGTGTGTGTGTGTGTGTGTGTGTGTGTGTGTATAAAGACCTACCTTTGTAGCCAGGAGGTCCTGGATCTCCTGGATCACCAGTATGTCCATTAAAACCTCTCTCTCCTTCTTTACCTCTCAGTCCCTGAGGTCCAGGAAGCCCTTGTATACCTATCGGAATTCTGCCAGGGGGACCTCTTTCACCTATAGTTTTGTTAATATTAAGGACACACTAATTGAAATATTAAATGTGACAAGGAAATAAACAATAAGTCGGACAACCCTGTTCTAAACTGAGCCTGCTGATTTGTCAAGTGAGAGTTGGAGCAACTGTTATACTGCATACTAAAAAAAAATTTGTATAATTTAAATAATTTAAAAAAACATACCATTGGTATGCCACTGGCTTACCTTTGATTCCTGGCCAACCATTAATACCTGGATCTCCCGGGGGACCAACAGCACCTCTTGATCCAGCTGGTCCTGGAGCTCCAGGAGGACCAACAAAACCTTGTGGACCCTTCTGTCCATGGCCAGGTGGACCTATATTTCCTTTCACACCCTTCTGACCAGGGTTGCCTGCACAACATTGTAACAATTCACATAGCATAATATGCATGAATCTATGTCTTTCTCTGAACAATTAATCAAATAGAATTTTATGCTCACCTGGTTCTCCCCTCAAACCAGGGTTTCCAAGATGTCCTGGAGGACCTGGTGGACCTATCAGATCACACACAGTGCAGGGTGGACCTGGGTGACCAATGTCTCCAGGATCACCATTGCTCCCTGGGTCTCCTTTGTGACCTAATGGTCCTGGTTGGCCTTGTATGCCTGTAATTCACCATCCCCAATGAAAAACCAATCTTAATATACTGAAATAACTGGAAGTACACTGCAAGTTGAGGATTTTTTCTCTGCATCATGAAGTATAAACTAAAGCCTAAAATGCTGGGGATTTGTTTGTGTTTACATTTATATAAATACTTGTTACCTGACAGCCCTGGATTTCCAGGAACACCAGGGATTCCATTTTTTCCCACAGCCCCACGGAGCCCTGGTGGGCCAGGCACACCTGGTCTGGCATTAAGGATTTCTCCTGGTGCACCCTTCTTCCCTGGGGATCCAGGTAACCCAGGAAGACCTTGAGGGCCAGCCAGGCTAATTCCACTTGAACCAGGGTGACCTGGCTCCCCTGTTAAACCTGGAAGCCCTTTGACAAATAAGAGAGGCCTGTAAAGCATTTGATACTGTGAATCATGAACTGTTAATGGAAAAATTGCATGGATATGGAATTAGAGGGATAGCATATAATTGGATCAATAGCTACTTAAAAAATAGAAAACAATATGTTCAATTACATGAAGTTAAGTCTAGTGTACAAAGTGTAATAAGTGGGGTGCCCCAGGGGTCCGTTTTGGGGCCATTTCTGTTCATTTTGTACATAAATAATATATGTGAATTGACAACAAACATGAAAATCATTTTATTTGCAGATGATGCAAATTTAGTTTGCTGTGGGGAAAATCTGCAGCAACTCCTGGATATCGTCGAAAAAGAACTCACTAAGTTGAAGAAATGGTTTGATGAAAATAAACTAACCTTGAATGTAAGTAAAACTAAATTTATGATCTTTGGGAATCGCCGAATAGACACAAACAAACAACTATTGATAGACAATACTAAAATAGAAAGAGTAACTGAGACAAAATTTCTTGGGGTAATAATAGATGATAAAATAAACTGGAAATCGCATATAAATTATATAAAATCCAAAATTTCCAAATCAATTGCAGTTTTATACAGGGTCAAGCACCTCCTAAATCAAGCATCACTTTTCACTTTGTATTGTTCCTTCATACCACCATATATGACCTATTGTGTGGAAGTTTGGGGAAACACTTATAAAACAAACACTGATCCAATATACATTCTACAGAAAAAAGCAATAAGGATTGTTTGCAATGCAGAGTTTAGACAATCAACCAATCAACTCTTTGTTAAACTGAACGCACTTAAGTTTAAAGACCTTGTTGACTTTAAAACAGCACAACTAATGTATGGTGTAATTCATCGGAAGGTTCCTGATGGTATCCAGGGGTTGTTTCAGATTAGGGAAAGTAGATACGGTCTGCGAGGAATGTGTATTTTTAAAAAACAACCAGTAAGAACAAACATAAAACTACATAGCCCTGTAATCCGGGGAGTCAATTTGTGGAATAAATTGAACAATAAAATGAAACTATGTGAAACAATAAATATATTTAAGAAACTATTCAAAACTGATAAATTTTGTATATATAGGACGGAAATATAATGATTTAATTGTATCTTTGTTACTACCTTGTTTCTGTGGAAAATGCTGTGATTGTTATAAATTGTCAGCCGATAGTATATTTGTTTTATTATTATTATGTTTATTTTGTTTTTGGGAGCAGGCCCTGAAAAGTTTTTTTTTACTTCTGCCTGCTCCTTTTTTTTTCGGACCATAAAGGTAATCAGGCAAGCAATTCAAATTGTAGAAAGAGGGGAAACGGGACAAAGAAGGGGACTGGATGATTTTGCTTGCTTGTTTTCTTGTTCTTCTTGATTTGTCATGTATTTTATTTTATCTTTTAGAAGAGAATCTTTTTTTATAACTTTGTTCGAAAAAAAAAATAAATGAAAAAAAAAAAAAAAAAAAAAAAAACTGGATAATTCACATTTTTAATCCTATGCAAATGCCTAATGTTTCACAAGTTTGAACTGAATATTTTTTTTTATTATTTGCCAACATGATGGAGCATTACCTGGTATTCCTATCCTTTCAGTTAGATGATCATCTCCTTTCATGCCTTTTGGGCCTGGTTGTCCTGGTGTCCCTGGAAAACCATCTCTCCCAGATTTACCTGGAATCCCTAAGAAGAGGCCAAACAATAATGGAAATATGAAAAGTGAAATTGTATCAGCACAAACCTTGTTGACTGACAAATTTTATCAACAAATGACTGGGGTCAATGACTTGAAAGACAATTGTGAAAAGTTGGGTCAAGAAATATGGCGTCATAACTTACCTGGTGAACCTGGATCACCCTTAGGACCTGGTGGGGCAATGTGGTCTGCATGACAGCATCTCTCTGTTTCACCTAATGACACAACAACATTTTTTTGGAGCCCATAGACCTTGCCTGGAGTGGGTGAGCAGTAGCCTAGTGAGTCCTGACCTGGAGGGCCTGGTCGTCCAGGAGGTCCTGGTGCACCAGGAAGTCCCGGATCTCCCTGAGGTCCAGGAATCCCTGCTGGGCCTGGGAACCAAGGGCCTGGGGGACCCACAAGTCCTGGGTATCCTTTGTCTCCAGCAAGACCTGGGTAACCTTTGGGACCACGTGTTCCTGGATATCCTCTTCCATAGCCCTATTGTATCATATCAGTCATACCCAATGACATAGAAAAGTAGAACCCAGGTGGGAAAGTGGAATATATTTTACACGAGCAGTAGAATTATTTTGCTACAGTTAAATAATTATTCAAACCTTTATGCCACAAAACACATTTTATAGAATGTAAAATATATACACACTTACTGGTGGTCCGGGTTCTCCCACAAGTCCAGGGATGCCATCCTGTCCTGGCCTACCTATCTGTCCAGGAGGGCCAGAGGATCCAGGGTCTCCTCTGTCACCGTTAGCACCTTCCAGAAACAGAAAGAAACAAGGCTATGAACGTTAAATAACTAGAAATAAAACTTACAGACAGACATGTGTTTTATAGTTTTACAAAGATTTATTGTACTAAACAGTGTAAAGAGCACATCGAGCCTTCCTGTAGTATTTATTGAACATAATAGCAACGAAGTACTGAATAAGCTGCATGCACTTATGTCCAAGCTGATATTGTTCGATGAAATCATGATCTTGGATTTAAACAAAATGACTTACGGAAAACTAAAAAAAATAAAATAAAATTATTATATGCACTGCTTCTAGCACTACATGACAGCACCTGGGTCCAACTAGACTCACAGCAGTCTGACTACCACTTAATTATGATGTCCCATCTTGTTTGAATTCTTGCTTGGGTTGTTCTTACTCTCAAATGTAAGTCGCTTTGAATAAATGCGTCTGCTAAATGACTGTAGAATAGAATATAATAGAAAAGTGTGAGTGACTTAGCATTCTTCAGTTCCCACATCTAAACATCTGTAATAACTGTACAAAAAAACTCTCTCATTTAATAAAACTTAGTACAGTACAAATACAAGTATTACAAATGCTCACCTTTAACACCCCCAACAAAAGAGTCCCCTTTCTGACCCTTTTGTCCCTTTGCCCCTGGGATTCCTTGGTAGCCCTGTAAGAAAATATTAAGTCAAATACAAAACTGTGTACAAAGATTAGAATTTTAAACATAGTTCAGAAAGCAGTGTCTAGTATGAATAATCCAGCCCTTACTTGTGGTCCTCTGGTGCCCTCATCTCCCTTCAATCCTGGGTCCCCTATAGATCCTGGAGCTCCTGGTAATCCAGGAGGGCCTGCATAACCAGGTGGACCAGGAGGTCCTTCATTTCCCCTACCAGGAACACATTTACAATCCCCTGGACAACCTATTAAACATGAAGATGGCAAAAATGTATGACTGTAATGACACTACTAAATGAACTACAGGTAGAACATCTGTTATGCTTTTGCACATGCTGTTTCAATACACGATGTCAATGTGGAAGTTGTGACGGATTACAGATACCTTGGAGTGCATATTAGCAATAAACTGGACTGGGTTAAGAACACTACTGCACTTTACAAGAAGGGCCAGACCCATCTCTATTTTTTGAGGTGGCTAAGGTTGTTTAACATCTGCCAAACACTGCTTAGAATGTTTTATGAGTCTTTTGTGGCCAGTGCTATCCTCTATGCTGCTGCATGCTGGGGCTGCAGGTGAGGGTTGCAAACACAAACAAACTGGACAAACTGATCCACAAAGCCAGTAATGTTTTGGAGATGGAGCTCTAACAATGGTGTCGGAGAGGAGAATGTTGTCCATAATAAAGACGATACTGAACAATACCTCCCACCCGCTTCACAACCTGCTGATCAGTCACAGGTGTTTGTTCAGTGAGAGACTGATACCACCTAAATGCTCCACGGAACAACACAGGAAATCATTCCTACCTGTGGCCATCAAACTGTACAACTCCTCCATATAGCGACAACATCCGCTGTTACACATTTGCACTTTGCACGACATTTACATTTTACTGTTTATCATATTGATAATATTGTACATATTACTCACTGGCAAGATTTATCCTGTATCTGTTTATATAGATATTGTAACCCATTTGTAATTTTTCTTATTGTGATTTCTATCTTATCCTATCCTTTCTTTTTTTGGTATGGAGTGACTGTGTGCACACAATTTCCTCAGGGATTAATAAGGTATTCTGATTCTGACACTTAGACACTTAGACTCCCATGATGTACATTGTGGACCCCCCTTCTACTCTCCTCTTGCTCTGGAAGTAGCCACCAGAAGGTGGGTACACTCTGATCATAAAGGGATGAACCTGGTCAGCAACAGTATTCAGGCATGCAATGCTCAGTTAGTACTAAGGAGTCCACAGCGTGCCAAAAAAATATTCCCCACACCATTATACCACCACCACCAAAATTATGGTGGTGAAACACGGCAAGATGAAGCTTTGCCAACAATGCAGAGAACTTCGCTCACTGAAAATTTTCTCTTATTTGGACCACGTTCTGTAAACCTTTTTATTAGAAATGACATATAAGATCATCTTTGCTTGTGTTTAAAATGCAACTTAATTGCAAAAGATTTAATAGTAAAAGATCACCTTTAATTCCTCTAAGACCTATGTTTCCAGGCAATCCTTTGGGTCCATCATCACCAGGTTCTCCAGGCTCACCAGGCTCACAATAGTAGTCTGTGATATTGACCAGCAAGAGATGATCATCAGCATTAATTAACAATATTTAAAAGTGTGCTAATTTTTGAGAATGTAAATAATAAAAATATTACCACCACATCCTGGTCAGATCCCATTATGTTGTCCATACCATGCACAGACACAGAAAGCAAGAAATAACTAATCTCAATTATATTTGCAATTATCTTTTTATATTAGATTATATAAATAAGAAATATTTGTATAGTGTATGATATGGAGTGTTCACAGGTATACCTGGAGGACCTGGGAGGCCTTTTGCACCTTTAGGTCCTGGAGGTCCTTTTGGTCCCTTGGTTCCCGGAAACAGAATAATTTCATATTCATTGTACCTCCCAGGATCTCCCTTGTTACCCTTTTCACCATGGGGACCAGGTAGACCAGGTGGTCCAAGCAGCTCATTTGCATCTAAAAGAATAAGAGGAATTATGAGAAACTTCAAGTAATCAGTGACTGAGACCTGCAATTTCTAAATATGATAATGAAGACCAGTGACAAAAAAACTTTAGGCAACAGAATAATTTCCATCAATATTCTTGCTGCTACATTACTTCTTGTAAATACCTGAAAGGTGGTAAACTGTTGTATTATGATTGATGCACCACAAACCCTGTGTATTTTAAAGAAGACTATAAAAAATTCATGGTTAATCTGCAAATTCTAGATATTAGACAAACACTGAACTCTGACCTGATAACCCAGGTGGCCCTGGAGGCCCATGCATGCCCATAAAACCAGGCTCTCCTGTTACTCCAGGTAATCCTGGATAGCCACGGTCACCTTTAGCACCTGGAACCAATTAAAAAGAATCATAATTCTTCTAAAGAGACTGAGAGAGATTGAAAGAGAGAAAAGGAGAGAGAAGGTGGAATAGACCAGCAGTTATTAGTGCCAACTAAGATGAGTGCAATAGATGATGTTGTTTCACCTCTTGTTTCACTTATATTATAAAACTGCAAAGATCCAGGGGGACCTGGATCTCCTGGGTAGCCCTGTTGAGTGCAAAAACAAAGATGGAAATCACAATTCTGAACAAAAAATGTGGCTAATTGAAGACCTTTGTCTCTTCATTCTTCAGTAAATGTGACCATACTACCAGCAACCATCAGAGGGTAATAAAAATGGATTGATGAATTATTTATTGTGTTGCAGATCAATTTGATGCTTAAACTAGGCTTACCTTTTCTCCAGTTTTTCCTGTGAGGCCTGGAAGTCCTTCGTCTCCACGTAAACCCTGAAAATATATCAATGTAATTTAACATAAAACAAAGTATCTGAGCACAGTAATGTACCGGAAAGTTAAAAATACTACTGGTTTACCTCAGGACCTGTTGATCCATCTCTACCAGGAAATCCAGATAGACCCTAAGGATGTCAATAATGAGCTGAAAAATGTCATATTTGTATGTCCGTGTTATTCTAAGATCAACATGGTGTAGGATTTAAATAATTTACCCGGTTCCCTGGAAATCCCAGGATTCCTTGCTCTCCTTTAATTTCTTGAAGGTAGTAGTCTCCTCTGCCACCCTAATAAATAGGAAAAAATACAAATCATAAGCATCTGTCTCTCTTTTCTTAAGATAAGAAACAAATAAAACTTACACTTATGCCCTTTGGTCCACATGGTCCAGGAGGACCTGGGTTTCCCTGGGAAACAAAAAGAATAAAAATATGGGGGGGGATGGTGAGGATGATAAAAATTTGATTTGCCTTATTTTTACATAACTTACATGTGAATAAACTAAATTGCGGCAGTTCCTTTAATATTAATTATAAAGTTGCATTAAAATCCTTAAGAACTCATAAGCAGTAAAAAGTAGTTTCCTAATATTAATAATAAATGAGAACTTATTCTTCACCTTGTGGCCCTTCGGAGAAAGAATGTGTGGAGGATATTCCACGACTTCCTCTACTCCTGGTGGACCAAGTGAGCCCTGTTCACCCTGAAGTATGGAATTAAATAAGTGAATTGATTTACTAAGACACTAAGTTCCATACATATCCACATTCAAGTCACAAATATAAACATATGTGAAGCCTAAAACCTCTGTCATAGTTTTAAAGACCAGAGTGGTTTCTTACATTATCACCTTTATCGCCTGCCAGTGATCTTCCTGGGTCACCCTGCACAGAAAGCATAACCTTATTAGTTTGGCTTTGCATTGATGTAAATTGCAATGCACACAAGAATTTTACATTATTATCACTTTTTATTTATTTTATTATTTTTTTCACTAAGTGCATTTACACATTGAAAAGCACACTCACCGGTGGTCCTCTTACACCTTTAGGTCCCTCAAAGCCCTAAGAGAGATAACATCAAGGTACTTCAAGGAAATGTACTAGTGTGCTTGTGAGCTAGCATATTACCTTAACATGTTACTATAATCTAGTATGAACATGACAACTTTTTATACCTCAGGCCCACGAAGGCCGGGAAGACCAACTTTGCCTTTAGGCCCAGTGACTCCTTGTTTTCCCTAAGTCAGAAAAAAAAAAAAGCAAATACGTAAATTTTACAATCTTATACATATTAAAGACAACGATTGTAAAGTCAAGTTAGCATTTCCACACAAAAAAGTCAAGGTGGCATGGTACTACAGATGAAAAATATTCCTTTAGCATCAAAGCAAGAATAAAAAACCTACAGGTAGACCAGGTTCTCCGTCTCTCCCACGCTCTCCCTGTGAACAGAAAAAAGTAAAAAGAGAAATCAAAAGAATGGATATAGATTATGACTGTTGAGCATGAGAAAAAGGGTATTTTTGACATAAATGAAGCCAAGGCTATACTCTATATAACAATCCGAACAGTTACAGATAACTTACAGGAGGACCTGGAAGGGCAGCTCCATACAAAGGTTCCCCTTTAGCTCCTTTAGGACCAGGTGATCCCTAACAAGTAGATGATATAAGGGGTGACTTTAGAAACTTAATAAATTATATAAATTAATAAATGATCACTTCAACATTTGTTTTATGTCATTATCATCATTTTATCATTTTTATGTCAAATATTTATTATTTTAACTTAATACAATTCTGACATAAATCAGCATTGGAGTAAAACTGGATATGAATGGTACGGACATGTCCTACCAATGTCTAACAAGTTCTGATTTGTCCCTATCGTTTTCCGTCCACAAGCACCTGATAAATCAGTCCTCTGTGGGTGTGTCCCAATTCATTAATAAAGAGTGTGGGCAAAATATTTAAAAAGTTATAAGTGTTGGGACATGTGAAAGACTCCTAATTGAAAAACAAAATACACTTAAAAAAACTTAACCAAAAAATAAAGAAAATATTGACAGAACTATATTAAATGTCAATTTATTTATTTTGCTGTTCTAATCCTTTTTAGGTTGTCTTTTTTTTATTATTATTATTGATTTTGCCTTCCCACTACATCCCTCTTTGTGGCAGCATCCATTACAACTGTAAATACTAGACTGATTATGCTAATTAGTAAATTCTAGACTTTTAGGACAGCCAATAGCTACTTTTCTTACTGAGGAGTTGGGAACAGTGAGTCTGCGTCATCGGGAGCAAAGCAAAGAAAGGTGGACACTAGAAGTTATTTTAGAGCTTGTCCATGTAAAGGTTGAAATGGCAAAGATTTACCCAATTGCTGTTAAATAATTACTAATGATGATAATAATATTCAGTAAGCAAAATACTCGATTCCTCAGTATGCATGCGTGTGTTAGCTGCCATGAAGTTCAGACAGAGGAGATGGAGAGGCAGGCGGGCTAGCAGGGTCGTGGCAGGTGAGCTTTAGGCAAGGCAAGGTAGGTTTGTATGTATAGCAAATTTACAATTTACATCTACAAAATGACTAAAAGTGCCTAATGTAAAACATTAAAAGCAATGTGTGAAATAAACATTAATAAGTAAATTAGAAATAGAGGAATTAAAACAAACTAAAATGAAAATAAATTAAATAGAAACAGTCAGAATATATACAATAGATTGCATATTATAAAATCTGGCATCAAAGGGAAACACATCATTGTCATCATTAGTAAATGAATAAATATTTTCAGAAAATAAAAGAAAAAACTAAATTTAAAGCTGTGGTAAATTTAATTATTTTTATACCTGATATAGTTTGGAGGAAACCTTAGGTTTTCTGGTAAGTATAGTACTCAATCATAATATGGCATAAGTGTTTCACATAATTTAGTAGAGACTTTAAAACAAATTATGGTACAGATCCCTTCAAAAAAATTATCATAATATTTTTTAAACATATTTTTTCAAAGAAAAAATAAATAATAATAAAGATGCCCATACCTCTAACAGAAAACATTCTATGATATATTATTCCAGCTATAAGAACGATGATGATGTACTGGAAAACAACAGTCTGTCACTCACAATTTGAACTTTTATTGGGTACATTTTCTTCCAGGTTTTGTTAAATTGTTGTATTTAAGTAGTGGTTTTCTTGTACTGCCTAATTAAAGAACATTGATGAATGTGATGTTGAATGCCCTGTAGTAAGTATATAGCTAAGTTAAACTACCTCCTTCTGTGGACAATATTTATGAGACAAATATGCTGTTATCTTCAACTCATAACATTAAATTAATCATTACTTAATTTCTGAATTGAGCATAGAAAAACCAAAAAGCCTTTATGTCAGTCCCTAAATAGAATATTTTATGTTATAAAATTCTGCTTGTTTAGATTTCCTATTCACTCTAAATACCATTATATTAAAAATAAACACTGGAAGTGCAAAAACACTTGCCTCCACAGGCATGTGTGCGACCCTTTTATGTCCCTGCCAGTGTCAAAATCAAACCCAGGCCCTTGTAAATCGTTCATGGTGAATGTGGCAAAACATGATCACATCCTTATGATCACATTTACATAATTATTAATGGTACAGTATGCATATGTTGTGTCTGACAAAATCATCTGCATATATACCCTTGACTAAAAAACTGAAACATCAATGCAGTTGATCTACTCACAGGTGGCCCATGAAGACCATCCAAACCAGGCAAACCAGGATCTCCTGGTTGACCTCTTGTCCCATTACAGCCATCCACTCCTGGCAAGCCAGGCTCACCACCTGCTCCAGTGTGACCCTGAGAAATATAGGGCAGTTATGGTAAAGAACTGCTCCATATTGGAAGTGACAGTCATGACTGAGCTCACTTGTTATGGATATTAAAGACTCACACTTTATTGCTTTTGCAGCACTAGCTCAGTATTTCATAATTATACAGGAGCTTAGATAGTTATTTATCATTTGTTATGACACTCCCCAAAGGCAGCACCATAAAGCATTGAAGAGACCCAGGCTGGTAATAACTTTGCAGGGTTTCTAACATTTGTCCACTAGGGGGCATAGTAAGCCCATACTACCACACTGCTGCAACATTTGAAGTGATTAGTTAGACATTTAACATTAGGAAATAAAAGAGTTTTGATGCTTTGTTATCAGGGGTATATTCTAAAAACCCTTTGAAATATTGTGAACAAATAAGCGACGGGCATGTCGGCTCTACACTGGGTCATAAAAGTTTGAAACCGATGCAGTATAGGAGGAACTTATTCACTTTAACGAGTCTAATAGTGTCAGTGGGAACTGTTTGTCTTGGCATTTGCAGAAAAATCTACCAAACTCACCGGTGACCCATCATGGCCAGAAAATCCAGGAACACCAATTACACCCTGAAATGTTTTAAAAAAGACAACTTATTATTTAATCATCTATATTTATAAGGATTGAACCATTCACTCCCACCCTTTTTTTCTGTCACTGACAATGTATATTTTAAAATCATTATGATAACACATAATGATTCAACTATACTTGCTTTTAATGTTGATATCATGGTCTCTGTGTTTGACACAGCATATAGGCATAATATGTACAGGAATATGAACACTAACACGATCTCCTTTTGGTCCCTCTGGGCCATATGATCCTGGTGCTCCCATCCTGCCTTTCTCCCCAGGTGGCCCTTCACGTCCTCTTGGCCCCATTGGTCCTCGGGGACCTTGCTGTCCTAGCTTACCTGGTGGCCCCTTTAAAGAAATAATTTATTATTATTTTTATTATTATTATCATTCCTGAATTATGAAGAATTACAAGGAAGAGCATAACAAATAAATTCATATCTATAAATCAAGGATAAAACAAATACTTGACAAAGAATAATATATTTCTACTATAAGAGTAATTTCACACTGTTTACCTTAGTGACAAAAAGAGAAATACTTAATGACACATGAGGAAAAAAACTTTAATGAAGTTCGTACCCGTCCACCTTTGGCAGGAAAACATCGATATATAGAGCAGTCTCTGCCTTGACATGGACCATCGCTCCTACCCTTGAACCACAAACACAGTGAATGATCACCAGATGACATATGGTAAGATGATACAAGTTAATGGTTCGGGTTAGGTGTCATTTGTGTGTGACAAAGTTCTTTGAGAAAGAGTCTTGAGAATTAACCTTTTCTCCACTGTATACTGAGCACTCCTGATTAGACTTGGGTAAATAAGAACACTCTGACCTCAAAATTATTTAGTGTTTTGACTTCCCGCTGGAAACCCCTGTTTTGTGACTTCCATACCATCAGATTCCAAGTACTCCCCTCAACATGTGTGTGTTATGGGAGTTTTACGCTGTTGGGATATGTGTCACAAACATTCAGTAAAGTGTTCTCACAGCTTTTCTAAATATTTGGATGAGTTTATGCCGGTTCTAATGCACATCTGTTGATAACACTGTCTAACTTTAAGTTTTGGTCCTAACCTTCATGGAAACCTCTCTATCAGTGAGAAAGACATACTTGTTAGCTTGTAACATTTTCCTGTGTCGTTTGTACAGCAATGGATCATGAGAGTAGTGGGAATACATAGTAAAGTAAAAAATATGAACTGGTCTCAACATACAAGTCTAAATCACCATTTTAAGCTATATTTAAATTTAAAGCTTGTGGACTTGCCTATCTGTAAAATTAAGACCTGCTCTCCAAACTGTACGACAACAAAAAGTTAACAGGCTAAAAAAAAAAAACAGTATGAAGTAAGACTAATTATCTCCCACTGGTGTTCAAATTGGACTTGGGTCAGTGTGTGCATAACAGGAAAGAGCATTATATAGAAAAAACAAGCATTTATCCAGTCATATAAAGTTCAGTGAACAGCTTGTTCACAGCTATCCCAGTGTTAAGACTGTTGTTTGTCACGTGCATATCTAAACTACATTCTTGGCCACTCCAGCAGCTGTAGTAGTGCCATCAGTGTTTACAAAAATGGTAAAATGTTGCATCATTCCTTTATACAGCAGTACAGTACAGAGAAGAACTACAGTTTCACCACTGTACTGGATCCCATCGGCTCCACTCCAAGATCAATGTAGTTCAGAGCAGGCATTGGAAAAACTGAAAATGTAAAGCAGTAAACCTTAGTTATGTATAACTAGAAGTTTTTAGCTTGATAAAGTGCCAGTCTCTGGGTAATATAAGCCCAGAAAAACCTAACATATATTTATATTTCTGCTAATTTTCCATAGGTTGCTGTATTAGGATGTTGCAAAATGTAGAAAAACACCTTAGCAAACCATTATCTCTGATCACAGTTTTTCCCTTTTTGTGATAGTCAGTACAGCTGTAAATCCAAACTCCATGCTATGTTGATGTAAACCTACATAAACAGGATCCTCAACCACTTCCTGTGAGGCCAAAATTAACTTAAGATAGAATGAGATGAAATGGACAACTGTCCTTTGGGTTAAATAATTAAAAATGTTGACTTGTTTGAACTGTTAAGTTTAAAATCTAGCACTATCATGGTATGATGCTAAATCAATGCACATGACATGGGTAACTCACATAGCTAAAGGATGAAATAAAAAATAATTCTAGAAAAGTAGAGCATTTAGGTTTCAAAACTACAGCCACTGACCTTTTCAGTTCCCAGTTTTTTAGAAAGCATCGATGGAAAGGGGTGCAAAATTGTACACACTTTTTCTTCACTTTTTTTAAAATTCAGATTTGATTTTTCATTAAAAACAAAAAAAAAAAAAACTGTCAAAACAGAGTGTTTTGTACTTTTTATGCTACAATGAATTGTCACAGGGGTTGCACCATCAAAATTGCAACTGCAGTTTGTACCTTATAAAGTACCTTTGTATGTACATCACAAAAAAGTTAGGGATATTTAGCTTTAAGTATGATGAATGAATGTACTGAAAATACACATTTAACATTTAAAGGTGAACATGATTTGATGTTCTTTAAATTTTTTAATGCACATGTAAAACGTCAGTTTTTAAGTATTTATTGGACAACATGTTGTTCTCCAACAAGATGATTAACCACAAAAAACCCAAAAGAAGTGTATGAACCATGACTCAACTACTAAATATTCTGGTTCCATGACAACCTGTATCTAAACTGTCCTCTTCATCATACTGTTAACATTTTGACATAATTAGACCAAGATGACATTTAGTACAGAGCAAGTTATTGACACATTGGCATTTAGTTTTGTGGTATACCCACCACTGTTCTTAGCTTTTGTGTCAATAAATTGTTTTCTGTGAAGGAATTACTATTGCATGATTCTACTTGACTATCCTACATTCATGATGTAATACCAGGGTAATGTCAACTTTTTTAAGTTTTCTGTAAATTGTACCCAAAATTTGAACATCCCTAACTTTTTGTGCACTACTGAGGGTACATTAGCAGTATCTTTGAGGGTATCACTCCTGTGATAATCCTCAGTACCTCTGAAGCTACAATGAGCTACTTTATTTTCTGAGTGTGGAAAACTTAAAAGTGGACATTAGAATTTTTAGGTCTCATTTACATCTCGGAAGAAACTTGAAACAGGAAACTTCATAATATAATAATTTGAGATTTTACTTTAAAGTTTTGTAAAATTGTGGGATTGTACGTACATTAATAGAATAAATATAAAGAAGGCACAGAGTATAAATCTGTTTTCAAATTATTGACAAAAATGTCAACAAAAATTGATTAAACAATCATATATGGTTGTTATCTTTATTCAGATCAGATATTTGAGTCCTAGGTGACTGCATGTGCATATTTTTATTGTCAGCAATATGATCTTAAAGTGTATATGCAGTCTTTGTAGAGATATTAATTAAAAAGAAAAGTGTAAAATCTAGTCTTAAAAAAGAAGTTCTTACTGCATCGAGCTCCTGCACACAGATAAGCAGAAGGATCCACCTGTGAGTACAACCAAAACACAAGTTTAGCTGAAGTCTCCTGTAGCTTATATACTGAATACCTTTATATTTTTAACATAAGCAGAAGTGCTTGATAAAAGAAAGAAACCATACTTTTGTTGAGTGTGATCTAAAATGGTCTTAAATGTTAATAAAATTTGCTAAACATTAGCTTTTGATTTATTATTACAATAAAACTGAAGACTATGAACCACCAACATACCTCATATGAGGTAAGCAGCGGGAACATCATATACCAAAACTGTTATCATGTAACAAGAGGAGGTCACTTTTTACAAACATGCAGGTGTGTTGCAAATTTGTATAAAAAGGCCAAAAGTATGTTTGTCCTGAAGTAAATAAAGATACTAAGCACATAATTTACCAGTATTTTAGGCATTAGTTAAACTTATTTTCAATATAAATGAGCCGAGCAACATATGCTGCAGATACATATTTATGTAGAAGAGAAAGTAGACATGTAATTATATATATATATATATATATATATATATATATATATATATATATATATATACCATGTTATTGCCTTGGACTCACCAGCAGGGGCACAAGGTTGCAATAGTAACTGCAAATCTCATTTTCATCTCATCAATTTGTTAAACAAGTGAGTCTTGGACTCAGTGCTGCCCCCCTTTGTGGTGAAAAGGAAAAAAGATACAGCAAAGACACCTGTTAGCCAGTTAAACCTTAATGTTGAATAACAGTGATAAAGATTATCATAGTTTAAAAAAATAAAAAACATATATTGTTGTGACATTTCTAAAATAAACAGTATAAATCAGACATTTCCTAAAGGATTATACACTTTGTATAAAAAGCAGTCTATTGTGCACACAAACATTGGCAACTCACCCATTTACTGAAGCAGGAATGAATTTTCATGAAGATTATCCCATGAAGCATGATCTCTGACCAGATTCACACGAATCTGCTGCCTCCATGTCAGCGAAAACCAAACTGACACTGTTTGTGAGCGATGGGAGTTGAGATGAGCAGAAGCATGCTGTTTGGAGTTCCACAAAGCAGTCAGATCAGACCACCTCCCTCCTCAAGGTCAAACTAAACAGTTCTTCATGGTTTTCCTGTCTATTTCGGGATACTTGAACCCAGATGGAAAACTTAGCTTTCACTGCAGCGATAATCTGCCAGCACCTTGAACTCAGTCGTTGAGAGTTGTGATGTGAAAGCTTTTTGCAGAGGTGGACAATACACAAGACATCCATCAGGCCCAGAGAGCACTAGGATTGTGAAAACTACTCTACTGATGTAAATGCAGCCATAAAAACCATGGGAAGGCCAGTGAACCTAGTTCTTCTGATGCTATTTGCTGTGATGCTGATTGTGACTGAAGGAAACAAAGTAAGATGTTTTATGTTTTTCATTTGGACAGATCATTGTAGAAATATTGTGTTTATTCAGAAGAAATTCGTCACACTGTATTATAGTTTCTGCTTTTATTTAATGCTCTTATGGGACACAGTTTTACAATAAAATAACTTGTTTTATTTATTTTATACTGTACTGCACAGGCTGATTAGTTGTGCTACCAAATCAAATCAATTTCTTTGCTGCTATGTTATCATATCAGCTTCACTGATACAGATTATTTAACTTAAAGTAATGCTTAAAATTATTCACAATTATTAAAGCTGTTTGGAGTAGCTCAACCTATCCACTCATTTTCTAAGGTCTCCCCATTCTTTGTTCATTAGAAAGCAGCATCATTCTTTCACTTTTGTATTTCCTGTTGTGTCTACTCTTTTGCTTAAACTGTGCTGTGATTTGTTTGTAACTGTACCGTTTATGCTTATCTAAAACTATCTGAATTCCTTAGAGATGTGGGATGTCATCTGTTTGCATTTTTCCCTCACTGTGTACAATATTTTGAAGCTGACTGTGTTGGTGGGATAAAGCAAAGTGAAACAGCAAGAAAGTTAAGATATACTAAAAGTACTTCTAAAAGTGCATTAACAAAGATATAATAATTGCTTCTATAGTTTACCATTAATCATTTAAAAGAAACTTTCCTTCACCGTTTGATTTGAGATATAAATGTGCATGATTTGGAAAAGTTTGGAAAAGTAATTTGTTCACCTGCAACTTGTTTTATTGATTTGTATTAGAAATATGATAAGTAACTGACCGAAAATACAGTCAATCAATCATCAATCACAATGACTGATATTGAGAAGCACAACTTACCTGAAAATACAGACGAACTTTCACAACTGCCCAGCTAAAATCTGGTATTCATTTATACTGTTTATTTTATGATAAAAATATTGTTTTATTTTTTATTAAGAACATGAAAAAACAGGAACTACCGGGTAGACAGCAGATGGCAGCAATGCGTCCCTTTTCAACACTCACTGCATTAAAACACTCCCACTTAATTTTACATGGCATTAATGCACTTACCATTAAGTTATATCACTAAGAGCCATGCTTCGCTGTACAAATAATGTCAAGACAACAAATCTTTTCATTTCAAAACTTGCAAAATTATCTCTTTAGCCCAGAGGTGTCCAGCTACAATCCTTAGAAGGGGCACAATCTTGCAGGTTTTCAATGTTTCCCTGCTTCAACACACCTGACTCAAATTAATGAGTCATTGTGCAGAACTTGATAGGTTGTTGGATCCATTTAATTTGAATCAGGTGTGTTGAAGCAGGGAAACTTTGAATTTTCTTGGTGTTATTCTTGACCACAAACTAAGCTGGAATCCTCAAAGTATTAAAAGTATTACCAGTATTGAAATTAAAATTGCTAAGTGCATTGCTGTAATGGGTAAATCCAGGTATATGTTGAATCATAAACTTTGCATATTGTTTACTGTACTCTTGTTTTGCCACGTTTGCTACTGTATTGAAGTTTGGGACAATACCTATAAGACAAAACTAAACACACTTGCAATTCTCCAAAAAAAAGGCTCTTCGAATTATGCACAATACTGGCTTTAGGGACCACTGCTTTTTACATCTGAAGTACTAAAGATTGAAGTTCTAGTGAAATGCAAAACCTTACAAATAATATATAAAGCCAAGTACAATCTCTTACCTCATAAAATTCAAAAAAGGTTTAGTAATAAAGATCTGAAGTATAATTTAAGAGGAGAAATTAATCTGAAAAAAAAAATGGAAACCATCTTAAAAAAGATGTTCATCCAGCTCGTTCTGGAGTTGATCTTTGGAACGAGCTGGATGACCAATTAAAGGGTTGTACCACACTTAGGCATTTTACAAAGACATTTAAGTACAAAATATTACAGCAATATGCACTTAAAAATAATTAATTACAGTGTATTTTCCTTTTCTCCCTTTCCCTACAAATGATTGTAACTGTAATTCAAATTTTTTACTGTTTTCTTTATGTGTATGCACACCGGCACACAAAAACTTGCATGAGTACCGACACCTGTATGCCTTAAAATGTGCAATTGAGTTGATGTAATAGGGGATGGGATTAAATAAGTTCCTGTTCTTCCTATTCATTTTCTAGCTACAACAATATGTATGTTTGTGTGTATGTATGTATGTGTGTTTGTATATGTATGTATGTATGTATGTATATATATATATATATATATATATATATATATATATATATATACATATATATAATTATATATTTGTATATATATAATTATATTCTACAATATTTTGTGTTTAATACCCACAATGGGTAGAGAGAACAAAACAAAACAAAACACACACACACGCACATGTATATGTGCGTGTGTGTGTGTGTGTGTGTGTGTGTGTGAGATATATTAAAAAATACTGTTATTCCGAGTGTTTTTGTTTTTGTTTTGTTTTGTTTTCTCTACTCATTGTGGGTATTAAACACATAATATTGTACAATATAATTATTTTTCTGTGTATGACATATTTATTTTCAAGGTACAATATATTTACACAACACATTTATTTCTATGGCTGGAAATAAATAAAGAAAGAAAGAATACTTGCAGGACAGTGGACCTTGAGGACGGACTTTGGAAACCCTCCCATTAGCCCCTTTTGTTTTTTTGCTTGGTGTTTCTTAACATGTTAAACAGCAAAACTGTGCTTTGTTTAAAAATGAGAATTACATTAGGAAAAAGCCAGTCTTGTAGTATTGCAATTTTATTCCCTATTCTGCACACATTCATGAATGTTGTGATAGCAAATGTGTATGTGTTTAGTTCTTCAATGATCCACTAAATCCTTTGCGACTGCAATGGCTCCTTGGTTGTCCTTCAAGATCACTGTAGTCATCTCTGTGTCCGGCCATGTAGTCATAGCGGCATACAGCAGACTTCCCACTGTGGACTCACAGGCCTATTGACACCATTATTATTTTTTTTTAACTTGACATTAGCATCAGCAAGGGTTGCAACAGGATTTGCATAATCCATTCCATATTTCCGAAGGATTGCTTCAGGTGAAGCTCCTTCAACATCCAGCTGATTCAGCTTATCAGATCTTTGTGTTTCCATTCCTTCCATCTTTACCACATACATAACAACAAGACTTTTTAACTGCACCTTATTGTCTTTTCTTGTTGCTGACTTTAAATGTCATTCTCATTTTGACATTGCCAAGTCCTAAGGTGTCACTCCTGCATTTCTCCACATACTTGCGTTGACATGGCTGATGCACTACCTGACTCAGCACTACTGGTGTTATCAATACCATTCACTTGCTTCAGCTCTTCATTTAGTAATGCTTGCTGAACAAACGTCTGTGTCAAACCACTGCATTACAACAAGAAATGCTTTTTTTTTTTTATTTCTAGTGTGTGTGCAGTGGAAAATCCAGGTGCAACTGTAAAGGAGTTAAAGGCAGCAGGGTAAGTAGATCATTTTAACAAAAACAAGTGGACCAGTTCTTTAAAAAAAAAAAAAAAAAAAAATTAGGAATGAATTAACTTTGAATTTTAAATTATTCTTGTAATTTTTATTATTTTAATCATGTCAAAACAAGTTCTTTTTATTACAAATGTGTAAGCAGTGTGAAACCAGAGAGTTTATCTGTATTGTTTTGTGGCTCATCTCCTCCTCTCTTTCTATTTCTTCCAATCACAAACAAACACACAGGGAGAAAAAGGCCTTCAAGGAGAATCAGGTCCTCCAGGACCACAAGGCCATCCAGGAACCATGGGTCATGCAGGGCCAAGGGGACCAAAGGTAAAAATTAAGCTGAGCTCTCATGTTCCCTTTTCATTCTGAGTCTCTCTGTCTAAATCCAAATCCAGAGGTTTCAGTGAGATGGTGATAAATTACGCTGTTCTGTGTACCGCGGCACTTTCAGATATATATCTCACTGGATTGTTAAGATTAATTGAGTTTCATTTTTTAACAGGGCAGCATGGGACTTAGCGGTCCTACGGGACCAAAAGGCGATGTGGTAACATAACTCTAATTTTCAAGCTCGAGTCCACTGAGTTTTCACCCTGTAAAACATCAACATGATTCTAAAAATCTGTCTATTTGTGCTTCTGTCTTTACAGGGGCTGGATGGGAGAGAGGGGTTTGCTGGGTTCCATGGTTTACCTGTGAGCTGACTCATGATACTGAACACTTATTGCCATGTGTTTTGTTAACAGATGTTCTCCAGTAGATGCTTGCACATTGTTGTTTTCTTTGAACCCCTGTTGTAGGGTGTTCCAGGCTTGCAGGGGCCTCCAGGCCCCCCAGGGAGCCCTGGATGCAATGGTACCAATGTAAGAAAAACACATATGTGGAAATGTGTCTCTACTTTATCTGTTTTGCTTATATATATATATATATATATATATATATATTTTTTTTTTTTTTTTTTTTTTTTTTTTTTACTGTGAAGAAGTTTGTGCTTCTTTTTTGTGAAACGTGTTTTATGAAAAAACTTACATGTTAGCATTTTAAATGCCTGAAATTGTTGGTAAAACCTAATCAGTTTGTGTTATGACCACCATTTTGATTTGCAGGGGGACAGTGGAGATCCTGGGATTCCTGGTGCTCCTGGTATTGATGGACAGAGAGTAAGAAGCTCATATAAAGTATTCTGGCTTGTTGTACTTTTAATTGACTTGATCATCTTAACAACTATGCATTTTTGTCAACTTTATTTGTATTTTGCAGGGTCCATCAGGTCTGCCTGGACCTAAGGTAATAAAATGTATAATACCCAAAGGCCTTTATTTTGTATTCAGGAATGGTGAAACTGCAGAATTGCTCAGGAATGATTCTTTTTTAAGTGCTAGTCTATAGTGGCAAGATCTTGATGCACTATAAAAAATAACATGATGTTGCACAAACAGTTACAGTTACTGTTTCCTCTACCTCCCTGAGCTCATTTTGTGCCTCGTCCTTGTGAGACTAATAACTTGTTTAAAGATTCTTCTTATTTTTTCCTGTAATCTCAAAAGTCATGTTAATTTTCAAAGCTAACTCCAAAAACTGCTGAGGACAGTTGATGTTATTTTCAAGAATGAAGTAATGCTCTAGAGAGCATCAAAAGGTTTTGTTTTTTTTTTTTTTTTTTTTTTTTTTTGGCTGTAATACTTGATGACCAGTGCAGGCTTTAAAGTTTATGTCTCTACATTCTGCAGACCCTGTAGGACCAATCACAACTGTTTACCTGTGGACAGCCATTTGCACTGACTTGTCTGCTTAACAACATCTCAAATGAATGTGGTTGTCAGCATGCTAAATGACTGCATTCCTCCAACTTTCCAGATTTATTTGTCATGTGCATGTTAACATGTTGGCATGTCAACATGGGCAAGTATCTCTTTCCACCATGCACTGATGGTGATTTGCAGCTGTAGGCAGAGCAGGTCCCATACCATGTCGTAACTTATTCTATCAGCAGGCTCTCAATTATTCTCACAAACGTCTTCAACATTCCCAGGAAGTAGGGTTGCTGGTGGCTTCCCCCCATGCTGCATCTGTAGAGCCCAGGATAGGTCCTGTGTAATGTTCATTTCTATGGTACTACTGGAAATAAAGGTTGAGTGGACGCCCTAAATATTCTAGTTGAAAAATTAACAAAAGAAAACAAGTATTAAACAAATCTTTGAGCATGTTAACAGATATAAATAGATATGTAATGGCATTATTGATATTTTGTATTGTACATTTCATTGTACAGGGTGACTCTTTGCAATCCATTCATTCAAAACCAGGGCCACCTGGACCACCAGGGAACATTGGAAAACCGGTAACTTCATTAATTATATTTTCAACAATAAATTGCTTATTGTAGAACATGTTTTTATACCTAGATAACACCTTCCATAAACTAGAGGTGTAAAAGATGGTGAAATTGATTTCTATCAGTAAAGTGCAATTCGCCTTTTAATTTCAGGGATATCCAGGTTCCCTTGGCAACAATGGACAACCAGGGGACCCTGGGCCAATGGGATCAGTTGTGAGTAAACGTGTGCATTTAAATACTATTAAACATTCTTAAGTAATGCTTGATATAATTATCTGTTTTCCAGGGTTTACTGGGTCATCCAGGGGCACCAGGATCAAAGGTAATGCAGGGCAGATACACACGGTTTACATCTTATAATGTGATATTGAGTGTGAGTGTTTACAGTGAGACTAGAAAATCAAACCACAGCTGCAGGGGTTATGTTTGGTCAGACTGCCTGGTTATCTGTATTTACACCACCTGGGAAGGTCTCAGCATTTTCCAGTGTTTATAAGCTACTGGTTTGCAGTAGTGCTCGCTTATCAGCAGTAACATTGTGTTATCACTTACATCCAGTACCATCCATTGTTGAAACTTACTGCAGTAGCAGTATAAATATCAGGTAAAGGGTAAAGTATTGTAGCTGTTTATAGTTGCCAAAAATGTAAAATGCAGGAGCTGACATTGTTTGTTAAATGTAATTGTTTATTTAAACATATTAATTTCTGCATCCACCCTGCAGGGTCAAGAGGGCCCAGGTGGTGTCCCAGGACCTAGAGGACAGAAGGTAATTTCCTTTTTTTAAATTCACTTGAAGATTATAGCTCAGTAAGAAAGGTAGAGAATATTGCCTAAGTAACATAACATTGTGCCATTTTTTTCTTGTTCTGTCAAAACATTATTTGCATTGTGTCTAGATTTTCAATGAGGTGATCTAAATTTCTTTGATGCAGGGGACACAAGGCTCACCGGGCCCACCTGGGCCACCAGGCAGGATTAAGGAGTTTTTCTCTCAGACTCTGGTGATAAAGGTACAGTATCTGAATAGAGCATGTATAGGCTAACAAAATCTCACGACTGTATGGACAAAAACTTATTTTATACATTGAATGTACAACAGAGAAAACCCATTTCTCACCATCCTTGCAGTTCCATTCATCAAAATTAAACATGACCCTAGCAGTATCATACAGTACCAGCTGGACACATCTCAGCCTTTGCAGTGGCTGATGCCTTGCCTAAGGCTTTATAGTCAATGATGTGCAGTCAATCAACAGTGTTAGAAGAGAAAAGTTAGGCCGATATCACCATTTGGCCAAAATAGGACTTAAACAATTAAGCTAAGAGACCAATGATACATAAAGCATAGGGTGATGCATTGTGGCCTCTATCATGTAGTTATTTTCAGACATTTTTACTCAGTGCAATACATAGTAGGAGGTATACTCAAAAACCTTTGTCAAAATAACTTAACTTCAGGACCTAAATAACTGTTTCAGTTGACATTTTTTCAGCTCAGTTTAACATTTTGAGTTCTGAAAGGTTAAAGTTAAAACATATTGATATTCTTAAAAAAAAGAAAAAAGATAAAAAAAAATCTATAAAAGACACAATAAAGACAAATTACCAAAGATGGGGTATAAACATCATGAATAAAGACACAATATGTAAAAAAAAAGTGGACCTTGACTTTTTCCTTAATGGTTTCCACAGGTGGTCAGGAAGCTTTGTTACTGTTATCATTAAGCAATAACCTAAGGCATGTCTCTCATCCAGGGTGCAAAGGGAGACAAAGGGGATGTAGGGGAGAGGGGCTGCAAAGGTGAATCTGTAAGTACCTGTTCACCATTCACAAATAACACGGGTAACATTTTCTAACCTGGTCAAAGTACATTTGGAAACACTTGCAAGATTCGAAAGGAAATATATCTATATCAATCTATCATCAGGGGGACCCTGGTTATGGCTTTGACAGAAAAGGAGTGAAAGGAGACAAAGGAAACCAGGGTCCTGAGGTAAGCAACATCATGTTCCTTTCATTTATCTTGTCCTCTGAGTGTGCTAAACTGTTGCTGTATTTGACTGTTGCACTGTAGATTCCTCATATAAAAACATTTTAGCATTATCATGCCTTAAACCAATGACTACCAATAAGATTTTAGGAGTAAAGTATGGTCAGCAGAGGGCAGTGGTGCAACATTAAGCTCAATGTTCAGTTCTGGTATTAGAGCAACACTTAATCAGACACTACAACAGCAGCAACTTTGAAACAAGATCAGATGTTAGGCTTCAGCTCAACCACAAAATCATAGTCTGATTCCACACACGCAGGTGCATGAAACATTGCAATGTTTGGGAATGCCCTCAAGAGGGCCTGCATGGCTATGTCCAGTCTAATTTATCTCTCTTACATGACTTAAAATCCGTGCATCAAAGACGCCTAACAAGGAAATTGAAATTCATTCGAATGAATGCATTTTTCTTTAGCTTCACTGAATAGTGAGGATGTCCTGTATTGTAAAGCTAAAGTGATGTACCAAGATGTCTGCCTTACATTTATTTAAGGACTGTTCATCTCAAATATTCATAATAATCTGTGTTTTAACTTTCAATGCAGCCTAAACAAACAAAAAAAGTGGTCATGTTTAAAAAAATGAATTGAAAATGTCAGAGGATCTTTGTAAACTATGGAAAGCAAAGCCAAGCAAATCTCTACTGTTATATTTTATTGTTTCTGCAGGGAAAGCCTGGGAAGGACGGTGATCTAGGACAACCTGGATTTACGGTAATCCGCTATCTATACGTGAATAAGCAATGAGAAATCATCCTAATACTTCATGTGTGAGTTCTGCGTGTGTGTGTGTGCGTGCATGTGTGTGTAGTTGTTTGTGTGCGTGTGCTTCACTTGCATAACTTTTGAATACAGTATAGTTTTATTTAGGGAAGGCCAGGCTCAAGAGGTGATCCAGGATATACAGGGCTGCCGGGAGGGACGGTCAGTCATTATCATCTATCTATCTATCTATCTATCTATCTATCTATCTATCTATCTATCTATCTATCTATCTATCTATCTATCTATCTATCTATCTGTCTGTCTGTCTGTCTGTCTGTCTGTCTGTCTGTCTGTCTGTCTGTCTGTCTGTCTGTCTGTCTGTCTGTCTGTCTGTCTGTCTGTCCGTCTGTCTGTCTGTCTATCTCTCTATCTATCTGTCTATCTGTCTGTGTCTGTTTGTCTTGCTGTCTGTCTGTGCATCTGACTTTGTATATAAAATTAAACTAGTGTAACAAGATCCTTTGCTGGGTTAATTATGCTGTTCTTGTATTTAATCTTTAGGGTGAAAAGGGCAATAGGGGTCCAAGGGGTCCTCCTGGAGATGTAAGTTTGTCTTACTGTAATATTCTGTTTTATAATTCTTAAATGATATTGTGAATATTTTCAATTCACTTATTCAAGGTAAATTATAGTTCTATTTTTCTAAACTGGTATCTTACCCTTAATAATAGTTTTTGATACATAAAATCATGCCAGCAAATACCCCGTGTCATTTTAAAAGTATAAATCAACCCTGGTAGTCTTGTTTTCTTTCTTTCCTTCTTTTTTTTTTTTTTTTAACAGATATTTGGACCAGAGCCAATAAAAGGCCACATTGGAGATCCTGGTCCCCCTGGCCACCCTGGGATCCCTGGCTTCCAAGGTACATGAACATGAGGAAGCCACATAATAATCAAGTTGTGAGATGATTGGTAGATCATAGACTTAAATCAGTACCAAACACAGATTTGATCAGTTATTCCGCAGTAAAGCTATAAAATAATGCCTGATGTTCTGCAGCAAATTTGCACCTGCAACAATAACAATATTTTCTCAGGTATTGTAGGATTCACTGGACCTCCCGGACCTCCAGGTGTGCAGAGAGATAAGACTAATTACACTCTACTAATCTGTCTCTCTCTATCTACTTATCAGCAATACCTATATCTCTTTAAATATTTAAAAGTTTCAGTATTAAGAGGCTGCAGCTTTCTTCAGTTATATTGGTCATAAAGCATCTATTTGCCTTATATGCAGGCCATGCATCTGGGATTTCTGTGCCAGGCCCACGTGGTCCTCCTGGCCCTCCAGGCCCCAAAGGAGACCATGGGGAACCTGGGGGTATTTACACAGGGCCACAGGGTCCTGATGGGGATCCAGGTGATGAAGGGCTTCTTGGCGACCCAGGCCCACCTGGACCCCCTGAAGACAGAAGTAAGTGAAAATGCTGATCTTCAAAAAGGTTACGTTACCTTAACACTATCACTTCCATCCATTTTCACCGTCTTGTTTCCGCAGCCAGTGGATCTTCAGCTTCTACCATCTTATAGCAAACATAAGGAGCTTAAGAACATATAATTTTTATGTCAATGCATGTTAAAGGGGCTTGTTACTCCAATGAGAGCATTCATATGTTTCTGTGTTTTTACAATCATTCATTAGAATGTATGTTTCTTCAGCTTCATGAATAGCGAGGATGTCCTGTATTGTAAAGCTAGAGTGATGCCTTGAATATATTTAAATGTTACTTAAATTCTAGCTGTCCTATTCAAACAAAAGTGTTACAGCAGAAATATGCCCCAGAAATATGTCCTATGCCCTGCCGTTTTAGACAGCCTGTTCTTGTTAATGTGGTGGATGTATATTCAAACAATTACAATAAATGTCAATGGAGTCATTTAGACAAAAAAAAAAATCCCACAAAAAGATGAAATGCTTCTGTTTCCCCATGTTTAAGATTTTAGGGATCTACTAAGTTGCCGAATATATTCTTTTATCCTGATTTTTACCTTCATTGCTGATGCAGTATTTGATCCAGGATGCACATCAAAATTTGTTGTACTTGTGCAATGACAGTAAAAATTAATCAAATTAAAATTGAATTAAACCAAAAAAAAATAAAAAAATAAAAAAATAAAAAAAATCTCTCAACAAGATAATTGGAGCAATATTAGGAAACTGCAAATATTAAACTAATAAACATTGTTGTTTTGTTCCATGTAGCGAACAGGATCACTAAGGGTCTTCCTGGAATGAAGGGGGCAAGCGGTCCAACTGGACCTAGGGGATATGATGGAACATTTGGAATGAAAGGTAGGACAGTTCTATTAAAAATAATTCTTAACACTATCATGTTTATTTATAACTAATACAGTTTATATATTGCTTTAGGACAATATTGCATTATGTATAAAAAAAAAAGTGTGTCTCAGAAATTCCTCATACATTTGTGCACTGCACAGGGGAGAAGGGGGAGCCCTGTTATGTGTGCACTGGATCAGGACTTTCTGGACCACCGGGTCCCCGTGGTCCACCTGGCCCTCCTGGTATAATCGTTCACCACATGAAAACATAGAAATCATACTCTAATTGAAATTCAAACTTAATTTTACTATATAACTGGGGAACTTACTATCTTTAAAGCTTATATATTGACATGTTTCTGCTGCCATTCAGGTACTAATCAAGGACTGGGTGAAAAGGGTGATCCAGGCTTCCCTGGATCGAGAGGTTTCCCTGGACCACCAGTAAGAATTTTTATTTTTGCAGAAAAAAAAAAAATCAGTCTACAAACTCTTGTGAAAAATGTCTTTCTCTGAAGGGTCTCAGTGGTGCAAAAGGATTGTCAGGCCCTCCAGGACAGAAGGGAGAGTCATATACCTACCACTCCCCTGGGTTAAAGGGAGTAAAAGGAGACTCAGGACAGCCTGGCAGACCTGGTCCTGATGGCATCCCTGGATCTCCTGGATTACCAGGTTACAAAGGCAGTCAAGGGCTTCCTGGGGATCCAGTGAGTCCATTTTTTTACTTTGACAAACTAATTTTATCTTATTTTACAAACTACTTTACCAACAGGAGTTATTTTTAAAACAATCTGTGTTTTTGAATTCTCAAATATGTGCAAGTTCTTTCTCATCATTTTTTCTGCACTCTAGTATTCTTTTCCTGGTCCAGTGGGAGACCAAGGATTACAAGGTCCACCAGGGCCTTTAGGCAAACCAGGACCAGTTGGCCTCCCTGGCCCAGTGGGATTTGGACCCCCTGGACTTCCAGGGATTAAAGGAGACTTTGGGGTACCTGGTCTGCCTGGACAACCTGGAATTCCAGGTTTGAAAACATGTAGATCAAAAAAAGTGTTTCAGAAAACATAAACATAAAACAGACGTAAACTGCCTGACCACATTTTTGTCACTTCCTGTTGTTTGTAGGCCAAAAAGGTGAACCTAGTCACTTTCAAGGATCTCCAGGACCACCTGGATTTAAAGGTGTGCCTGGTCCAACAGGAAGTCCAGGTAAGGATAGATGGATGGATGGATGGATGGATGGATGAATGGATGGATGGATGGATGGATGGATGGATGGATGGATGGATGGATGGATGGATGGATGGATAGATGGGTGGATGGATGGATGGATGGATGGATGGATGGATGGATGGATGGATGGATGGATGGATGGTCATATCACAGTGAATAAAATCCTATTTTATGCCTACCATCAATATCCAGGTTATCAAGGGCCATCAGGTAGCCCAGGATTGCCAGGTTTGCAAGGACAAAAAGGTGAAAGAGGCCCTGTTTTGTTTCCAGGAGATCCGGGAGTCCCAGGACAGAAAGGTAATATGCCGAGGTTGTCCAAAAGATCACATTTACTGCACAATAAAGGGGAAAACAGAATGTCCTATTTACACTACTTTTTTTTTTTTGTTAGGTGATAAGGGACAGCCAGGAGAGCCAGGCATTCCAGGTAGAGGCTTACCAGGAAAGCCAGGTCAACAAGGCCACTCTGGTCCCCCTGGAGAGAAGGTCAGAAGCACTAACAGAACATTTGACATACATAATTCACTATCCAATAATAGAGATACTGAATAGCACATTGCATGGCCAGCATAAGCTACAGTATGTCTACATGGACCAATATTTCATCTATATGATTTAAATGAATCTGATTCCAGACTCCAGCTGTCTACATGATACATGCTTGAATAAGTAACCAATCAGTTGTGTGTTTACATGATGTGAAGATTTATTACAAAGATAATGCTTTTGACCTGCTCAGTAAATACTTTTGACCATCAATATGCTCAGTAATCCTTAACTCTGGAAAATCAAAAGTGCTCCATGTAAACGTATCTACTCCTCCTGTTAAAAAAAAATAGAAAGAAAATGAATGAATGAATAAATGAATGAACGAACGAACGAACGAACGAACGAACGAACGAACGAACGAATGAATGAATGGTATAGTTTTTGTGGAGTATCAGGGTTAAGATTTGTTCAAAGCCTTGGACAAAAAAATGTTTCTGCCTTCTTGCAGAAAAACAAATGATGTGATTAATGTGCTTTTCTCAGTAGAGTAAAATTTTAACTGCAGTCAGCAGCTCTGGCTTAAAGTCTGGAAATGGGGGAAAAGCAAGCCTTGTTCTGTTCAGAAGTAATGGAATCTGACAAGCAGCACTTCTAAAGCTTGCTAATTCTCTTGAGTCTTGTCATCAATGTGTGGTTGCCTGGCAACCAGCAGAATTTATTCAGTTTATATGGACAATAGTATGCATGTGCCAACATTTCATATTTGGTCACTCAATTATTGATATTGCTGATTTTATGTACCAACCAGGTAAATTCCCTCAGGGTCTTCGCTTAATGTCTTATATGACTCTTATTAACAACTAATGGAAGCATCAGCTCTGATGTGGTATTTGTTTGTTTGTATTTGCTTGAGGAGCTGAGCAGCTGAGGAAGTGGTAGGCAGGTTTTTTTTAACGTGCCTGACAAGTACAAGATAGATTTTAGTATTTCCAAGTAACGTATCTTTTTTTTTATTTTTTATTTTTTTTATTTTAAAGGGTGAAAGTGGTCTTGGAAACCCTGGCCTTCACGGACCCCCAGGGCCACCTGGGCAAGATGGCTTTCCAGGTCCAGTAGGAGATCCTGGGATCCTTGGCCTTCCAGGGTATCCTGGATCATTTGGCAGACCAGGGATTTCAGGAGAAAAGGGTACAGCAATTATTAAACTAAAGTTTAGAAAGATACAATTTGCTCATGATATATTCTTAATCCTGACATCTATGTTTATATTCATACTAATTTACATTTATCTATTTTACACATTGCATTAAATGTCATTCAGGACAAAAAGGTTCTCTGGGCCCTCCAGGGTTGCCTGGTAGCAAAGGTTTTTGTGAAGGTTTGCCAGGACCAGAGGGACTACCAGGACCAGATGGGTATTCAGGAAATCAAGGTCAGCTTATATTAGAGTCATGTGATGTAATTTAATGTCAGATTCAGAAGGACAACCAGTATAGAGGGTGAAAGGTGAACAAGGTGAACATCCTGAGCGAATGCCACTTTTATTTTGTTCTGTCTCCATCTTCCCTCTCCCAGGACCTCATGGCTTACCTGGTGAAATGGGAAATGCAGGTTTTCCCGGACTGGGTTACCCTGGATTTCCTGGTGAGCCTGGTCTCCCTGGATTATCAGTGCCAGGTCCACAAGGGCCTCCTGGACCAAAAGGAATTACGGGACTAAACGGCCGGCCTGGTGAACCTGGTATGGCTTTATTTTTCTTCATTATTAGGCTTTTTTTGTTTGTTTATGTGCTGTGTGAATTCACTGTGCATTGTTTCATTTTAACCACCAACACCTGACTGCTCCCACCTCCATGCACATTTTGCTTTCTGTCTTGCAGGAACTATTTTTATATTATGTGCTTTATCACTCCTTAAAATTGGGGACAAAACTCAAATAAATAACGTTGCCTGTTGCAGTAGGTCAAGATAGAGAAAAAGGATCTCTGTGCAAAGTGCCTTAGAGACCAGTTTCAAAGACAAAAAAGCTTAGGAATATAATGAAAAAGAACTTTCTAGAATTGTAGATCATACTGACAGTCTGACAGTGACTTTAATGAAATAAGGTAAATTTGACCTTGAGTTGGTTCCAAATCGCACCTGTCAGCAACCAGTCATTGCACCAGCTTGTCAGCATCCAGCCAGAACATCAACCCATCAGCATCTCTCTCTAGAACCAGCCACAGGACCAGCCCAACAGCACAGAATCCATCCATCCATCCATCCATCCATCCATCCATCCATCTATGTCCAAAGGCAGAGCCACCTTTCAGAAATTCCCATATGATCTAAATGCAGCCAGGGCCTACTATGGAGGAAGGCAGTGACACAGATGTAGGATATTTAGTCCATAGAATCTCTTTGGGATGCATTAACTGGGAGATAACAGGATAATAAAGAATCAGGTCGGTGTATACCTGATAGAAGAGCAATGCGTGGACAGCCAATGACATGAAACATGCTGAAACCCTCATGTCTTGTGCTATATAAAATGTGGCAGAGAGAATATTCTTTGAGCTTGTGTTCCAGAAACGCTGAACTCCTTTCTGTCATATACACTCCCTGATCAATCAGATTTAAAATAAAGCCCAGAAAGACAATTGCTGACTTGAGACTCATTCAAACTCACTCATTTTACTTGGTGATAATGAACAATTTTCTCCACATATGCCAAGAAGATGAATAACCCTGCTCTCAGATCTATTTTTCATGTTCTCAGCTTTACCAATAACATCCTCCATAGAAAGGGAGAGCTTTTCAGGCAGTTGAAAAAATTATATGAGGGAGACCCTATCGAAGTGGGATTAAATTAAACATTTTGCCATTATTTTCTTTATTCTTAGATTCACTGTGTTGTTTTGTACCTTGGATGTCTTCAGTATCGTTCATATAATAAAGTAGTAAAAAAGAAAAAAAACTATGAGTACTTGTTTTTTAGTTTTTGACAAGTACTGTATTTATGTTAAAACTTATCTTTGATTTTCCTCTTGCGTTTGTTAGGATTGAGTGGAGACCCTGGACCTGATGGAACATCAAGATTAGGACCACCGGGATTGCCTGGGGTTATAGGGCCACCTGGTGTAATAGGTAACATAAAAAAATGAAAGCATATGCTTTCAATTTTGTATCAATTAGACATATTTGATTTAAAGAAAATCAGAAAACTTAAGTTTCATGTCAAATCAGAAATAATTTGGATGTTTCTGCTTCTCCGCTAAGTCATTGCAGTTGTATGGTTTTCAGCTGTCCTAACTATTTACAGGTGACCCTGGCCTCAAAGGAGCCAAAGGGGCCCAAGGTATCCAAGGACAAAATGGGGACAAGGGCTCCAGGGGTCCTCCAGGCCCTTCATTCCAATCACAAAACTGTTCTGGGCCACAAGGGGACCCTGGATATTCAGGTACACTATAAATTAATAGCCGCATGCTGCAAAATGGAGATGTTGTACAAAATGGACCTGAGATATTCATCGATGTTTTAGGGTAAAGTATAACATATAAGTATAACTTAAGATAAAAAATTTCTATCTGGATTCCGTCAGGTCCTTCTGGTCAAAATGGTTCCAGAGGTGAATCTGGAAACAGTGGACCAAAAGGAAAAGAGGGAAAAGTGGGAGTACTAGGGGTTCATGGAGAAAGAGGTTTGAAATTAGCGGCAACAAATTTTTTTTCACTATTTTGTCAATTAAGTCTTTTTTCATAATATTTTCTTAACTTCAGTTGTATCTTTATGTGCATAGGTCCCCGTGGTGATCCCGGTGTGGATGGACCAGTGCTTTCCCAAGGTTCCCAAGGATCTCCTGGACCCCCAGGAAACTCAGGACACAGAGGTCAAACTGGTAAGACCTATTCTTTAGCTCAGGGCCTCACACCACAGATTTTATAAAACTTGTCTCTAATGTCACAAATGGAAGCTCTCCTCAACTTAAAAAGGGGTACTGGTCACAGTTTTCTTGCAAGATTAACAATGATGTATTTTCTAAATCATACGACACCAACAAAAGATTAATTTGAAAATAAATTAGTACAGAAATTACGTGCAGAAGAGAAAGGAATGAGAATAGAACTAAATTGTGATATCAATTAATTGTTAATATTGGTAATACAAAACAATACAATATTAAATAAAAATATTTTTATCCTACTAGGACCTAAAGGAATAAAAGGACAGCCAGGAATCCCTGGGGGTCCTGGAGCAGATGGGGTTCCAGGGACGACTGGTTATATTGGAATTCCCGGAGAACCAAGCCATGGATATGGACCTCCTGGACAGATAGGACAAAAGGTAGTGATAACCAAATATATCTGGGTAATGCAGCATGATGGAGTCCCTTGTCGTAAAATGTTAAAATGGACATAAACTGAAAAACATGAAGAACAATGTTTTGTTTTTATTTATTTATTTTTTTTTTTTTTTATTCAACCCTCTGTCATCAGGGTGAACCAGGATCAAGCAGTAATATACTGAAAGGTCAGAAAGGAGAGCCTGGTATTACGGGGCCAGTTGGCCTACCAGGAAACTTTGGAGCCAAAGGAAACCCAGGACCTACAGGACATAGCGGTCAATAACACTTATTACTGAAATTAAGAAGTTTTGATGTATTCTGCTTTTCACATTTTATTAACATTTCCATCCATCTCCTATCCAAAACCTCCTGTTCCAGGTTTCCTGGGCTATCAAGGTCCAATAGGCTCAGATGGTCCTTTAGGAGTCAAAGGATACCTAGGACCAAATGGACTGCCAGGCAAAGTCCTATTGTTTCTTTTAAATGAAGTGAAGGATGGGGGTTTTCCCCATAATTCGTAAAAAAAAAAAAAATAAATAAAAATCATATTTACTGTCTATTTGCCTCAGGTAGCCCAGGCCCACCAGGGAAGTCTGGTGATCCTGGTCCTAAAGGCAACCAGGGCCAAGATGGAATTCCTGGGCCACCAGGGCAGAAAGGGGACACAGGTAAGACAAACCCCACTTAAAGAGGCTTGAGTTTATGATCATCCTTTACATTCTAAACTTATGTTTTCCAAATTTTCTGCACTCAAAGATCATCTATTCTCTGACCGTATCTCTCCTCTGCAGTCATAATAGGTGGGACACTAGGAAAACGCGGTGACACTGGTCAGCCAGGTAAGTCATAGATCAATATAATTCAGTTATTTTCTTAATTTCATTATGAATGTATATATATATATATATATATATATATATATATATATATATATATATATATGTGTGTGTGTGTGTGTGTGTGTGTGTGTAGAGAGAGAGAGAGAGAGAGAGAGAGAGAGAGAGACTGAGAGACTGATAAACCGTTTTCTTACAAATGATTTGTACTTACTGTTTTTTTCTGTATTTAAGGCCCTCCTGGGAACACTGGTCCTCCTGGTTTATCTCCCCCAGCTAGTGCTGGACCAATAGGAGATAAAGGATTTCCAGGTCCACCTGGAATCCTCGGGCCAAAAGGACCACCAGGAACAGCAGGGGCCTGTATTCCTGGGCCTAAAGGAGATCATGGATTACCTGGCAGTCCTGGGAGCAGAGGTGAGGATGTTCTGCAGGAGGACTGAAAGGCATTTGGCACATGTGATTAAATATTAGGTTGTATGCAGTGGGAATTTGCATACAATCGTATCCAGGCATGTGTCTTCTTCTTTATACACATCTACTTTCCAAGCCCACTGCTGCATGAGGATATCCTTTGTTCTGGACCTGAGACAGTGTTATTAAAACAACTACCCAGTTGTTCTTCCTTGTCAAATTCTGTATTTGCTTTCAATCATCAGTCTTTCGTATGATTATTATGTAGGCTATGCAGGCCCACCTGGTCCTCCAGGTCCAACAACACCAGGCTTTAAAGGAGACAGAGGGGAGCCAGGTCCTTTAGGACCTCCAGGTTTTAACGGAGCCCCAGGAGAGCCAGGCTCACCTGTAAGTGATCACAGCATTTGCTTTATCTTAAGTAAGGAAATTAGATGGCTTTTATGGTGAATCATGTCTGCATTTATGTTTGCAGTTAAAAATCAAGGTCTAATGTTATCTAATGTGATTCTCATGAAGAATCACTTAGACATCAAACTGAATCTCTTTCTGTCATGGGTTAAGGAAGTGCAAATCTTCAAACACTGCAATACTTAGTTCTACAGCATTCTAATCTTTGACCTTTCATTGTTACATTTGCTTCTCAAGGGTCGAATAGGCACACCCGGACATCCAGGACCAAGAGGAGATTCTGGTCTCCCTGGAAAACAAGGGCTTCCTGGTAATCTATCATTTCAACCTTAGTCTTATTAGACTAAAATGAATTCCAGCCCTAGACAAAGTATGATTCATCACCCCAGAAGAATAATAGTTCACAGCTGATTTATATTCCCACAACAGAGATGAAACAGATGGAACTGAAAACAAAGGAGACGATAAATAAATAAAAAAGAAATTGAAAGATTTATGAGGACTCATTTCACATTTTTCCTGTGATATCCAATAAACTGGGACTAATGAAATAGGATGAAAAAACAAGCCAATTCCTTTCAGCTCATGACATGTCTTGTGTTCTAGGTGATGTTGGAAACCCTGGATACATACCAGGTCCTTGTGGTCTTCCTGGGATCAAAGGTTTTCCTGGACCCCCAGGTGTGGCAAAAGTCTGTCTTAGGAAGAGTAAAATATTGTATTTCCACTCATCTCAGATAGCCCTACTTGCTAATTCACACTATTGTTTTCATTTAATCTAGACCTTTTGGGACAGTTGTTATAGAGCACTGGTCTTAGAAAAGTCTGGATTTGGCTTTCTAAAGTCTCTGTTGTTTTATACCTGTAGGCATCAAAGGTGAACCAGCATGTATAAGATTCGAACCAGGACCTCCAGGCTTACCCGGTCCCCCTGGCAATCAAGGACCCAAGGGGACCATTGGACAACCAGGACCACCAGGGCCTCCAGGTTTAAATGTTTTCCCATTTTACAATATGATACGATGCAATACACCTTTATTGTCAGACTATCATTGTCTAGTAAATGCAAAGCTATTTAACATGTACTTATATACATGTACTCATATGTTTATGTTTGTCATTTATATGCTTTCAAGCAGCCTAAAGGATGCAGTTGCCTGCAATGCAGTTAGAACAAAAATGGATATTCATTTTTTGTTTTTGAATGTATCTATTCACATTTATTCTTAGCCCTGTCACGGTGATTCTGAAACTTTCCTTTTCAGGTCAACCGGGAGTTAAAGGATTACATGGAATCAGCCCAGATGGCCCACCTGGATTCCCGGGCCAGAAAGGAGAGAAAGGAAGCACAGGCTTACCAGGTGTGTTCATACCTGGCTTATACACATGTTTACCAGCTTGAATTGCTATGATAATGAGGGAAAAAAAGAGTTTACTTTAATTCAACATGTGTGAATGCTACACTATGTTGACGTTATCTGGTTAGAATAATAATTGAGTTAACAGTGACAAACGATGGGAAACTGGCCCTACTACTCTAAAATGTCTTAAAATAAAGTTGCCCACATGATATCACGTGGTCTTTTGTTGTACTGTCCAGGTCCAGTAGGCAGTCCTGGAAATGCAGGCCTAAAGGGTTTCACAGGTTTGCCTGGCAAAGCTGCCTCAGGTTATTTTGATAGTTTCCTCATAGCAAGGCACAGTCAAAGCATCCGTGTCCCCGACTGCCCCAAAGGCACCAGCCTCATCTACTCTGGTTACTCCTTTCTCTTCATCAGTGGAAACGAGAGAGCTCATGGCCAGGACCTTGGTAAGAAGACAGAAATCATCACACTCACAGATAATGTGTATATCATGCAGCATAGAAATCTACACATTTGCTTGGGCCATTATAAGATATTTCTCTGAAATTTCATGTTGTCTTACAGGCACCACAGGCAGCTGTCTCCCTCGTTTCTCCACCATGCCCTTCTTGTTCTGCGACACAGAGTATACCTGCCGTTATGCTTCCCGTAATGACTACTCATACTGGCTGTCTACTGACACTCCACAACCTGCCAACATGGCTTCCATCACAGCAGACAAGCTGGCATCCTATATTAGCAGGTGGGACAAGAGTGTTACAGAACACTCCCAAAGAAATTATAAATTTTTGTGTTCTTTGATTAAAAAGTTCAAATCTATATGTTCATATAAAATATTCTCTTTTATCTTAAAAAAATTTCATTATATTGATGTGTGTGTGCATCTGTGATTTAGGTGTTCAGTATGTGAAATCAACTCCAATGTCATAGCCATCCACAGCCAGACAACTCTGAAACCTGAATGCCCCAGAGGTTGGGAATCTCTATGGACTGGGTACTCATTTATCATGGTAAAGAAACAATTATTTTACCTTCTGAATACAAAGATCTTGTCATGTGCTATATCCAGTTTTCTTCCATTAATCATCATCCATTATAGCAAACAGGAGCTGGGGCAGAAGGATCCTCTCAACCCTTGGTTTCTCCTGGCTCTTGTTTGGAAAATTTCCGCCAAGTGCCCTTTATAGAGTGTCACGGCAGGGGGACATGCAACTACTACCCTGACTCCTACAGCTACTGGTTGGCTTCCCTTGACCCAAACAACATGTTCAGGTGAACTGTTCAGTTCTCTATCTTATCAGCAGTCAATGTCTCCAGCTGTCTTCGATGGCTCCAATTTGAATTATAACATTCTTGAGTTTTTATTTTTCTCATATATTTTTAACTTCAACACATTGTTGTCTCAGGGTCTTTTGTTGCCATCCAAAGAAGAAAGACATATTTTCTATGTATCATATTCTATATTGAATTATCTGTACACGATCATTAAATTTCTAACCCTCTGTTTTTTCTTTTGTTTGTTGGTTGGTTTTCTTGGTTATCTTCTACAGTAAACCGGCTCCTCAGACAGTGAAGGGACCTTCTCTAGAAAGTATTATCAGCCGTTGTCGAGTCTGCAGAAAACTATGGCAACACCGCACAAATGACAGACGTGGGGACTATTGAAAGCCTAAATATGTGAAAGGTGATGCTCTGTAGTAGAAAGCAGTGTATGTTATGTGCACTTCTTTTCTAAGTTTGTGTGATCATGCTGTGTTTGTTGCTATTGTCTTTGACTGCAGTCATTTCAAAAGTTCTGGTGATCATTTACATTTTGAAAAGTCATTATATCTTGTAGCTGTGGTGTGCACCAAGTTATTACTGTTTCTTTTCCTCACGCATTTTAATTTAAATGTTTCATTTGCATTTTCTCTAACTCTCTTTTTCCCTGCTTCCTTAATACAAAACAGTCCAGAGATATGATTATAACACTGTGTTTATGATTTAGAAAAAAAAAAAATTGTGATGATGTATAGATTAATTAATTAGAGCATTTAACTCTGCCTTTATTGTAATTACCAGAAAACACTCAATCTAAATATTTTTTTTTGTGCAAATAAAGATGGATTACTAGGGAATAAAATGGCTCATCATGCCAGTGACATCTATTTGATTCCTCAGTCCAAGTAACCAGCTCAGGCCAGTGAGGTCCAGTTTACTGAATGACATCACAAACACTGGGTCACCATAAATGACACTAATTTTCCTGTAACAACTGGATGTTGTAAACATGACGTCCTTGCTTGTGAATTGTTTTGTTGTTGCGTTTTAACACACAAGTATGGTGTCATTTGTTCCATCGTTCTAACAGCATTTCTTTGAATTTAAGCCTGTTAAATGGAGCATGAAAAAGATTAAACTTGATGACGCACACTGCCTGCAACTCTTTCCAAACCCTTACTAAATGTACTGTCAGGAGGAAATGCTGCAATCAAAATAATGCTGTCTTTGTGTCTTGAGGACAAAATTTCTCATTAAGATCCAATTTATTTTTTACACTACTTGAGTTTTTTAATAAGTGAGTGAAAAAAAACATAAAATACAAAAAGCAGAAATCATTAACAGGATTTATCACCGTCTACTTATTTTTCACGATGGTTTAAAAGAATCTATTTTTAAAGGCTGAATATATATTACAAAATTTTCTAATCTGACCTCCCATGCTTTTGTAATTTTCATGTTTTATTTCACAACACTACTCACCCAGAAAACAATCAATAGAGCAACATGTCCCAGAGAAGCAGTCACTCAAGCTCACTCACCAATGATCAGTTACCCTGATGGACAGATGTAAAGTCTTGGATGAAAAATGGTGCAATGATGCCCTTTGTTTACAAATCCCAGAATGGTTTAGGCCCAGAATACATCTGTGATATGTTCAGAGAATATAAACCTAGCAGAGCTCTTAGATCCAAAGAGGCTGGTCAACTAGTCCAGACCAGAGTCCAGACTAAACATTGAGAAGCAGCATTTAGCTGTTATGCTGCAAACAAATGGAACAAACTGCCAGTGGAGATTAAACTTTCCCCAAATGTAGACATTTTTAAATCCAGGTTAAAAACATTTCTTTTCTCAAGCGCCTATGCATGAAATCTGCACGGTAACTTTTTAAACTTATCTTGCTTTTAATCATTTTAATGTAATTTATTACTTTATTGTGATTATGTGTTGATTATGTGTTAATGCCTTTTACTATTTCTAAATATCTGTAATGTCTTTGTTTTATGTAAAGCACTTTGAATTGTCCTGTACATGAAATGTGCTATACAAATAAACTGCCTTGCCTTGCCTTGCCTTAAGCAGCACCGTGTTCAAAATAGCATTGCCTTTTGGCACAAAGATATTCCAAAGTATTGATTGTGTAGAGTCAGAAATAGCAAACGGTTATGTAAGAAACGCAACTTTGCACAGTAGGAAGCTGAAGACAAGCTGAACCTCATGAACTCTGATTATCTATCATACTTAAACATATTTATTATCCAATCAGGTTTTGTATTTTTTTTTTTTTTTTTTTTTGTTTGTTTGTTTTTTGTCATACTAGAGCAAAATCCAGCTTATTTAAACTCATCCCAAGACACACAGAAGTTCTGCTATAACAAGGAAACACTCTGCTACCTTGAATTATCCAAACCTTGCACGGCCTGGTGCAGACAGTTGTCAGCATGGATTGAAACACACTTGCTGTGGTGTGCTCTCAGTAGTCTTCTTAATAGGATTATTCTGCTTCCAACAGTGCACTTACTAATTGTTTAGGCAGTGTGTATTGGGCTTCTACACATCTGTAATTGGGTTAGAATGACAATTTGTTGAGAGGTTGATGCACTTCAAGGTCATCTTCCTTATGAAGGGCATATCCTTTCACTTTTCTCCACATGGCTCTCATAGTCCACACAGACATCTGCTAACAGTTTACAGACTAGGTTCATACACTGAAGAACATTTATTGAAATGTTTGAGGGAAATTAAGTTTGACTTGAGCATTCCATCAAACTTTCTGGTAAATGCTTGCAATAATAATCTCCAGACAGAATGTGCAGTTTATAGTTCGAGAAAAGATTTGTATTGTCTTTGCATTTGACTACATTTATCTAGACTAATGCATATTAAAACAACGAAAAGTTACTGCCAGTCAGTTGGATATTTAAAGCATGTACTGTTGTTTAATCATTATGGCCTCTGACAAAAACATCTTCATGTAGATGTAATGGAACTGTAAAGTTAAACAGAGCAGAAATCCCATTAAAGAAATCACTAGAATAAACTTGCCAGGGTGTAACTAATGATGAGTTGACCTTTATGGCCTTTTGATGTCCAAATGTCTGCTTTATCATTGATCCAGCTTAATGGTACAACAGGCTTTATAAAATCATTGTTTCCTCCATGTTAGAGTCGTTAAGGTTTTATTTTACATGAGTGCACATTTGCACACTTTAGGAATTTACCATAAAATGCTGAACCCTGTACTAATATTGCAGCCATATAACGGGATTTATGTACGTCACGATGCTGACCACCAGGGAGAGGAAAATGTCCTTATTTAGCCCTTTTGTCTCAATTCTAATGACTGCTGTAAATTAGGTATTACATGCTTCAGTGAATTGAAAGGGGTAAACACTGTAAATGAGAGTGGTCTTGATCCAGATTACCTGTACACTCCTCCCTGTTTTGCTTTGAATTGTGCTTATAAAACCATCCCCTCACTGTTTTGTGATGCACATCAGTGGTAAGATTTGTGTTGTCTTGCAAAGAAAAAAAATACCCTAAAAGAAAACAGGCAAACTTTTCTGTGTAAAGATGGCCCGCATCTTTTGCTTTTTGGGACTTTTGTGTTTTGTATTGTATACTGTGGAAAATAAGGTGATTGAGGAGGGATATGGAGGCCTGCAGTTTCAGCAAGATGCACTGTCATCAGTCGACACTTTACCTCCCAGTCAGGTAAGATCTTTGTTTTTTATGTTACTCGTCCCCTTGTAACATCTTAGAGTAGTTCCTTGATGTTTTTTGTGACATAAGATATCTTCTTCCCTGCAGCTCAAACCAGAGCCTGACCCCAACTGCAATTTCATTCAAAACATAATGCAAATTTTTACCTATCTGATCTCTTTCATTTATCACTGTCCTTTCATAAAGTTGTGTATTAATTGTTATTGTACAACTTTGCCCTCCTGTAGCTTTGAGCAGCAAATTAAAAAATCATATAAAAGTTATCGCATTTCACTAAAGCATAATTACAGTCGTTTTTCTTTTCATTAAGTTTTTGTTTTCTTTCACAGGACACCACGAAGAAACAGAATCTAATAGATTTGTTTTATAAACTCTCCATATCTGAACGTGGGCTTATCCCCCAACAACTCAAAGACTCAGAAAATCAAGAGAAGAGTCGGCGTGGGTCAGGAAGTGATGGTTCAACTCCCAAACCCTGCAGAATCCTCTACTGGAAATCCTGGGCTACCTGCTAACTTCTTTCTCACTCAAATGCCAGACATCACGAAATGAATTTCTCACTTTTCTGTTTACACCAAGAGGCAGATTTGCTCTTCACCTCTCTAGTTTATTGTTGATTTAGAAGCCCAGAGGGAAGCATGAACGTTATATTATTCCTGCTTGCAAATTTCAGTTAATGAATCCTTGAAAAATTTTTCATTTCCTGCATGTTCAAAAACGACTGTTATTGCAAATAAAAATAACCCTTGTGTGCATTAAGCTTAACATAAGCTGTGAAATTTACTTAAGTAATCATTCCATTTACTGTCATATATTAAAATGACCAACAACTTCAAAAGCTGAAGTTATGTTTGAAAGATTTTACTGGTATCACACATGGTATTAGACACCTCTCTGACTGTAGTGTTGGATTATGGTTAATGATGCCTCATTATCCCATAACTACCTTTTGTTTCTATTATGGTTGACTACTGGCTTTATTTTTTATTTTCAGTGGCAGTTATTTCACTAAAGTAAACTGTACACAATGTCATGCAACTAATGACAATGTTTTAGCTGTTTTTGGAGGTGTTTTGTTTGAATTTTTCAGGCTTGTACCAACACTCACATCTGTTTAAAAACCCTTCAGACACTTGAACTAAGTTAAGGAGTAGTTGACCTTGATCCTGTGTGTCTGCAATGTTTAAAGTAGCCAGTCTGGTGCTGAATTTCTAATGACTAGTAAATAAACAATCATGGTGAAAATGCTGCCGCAAAGTCCTGTTTGTTCTGCTTGTAAGGGAGACATTGCTAAACATATTATATTTGAATGTCTGCAATGGACAAAACCTTCAGATTTTGCTTTTACGCATACATGCAATCATTTCTTATTTGCATAAATCTTTTGTTTCACTTTTTGTTCCTACATTTTCCTGATACTCTGATTTTAGGCTTGTTTGCATAAAAAAATGCTATTTATGCTTTTATTTATTATTGCATTGATTATATGTTCAGTGACTCCACGGAACAGAAAAAACACAGAAAACCATATGCCACAAACCAATGCATTGCAATTGTACAACTGCATGCATGTAAAATTGAAGCAAATACATAGAGAATAACATGAACTCATCACCTGGAAACAGATTTAAAAGAAAAAAGTTGCTAAAACAGAAAAAAGGACAGAAATAGAACATATGCAGAGCCAGATTGAGGAGACGTATCAAATTGGATAGGAAGGTGGACGGGGAATAGAGATTAGGAGAGTGAGAATGCAGAGAAAGGAGGGAATGAGAGGCATAAAGAGGATGAGGCAGGAGATGAGAAAGGAAATTATTAAAGTTACAGTGTTGGAGCATAACCGCAGTAAAAGCTTGGCTTAGCATCCTTTCTGTCCTCAGGCTACTGAGATTCAACAGGGCAGTTTTCCTCTGTAAAAATCACTGCCAGCACATTAACATGCACATGCTGCAGAGCTCCTTCAATAAATTAATAGTGCATGAGTGTAGGAAACACAAAATGTGTGTGGGCAGCTAGCTTGGTGTGTGGGCATGTGGGTGTGTGTGCACAATGTGCAAGAACATTTACATGTGTTTTTATCATCTCTTCACCATGGACAAGGTGTAGCAGCAGTCTTTCTAACCGTCAGAGCTCATCTCATTCAAACTTTTATTATCACTCTCAGGCAATCAGAAAATACTGCGCCAGCTACATCAAAGGAGCATCACTGAGTCTTAATTGAATACAGGCTAATTATTTTTAATGAGCAGCACTGAACGTCCTACTTCTTAGTAGGAGTTCCCTCATTTACTTCCTTGGAGAATGAGAAAAAAGACACAAGTGGAGTCCCAGAGGCACAAGTACATAGCAACACAGCGGGACAGAATAAAGTAGACAGTGATGAAGAGGGAATGTTTCTCTGCACATACATAAGACAAACAATGCCATGTACAGGTCTGTATGAAAAACAGCACAGGGATTAATGTTTATTGTGTTTATCTAAATAAATGTAAAAACCTTAATGTAGTAAATAGAATTTATATTACTGTGCAAACAATAATAAGAATATTGACTATTTAGCAGCAGATACTAGTTACACATGATACGTAACTTCTGAAACAGAGCTTAATCTTATTAAAGGGAGTTTTATCCCAGTGAAGTTGTAAAATGTGCCAACTGTGAGCCTTAAAATACAAAAAAGAAACCTTTTCTAGCTTCTTCAACAAGCACGAGACCACAAATGAAAAGTCTGAATTGAAATTGTCTTGTGTAAGGAGACAACATTTCTGGGAGCAGAGGTTGAGAAAAAAACGCAACTATTGTTTGCTAAGTGAAAGCCTCAAAGTCACTGTAGTCATTAGTTATTTGTATTTCAACTTGGGTGCACCTGAGGAGTACAATGAGTTGTTAGGGGACAAACTTCCTTTTAAAACGATCAAACCAGATGTGCTGCCACTTTCTCGACCATCATTTGGAACAAACTGGCAGAAAAGGCTATCAAAAACTAAATTATTATGCATGATAATGTGTAAGTTTCAGCAGTTTCTTTGAGTGTAACTTCTATTTTCTTCTTGCTTGCTTTGTTTCTTTCTCATTGTGAGATGTTGCTTCCCAAGTTGCAGGCCTGAAATCTCCTCTGCTATTTACAGTGACTGAAGAAAAAAAAAAACAAAATAGAAGAGAACAAATTCCTCCCTACATCCTGCTGTTCTATGTTGCAGCCACCATGCAGAGGAGAATAGAAGTCGCGTCCTAAAAGTCAGAGGAGTCTTCATCCTCCTCCTCTTCCTCCTCCTCATTCTCCTTGCAGACAACACGGAAGGTCTGTTTCCATGGCAACGGGAGAATTAAGGGCGAAAGAACACCATTCCAAAATGACACATTGGATTTAGGGGCTATAGAGAAGATAAATCACCTCTGCTGAAAGATAGAGGGAATGCAATGGATTTTCTTAATTTGGAATTAAGAAAAACTCCACAGTGATGGATTTACTTTGTCTGCTCATTGTGCTGTTTTCTTACTGTTGTAAAGAGGGACATTTACAAAAACAAAACAACATACAAAGAGACTAAAACAATGTGAATTAATCACTGCAAATGGGAACATTTTTGATAACATAGTGTTTATTCTTAAACAATCACTAAATTCATTCTGAATTTTATTATCAATGCATATTTTTTGTCATCTCACAATTCATAATGCATATATGAGTGTGTTCCAATGCAGTGAATTCATCTGCAAACATAAAAATATTAAATTATATTCAATATCTCATACAACCGAAGCCTTTGATCACCCTATCATACATCAATAAACCCACAAAAAAGTCCTTTGCTCTGCTGTTTTTCAACCAGCTATTTTTACTTTCTTCTTCAGTCATTTATCCAATTCTGACATTCTTTCATTTACAATGTACACATCCAATGTCATGCATTACTTTAAGTCTACATGTATCATTTGCACCAATATAAACCTCTGTAAAAAGATACTTAAATGCTGGTCTTGCCTGTTGACTTTCAGTGTCACATCTAATATAATATATGTATCACTGTAATGCAGAAGGTGATGTTGAAGTTGAACTAGTCTACCATTAGTTCTTGCAGGTAACTTGCATCAGCTGTGGACCTGGATTCCAGGTGGAAGACTCTCCCAGATCCATGATGATATATCACTGCTGTTTGCTCTGTGCAGCTGAATGTGTGCTATTAACTGTACATACCATCAACCTAGTAAATGGGTTTAACCAGATATATATTAGGAGAGATGTATTCAGAGTGATCACTAAAATACTCATCAAAACGTTGCATATAAAAGTTTTGGATCTACACTCCCCATATTCAAAAGAATATATATATGTTTTATCTATTCATTTTTTATTATATCTTACCTTTAACCAAATTCACATCAACTTTTGCAGTCATGCGATGGTCATGCTTAGTCTCTCCTGTTTCCTTTTCCAGCCTTCCTAACCTGGCTAGAGATTGGCTGTATATCACCAACCCAAGTCCTTCAGCATCAGCTTTTGTGCAACAAGTGTTGGAGGATGGGCGGCGATCCTATATGCCTGGCCCCATTCACGGAACAACTATGGAACTTCCTGAGTTAGACAAACCAACTGGGGATTAAGAATGAGCACGGTAGTGTACACAGCCTATGAAGTGTACCAGTTAATTCAAACAGCCCTGTCAGTATGTTAATTTATGAAAGAAAAGTTCTCCACCACAATGCAGCAAACATTTCATTTCATGGGTCTCAAAGCCAGGGGGCATGTGTTACCATTTCAAATTTCACATCCTACTTGAACTTGGCTAAACTCAGATGAATCAGCTCCTCACTGAAACCCTCTGTTTCCATTGTGATGGGAAAGTCATTATGATTGTGACCTTAGTATGCTGAAAACATCAATATGTCAGGCCAGTGATTTACTAAACAGTCAGGCACCCTGTCCACCGGTGTTGAAAAATCTCTTATGATTTTGCAAGAAAATAAGCACAAATGGTAGAACTTGAAACCTCACCTTGAAAAATCATCACCACTTCACTGCCAAGCCTTTCTAAACAATTTCCTTTTTCCCCCCTCATCCTTCCAAAATAAAAAGATAAAAAATAAACAAACAACATACACACACACACACACACACACACACACAAAAAAAAAAAAAACCAAAACAGTAGAGGTCATAAATTGTTTCTAAAAATTTTCCATATATCTCATAAGCAGAAGTTATATTTTGAGAGTGACTAACTGCAGAGAAACAGGATCTGTGTTTCTTGAGGTGCAAATGTAGAGTGGCCATTTTTGGCCATGGCTCGTAGTGCTGATGCTGGTCATAATCTTCTTCCCAGCTTACGGAAAGAATACTATTCTTTGTCATTTTTACATTAATTTGTTTATAATATATAATCTTTGCATTGTTAAAATAATATTGAAACTATATGAGGACATATTTCATTCTATTCTTACATTGACCTACTTATTCAACTTTCTTTGTCAGTCTTTTTGTATGGACAAACATACTAATTATAGTAACAGGTTGTCAGTTTGCTAGAAACATACTAGATCACCCTCTATTATATTGCTTGGATCAGTTTTGTTCTGCTACAGCAGGACAACATAAGGAAGTTTGTTTCCCATTAGTCACATTAGTCTAACTTACAGTACACACCTGAGTAAATTACATTCCATCCGAAGCAATCTGGAGTCCGTCACTGAGAACTACCGATACTTTCAGCCTTACCTTCACACCAGAGCAGATGGCGTGATAGTGCATTCAAGATGAAGTGGTGAAAAACAAAGAAAAAACATAGCAATGTGAGAGATTCTATCTCAAAAATAAAATTCAGACCATAATTAACATGACAGTAACTGGGACAAAATACCCAACAGATTCATAGTAATAGACAAGCCAATGGTATTTTTATAAATGACAACAATAAACTGTAAAGCATATGAAAGTGCAATAGCATTTAGGTCGGGGAAATCATTGTATTAAAATTTAACATGTATTAAAGCTTGTTTTTCACAGCGTAAATTGGAAATGACATATTTCTATTTTGTGTAACGGGAGACCACCATCCACCATTCCTTTATCACAGCTTTTTCTTTTTTTTCTTTTTTCTTTTTTTTTGCATAAAATGTTGGTCAAGTCCTGATTGACAGTGCCTTCATATATATATATATATATATATATATATATATATATATATATATATATCAGCCATTGTGCAACAAAGGCTGATATATACCCTCGCATTTCATTGTAATTTCATAATAATTTATCTAAAAGGGTTTCACAGGCAATAGTTCAGTTTTTGTTGTCTTGGTTGTACAGTCATAGCTCCTTGTTGTTGTCACAGCACCCTCTTTTTATAAAGAGGGCATGGTGGTGCGTATTTTAGAGAGGGGATGGTAAATTTTCCTCTGGCCCCTTCCCCCGAGTCAGAGGAGGCCAAATCCCCCCTGCTGGAAGCCCCTCACCCCGGTGCTATGTGGAGTCCTGATTGACAGCTTTCCCTCCATTCATGGTGGGAGTCCCTGAGCTCTTCCTGGAGCGGTGCTTGTCCTCTATCTCATGCAGAGATGGCTCCCTGTACATACAAACTGTGGCAGAGATGTAAAGAGAAAGAAGGAAAGCAGGAAAGAGGACGGAAAGACAAAGATAGGAGGTGCTCAGAAAAGGGGGACAATGGAGAGCAGATTGAAAAGATGGGTGTGCAGACAGAGACAAGGTCAGACTTGAGGTTGGGACAATTATACCAGGCTAAGAGGGATAAAAAAAAGAGAATGAGGGCTATATCAGCACTTTTTTTTATCACACTGTTTGACAAGTTTTCATGATAAGAAGCCTGATCTCACCAGATAGGTGAACAGGTGGCATTTAAAAATAAATCTGCATCCAGGACAGCTAGATAGATGCTCAAATAGACAGATCTGTCAGCATGATTTAAAAATAAATATACATTTTTTGTTTTGACGAAAAGAGGTTGCACATCTAAGGCTTTAGCCAAATTTCGGCTCACTCTAATACTCTTATCAGTGATGGGTTTAGAGAAGCACTCCAGAGATGCACAGTGATGCTTAAAAGTTTGTGAACTTCTATAATTTTTTTTGCCAAAATTGGACTGAAAACTTGATCGTGTTTTCTCTTTAGCAATACAAGTAGATACAGAAACCCAATTAGAAAGTAGGGAAAATATTACACTTGGTAATTTATTTATAGAGCAAAATTATGCACTCTTACATATGTATGTGTGTGGCAAAAGTGAATGAGCATTTTAATGCAATATTTAAATAAACTGAAGGAATAGCCTATTCCTCTGTACTGTATAGCTTCCAATCTGCTTTGAATAATAAATTAGGGGAAGGACCTTGACTTTCCAAAGATATTAATTCTGTTCTTACTTAACCATGCTTTGACACCACAGTTTGTATATTTATGGTCATTGCCATGCAGCATGACCAGTTTTATAATGGTAATTAGTTCAAAATTACATGTCCTGACATTTTTCAATGAACTTTCATTATATTTTTAAGAATAAATTGTTTCAGAAGTCATGAGAAGCCATATGAGTCCATATGGAACATTATATAACTCTTTCCATGAGTAATTTAAAAGAAATTTGCCTCAAAAACATAATTGGGGCATAAAAGAAGCTGGAATAGTAAAATAAGTACAGATTAGGAGGGATAATTGCAGTGACACAATACTGTATATATCACCTATATAAAGAATATAAGAGAGTGTAGTGCTTTCTTTCTCCAAATATAAACCTTCTCATTTCTCCTAAATGCACATTGGCTTGTTAATTTCTTTAGTAAATTACAGACCAGTAATGTTTTTTTGTTACATATGATGAATTTCTCAGGAAGTCTAGTTTAATGCTTCTTTTCAGCCAGTTTATGTAACATCTCCACAAAATGGGTGTTTCTAGTTTCCTAGTTTCCTCATTGTTCTATCACTTGTCCATACAGCAGTCTCAGTGTCTATAGCTTTACATTCAAAAGAAGCTTGTTTACCAAACAATATCAGGAGACATTGTTCAGCATGAGATGTTCAAGGGAAAAAGAGAAGCTTACTTTTCTGCTTCACTCTTACCTTGGAAAGTTAGAGGACCTGTTAAAAGTGAAATGGTATGTTTGCACATTTAAATATTTATTGTTTAAGGTTCCTGTGATGTTGACACTGCCCTACAAAAGACAACAGTCTAAAGATATGTTGCCATCTCACAATTACATATTACTTTCAATTAAATAAGTGACTAAGTGTCATATTCTTAAATAATTTGATTAATTTGGTTTACTTTATCTTCTTTTTGTATTGGAAAAAAGAAAACAGATGACAGATTCATGAACAAATATGAGCGAGGGTTCGCAAGCATTTTAGCACCTTCAATAAGCTAGAATATTGAGACCAATTTCTAAAAAATGGTTCAAATAAAAAAGCAGATGTCAATATATACTGCCTTTAATTTTTCAAGCTCCAAAACTGGAGCCAAGATAATATATCTCCTAATATCCCCTCTGATAATGAACACACACAATAAGGATTAAAACATTACAGTAAAATTTTTTCATTAAACTTAAAAGTTTTGGCTTGTAAAGGTGGAATGCTGCTTTAAAACCACTAACCTGCTGAGCCCAAATGAAAAATTAAAAAAAAATATGCTTTGAATTTTTAAATCCATTTTGACCATATTGCTAATGCATGGACAGAAAGTCAGAAATTTCTTTGGACAGCTCTTCAAGTATATGCATAACATTAGGCAAAATAAACAAAACATTAAAAATATCATTAAGCTGATTTTTTATTTATTATTTACTTTTATAAAAGAAAAAAACCAACCATTCCACAAACATTCTCATACCTTCAATAGGCCTGGGCACAAAGTGTGATGAAGGTTTAGTCTTCTTGACCCGATTGCCCTTCATGACTTGTCCCTCCTTAGTGAGGCCAAGGAACCAGGCTCGGCCTGACTCTTGCTGCCGGTACACAGTGGACGAGTAGATCACATAGTAGTTCTCAAAAACTGACTCTTTGAACTTACACTCTGGCGTGAACATCTCCTGCAAAAGTAAAGGACACGTGCAAAGATTAGGGAATACACAGAAGAGATATGTGCATGTCAGCTCAGACAAATCAATAACCGAAGCCACACGTAAAAATAAAAAAGCGACTCAAGAGACAGAAGACACTCATTATGAAAAACTGTCTGTTTCACTCTGCCAAATATCAGCTGACATAGCCAGCATGTGGATATTGCCAAGGTCAGTTGACATACTGTATTCATGTGTGCACTCTATCTCTCACACACACACAGACACACATACACAATTGAGGTAATGAGAATTATAGTGTTATTAAAACAGCAGAGAATGGTGAAAGATTTTTATCTCTCAGCTTTATTATCAAGGCAGTAAGTCAAGGAGAAAGTCAAGGGGACACACAAGAGGAGAGGAATGAGGAGGAAAATTGAAAGAACTTGATATCACACTTGCTGTCAGGACTGAGCCTGGTGCCAGATACATGCCATGGTTGTGAACGATAGGAAACAAAGCTCTTGACTCTAATGCAGCCCCCATCTGAGCCACAATTAATTTGGGTAATTTATAAAAATTTTAATTAGGATAATGGTGACACTGTGTTTAAAATAGGGAGAAAAATGTGAATCTGTACTTCCCAAACAAAATCTTTATTTGTTGAGTAAGTGTGCTGATTAATTTATGCTGACAAGATGGATGCCACACTCTTCACCCATATTCCTCATCCCTGCTAGCCGGGAAACAAGGTTCGGTTTTAAGGAAGGGAACTCATGTTATGTCCATAATAGATACAGTGATGCACAACAGCTGGTTTCGAGGATTCTGGATTGTCTCAGTGTTGGCAGACTAACTCTGTGTGTGTTTGTGCTGGGGCTGTATTTCATTCATTAATATCTCCTCCAGGGCTCTGTGCCCTTTTAAGGTTGTCCATTTGACTGACAGCCAAATTCTGCTTCCTGCTGGAGGTGACTGTGTCTATGTCTGTGAATGTGAACGTGTTATCCAGGTATTACTCATGTTGTGGGGACCTAAACTTATTTGTGCTGTCATATAAGTAGGACTAAATATAAGTCACATAAAAGTCATCTTGAATCATTACATTTACTTCAGATTCCCATAATGAAGACATGCACCAAAACATATTGGTTGGTACACAAATTAATAGGATTTTTCTAAGCACGATTGTCCTCCCGTTTTTTAATGCAAATCAAAGATCTGCTGTGGGCAGCTCTTTACCAGACCTGGGTTTACAGTGATCTCTACGAATAATCTGTCGAAATGATAAACTGTTGCATTTAGATTATAGAAAACAATTTTCTCTCATTTAGGTTGGTGCATTTATCTGAATGTCAGAAATAATTTCAGCATATTTTAACATATTACTTTACCATTTGTGTACACTAGGTAAGCATGTGTCAGTAAACAGCTGTAGGAAGACCTGGAAAGGCGAATGAAAACACCAACGATTTGTTTGCTTGGACTGATGATATATAATCGAGCCACAAACAGTATCACAAGAGTTTAAGGTGTCATGGTAGTGGAAGATATACATGTTTCCACTACCAAGGAAATTAACAGAACTAATTTCATTGAATGACTTTAAATCCAGACTGATAGCACTTGAGACAGCCTCTTCAACTTGTAACTGTTTTCATCATTTGTACGTAATTTTAATTGTTCATTTTAACAGTTAATTGTTGTAATTGTTACTTTGGTTGTAACTGACTCCCGTGGCCAATCATAGGTTTTTAATCTCAATGGGACTTCCTGGTTAAATTAAGGTTAAAGTTTTTTTTTTTTTTTTTTTAATTTACAAGCAGATGTTGATTCATAAAACCTACTAAAATTAGAAAGAAAATTTCATCATTCATTTCTGTCCATTTATACTGCATTCAAAATAACTCTGGATCAGCAGGTTTTCCAACATTACAGAGGTTTTACAATACTTCAATACTAGATGTAAGAGTAGCAAATGTTATGTGTTGTGAAGCACAATCATGAATAAATATACGCTTATCTGATTCAGGTGAATTTATTGTCATTATGTTTAAAACATCTCTAAAATACAGTACAGGTAGTGCTACTTGATTTCCTTTTGGCAACAAGCACAAACAATGAAATGGACAGAAGAAACCATCTACTGAAATACCACAGCTAGATTAAATAGAATCAGACTTTATTTCTATTTTATGATTTTCTCTTTGAGCTGAGGCCACAATTAAGATCGATCGGAAGATAAAATGTGCAAAGTAGAAGCACAGCTGGCCACCACAAAGATGTGAATCTAATATTTAATCTTTAGTGATCCATTTCTCCACCCTGCTTTAAGTAAAATATCACTTTACTGCTAAATAACTCAATATTGTCATGTCAACAAAAGCAAAATTAATTTCTTGAAAGATACTAATAACCTCTGTAGAGCTATGATGACCTGCAGAGCTCGGTCATAATTGTTTATGAGCCTCAAAATCAGTGCTGTTTACATTCATTGTACAGCAGAGTCATGAAAATGTCACAGATTATGCTTATGCCTGCTTATTTACAAGAGATGACGGTACCGAACAGGCTGGGTAAAGGACTTAGGGAAGGTGAGGTCACACGGTCAGCGATGTGGGAACGTCTCGCTGGTCAGCAGGAGGGGGAAACAAGCTCTATTGAGAGCTGGTGGCTGAGTTTATCTGGGCCTGCTGACACACTGTCAAATAGCAGACGTCTTGTGTGCTGTTGGGGCAGTGGGGGGTCAAGTTGCTCTTGTCTGACTGTGTGTGTGTTGGTGTGTGAACATATGTGTTGGAGTGGGTAGAGGTCTGACAGTGATACATTACACACCTGCAGGCTTTGTCCCTTCTTCGTCTGTTTGGAGCTCAAATCAAGCCGAGCACACACACACACACACACACACACACACACACACATACGTTTGTACTTTTCTATCCTTCACGATCAGAAATTTGGCTCTGCTGATACATCCCTCCAAAATTTCTCACAAGGACAAAGCAGGAGAGTGTTTATGAAAACTTTGGGAGCAGTTCAGAAATCACTCTGACTGTGGCTTGGGAAGGATAGGGGTGGAATGTAAGTGACTTTGAAGTCTTTGACAAAGTGCCTTGTTTGTGGATGACTGAGTAGAAATATGAGGTGAAGAGACGAGGTCAGTCTGCTCTGATTAATGATATCTTCTTAATAGACGTGAACCACATAGGACCACACAAACATGGAAAAGCACAGAAATACACAATGCTGAACATGTGTGCATTCAAACTAGTGCAATGCACATGTGGTCACACATTAAAATGCACAGCAACTAGTTTTTCCTGTCACTCTCTCCATCCAGAATATATAATCAGTCAATTATCTGCCACAAAATAAGCTTGAATAAGCTGGACATTAAAAAATATGTCACATTTTTGAGGTAACAAGCTGTACTTGCTTACATAGCTCATAATTACAAGGATGCTTATTTATATTCTGCAGTGATCTGAGGGAGAAAAGCAAGACTTGTTAGGGAAACACAGCACGTGAGACTGTTTAATCATCCTCATAAGGGGTATAAATATAGAGCTAAACATGAGAAAAAATACAAAAAGACAGTACTGATATTCATCTGTGACAGAGTGAACACAGCAGTCGAAGCGTTGACTCAACATAAATGTTTTTTTCTGTTTTAGCACCAACTTACATTACAACTTTACAAAAGATTGTAATCCAAAGTCACAGTTTCTTCTAAGTTATATTCTAATTATTTGGAGAATATCCTTACCTTCAATCCATTATGCAATTTTTTGCGCATGTAAAAAGTTGCAAAACCCAGTGTTTACACCAAAGGCAGTAATCTCCTCCTACATGAGACATCACTGCTGAAATTCTAGAAATGCCTCATTTATAGTCCAGACTTTTCTACCTTTAAGGATATCACAATGACATGCATTGCATAATGTCTGCCTGGTGGCTAGTTTAGCATAAATACAAAGAATAAGAAGCTATTCAGCGCTCTACATTTTAGGGCCAAAAAGTTCAACTGTAATTTTGCCTGATCAGAATAGCTTCTTCCACATGTTTGGGTGCTCTGGAGTGCATTTGATTAACTTTTTTGTCTTCTTGAATTAAGTGTAGTTTCATGAAGGTGCGCTTTCTGGAGAAAACAACTTCAAGTGTCTCTGTCCAGTACCTGCAACAGAGCTTTACAGCTCCTTCTGGGTTGGCTAGGGTATGTTTGCTACACTTCTGACTGATTGCCTTCTTCTCTGGTCCTTGGGTTTTGGTGGTTTACCCTTCTTTGGCAGTTTTGTTATGATGTTGTATTCCTTTTGGTTTTCTTTTTAATTAATAAATCTAATCATGCTCTAAGATATGCAGAGTTTTTGTAACTCAATCCCAAACTGAACTTCTCTACAGGTCCCTCCCTGACCTTTTTGGTGAGCTTCTTGGTCTTCAATGTTCCCCATTCATAGTGGTTTTGCAGACTCTGGGGCCTTTCAGAACAGGTGGCTACTCAGATCATGTGACACTTTCAGACAGGTAAACTTGCCTTAATTGATTTGGTTACAACTGGAGATAACTAGAAACACCAATTCATAATATATGGTCCAATTAAGTGGATTTTTTTCAGTTTCACTAACTGCACTATTTTGTGAAGATTATTGCATGAAATCCTAAAACACATCTATTTACACCATATTAAAGTTGAAATTAAACAAAATAAGGCTGAGGTGGGGTAAAAGAAAAATCTTTTTAATGTTTTGTGTCTTTAGTGCATAGCCTCTCTCTCGTAGTTTAGCATGACATTGTAAGTAGAACTATTGCATCTGCATTTGCATGAGTGGGGGTGTAATTGAAAAAATTAAAAACATAGAAGGAGAACGAGATGTAATGAATGTGAGACTGTGATGCCAAAAGAGCTCAGCTGTATTTATCCTGAAGTTTTCTGACACTGCACACAGTAGCTGCTGGCATCCTGTGACTTTAGATACAGATGTGAAAGATATAGGTAGGACCTAAATTTCAATATGCACCTAAGACTCCAGTGTATGTAACAGATTTGGCCTCTGTGACAATCCAAGGCCTTCCATGGATCTCCCAGAGAGCTTATATTATTCTTAGAAACATTCAGGTCGGTGATTGTCTAGACATTACTTCAACTGAGAGGCTCTCTTTATCACTTTCTCTATACCTGCCCTCCCCTCCCTGGAGTGAGATTTCACTCTCATTCCAAAAGCCAATCTCTTTGGAACAAATTCTGCTCTGTCATTTCCTTCTTTCAAATAGAACGGTGACAGACAATGGCAAAAAAGACATCATAAACACTTAGGCGTGATCAAGAGGCCACAAAGGAAATAGTTCCTCTTTACTTTCCTTCATACTCTCACATTTCTCCCATCCATTACCTGTCATTAGCAAATATTTGACACAAAAGTGCACCTTTTAATGTACAAGCACACTTGCACTAACATAGCTGCTCACTGACTGATTGCTAGAGGAGCGACAGGCAATCATTCATCAAACTTAGACTCACATTATGGAACTTATCAAGCAACGATATCAAACACTGATCGTTACCAGCCACTCAAATACCCTTTGAAGATTTAGAAACAGTCTTTTAATTTATTTTCTCTCAACCCATTAAGCAATAAACAATATTATGGATAATTGCACCACAAACCTCCACACATATATCATCAAAATGTTTTTGTTCTCAAGAGAGAGAATGAGTGACGCACTGTAGAGAGCTACAGCCCACTCACCAATACAGATGATCATTTGTCACTCAAACAAAACCTGTATGTAATGACAACACAAGTGTAGATAGATAGATAGATAGATAGATAGATAGATAGATAGATAGATAGATAGATAGATAGATAGATAGATAGATAGATAGATAGATAGATAGATAGATAGATAGATAGATAGATAGATAGATAGATAGATAGATAGACAGATAGATAGATGTGCAGCAGAGGCTAACAGAGAACAGTGGTTATTGCTGTGCAGTAAAGTAGGTCATATTGTGTGTTATAAATAATGGAGGGAACTCTTCATTGTAGATGCTCAGCCCCCACGCACTTCATTGCTAAACACTCTACATAAGCATTATTACCCGACTCAGCCATGTCCAACCAGCACCAAAAAAAAAAAAGCAGTACTGCATATAACACCTCACATCACCAGCAATCATAAATGGGAATCTAAAAAGCAGCCACAGACCTGACACTTACATAAGAAGACTCAGGGAACGGTAGCTCAAAGCTGCAACACAACTTTTACAGATTCATCTCAGAGAAGCACAGAGAAGCTAGAGCTTGTCACATTCCTTCACTAACAAGACTGGGCAAAGAAGCAGAGATGGAAAACAGAAAAAGAGAGGGAGAGTTAGGAGACGTAGGAGGATATCCCACAGTAATTATGTCCCAAGGGGGGTTGCATCTTTGCACTCGAAAGGAGCAAAGACAAAACACGACAACCAAACGAGCATTGAGAAACTTTGTAGTTTGGAGAGTCAAAAGAGAATGAGACTGGGGTGAAAGAAAGACGCAAAGGAAGAAAAAGTGCAGATGAGACAAAAGCAATAAAGACGTGGACAAATATAATTAAAAGTGAGTGTGAATAAATATGAAGGATGAAAGCAAACCACTTCATTTCCAGCTGTGGTTGCTCCACGAGAGCGCTTATTAAAGTGTGAATAAAGAGCAGAAATGCTTCCCTTAACAGTACTCTTTAAACGCTTTCAAGACTTCTCTCATCATCTGCATTAGTCAATTTATTAGGTAAAAATGAGATTAGCAGAAAAAGCTCACGTCATCTATGCTTTTATTTCATAGTTTGAGCACTAATTTACCCTGTTTGTGAGCATTGTCTGCCTTTCCATTGTTTATAGGTTTCTCAATGATCCAGCCAACCACCCACACTCCTGCCAATGCCAATTTCCTATGCTTCACACTCAAAACGCCGCATCTCCTCTGTATGGGAAGCGAGTGCATTCACTTTGTGGCTCAAATTAAAAATCTCCCCCTTCTCAGAAGGTCAAAAGTTTGCTTGTGCACCCATAAAAAATATGGTTAGAATGGTAATCTGAGAGCTCCTGTTTGACACTGAGGCAATCAGTGTCCCTAACATATAGTTAATTTGATAAATGAAAAGACCTCTGTCTGGGCATGATTAAACTTTAATTAGGCATGTGGGTGGGGGTTTATTATAGACCTCATAGTGGGGCAGTGAATTGTGCACTTGTTTATGAGCCTTCAGATCTGAATGACTTCATCTACTTGGGTGAGTCATAACAGAACTTACTATATGTCCTTCCCTGAACTTGTGAGTGTCTCATACATCTGCCAAGTTGTCCTCAAGTTGCAAAAAGTAAAGCAAAACTCTCATTTTGCTGCTCTCATTAAGTGCATTGTCTAGGCTATCTACTCAGTGGGATGTTTACAAAGCATCGTATATACAATTTATCTGACCTACCTTAAACAGTTCTCTTATCACAGTACAGCAGCTCCCTCATCAATAGATATTGGGGGACAATCTATCACAGTGTCTTTACTGTGTCCTTCAATTATTTATGAGTAGAGAAAGTTTGATAGACAGTTTGTGAATTTCAGCCCTTGCCAGTCATTCATCATGGTTGACTGGCAGTCAGACAGCCATCACCAAGTCCCTCAGCAAAGATTTGTGGGAAATAGAGCCCTCCCATCTTCTTCTCTCTACAATAAAGCAATCTTCCACTGGATTATGAAGCACAAGACTAGAAGTTACATAACCATACTAACTAAGATATTGTCCGGCCTCTATACCTTCATCCATGCCCCAGCCCATTTCTCACCCTCTCTCTTTACACCTCATTTTACTCAGGCTTAGCTGAAGAACAGCTCCATTCTGAAAGCAAAAAATCTGACATTTCTCTAGCTGACATCCACAGCCAGGTCCACCCACACTTGTGCATATTCTACCCACATTGGCCAAATAATGTGTGCAATAATTCTTTTTTAAATGCTAGGGTAGGTCTGTCTAAAATTAAATTTCATAAAAAAAACATCTTGGATTGCATTTATCTAAGGATTCCTGCAATGCAGAGGAATCCTGAATGGAAAGGAAAAAAAAGAAAAAATTAATAAGGCACAATGAAATCTATTTCCATTTGTGTTTATAGCTGCCACAAAATTAATGTCTGTTAGTAGCCAGTAAAAGAGGGAAAAGCCCTTGTTAAAAAGACTGAGCATAAAACTTGATGTTAAATTAAATATAAAACATGTGCTGTGCTCCTTCAAAGGCTAGGGGGGTGGGGTAGGTGCTGCAGCAACACAAAAGCACATCTAAGGAGCTCTTGAAATGAGCAGAGATGAAAGGATTTGGAAGGGCTGAGTCTTTGCTGCAATGGGATATTAAAACAGACAACAAGCTGAACAAAATAAAACATGTGTAAATGAAGCATTATGTATCGTGGTGACACACGGGCTCGCACAATCTAACAATGTGACTAGAGCTTACCGAGCTGTAGAGCATGCCCTCGCCATTCATGGCGATGTAAAAGCCACTCTTCACCCCCTGGATGGCAACCACTCTCAAACCCACAGGAATAAGATTAAACAGGGCTGCACAGCAGAGGCAGGCAGAGGCAGGGAGGGTGGAGAGAAAAAGACACACGGTTACACAGAGGCAGAGACAAAGCAACATCAGGCAGAAAGGACAGAATAGGACAATTGAGTTTTCACTTAACTCTTATAGACATGACAGTCTCTGATCTCTGTTCTTTGGCCATATGTCAGCATTAAAGTGAACAGCACAGGACAATGGGAACACTGACACCTCATAGTGAAACATTACTGCTAAAGCAGAAAGAAAAACTTTCCGGCGACAGCTAATTTAGAGGAGGACAAAAAGGATGACAGAGGATCCTGTGCATCTTTCCACAGTTCATTCATTTATCTTGCTGGTTGACTAAAATTCTCAGTGGAGAAGACTGATTAGAGTCAGTGTTATTACATAATAATTTAGCATGATGCCACTTTTTATGTAATAATATAATGTGGTCTATCAGATACAGTGGCCTTTAATATTAGCAGAAAATCTATTCTGTTGAACAGTGGTAAATATGCCTCCTTTAAAGGATCCAAAAATTGGTTTAGTTGCAAAGTGTTTGCAGCATTTGAGATGAAATACTGAAATATAGTCATATTTTACTTGGAACAGATAGTTTTGAAGAATATTTCTTAAGCATTTAGGCCAGCCGATCTCACTCATTGACAGTAAAACGTCAATATGATGCCCATGAGACAAGTATATATCACCTTTTAAGTATAAAATAACATTAGTGCATAACAGAGGTACATGTATAACAGGAAGCACCCAGTAGTTGCAAAGGATGGTGTGTTGATGGAAAATCATGCTGTTTATGAACATGCTTTATCTGAGCCTAATATACATTCTGAACTATTTTTTTTGATGAGCTTTGATTTGGTGAGGGTGTGAGGGAAACGCTTTACCTCCTGTGGACTCCTGTATTGCTAGAAAGACTGCATTGCAAGTGCCGATGGGGGCTATCAGATAAGGCCAGCAGGAAAAAAAAAGTGGAGACGTGCCAACATGGGTCTGTCCTCCGAGCAGATTCAATTTCACTCAATAAATATCGACGTGCTGCTTTTGCCTGCCAATGATTTAAACTTGCCCTCAGGCCACTGGAGCGGGTGATACACACTGATCACTCTAGCAGGAATATACCCTTGAAGCCTGTATAGAAGCAGATTAGCACCTTAAATTTAGTTGTCTGGGGCTTTCTAATCTCTTCTATTTGTTTTTTGTTTCTTTTATATCTTTCTCTCCATTTTGTTTCTACATTCTTCTTTCCATTAGCTTTCATAGCTGCTGCTTTTGTCTGATGATTGGCACACCATCCACATTTCACCCTGTCTAGAAAAGTGGGAGGAAAAGAAACACAATATATCACAAAACATGGCAGGCCGCTAGACAATTTTTGCTATAATTACAATCTGCTGTTCCTGTTTTAATTTTCCAGCCAGAAAAAAAGTTATAGAAACTTCCATTTAGCTACCTTTTAAATGTCCAGATTTTCTATTTTCAGCTCAAGCAGCTGATGGATTTCATAATTACTGCTGCACTGACTGCTGTTAGAGTATCTGATGACTATCCAGAAGGTGATTCCTCTTCCTTAATAACCTCACTGACAAAAAAGTTAAGAGAGAGTTAAGAGATTTCCGGGGCTCTTCTATTGTCAAATGGCCAGACAAAATGGATTTAAACACACAAAAAAAGCAAAAACCTTGAACTTCCAAGTCTTGAGCTGCTCGTAGGCAAATCCTGCAGGTATGCTAGAAGAAGTGCATTCCTTAAGATTACTGTCGGAGCAGGAAAGGTTTAAAAAGCCATTAGGCTTTATTGAAATGTGAAGGACAGATCTCCACATCTATGGAGAAACTCTTGTCTAAATGTATCTGGTTAGTGTTGCAGTATTTGTGCTTGAAGACATATTTATTAATGTCTTCAGATATTTTTTCCTCACCTTTAGCTTCCTGTCTGGTTGTGTTAGGAAGTTCTGTGTTGCAAGGAATTATATGATATAAAACTAAAATACTGACTGAAGAAACACTAGTAATTTTCAGATACTTACTTACTGAAATGTATTTCACAGTATATGACTGTATTTTTTATCACAGTATGTCACAGTTGTAAAGAAGCAGATTTTACATAATTTCAAAGTATCTACCTACACATAACAGTTTATTTATGAAAGGTAATAAAATATTTTGTGTGTATGCCTGGATTTGAAGCTATCAGGCAATATTACTGAGCTTAATGCAGTGGCATTTCTCTTTATTGCTCTATGGCTTCAAGCCCTGAAGTAAAAGTAGATAAGTTTATATCCAAACTCCCTGAAGTGAAGACCAATTAACATGTACTGAGCTGTGCAACAATAGGGTTTGCCATCAATCTAATAGCTCACTACACTTGTCAGGGAATACCATTTTATACAGCTACTGTTTTTGTTTACTAATGATCATATTTAGTTAATGTAATAAAATGTAATATTTAAGATTAAATAAGGTAACATATTGTTGAAAGTCAACTGGAAATTTACATAATAAATATGGGTTTGTAATAGCAAAGCTTGTGGACTTCAGCTAAAATGTTATTCATATTCTGTTAAACCTGATGTTTCTTGTTACCATTCCCTTCAACACATTGTGTTTTATTGAGAGGTCTACCTAAAAAATGCAGGAGGGAAAGGCAACTTGAAGTGAACTGAACTAAAAGTTTCCCAAATGAATGAAGGAAGATGAAATGTTTTGAAGCTGATAAGCAGATGACACTGATCAGTGTGAAAAATTAAGGTGCATTTAATTCAAACACAGAGTTGACAAACACAAAAAGTAAGGAATGTGTTATTGGTCAATTATTTCTCACCTCTTATAATTACCATTTGCTGTAATATTGTACATTAGTAAAACGTATCATTAGTCACCTTTACAGCGAGATATAACTTGTAATGATTGTGCTTCTATGCAATGAGTAACTGCTAAATATGTGGGTAGTGCCCCCCTAAAAGTGAGCCATGTCCCTTGCAATGTTCTCCATGTGGTATTCACTTCTTTTGAGATTCAAATGCTGCCAGTCAAAGATGTATGACTGGCACCTGATTCACACCTAAGTGATAGACAGACATATCTAAATGAGTAATACCATCTCCAGATCCTGGGACACAACTCCATCCTCCAGAATTACAAATTAAAATAATTAATTATTAATTATTAAAATAATCAACTAAACCAAATGTCCTTACTTTTTGTGCAAAGTTTATATACCCAAGACTTAAATTTTTATATCTATTTAACTGAACAGATGTTGTAGGTTTGTTTTTAACATGCTGACTGAGCCTAGATATTACTTGATTTATTAAAAAAAAAAAAAACAGCATTTGGCTATTCCATCTATCAAAATCCAAAACATCCCAGACAAAGGGAGAGTGAATATCTGATATAGCAGGTGTCTCATTACCAGCAATGTCTTTCTATAGTCTCAGTGTGTGCACATAATTACTACAACCAATCAGCTGATGGCAATCAAATTAATAACTGTTTAAATCTGAACATAGATGTTCATTAACTGAAAGATGTTTCAAACCTATTGCAGTTATTCAAGCATAGCCCTGCCACTAAGTTGTGCTTTCCTCTAAAGTCATTTTTCCTTTCATTGCAGAGGCTGAAAGCAGCAACTTGCTGTATTTTATCAAGCAGTGAGATTTGATTGAAGCAGAATTCCATTAACTTATCTTCAGCATTTTTCATCACAAAAAGCTATTTTCTGTTTGGTTGTGTCCTTTTCTCAGTTCTTGTCAGCCCTAGTAGAAATATGGCAAATAATAAAAATGTAACTGCGTGCATTCTGAGCTCATGTTGCACCTCGTATGCAGGCAGCATTGTGCTCCTCTATCCAATCAGTTCCACTGAGCCACCCCCTGAAAATAAATTACTGTAAACCATCTGCCACTTCTGAGGATGCTGCAGGTCAGAGGGTGGCATGGTTCAAGGGTGGGGGTAATCTATTATTCTAATAATCCACCCGGGCAATCAATAGTTCAGTGCAAGACCTGCATACCAAATCTTCCTTGTCCATTTCTGTCTCTCTCAATCAGTGGCCCATTTTCTTCTGCGTTTTCTGTTTCGATCTTCTGCTTACAACACTTCAAATTCCTTTAGCAGCACCTCTTGCTTTTTGCTTCTTCCTCTTGTCTTTGTTCAGACTGTCTCTGAGCTTGAGGCCTCTCATATAAAGAATTATTCATTAGGTACAAACGGAGAAGGTGGTATTTTTAGTTTGCTATGGCTGAATTATTCACTGCATTCCTCCATCCCCAGGCCAGCAGGACTGCTAAATCAAAGGATTACCTAGAGGTGGGGAAAACCCTCAAATATAACAAAAGCCCTCACTAGCTATAACCTTAATAACACAACAGAGACCTCTAAACTGAGAAATGGGCTGAAGTTGCGTAGATGAAATGCATTACGTCGCATATTACTTCCCCTTATGTTGTAATCCTTTGTCCTAAAGACCTTTATGTTGGAGGTAGTTCTAACTGAAGAGCTATCTCATCGTAAAATATAAAGTGACATGTGATGAGGAGAGGCCGTTCTTTTCACTGCATGACTGCTACCATCCAGGAGCTTTGGCTCCCACTTTCTTCAAGATTGGCAGGATGTTTTAGAAAAGAAAGGTCATTGGTTTCCTGTCTGGCTTAACTCCAGGCTGAGAGTGTCATCATTATCGCTTTGATGACCATTCTGCACTGACATATATCTCCTCCTCGATGCTTCAAGAAAAAACTATTTCAGAAGACTGTCTTTAAAATATGGAAGACTCTAGGCAGGCTAAACTAATCACTCCCCCCAACCCACCCATTTCTGTCCCTGTGGATGTGGACCTTGAGCAAAATGTTAAAGGTGACTATATCCCCGGGGAGTATTTATTCACTGGTACCACAACGGGAAGTCAATTGATGGTGGAATGCTGCAGGGAGGTGGTTCAGGGATAGATCTTTATGATACGGAGCAAAGCTGTGGGGTTACAGTGATTTCCAGGAAGACATTCTGCTGTGATCATCACATATGCTTTGGAGCTCTATCAATCAACACAATTTGACAGTTACAGTCATGCTCTGTACACAGCAGAACGGGTTTCCTTAATATGGCCCCAGTAGGGATATTGGAATTCATTAAGCTCAGAAATGACATATTTTAATGGCAGAATCTCTATAAATATCATACAGTGTAACGTAAATTGTTGCAAAGACAAGCTAAGTACACAAACCATTTGAGTAACTATTTGACACATTTATATCCCAGTGATTGCATAACTAGATGCAGAAAAGAGGGCATTCATGCCTTGTGGAGTTGGCTGCGTAGCTCTCTTTAAAACTCTGCCTTTAAGTACAGAAAATAAGTTTTTACTTGGGTGTTTTAAACTCATTTTGGTTCCTTTGGGCTGCTCCAAACAACATCAGTTGCGTAAGAATTAAAAATGATCAAGTATATAAAATATTGTAAAATGTTATGTAACCAACTGACTCACAGCCGTTAAATGTTTTAAGCAGAAAGCTGCAGCTTCCATAATGCTCCACTCACTGTTGTCACTGTTCTCGTCCTTGCTGCCGTCGATGGTTCCATCCGGCTGCATCTGCAGGTAGAAGCCTTGCTGGCTGAACAGTCGTGTCACGATGCCTTTCAGCTGTGGCTCTGAAATGCATGCACGCACACACCATGCATACATCACACACATACACACCAGCCGTCGACAAAGCCACAGCCCCATTCCCACGAGAATATGTCAGAACAGCATTCTCATGATCGTGACAAAATAGACGCTTCTATTCTACTCACAGATGATTCTATCAAGCTACTTCAAATGCAGAAATCATCTCTAAGAAGTGTATCACAAACAGAAAATGTAAATGTTGCATATGATTAATTACAATGGGGTAGGTTGGCTGTGGAAGATGGAGTGCACTGGCAGAATAATTACATGCTTCTTAAATACAGTCGTAAAATTGATGTAGTCACTTAAAAACATTTATTGCAGGGTTTTATATCACATATTCAAGCCTTTAAAATGGTGAACTGTAAAAAAATAAATACAAGCTCTTTATCTCTAAAAAAAATATATGCTTGAATTCTTATCAACAATTTTTAACAACAATCTAATCATTCTTGTGGCACAATCCAGCCTCCACAGCAGCCTGCATATGAAATTACTTACAGCACTTGACATCTCAGACTTAATGCTTCACTCTTACCAGCTGTTGGATATCAATAATATGATGATGGAAGGTTTGTCATGAATCATCTTTTGCACCACATAATATCATAAGAGGCTAAACTAGAAGGCTGTATGACTGGCAGGCTTTTACAATGAGGATACCACAACCAAAGATCAATGAGAATATTGTTATTCTCTCATTTGGCTTATTGCAACTAATGCAGAAAAATGACTGCTTTTGCATCATTTGGAAACTCGTTTTAAAATCACTTTTAATGCATTCTGACATGAAAGTGTTTTTTTTTTTTTTTCATTTGGAATGAAGCAAGTATGCTTTTTGGGGATAAAGTGACTGACATTGAGTAAAACTGCTCCCTTTGGAAGACACATTTTTACAGGTCACTTCTTCACTGACTGATTCTATAGGTATTTCTTGGAATTTTAAAAGCTGACTAAAACTTTTTCAGCTTTCCATATGTGTGTGTGTGTGTGTTATGATAACCTTGAACCGACCTACTTGAGGGACATGGCTTCTGGCTCTTGCTCAAAGCTTTCCACTCTTCAAGGCAGCAGGTGGAAGTGAGAATTAGCTCAGGGCAATGAAAGCCTCTCAGCTCCCAACATTACCAGGAAAAAATATGAGCGTAAAAAATTTTTATTGAATGGAAAATGTACAGGCAGTCTGTATTGGTGTTATCTAATGTCCACAAGCTTTTTCTTTTTTTTTTTTTTTTTTACTTATTTATTTTTTGTAAAAGCAGAATACGGTGTTGGATATTCGCGTGGTGGCTCTTCACAGGGCAGTGGTGAAGTTCAAAATACATCTATCTGCTAAATCTCAAAAAGCACTTAGAGTTGTATAGTAAGAATATAGTCATATTTCCAACTGAAAAAAATATGCTCTTCTCTGTTGTATGTTTCTTATTCATTATTTCACAAAAGTAACAAACATGCAATTTGTAACAATTTAATGGTATATGGTATTGGTTTCTTCTTCTTTTTTGTATAGGTGCTCTGATAAATGATGTATGTGATGCTTTGTAGCCAGGTCTGAATAAAACAGAAACAACAGATTTCAAGCGCTTTTCTTGAAAGCTGATCACTCCAATAATTAATGGCGCAAGAGCTTAATTTACGTTGTACAAGGGACAAGTGTATGGAAAAGAGAGTTCACAGAAAGTGGTAACCTACTGTGAGAGTGGGTTCACGTCTGCTCAACTGTACATCATCCTGACCATCAATTCCCAACTCACCTACCCCTGGGTTAGGGCCATCAATTGCTGAGACAGGCCTTTCATCATCCATCATGGGTAGGTTGAAGAGAATGCAAGTGTGTGTGCGTGTGTTTATGTGTCTGTGAAAGCACATAGGACTGTACACATCAGTAAATCACGTGATAACCACACTTCCATAAATTACGACTGCAGCACGGACCCTGGGCAATTGATGATGGCTCATCTGTTCAAGTCATTTAGAAGAAAGCGTGTGTGCATGTGTGTTCATGTGTGTGTGTGTGTGTGTGTGTGGGTGGGTGTGTGTGTGTGTTTGTACAGGCAGACACAGACTTATAGAGCTTATGTTTGTGCATGAAAAATGTCTTTCAATGACAGCAAACTTAAGATCATTCTGTGAGTGTATGGACTATTAGAACGACAATAGATTTACTTCATACCAATACAGGACAAAGACATTCAGGTACGTTGACAAATGGCATCATGACCATGAAATGGTGAATGATCACCTGTTCTGATATAGTGTTCGACAAGAAAAAACACATCGTATCCATATACACCAATATACACTTTAATAACATCCTCTACTACACTTACAAAGTACTACTCAACACATATGTACAAAGAACGAGGAGCAGGGAGAAAGACTGATCCAACATTGACTGACAAAAAGAATGAGAACGAAACAAAATGAGACGAGGCAAAGAGCACAAAAGACGACTGGCTGTAAGAGAACTTTAGCTATCAAAGGAAAGGGAAAGGGTCAAAAATTAAGCTTAAAAACCGAAGAAAAAGCCACACAGAAGGAGGGATGAAAGAAGAAGAAGAAAATCAGCAAGGGAGAGGGTCGTCGGCTGTCAGACAGGTGTTGAAGCCCCCAGCCCTTCCCATCCCTTTTATTCCTGGTGCCCACCCACCCCTCCCCACCTCCCCCTCCCTGGCCGAGGGGGTTATCGGAATGGGCGCGAGATGGGGTGGAGACGAAGAGAAACACAGCACACACGAATGGAGGCTGAGCTACTGACCTAGCCTGCAGCCCTTATGGGACACCTGTGGAGGTTTCGAGGGTGCATCTTACGAGGGGGGGAGGATAAAAGGAAAAACAAGAGTCTTTTAAACAGGCAGAATTAATATATTCTCCAGTGTATCGGCTGTTTATAAGCAAATATATGGCAAAGCATCAGTGGAAATGTAGGATAATCAAATAGAGGACATACAGCATCTATCTGCTTGCCTGTCTATCTGTGTGTCAGGTGAGGGGAATTACCTACCTGCCCAACCATGTCTGGAGGCCTATCTGTCTGTCTGTCTGTCTTTTTATATCCTTGCAATTTGCATCATTTTTGATACAGAGATTGTTTGACAAGGGTGCAGGACAACAGGGTTTTTGTTCTGTCTGGCTGGCTGGCAGGGTGACTGTAAAATTTGTTCTCCCAATCAGCCTTAGAAATTTATGTCAGACTACCTCATTCTTCATGTGTGTGTCTGCAGGACTCTGAGTGGACCTGGCTGTTGCTCATCACTAAACAGAACTATCCGGATGTTGGGTGGTTTCGGTTGGGGTGACTTGCACTGTGAGGTTGTTATCCGTGCAACAGGACAGAACCAGTACAATCAAGAGGAAAAGGTTGTACCACAAACTGTGGTAGGAACAGAGCCTTTATGTATATCAATACAGCTCCTAATGACAAAGGCTATACCTCCCTTCACTGCAGCAAAGCTCCCTCTCTGCAATAAACATTTACGATTAAAACATTTAATCTCAAAAGAGCCTTGGTGCACTGCGGTGCAACTTATCCTTCCTCTATACCCTAATCTGCATTAATATTGGATTAGGCCATTTAAAACAGCTCAATTTAGTGTATTCAACCTGCCTATGTATATGTGTTTGAAGGGGCTGAGAATTTGGAGGGAAGGGGAGGAGGGGTAATTTAGGGCTATTTTATCTTTGGAAGCAAAATATGGTCAAGCTTTGGCTGAGATACAGTGGCAGTTTTATTTCAGAATAATTGATTGTTCTGATCAAAGCTCTATCACTATGAATATCTAATATCTAAATGTGTACTGTCACAACATATAGATCATTCCCTGTACATTCGGGCAGGTCCTGCTCAGTATGTGTGTATGTGTGTATGTGTGTGTGTGTGGGGGGGGGTGCGTGCAGTGAATCGACAGACAAGGAGACCTACAATATAATGGAACAGGTGAATTTTTCGCACCGCGGAGAAAATCTACCTACTCCCCCCTGGTTCGGATTGAAGCCCCTGACTGCAGTATAGTGCCTCTGCTGCTCCAAAGAGGGGCGGGGTGCGGTGGGACGCTTCCTTATACACACACATAAGACACTTTTTTTTTTTTTTTTTTAGGGTTTTTTTCTTACTAATATTTTATTTATTTAATTATTTTTTCTGGAAAAAAATAAATCTAGTTCACTGACCTGGTCGCCGCCGAACTGGTCTTTTCTTGCCGCTGCAGAAACGGACTTTGCTGAAGACCCCCAAGAAATGCCTCTCGCAGAGAGAGCGGGGGTCTTTACTGGGGCTGGGGCGACGTTTGGAAGTAGAGACCCGGTCACTGTTGGACTCCCTCGCCTGGCGTTTCTGCCGGATCAGGGAGCTGGCGATAGCAGCCATCTCCCCGAACCGAGTCTGAAAAGCGAGAGTGTAGTTCGGCAGAGGTCGGGTCCTAATGCAGCTTCTTGGTGAAAATAATTAAATAAAATAGAAAAATAGAAAGGGGGGAAAGATATGAGCGTTGACTCCACGAATGTTTCAACCAAATGTCATCCTGATCAGAAAATCCTTCGAGTCCCGTGCATCATTGCGCGTTAGGCATCCACCTAGGGAGACAGTGGCATTTACCCCAGTTCAGCAGCTTCGAGCTTAAATTGTATTCAAGGCTTAAAGATCAGTGATCGATCTTATATTTCACATTAATCTACTGGCAAGGCCACTGGGGCCGATGATGAGCCGTGAAAACATGCAACAGTGTTTATAAGTTGATGCAGATGCGTTGTCATTGGAGAGTTTCAGGTATTCCAGGTGAACAGCGCCGCGCCTGACTGGCAAGACACCTCATCTGCACGCCAGTCTGTCCTCTGGATCCCTGGCGCCTTTTAGTAATTCGCATCAACGTTAACTCAAGCACGCGCTTGTGCGTGGATACAAAAAAGAAAAAAACTCTACTAACTTTTCTTCCTCTGTTGTTTCAAATTGTTTTCTCCGTATACATCGATCAATGAGCTCGTCCTTTGATGATCCGGGGTGCGGAGTAGGAGCCCAGATAGGTATGTAAAGCCAGTCTCCGGTTCCGTCGATGATGGCACCTCTAAATGCAGTCTTGGAAAATGGAATCGGCAGCAGGCGCTGCTCCGCAAGGATGCTGCAGAGCTGGAATTGAAGCCAGCAAGGAGCGATTCGCGGTCGAAAAGCAACAATTAGTTGAGGCGAGCACACGCCAAAGTGCTTTTCGTTGTACCACACAAATAATAAAGTAGCCTTATTGCCAGCGCATACAGAACGATCATAGTCGGTGTGCTACATCACCGACACTGTGAATGGTCCCCCCCCACCCCTTTCTCTCTCCCACCTCACTCCCTCTCCAACTCTTAACGCAATCATACGTGATTGAGGTTGGTATTAGAAATTATTTAGGGTCGTACAAGATAAGATTGATAATCCCTGTGATTTAAAAAAAACGTGTGCATATAAAACAGGTCAAACATAAAACGGGAGGAGGTGACTGCTGGGTGTGTTTTGCGTAAGTAAATGGTTCGCATGCAAGTGAGTTTGTCGTTTAGCGTAATGTGAGCGTTTTTATTCTTCTATTTACATTATTATATAATGACGAGACTCAGGCAGTGACACAACATATGAACTGGTATGAAATTGCATAGGGCTAAATGAAATGGACATCATAGGCTACATCAAAACATAAAGACTTAACAAAACAAACTGCAAAACTTGCATTTAAAAACTGCCTTTTAAACACTTTTTTGGGTTAATCACATCTACATGTGAACACACTACCAGTCTGAGTGGGGCCACAAAGAAATCAGTGTATTATTTTCCTCCAGCTGCTTTCAGCAGTAATTCAAAATGTCTTCATTATATGGAGGAATGCAGGAATGTCAGATTATTCAAGTATAGGCATATGAATGTTAAGAGTCTTTGCAATTATGTTTGTATGTGCATGTGCACATATCTCAGATTAAATAATAAACACAACATATATTCTAAGTTGCCCTAACATACTTGTGGCATCATGTCTGTTATTGCACACAGACACACGCTGTGCAAGGAAGAAAGAAAGCAGCAGTGCTCAGCAGCATAGCAAACCTCTACTGTTCCCATGATGAAACATTATGAAACATTTAGAGGTTTTTGCTGCAATTTGGTTTGACGTTCCATATCCAAACCAAATCCTTGGAGATAGTGACAGAGGATGAAAGATTTTTTTACTGAATGTCAGTCCTTATGTAAGTTTTCAATGAGGGTTCTGAATGTGAAGAACTGGTATCATAGTTATTGTTTTGCATGTTCTGTAATGTAATATGTGTGTGTAAGTGTGTGTGGCAGAGAAGCAAGTAAAGAGGGAAGGAAAAAAAAGCAAAAGATAGATAAAATCACTGGTTTCCCACATTGAGATAAACAGACTAAAAATCAATGTTAAAAAATGAGGACTGAAGTCAGTCAGATCCCAAAACTAAATTCTTCATCTGTTCTGGCTTTGCACTTCTGCTGAGTTGGGTGTGGTTGAAATGATCAGATTACTGTAGTATAAAGAAATGTAAATAATATTTTTTCATATAGAATATTTGTTGTTTTTAACTGTAGGCAGGCGTGTGATGTACTGCACACTTGTCAGCCTTTACAATAAAAAAAAGTCAGCTTTTATTTAATTTTTTTTCTGTACCATGGGGTACAATGGAAATTTCTCAGAGATGGGAGGGACTTTGTAGTCTATGAGAGCTACTGACAGGAACATATATCTTTGTCAGGAAAAAAGATAAAGTATTCCCTAATAAGGGTTTGCTAGGCGTTCTCTTTCTACTAGAAACAATTGATTTTCACTTCATTCCAGCATGCATCCACAAGCTATAAAACACTAATACTGTGACATTCACTACAAATCTATTTTTTTCTAAATTGTCACTTGAAATGATTGTGACTTAGAGTTGGTGCAGTCACTCACAGAACAAAGTAATTACAGTTTTTTTGTTAATCATACTGTCTACAACAAAGTATGGATATAAAACAAATAAAGTCTGCTGTTTAAAAATGTGCTGAGCTGAAGTTTTTTAGTTTCCATATGATTAGATGATCGAATATGCCAGATTTTCTTGTTAAATATAGAAATATCATGTTGCAGCACAACATTGAAATGATGTTAAATAAAGTCTCAGTATCCCTGTGGCCAAACCAGAGGTGCAACTGCTGTTAAAAGGAACTCTGGAACTTCTTTATGTCTGCTGCCATCTTGTGGAGAAAATGAGCTATGAGTGATCAAAGAGAAAGAAGTGGATGTTCCCACTCTGAAGTTTGTCACTTCTGAGTGTCCTTGAGGTACCTCACAGATTTGTTGACTCACAATAGCCGGAGCTAGATTTCATAGTGTAACATAGCTCAACTTTCTTGCCAAGCTTGGAGGAGGTGAAGAAATGAAATGTGAGAGAACAAAAGTGATTTTGTGGCTCACCATCCCTGTCAATACATTTTTACTGTGAATCATCATACAAATTAGATAAGTTTATGTGATCAAAGCATGGAGCTCAATATGTATCTATGAGCCAAAGAAAAAACAAATTATTTGCCTTTAAAATACATGTAGTGCAGCAACATGCAAAGACACTTGCTTTCCAAACAAATGTTCATGAGTGCATCAGACTCAAGACCAGCATTTATTATGTGTGTAGAAGCCTATAGGGCTGGGCAGATTGATCTAAATATCGATAGTATCGATACCAAGGCTAGTATCAAGCTCAATCAATACCAGCATGATGAAATTGACAGATTTCTTACATAGTGCTTTGAGGGGGAAAAAAGTTAAAGAATGTGAATGCCAACCAATAGTACGTTTTGCTTTTGTTTAGACAATTCTGGAACAAACCTGGATGCTTTTGTAAATACATGTCATAATATTAATCATTAAAATGATACTAGAAAAAAAAACACTTAAAGTTTTATCACAACTAGGTGTGTTTAATTTCGTCCAGTGTTTCAGCAGCTGGTGATCTTCAAGGTTAACTTTAATTGAGGAAAAGCCAGGTGCAAACGTGACACTACAAAGGAGAGCAGGTGCAAACATTTAAGCATACTGAAAAACAACTTTCCTAAGGAATCCCTCAGAGACTATTTTAGTATACTGCATGGAAGGGAAGATGTGGAAAGCACCCTCTGTTCCACCTGCTCTACATGAACTTGTACAAGCTAAAACACATTTGAATAGCAAATAATGCTGAATGAAACTAGCTAAGGGCAAACTGATACTGCTACAACATTAGAATTTCTCGCTGGGATTGATGGACAATGTTTCATTCATTCCATCACTCACTTATCTATCATTCATTTATTCAGTCGTGTTCAGGCCCCTCCTCTCCATTTAAACAGTGACTCCCACTATTTCAGATGTGAAAAGCAAAAGAGACATTAATGAATTATCATTAAGTATTGATGAGCCATTATCTGTATCCTAGAAAAACTCCAAATTACAAAATTTGAAATGTAACTCTTTTCATGATTTCACAAATAAATAAACTAATAAATAAACTAATAAATAAATATTAGCTCAAATTTGAAAATGACAAGTTTGTAAAAGATCAGAGTTTACACTGGGTCTATAAACAGTGCAATCTAAAACAGCTCTAACAAAATTCCTGCTTTTACACTTTTCATTCATTTTTTGTCAACACCAATGAGCTGACTCATAAAGTTTTGATTGAGGTCATAAGGTTTATCTAACAGTGAGAAGATGCAGGATAAGGACTGACAGTACTTTATATCAGTGTCCTACAGATCCCAGTGTGCATGCTGCTTTTGGTCCAACTACCTCAGAGGAATCAACTGTGCTTAATGGAGTTTCTAATTGTCTGCCCTGAATTTGAGAGCTGAGATACTGCAAGAGACAGCAGGCAACAGAGGAAGGTGTTGCATCTGTCTTTCAGAAAAGCAGCTTTCTGTTTTGCTTTGTGAAGCTATATAGTTATTTATTGGTTTTTGAGATAGTAGAGTTATGTCATGAGTGAACAACTGTAGCAATGCAGTCAACTGCCTCAGAGAGGACATGTCAGAGATCTTAGGCATGTAGCCAAACACTGGTAAGTGGTGGTTGTGTACAGGCCTTTGTGTGTATATAGATATTACTCGGGTTTAAAATCATTAAAAGTAGTATGTTCTGTTGTGGTTGGTTACAGAGCAAGTCCTATTTAAAAGAAGGTATTATTTTCCTGCTAAATGCTTGTTTTAAAATGCATTCAAGTAGCTTGTGTCAAAATGACGTTTGGGGACTTTTCATGGGTTTATGAGCATTAAAATTCTACTTGTACTTATGATGAAAAGAGACTATTTTTAAAATAGCATGTAAAGCCAATTATCCACAAAGGGTATATGTTGTTAGGTCATTTTATGTTGAGTTTCTAATACTCAGATACTGTGACAAACCAAAAGTGATTCCTTACATTAAAGCATAATAAGTTAATCAAGTTTGATATAAATGTATTCAAAGAAACCCTGACAGGAAAAGTTTGAGCCACTGCCCTGGAGAGCATCTGCTATGGCGCTATCCATGGTGCTGAACCGCGCTGCTTGTTTGGGGCCCTCAAAGAACGCTGCCTCTCTTGGCCCCTAAAGTTTATTGTCTTGATGTCTGCATTGTCCGTTTTTTGGCAGCTTCAGATGCAGCAATGGAAAGTGCTCATGTTAAAATATATTTCGGTCGGATGAAGTATCTGAAAACCTCTCCTCTCAGGAGAAGTGCGGCTTGATGCTGACTGCCGGCTGCCAACCACGGCGAGCAAAGACTGCACAAAACTCGGGACAGAGGCTCTCTCCACTGCAGACTCGAAAGATGTTACTCAAACACTCGAGTATTTAATAAAACCACTCCCCCCCTCCTCTTCCCCTCTCTTTACATCCTCCTTTCTTTTTCTATCACTCAAGAGAGAAAGCATGCAAAGGCAAAGACAGCTGTAAAGCTATGTTTGTCTCTCACCGTCGTTGATAGTGGTCGACTTCGATCGTTGTCCACAGAAACACTGCAGCATATGCGCTCCTTTCTTAAGGAATGGCCTCAGAATCCTCATTGATTTGGGTTGATGGGAGCCTTCCTCAATCCAAACAATCGGACAGCGCTATCACAACACAGCAGGGTCAGGCAGCATAGCGTAGCCAGCCAGCCTCTCTCTGTAGGCTCACAGTAGCCCTTAAAACGCCGGAAGGGCACAGTCTGCAGGACAAATTACGCTAAAACGAGGCATCTTGAGTGATGCCCTCCCTTCTCTCTTTCTCTAGTCCTATCTCTCTGTGTGTATCTTCTTCTCGACCACCGACAATCATTTGCGTTCTCGGTTCACACTCCTCTTCCGCCACAGCAGGCAACGCAAGGACGTTACAATGTGCTCTTAATTGTACACCCCCCTGCCTCCGCGTCTTTACCAGCAGCGGACGTAATAGCAGGAACTGAGAGGAGAAGGGAGAGATTGGGGTGGAGGGGGGAGGACAGGAGCAAGCACGCCAAAGTTAAACTGCAGGGGTAAGTCGCAGGCCGGCCACGAGTGAGGTAATGCGGAGCTGACAGATAAGGCGACCAGAGCTGCACAGATGTTGGAGCACGAGAGTCAGGAGTTGGTTTTTTTTTTTTTTTTTCGTAAATCCATTGGGAACAAGTGAACAACGCAAAGCCTACGTCAGATGCAGGGTATAGCTTTAAAGTAAACGACGTTTGTGCTTGATAGTATCATAAAGTTTATAGCTCAGTCACTGCGGTATGAAAGACTGAACAGTGGCCCACCTTAGTGTCCTTCCAGGACACCAGCTGTGGGTTCATCGGTGAATTACAATGCATCATGAGCAAGATTTTATAGTTATAGGTGGTTGAGACAGATCTAATGACAATTAAAGTTGAAAGCATGAAATATTTTTAACTAACTGTTGCAAGTGCACAGCAGGCATTAGTGAGCAGGAACCTTACAGTTAACTGAAAAAGTCAACTTATTCTAAAAGGGGGTCTGAGAGAGAGACAGAAATAATTAAGCAGGCCATAAGCAATAAAACAGAATTCAGAAAGTCTAATTTTGTTTCACCAAAACAACACTTAACCAGTCACTAATCACTGGAATATCTTTGCTTGGTTAAAAGATTATTAATAATGTACATCTCATCACACTTGCATGCATGAAGAAATTATGTAACCACCAAAATTTAGCAACTTAAGAAATTACTAAAAACAAATATAACTGGCTGCAAAAATGATTAATTGTATGCTAATTAAATTTTAAGCAACTTGTTAAGTGCTTTAAGGAGCTTATTGTAGCTATGAGTCATCATGTGAAAGCTAAGGTTCAAGATATTTTAATGCATTTTGGACCAGGATGACAAGCACTATCCAAAGTTGTAATACTAAAAAGCTGGACAATGTGCCACTTTTCCCACTAGAGGGAGGCATAGCATAAAACACTCAAAGACACTCAAAGATGGGACCAAATGGGACTGAGACAGAGGACAGATGCTCAAACCAAGTTTAGCTTGACTATGCATGCAACAAGAGATGTTTTACATACTTATAAACATTATCTATCTATCTATCTATCTATCTATCTATCTATCTATCTATCTATCTATCTATCTATCTATCTATCTATCTATCTATCTATCTATCTATCTATCTATCTATCTATCAATACACACATACACACAAACACAAACAGAAACACAAAACACAAGGACAACAAATTACTGGAAACATTCCCTCACTGTGTATAATGTGTATATAATGTACATGAAAGAACAGACTCAGTCAGCAAAATCCTTAACAACACCAGCCATGCAAACGAAGAGTGGGTCAGAGAGGAATTGAGAGAATAGGTAGGGATAGCAAGGGTGCTGGCATCCAACCCAGAGTCACTGATAAGGTGGTGGTGCTGTACCGTCCCACTGCAGAACCACTTACTGCTCACAGAGCAACTCAGAGAAGGGCTGGAAGGGAAGAAAATGAAAGCAATAGCACAGCGAGCACCCAGCATCCACTTAAAGAAAAATTCTGATTTTGTGAAACACTATTATATTTAACCAATGCATGATACTTGCGCCTGAGAAAACACAGGCTAAATCATTATTTTTATTTTTTATCATTTTATTTTAGCTTCAGTTTCAATTAAAAATAGACAGCTTAGAAAAATAAGCACTAATCTGTTTTGTGTGTGTGTATATATATATATATATATATATATATATATATATATATATATATATATATATATATATATTGTAGCACAAAAATGGTACAAGATGGAGTGTCATACAAACACTGTGGAAAGACAAATATTTCTACACAAAATCTCTCATAGCTGATTTTTAATGAAATTATGATGGGGTGCTATACAGGTTTTAAAGCTATATTTTGCCCAGTAGTACAGCAGTACTGAAGCAGTGATGTAATGAGCATGGCAGCAAAAAATACTAAGATCAGTAATTAAAAAAAAATTAAATAAAAGCAAGATATGATCAAAAAAGCAAACAGGGCCATGGTATGACAGGTATGTGATATTGTTATACACTGATAAAGGATGAACTGTCCTTTTAAGTGTGTGTGGTCTAAAGAGCTTTTCACTCAGAGATGAAATCTGACCTCAGCAGGGATTGAGGACCTTACAGCACATTTCTCTCACACATAGCAGGTGGAGGAGGCTGTCACTGAACGAGCTACAGTGTTGTCAGACTCAGTTTCCTGCAAGTCATCAAATGGGGTTTTTCTTTCCCTTAGTAACAGCAAACTAAGACATGCATGTATCCTCACCAACTTTCCTCTAATACACAACAATCCTAGAGCAGAAGCAGAGATCCATTAGCTAACAGAACAAGTACAAGAATGTGAGATCTGTGCAAGCAACAATACATTCAAGTGAAAGAGCAGAAAGCCAGAAATCAAGAATTACATGAGTGGGATAGCAGAGTAGTGAAAAATAATATTATAAATCTAGATATGAAAACAATAAATGATGCAAAACAGCAGATTATTTTTCAATAGAATCACATAATCCAAGTCTGAATTTCCGTGTCAACTTAAATTACACAGATTTATTTAACATTCCTCGTGTGTTTAATGTAACACATTTATTCTTCCAGTTCATATCTGACTGTGATACACCACCATCTTTCTCCACTATGTGTTGTAACTGTACTCTTTCCAAAAAAAGATATAACTTGTCTGCATTTAAGCAAACTCAGGTCTGTCTGTAATGACACTGTGAAAAGATGCTGGACAAGCCATCTCTCATTTCACCTTCCTAAATATTCCAACAGCTGTGAGGTTAAAATGTTCACCTTGTAAGATGATACCAGCTTTGTTTGAAATGAAAATGTTACATGAATTGTACTTTCACCAAAATGTTAAAAATGTTGTGTCTATGTTTTCTCTTCTCCCTTTTTCTTTATGAGAGTTCCCGGATTATTTGTCTAAATATGCAAAGTGTTTAGATTTTGTTGTTCTACTCTAGATTATTTCATATAACAGAAATATTGTACACTTTAAGTTTAATAGGTTAAATCATTTATTGTTTTTCAATAATAAGACTCTGAATTGGCTCAAGCTGTTGTGGAAATGGACATTAGCGAATATTTATCATTCATTTGTTTATAGTTTTAAACATTAATAAATCCTGTATTCCAACAGGTTTGCATTTGTTAATATTATTTAGCATTTTGTTGATTTTTACTTTACCCCTCATGTTCTCAAGCAAATGTTTCACTCTTAATCCATTATCAAAGTGAACCTGTCATTTATAGGGCTGCAGTCTTTACAAAAGTGGATAGAAAACTGAAGAGTCATTATTTTTATCATACTGGTACTAAATTAGTAAAGTAAAAATTGTCTCTGTGAATGACTCACTTGTTTGTAAGTGTTTAGATCAGAGCTGCCCACAGTGGGGCATACAGGATGGTAAAAGCAAATCATAGCAAAACATGAAGAGACACATTCTTGTTCAATAGTTAGTTTTTATGAGTCATATAGTACTGAATAATTTAAATGCAAATATACTGGGTCTTAACTTTATAATACATGTATACTGTTTGTAACTCATCAGTAAGTTGCTTAAAGTACTATAGTTTTGTATACTTTAAAGTGTTCAGCAAATTCATACACACTTGCGTTTCAATTAGTCTTTTATTGTGCTTTTTTGTGTGTGTTACATACACTCACTTAATGGTTTTAGTTCTAAGGTCAACTTTATTATCCCAGTGGAGCAATTTGTTTTCCATACACGACATACACAGTGTAATCCACTACAGCACACATCTGATTTGTTTCTGTTTTAATTGAAGTGGCGATATCACTGTTCAGTCAGTTATCTGCACAGAACTTTACGCCTGGCTTAGGCATTAATTCTTCTTTGCATGTTTTTGTTCACTTTGGTGAAGACTGAGTTGAAACAATCGGTTGCTCAACTGGCACAATTATAAACTGTGAATAAGTTACTGTGCTTCATTCATCTTTTGCCATTATTTACTGCCCTGTTTTGGCATTACTCGTGTGTGTTAGGGTGCAGACCCTTCATATTGATCTTAATTAAGTATACACATGATCATTTAAACTGACTTTGTTTTCCTCAAGGGACATGACGAAACATTCCTTCAAGTAGGCAAATCTGTTTGGCACTTCAGTGTGTGTGACTGGCAACTGTAGAACTAAATATTATATATATCCTTCAATTAAAGATGCATATTTAATATAAGATTATATAGCATATACTGTGTTTTGAAGCAGCACAGAAAGAAGGCTTTCACATGATCTCCAAAGCTAAAGAAAGGCATGTTTGTAAAATCAGAAGACTTTCATAACTGTTTATAGTTGCATCATGTCCTGCTGCCAAAAAGAACTTTTGCGAATTGACAAATGTCCAAACCTGAGGTCAGCCTGTGTGCAAAACAACAGCAACAAGATATTTGTCACAGATAACAGGACAGCAACACAGCATAAAATGGGCAACTTGCAATTTAACTCTTTCATTTAGTGAAATCTGTGGCAAAATAGCACAAAATAATCACCGAATTCCAAAATCCTGATATGGCAGCCTTCTATGGGATGCACACATAGCGAATAAGTGAATGACAGGAAATGAAAGGGGGAGTGTTTTTGTTTGATTGCATGACAGCAAGATAGCAAACACATGGAAAACCAATAGGTTAAGATTACTGGTGTAAGCATGATGAAGAAAGAGGGAATTTAACTGGTGAGGGAAATGAAAGTGGGAAAGATAGATTTAAAAAATGAATCAGCAGCAGCTCTGACAAGTCTTGTATGCTTCTAAAGAGATTTCCTCATTTTTTGAAGAGTGGGGATCAGTAACTTCACCAACATAGCAAGGCAAGTTTATTTGTATAGCACATTTCATGTACGAGACAATTCAAAGTGCTGCGCACACAAACACAGATTGAAATATGTTTGTTGATCATGTCCACAGGACGATGGGGCTATTACAAATAAAGAATCAGTATTGAATAAACAAAATGTAAAACAGTACTTTAACACTCATCTCTGCTCTAATCTAAATGGGTTCCTATAAAAGCTCTTGACTCAGTTTCCATTTTCAAAACTGAACCCACCATAGCAGAACGCCTTTATACCTTATTATTGTAGCTGATACTGTTCCTTGGATTGGAAAATTGTTTATCCTCATGGAAAAATCAGCCATGCATAGTGGCAATAAAAAAGACACAAAACATTTAAATAAATCACAATGCATGTTTGCACTGCCTTTGATAAAACAGTAGTAAGATGCAAAGAGTTCCTGTGTAAAAGATGGTTAAATGTCAAATGTTTAGATGTATTCAAGATAAATGTGAACCTTACACAAGAGAAGGTACTCTGTTTAGGTAACCTTATTTCCCATGACTTTTGTTTTCGTCTACACTGAAACAAAACAGCAAACTCTGTGTAAAACAGGACAGGGTGACTCTAAGAGAAGGTTACCCTACTTAAACAAGGGCACTAAGACTGTTACCCACATATGTGCTGTTTAGGTAGTGTGCCTGTTTTGTGCTTAAAACCTAGATATTTTTAAAAAGATATCTACAAAACACTGCAACACAGTCACAAGACATACTATGGCAACATGAGGGAGGGGGTAATCTTAAGATGTGTGAGGTGTTTTTTTTTTTTTTTTGTTTGTTTTTTTTTTTTATGTAGTAGCATTGTATTTAATAGCTCTGGTATGCAACCATTAGTGGCACAGTTGAAAAAGCTTTGTCAATAACACGCATGCTGATTGCCGAGGCCACATTGCCGCCGCTGCACAGAGAGCAGCAGTAAACTCACATCTCACCAGTGAAAGTGGAGAGGCAGCAGTTTTTGTCTAAATCAGCTGACAGCATCTACAGCGACAAGGAAAGCAGGGTGCAGGGAGACTAAACCGTTTACCATGAGCAACACTCGGGGGAGGGGGAAAGTGTCGCGCAGGCATAAAAATTTCACAGAAGTTGCGGTTAGTGTGCTACTTACAAATGATTTTTGTGATGATGTGCACGAAAGGCTAGAGACTAATGTTAGGAACTGGAAAGGTGAGGGTGCACAATGAGGTGAGCAAACAACTGGAGGAGGTGGACTGAGCCAAAGGAAGCAGGAATACAGCAGCAGTGCTGCGCTGCACCACTGACTAAATTTGGTGATCTGAGGGTGGACAGTTTTACTGTATCGTCCTCCCGAAGTCCAAGTTTATTATTATTATTTGTTTTTTATTTTAAATGCACCCCATTCCGTGTGCTATACACAACAGCTCCATATCCACGCGGTATTATTCTACAAGCAACTTTTTAATAAATTAAAGAAAATATAAGAAAGATGTTTTGATGAATGTTGCAGTCCCTGCTCAGAAAATCCGACGAAAAAAAGCAACTACAGTGTCCAGAACATAACTGAACACAAATCAATAAATAAATAAGATAATAACTTATTCATGAACAAGCACGTGGGAATTTCTTACCGGCGTTTTTATCACCCATGTCCCCGCGTTCTGCAGAAGTTTGGTAGTGTGCAGGCGTAGGTAAAGTGCGTTTGTCTAGCGCGCGCTCTTCTTCGGTCAGGAGCCGAGCTGAAGGATGCAAGTTGCTCCTCTTGTGTAATATTTGGCGAAATTAGATCCTTACAGGTACCCCGTTTGTCTCGCGACTCTAGATGCAGAGCTCTTCAGTGAGGTGGACTGAGGACTCAGGTAAAGAGTAAGGGAGGGGTGGGACTTGTGTGTGTGTGTATGTGTGTGTGTGTGTGTTTTGCAGGGGTGAGCGGATGCGGGGTGTGCATTGTGTCTTGATGCAGAAATAAGGATAGAGTAGTGAGACATCTTGCCTCATTCTGATGCTTATGTTGATAGAACTGATCTGTAAAGATGTTACCTAAAATTTCTGTTTTTCTAACAACTTTTCCACAACTTTTGTTTTAGAGATCTGTGGTGTTCCTTTAGCCAAAGTCTGATTCAAGAGAGGCCACTAATCAGACCTTACATAATCGAAATCTCATTATGCTCATTGAAAATAATGCTGGAAAAACAAACAAACAAAATAATAATAATAATTTTCACAGCCCATAGGAAAACGTGAGTATTTTGGGTTTCTGATGAAGCATTAAATGAAATAAATAGTGTTTCAGCAATAGTCCAGTTATCCTAGAGGGAGCATTTTAGAGTGAAATATTCTTACATGTTTTAAGTGCTTATTTAGTTTATGTGTATGTGCCTTTATTTAACCATTTTCTGCTAAATTAACTGTAATGAGGTGAACCTACAGCAAAGCTTTCCTTCATTTCACACTTTCTGACAACATCATGTTCCATGTTGCTTGATAGAAAAGGCATATGATATTTCAGAGACATCAATATTTAATGTGTGATTCAGATCAATAGTGTGTCCTGAGCATTTGATGCTGTATTATGCCTGTTATTTGATTACTGCAGTGGAATTTGGATAGATATTGTGTACTGTATATTTAATGACTGTGCTAACTGTTCCTTTTGGGCAAAAAGCTCTTGCCACCTTGCTAGTGTTGCATAATCAAATCGTGTCAGTATGAACTACCTGGACAGACATGAACACAAAAAACATGTTGTGTGCATAAGAGTTTGCTGCTTTCAAATTTATTATAAGTGGCTCTCTTGTTCTGTAATTGCTTTATTTTCATCCCAGATTAAAACCCACTCTACATAAACACAATAACTGTCATCCTCTGAGTCTTTTAGAAAGGTGAGAGGTTGATGCTGTCATGATTTGTGCTGTCCTCTGTGGTTTTTATGCATTAAACAAATATCAAGACAAAACATCCACTCAATATCCAATTCCCACAGCATAATTTTCTGCAGACAACTGCCCCCAAATATTACCACAGTCCTGCACCAACCATCGAGTTGCAAAATCTGTGTAGGGTAAAACAGGGAACAAGTGTGGTATTATCTAACTGGCCCATTGATCAATGTCTTCGAATAAGCCTTGTCAGCACACCGATGGGACGCAATGACAACAGCTAGAGTTTCCTCTGATGGTATAAAAAGACCGTGCTGCTGGTATAAGATGTTTCCAGACTTTGTGCTGAAATAGAAGCCTCAAGGCCAAATGACGTACAGCGTCATGTGTCTGTATAATCTCAGAACAAATGCAAGAGGAGAATTCCAGAGCTGGTTTATTATTTTCTCTATGTTGATATGGTTGCAGTTGGATGAATGGTTGTTCTACAGAAATTAAGTTGTTCTGATTTCCGACATTATACTTCCTGTCACACAGCTGAAGCCTTGATTCCATTGCTGACACAGGCTGGCGTCGGTTCGAAGTTAATCGATGAGAGGACCTGAAAGAAGACACCTCTGCTGGGTAAAAAATGAACTGCATTGATCAAGAAGGATTTGAAAGTCCTACAGAATCAGACAGATGAATGCGTGTAGTTTTATTGAAGGGGCTGCAACATTCATATGGTGTACATCACATACATCTTTAACATAAGCTCAGTTCTTCTCTTCTCCACCCTTTTGTTGTTCTTCCTGGCCCCTGGGCCTACCCTGTGCTTACTCCACTACTGTACCTCCCTTCCTCCTCTTCTCTCTTCATCCATCCACCTCTAATTCCTCTCCCAGATCTCTGTGTCCTCCCCTGTTCCAAACCTGCATCCAAAGGATATTATCTAACTTGGCAATGTGTCCTTGGTCCATGCAGTGGCAAAGACATAATGCTCTCCTTTCTTTGTACTCTGCATCTTTTCCTTGAAACAGCAACACCCCTTCTTTTCTGTAAAACTATTTTCTGTTCAGTTATGAAGATGAGTTTGTTTTGTAATATATCAATAAGATGCATTTTCTCCTTCAGTTAAGATAAATTGCCCGTGTTGCTACTCATAAGCTTGTATTCTTTTCCATTTCTGTTACAGCAGTTTTTGTGCAATATTTTGTGGAGCTACAGCAATGCAAGTGCAGATTTACATGGGAGGGGAGCCCTACTCTGCAGACACTGCAGTGCAGCCTTCTCACTGCAAATTCTGCCTTCTTTACGTATTTCTACAATCACTGGCAAGTATGCAAGAAGTTTGTGGAACTTGTCCAGATGCCAACAGCAGCACCCTGTGCTATCAATACTGTTCACCCACTTGTCAGAGGCTTCCATCATTTCTCTTTCTGCCTTTCATTAAAACAAACATCTCTGCTTATAAACACTTATGACAGAAAGATAAAAGGACTATCACCGGTACAATATTTAACAGACTTGTTTTGAGTTATACTTATTACATATATCATTTCTATGATTATGTTTGATTTCTGTTGTTTTGTTCTTTCTTTTCCATATTATTTTTTATTGTTGAAGTTCATAGTTCAGAACTGATTAAATATTACTGCATAAGCTATAACTACTAGATTTTAAATTAGTGTGACTACTAGAGTGAAAAATTACACAAAAAATGTCTGGCATGTAGACAAATTAGAATATAAAAATATAAATTACATTAAATAAAGACATATTACTACATTAGATTGTAGGCTCACTTCCATACTCGTGTTCAATCACGTTCACAACCTGGATACCTGTACTTAAATCTGCCACTAGAGGGAAGTGTATTCCTTTGGAAAACTGTAAACTATTGTGCACTCAGTTACATTACAGACATCTTAAACTATATTTAAGCATATATTGAATTTGAGTCTATGCTTTCACACAGTGCTATAAAGATAGACCGACCAACATATAAGCCATGACAATGTAGCTAATATAGTTACAGTATTTGAATACAGGTGAAACATTAAGACTCTTTAAATGGGAGCTTTTTCAAGTGTACGTGAATGCAGCATAGTTTCGACCAGGCAGTGGGAGGAGCTTCACGCAGTAGGTCATAACAAACATGGCGTGGAGAGGATACATTATGAAATGGGGTAAAATAGAATTCATCAGATCCAAAAACACCCTTTCACGAAGTTCAAGGTGAGAAATTAAAGTATCGTGTAGTTCTGTCTAAACAAGACAAAACGCTTACAGGAAGTGTGTTTGTGTGTTTTCCTGCCGTCCAGCAGTGAGGTTATCTAACTGTTCCGACTGTCATTGTAAACCCAGCTAAAGACAGCTACACATTTGAGATGTTTACCGTAAAAATATGTCCAGTGTTTATTTTTTTATTTTATTTTATTTTTATGTATTTATTTTATATATATTGTTTGCTGTAGTTTAAACGAGCTGCTCAAATGCTACATGATCTGCGCCCAACTGATTGGACAACTTACCAAATAAGTAGCCAGCGTTAGTTGTTTTTATCCAGAATACTTGGTTAATGTAAGATAAGCCACACACATACAATATTACATTTTATTTTGTTTTGAATTTATATATTCACGATACCAAAAAGAGGTCATGATATTGCAAAACAGCCATTACAATAAAATGGCAGTATTTTGCAGTGTGATTTTAATAACAACCATCACATGCCCAATAAATGAATGAATGACTGAATGAATAAGCTTTTTAAGATATATCTTTTCTATTGCAATGCTGGTGTTTTGTGTATCTAATAAGTAAAATCGAGTGTTTTGATAGACTCAACCACTACAACCAGCAGAGGTGCGGTTTCCGTCGAGACACTAAAAGGCCAGATAACAAGAAAGGAAATGTCATTGAAGAAACGAAAGGCTCGCCCCCTGAGAGTGGCACACCTGTACCCCAACCTCCTCCCAGAGTCCAAAGGCCAACGCTTTTCAGACCGCTGATGTTCACAGTAGGGGTAGGTCCCCCTTGTTTTTTTTTTTAACTAAATTTACTTTTTTGACTAGTTTGAAAAACTAGTCAGAAAGTGGTCAATGGCTGGATAGCTCAGTTGGCAGAGCATCTGTCTCCCATGCAGGACACCAGAGATTGATTCCCCACCGGCACGAACATTAACACCTTCCAGTTGGGTCCTTAGGCAAGACCCTTAATGCTACTGCCTACTGTAAGTCGTCTGCTGAAAAATATAGTGAAAAGGGTCTCAGATTAACCACATGACAGAGCATCAGAAGCTCCTTCAATAACAAGAAATCCCAAAAGCTCTGTTTTCCAGTATTCCAGTGTGTGGCACTGCACCCACGTAGGTCTTGTGGTCATGCCCCGAATGGTCAGAGTTAATTAGGTGAAGTAAGACACACGTCAGGAGTCGGTTTTTATTTAGAGGCTGATATAGATGCTCACTAAAATGAGATGTAGGACAGAGATGTTGGTTGTTGTCTTACTCCATGCCAGTTTACAGGCTGCTCCTTCGGCGCAGCGGCCATTCTGCAGTATGAGACCATGAAGTCAAGAGTGCAGACTGCAAAAGATGGAGAGGAGTTAGAAAAACTCATGCTGGTGAGAATTTAACATGACTGCAATGTGTCAACTTGCTCCAGCAGTTGAACTGACAAGCTGCTTACATCTGCTCTGTGAATTAACATTACGTTCCCAGGGCTCCCAAGACATGGCATACTGGCATGACTGGTGGAACCAGCTGTCCAGCTTCCAGCGACAGCTTATCTTTCTCATGTCAGTAGTGGATGATTTCTGGAACAGCCTTACAGAGGGACAGAAGACTGTCACTGGTACAGTATTTAAGAGATTTGTTTTGAGTTCATTAAAATATTATTAACATGTTTCCATGTGTTTAATTGTAATACTTCATTTTTATTAACATTTTATAGGTATTATTGCAATAAATGCTGCAGTCTTGTGTTGCTGGAGGATCCCTTCAATGCAGAGAAGTATGATTAAGTACTTCACATCCAACCCAGCCTGCAGTGAGTATACCTGTTGTTAACAATTAATAACAGGGGCATTCATTTTTCTATAGTTTAAAGATTTTTTGTAGCTTGATAGCCATAATTGAATTCTTTGTGTTTCCATGTATCAGTTCTTTTGTCTTTTGTCTTTCCCCTACCAGAAACACAGTGCCTTCCTATGGTTCTGTCTTGCTTCAGCCACTACTCCATTATCCACATGGTGGCCAACATGTACGTCCTATGGACGTTCTCCTCTGCAATAGTTTCTCTCTTAGGGAGAGAGCAGTTTTTAGCAGTCTACCTCTCAGCTGGTATGTCAAATAAACACCATTTATCCATTCTACATACAACACTGGCTCAGTACTGAAACTATGGAATATGTATCTCTCTTGTGTTTGTTTGTTTTTTGTTTTTTTGTTTTGTTTTTTTTTGCTTCAGGCATTTTAAGGGAGACACAAGAAGAAGAATTTTCAGTGTTGTGAATAGCTTAGAACATAGGACCTGGATTAATGCCTCTAAATCACAGGAGACATTGCACTTCACACAAAGGTGTGAAGGGCATCATTGGCCGAAGAACCCTAAGCAGGACTATCTGTTGAGGGCCGTCCCCACGACGCCGAATTGGAGTATAAGCGCAGAAGTATTTTAGCTAGCCACACTTTCATCCCCACAAAACCAGGGATTAGCCTCCGTGAAACCGACCATGTCTGAAACCAGGTACCAAGGTGGATAAGTTTGAGATCTCCACCGTCTGTGGTACTGTGAGAACAGTGTAGCTGTCACAACTAGAAGATACGACGTCAGTGTGATGAACGCGCCAAACACAACAACAATAATGGCGTCCGTGACCAGCTATGTTGTGGTGCTGCTCCAGATAGTCAAGCATCAAAATGCACTGCTTTACAACACAGTATTGCGCTACTGTACCATAAACAGCGGGAGTAAGCAGATTTGTCATTATCTGCGCATGTGTTACGTCTTGTTCTAGCTCTGCAGTGTTACTCTTTAATAGTCGTAGCGCCCCCTAACAGCCTTGTAGTTCGTACTCCAGCAGTTTCGTGGGGATGTTGAAGCCTTTCTTCTAGTTTTCACCACCGTTTTCACACCTGAACAGGCTTCAGTGCCGTGTGGACATAGTTAAATGTCCTAAGACTTATGAGGATCTGTTGGCAGAGATAGAATATAACTTTCATCATGATATTTTTATTAAGTTTTATTACCTGAAAGGTTGAGGTCTTTTTTTCTACAGAGGAAGCTGCTTTCATCCCATACATGTCCCACAACTGCTTTCTACATTTGTGTAGCTGCTTAAAAAATGCCTAACTATTTAAACTCCAAAGGATTGAATTTCTTGATCTTATTTGTAACTGTGATCATTTTCATTTTAGCTGCTTCTGATACATTAACTTTAACTATCTCCAATTATTTTATCTTAAGCTGAATTTTGTTCTAACCAGTATTTCATGACATGTCATTTTTATGACATGTTATGTTTTCTATTTTTTGTTGATATATTAGGTGATGTAATAGTTGGAGGTCTTTGGGTATAATGGTGATTAGTTGGATGATTGAAAATAAAAATGTCATTCTTGACTGTATGTATTTTCAGGTGTAATTTCCACTATGGTCAGTTACACGTGTAAAATAGCCACAGGCCGACTCTATCCATCATTAGGGGCGGTAAGATATATATTTTTTAAACTTCAACACATTTATGAAATGAAGTACAAATTTTGATTGGTGACTTTGTTTTATCCAAAGTCAGGTGCTGTCATGGCAGTACTTGCTGCAGTATGTACCAAGGTACCAGAGGCCAAGCTAGGCATAATCTTCCTTCCCATGGTCACTTTCACAGCAGGGAATGTAAGTGATGCACTAGCTGTACATATATCTAAGTCTGTGTGTGTAATTTAGATATTGCTGAAGTGTGATCTGAAAACATTCCTTGTTTATTGTTACATTTTATATTGTGTTGACATTGCCGTATTGTGTTTTCGCTACTGGCAAAAATGTAAATCTGTGCATGAACAAAGCGAACGAGTGTATGAATGAGTGAATGTGTAAGTATGCATGTTTGAATGCATGATAGAAAGAGATGGTCCTTCTTTGTGAACCTCAGTGCATTGAATGTAACATCAGGTTCCTGGCTTTGGTTTGTCTTCAGGCTCTGAAGGTGCTTGTGGCCATAGATACTGCAGGGCTTATGTTGGGATGGCGGCTGTTCGACCATGCTGCTCACCTTGGTGGAGCCCTATTTGGAGTGTAAGTCCTAAACTACTAAAGCTTACTGATCCTAAACTCCCTTTTAAAGCAATAGATCTTTTAATAAACACAGACTTTAACAAGTTCTCCATGACAGCATTAGACACTGCATGTCAGGACTTTGCAGACCACTTAAGAAGTATGATCAGTGCTATTAAATCCAGTCTTTTATCGCAACAAAATGTTGATTTAAACATACCCGAAGCATTGTTTTTACCTGAGGAAACATTGGAGAGTCTTGTCCTGGTTGATGCAAAAGTGCTTAGTCGAGTTTTCTCCCAACTAAACCCAACAACCTGCCTTTTAGATTCCATTCCCACATCGCCCTTAAAACCATTTTATGGTTTCTTTGAGTTCAGGCTGTTAAACATCGTAAATTTCTCTCTTCAAACTGAGGTCTTCCCTTCTGCCTTCAAAACAGCAGTGGTAAGGCCCCTACTGAAGAAGAGTAATTTAGATCTCAACATTCTTGATAACTACCGACCTGTGTCCAACTTACCATTTTAAAGTAAGATTATAGAAAAGTTGTTTTCATCCAATTGCATGAATTTTTAAATAAAAAGCATTTTTGAAAAACATCAGTCTGGTTTTAGGACAAAACACAATACCGAGACGACCCTTTTAAAGATTATTAATGATCTTAGATGTAACATCTCAGAAACTTTCAGTCCTGGTGCTGCTGGATCTAAGCACAGCTTTCGATGCAGCAGATAACCACATTTTATTAAACAGATTTAGAAGTCTGGTGGGTGTCTCTGGTACTGTTCTCAACTGGCTTTATTCCTTTCTTATAGATTGACAGTTTTTCATAAGTATGGATACCTGCTCCTCAAGAATCCATGAAATAAAATGTGGGGTTCCTCAAGGATCAATTTTAGGCCAAATTCTTTTTAATCTGTACATGCTGCTACTTGTGGATGTCATCAGGAAACACAACATTGATTTTCACAGCTTTGCTGATGATACACAGCTTTACATCGCTGTGTTTCCTTAATGCTGATTAATCATTTTGAAATTATATATATATATATATATATATATATATATATATATATATATATATATAGTGTGTGTACTTATATGAAGCTTTTTGTATAAAAAATGTTTTATAAATAAAGTTTTTGATTTAATTTTAAGGTGGTTAGAAACACAGCAGAGACTTGTCTTAAATCAAAGACTCTATTAACTTAGCATTTTATTAGCCCATTTACTTTGTAAAGTTTTCTGTAACTCCATTATGTGATTCAGTTTTTCTTCATGTGATCTTAATATATCATGCCAGTCACATGATAAAAACTGAAAGCTCCTCACGAAAGCAAATATGTAGGGCTTATGTATAAGATTATCTTTACCTACTATGTAGAAGGTCAAGAACAAACATCCTAAAGTCAAACATTAAAAAACATATTTTCACCAGGCTAGTAGAGGAATTAAAGTCTATATATATATATATATATATATATATCCAGATCAGACAATTATAAATGTGATTGTTTACTTTTATGGTTGTTCTTTTGGTAGTTTTTACTGAATGTTTTTACACTTGTAGTTCTACTATAACCAGCCTTAATTCTTGAATAAGACTTTGGTGAGCTATAAGTGTAGTTTAAAGGGATGTGCTACTCTGCAGTCTCTACAGTTTAACCATTTTTATATTGTGTCCTACAGATGGTATGTGGCATATGGTCACAAGCTAATTTGGAGAAAGAGGGAACCCCTCGTGAAGCTGTGGCATGACGTACGCTCCTCAGGCACCAGAGGATCTGGGCCAGGTGGTGATCCTGGGGCCAGTGGTGGTGTTAGTGGAGGACCTGGACACCAATAACACTGCTAAATCTTGGGAATTCTTATTGAGGGAACAAAATTATTTTCCTTGAAATAGAAAGGACATTTCAATCATTGAAAAACTGAGTGAGTTGTTATTATTCATCAATAAATATGGTTATCCCTCCTAAAGTCAGCGATCAGATAGATGATTTAATGGGATTCAGATGATGGACAATTTAATGAGGCCATATTGGCTTCTTTGGATTTTTTCCTTCAATGTGTTTTTAGTGTTTCTATGCATATAAAAGGTCTGCCAAATGATCAAAGGGAAATTAACTGCCTAAAACACTGTTTGTGGTGCAGAATTTTCTTCCATGACTTTTCTTTGTCGTCTCGCTTGGAGGATGTTCATTCAGATGTTTATTTTGAGAGATAGAAATCACAGACGTTAAAAAAATTCATTTAAAAGCTGAATATTCTGGTTTCATAAAACTTACCTCACAGAAATTTGATTTATTTTCCCACAAATTAAGTAGATAAGAAAAAAAACTATTATTACTTTGCTGCAGCTCCTCTAGCTTTATTTTTTTTATTTTATTTTTTATTTTTTTGTGGCAGCTTGAATTCTTAAGAGGTGTAGACTGCACAAAAAAAAAGTCAAATTTATTGTCAGTTCTGCTATGTACAAGACATACGGTGGACTGAAATTTAGTTTCTTAGTCCTTGATGTATATTAAATTAAAATAATCTTCAGTCAGGTTCCAGCTTTCTTGTACAGTAGATTTGCAGAATGGAGCCAAGTTATGGACAATTCTTTTCAACTTCCACCATAAATTTTCAGTCTGATTGAGATCTGTCCTGTTTACTGGCCATATTATTGAGTTGATATGTTTTATTAATTGAAGAATTTTTAACAATATTTGCTGTGTGGAATGGTGCTTTATCATACTGTAAGGTTACTTCTTCCCTACCAAACAAACTTAATGAAGAGATGAGTGTCCAGAATTTAAATTTATACTTGTTTATTTCTTGTAAAGGTAATGACTACCATCTCCCCTGATTCTCAGCCTGACATCAGTGTCATATCCTCAATGACTGTGGAAATGTGCTGGTATTCTTTGGGCCCATCTTTATATGTTTTCATTGAATCTGTGCCAAACCAAACCCCCAGCATTATTTCCTGGCTCAAAGCAAATTCGTTATTCTTCACAGAATATCACTTCCTCCAATCATCCACCGTCTATGCCTGCTTTCCTTTAGCCTTCTGTAACCTTTTTCTTCTCTTTAAATATTAATGATAAATTTTTAAAGCATTTTCTATTTACGAACACATTGCTTCAAGCAATGTCTTGATGCTTTTCTGTCTTCCTTAGCCTACTTTTATGTAACCTATGTACAACCTTCTTACTTGTACCTGCTCATGTCAGTGTATTTTGCCACGCTATGTTAAATTACCTTCTCAAAAAAAAGTTTGCAATCCTTCAAAATATTCAAATTGACAGATCTCTTGTTGGGGTCATGTTTCCTGCCTATTATCCAGATGGCAAGCACTCTCTTAACTGAAGACTCATAAGCATCTTTAAAATAGTGCAGATGTTTTGTTTTTAAAATGCAAACAACATTGAGTGATTCCAAGTTTGTTTTTCAATCTGATTTTAAAAAAATTGCAGCAATTGCTTATATATATATATATATATATATATATATATATATATATATATATATGTGTGTGTGTGTGTGTGTGTGTTCAACTGGTAAATAATATAGTGATGTGTCATACCTGTGACATGACTTATTAAACGAATGACACAGCTGAATGAACATCCCTATGATTCCACAAATGTCAAGGACTGTATAGTCCACCTGATATACCTGCAGAACAGCTGAATTTGGATCAGTCTGGGCAGTGATGTCATTGCCTACTTAGGGCTGATGTCATTAAAGCTGCTGTATAAAGAATATGACTTTCCTGTTAATACATATCTTTTGGAGAAAGTTGAAATAATTCTCAAGTGATACCAAATGCTTTACATAGACTCTCTGAGTAAGGTCTGATTACCACTTTCAGTTTTAGCTCTTACTAACATAACTTAATTTCAAACTCTGTCACCAGTCTCATCTACATAAAGAACCTTTATTAAATTGAACCATGATATAGTTTACAAATATATGCATCCATTAAAAAAAGATTGTCTACACATGCATGGCACTGGATATTGATTTATGTTGTTAAATATATATATGACACTATCAAAATTCTTTGGTAATGTGTTTTTGTGGTCAAACACTAGTATATAAAACCTCTATGTTCTAGAAATTCAGTCTAAAGAAAAAGGAAGAGGAACAAAGACACTTCAATCACAGGTACAAACCAAAAGTAGATCAAAGGCCTGCTAAATTCAAAATTACTGCAATCCACTGAGGGAGTTGCAGATATAAGTGGAAAGGATGTTTTTGTTTGTAGAAAATGCTTATGTCCATCACTGTCCAGAACATCATGATTAAACTTTTTAGGATCATAAAACACAGAAAGAAAAAGTTAAGCTAAGTCTGAAACCTTTTGAAAGTTGTGTCTATAAATACAGGGACTTACAACATTTATAACTAAACAGTCTTTAAAGCATTTGTTGCTGAACTTAAGTAGCTTCACAGTGTTCAGCTGATAAGGTGATGTGTTATCAACCAAACAATTTTACCAGGCTGCCTCTGAGCTGTTTTTTTTTTTTGTGTGTGTGTGTGTCTTCAGTCCAGTACTGTCAACAACTTACCACTTCTTTACCCCCTACTTTTGTGATTGGCATAGCTGGGAAAACCAAACTGGGAGACCATAAGGTTGGAGTAGCTGAGTGGCATAAAGCCATAAATCTGTGTCAGCTTGTTCAGACAGTAGGACCTCTGCAGAAGGTGTTCAGGACGGTGCCACATTCCCTGGTAGCCACTACTGGCATCCTTTTCCAGGTTGCGAAGGTCCACAGGTTTGACAAAGACTCCAGAGGGTCTGCTGGCTGTGTTTGTCTTTGAGTGTCTCTTTAAATACAGTGCAACAGCAAAGTTCAGAGCGATATCATCACAATTCTGCGTTTCATCCACTAAAGCATGTACAGCTTGAGGCTGGTCCTGGAGTACTTGCAGGTAGCGGCGGTGGAAGAAGGCAGCACCAATTAAAACCATGGAGTACCTGTAGTGAGGGTACATCAAACTGAGACCACACCCATCAAGGAGTAGCTAGCGGGGCATAAAAGCACACAACAAATGAGAAAGTGACTTACTTGTCCCCTCCAGCCATTTCTGGGTCCTGCAGCTCAAAGCTGCCATAGCTGTACACTCCCCCTGGCGTTGAGACGTGTTTCCGTGGGACAAATCCAACAATTTGGTCTGGAAATTGCTGCAGAAGATAAAATGTGCATGTTGTGCCTGCTTATGTGATACATAGTGTATAGTACAGCTGTATTATCACACAATGCCACTGTAGGCAGCGGGGTGTTTTACCTTCCAAACAGAGAAAGCAAAGCTGATGTCAGGAACACTAATGAGTATATCATCATCCAGCATCAACACAGCTAAAGAATCAGAGAAAAAAATCAAAGACACCTCACTAGAAGGTTGCTAACACAAAATATCTTTAGAAATCTTGGAAAATATATTTGAATAAGTGTGCTCAGTGAAAGGTATACTAACCATCAGTATCAGTCTCAGGGAATGGGTGCAATCTATTGCGCATTCGATTACTAGTCTGTTCTTTAAAGACAACCTGGACTGGATGAGGACCCAAATAGTCCCATAACTTCACTGGTGTCTGCTCTCCAATGTTGTTCCAGACTATGATAATCCTCTGAAGATGAGGCACTGCCTGGTAATGGTTTAGGAGTTTAAGCAAAATGTCTGTGCGGTTGTAAGTTTGGATGATGATGGTAAACTTCTCTTCTGAGCTCTCAGCCTGGTGGTCCAGTACAGGACTACCCTTTTGTGGCGTTGCCCTGCGTAGCACTCCCAAGACACCAACACCTCCATGGTCCTCAGCAGGAGGCAGCAGAGCTGTCAAGACTCCTCCAAGCAATAGGATCAGCAGGATTGGAAAAATGACACATTTTCGCCGAACCCCAAAACAACAACGGAGAATCCTGCATGAAAGACACATTTACATCATTTTGTGAAGGCAAACTGATGTCGAGGCAGGTATTCTGGACACAACCCGGCGTAATTTTAAATTATAGCAGCCTGGTTCACAAATAACGCAGTTGTCAATAATAGAAAGTCTCCAACCATGCAGTAAGGTAGCAAAATCGCAGCTGAGTTTTTCTCTTTTTATTGTACACCTTATGGTTTACAATGTATTTATTTGCATTAATCAGAACTCACCTCATTTTGTTGACACAGCAAACATCACCTCAACGTTACACGGTCGCCATCTTGGCTGCGTAGCCAGCGTGACGTCACTCGCGAAGAGTCGAGATTTTTTGTGTGTGTGTGTTTTTTTTTTTTACTTTGGGGGGCCAGGCATTAAGAGGGAGGCTCTACGCTGACAGTCGAAACCAGCTGCGTCTGAACAGAGGACGTTTTGACTGTTTATTTTATAAAAAGGTTGACTTATTGCAATTAGCGGGCATATGTTTTATAGCTGTAGCATAGCCGTACATCAGTGACATATCAGACAGTTGTGCATTAACTTCACACAAAATCTTTTGGCTATACTGTTTCGACCAAGATGAGAATGAGAACCGAAACATCATAAACAGAAACAACTCTCCGGACTCTAACCTACAGAGCATAAAGCAAAGGGTGAGTGTGTAATGTTTCTTTATGGGAAACAACTGGTCTATGAAAGGTCCTCAAACTGTGTAACAAAAGATTAGACTAAAAGCAAAAGCAAAGACTAACGCTTGTTGTTATCCATGATTCCTTTGCAGTGTCGAATAGGAGAAGCATGTCTTTATTTCCAGACCTAAACTGTCCCACAGTCCCACTTTCCAACGGAATGCAGATCCCAATACTTGGTTTAGGTATGTTTGACTAAGGGAAATGGCCTACTGATTTAGGAAGAAGAGAGAAACATATTTTATGTCATGTATAGAAACATTACATTTTAGCTAAATGCTGTCAAAATAAGAATAAGACAGTGAATAGTTAAAAAAAAAAAAAAAAAACCTTTATTAGGCCCTCAATGGGAAATTGCATTGTAATTGTAATAAACATGTACAGTATATGGTATGACAGAGTTACACGTATACATAAACATGTATATAAATATGGAAACACAGTTTACATGTGTTCATTTTAAAGTCTGACAGCAGCAGGGAAGAAAGACCTTCGGTGTAGAGAATTAAGTTTACTTAAAAGATTTTCCTGCTCCAGCACACCTGATTCTAATTAAATGGATCCAATGGCTTGTCAAGTTCTGCACAATGAAACATTAATTTGAGTCAGGTGTGTTGAAGCAGGGCCTGTATCAGTAATTGTATTTCATTGGCTATTCCCTGCAGGTACATCACATGATGGTGGATATTCTCATGATGCCATTGTGTATGCACTCACTGAGTGTGGCTTGCGCCATATCGACACAGCAAAACGCTACGGCTGTGAGAAGAACCTGGGCAAAGCTATTAAAGAAAGTGGGCTCCAACGGAGTGACCTGTGGCTCACTAATAAACTATGGCCTGGAAACTATGGATTCAAAGCTGCAAAAAAGGCCTGCCTTGACTCTTGCACGGAGATGGGGGTTGATTATTTTGGTATGGGTCATTATCAGTAAAGTTTTGTTAAACAAAAGTCATCATAGACCAACCCAACCTCTGTGATATTTGATGACAGAAAACTTTCCAAATAGTGATATTTTGTTAGTGTTAATATTGTCATGACAGTTCTAAGCATTTTATTTTTAAAGATCTGTACCTGATGCACTGGCCAGGGTCACAGAGACCTGGTTGTTCCAATAGAGAGATGAGAGCCGAAACCTGGAGAGCTTTGGAAGAACTTTATAAGGAAGGTAGTTGTTGCCTTTGTTGAAAACACCTGGTTTCTGCTTGAAAAACAATAGTGGCGTGACTTCTATCATAACAACAGTTTGCCAGGTCACTGGCTTATTTTTACAGAGCTAATATTTCTGTCATTGAAGGGGTGTGTCGTGCTATTGGGGTGAGCAACTTTCTGGTCCATCACCTGGAGCAGTTAAAGGAAGATTGTTCTGTGGTGCCACATGTTAACCAGGTATTTTTTTTATTTATTTATTTTTTATAATTTATTTGTATGAAGATGCTCAGACTAAGTCCAGGAGAAAAATACCTAAATATAAAAAGTATCAAGAATACAGAAGCAATAAACATTCTCCTGTATTTCTGGCAGTGAGGTTGAAGAGCCCTCTTCATTTAGGGCTTTTCCCACCAGTATCTATAGCAGAGCTATTCCATATCAGTTCCACAAGGGTCACAGTCCTGCAGGTTTTCAATGTTTCCCTGCCCCAACACATCTGTTTAGAGATTAATTGTGAAAAAAGAAGTATGATAATATTTTTTTTCATTCTACATTTGAATTTAGTAATTCTTTATTAGTGAAATAAGACTGTATTGGGTCATTAGCCACTTACCCCTACACCAGTATCCTGATGTATTCTTCCACCACATTTTGTGAACCCCGATTTGTAAAATTTGGACAAAATGTAATCAATAACTTATAACTGGGAATAATTTATAACTAACTTTATTAGAGACTCGTCCTTTAGATTGTCCCATGCACAGATGCCTCTAAATGGGTCTTTAAATTCTGATTTGTTAGGTTGAGTATCATCCTTTCCAGCAGCCCAATCGCCTGATGGAGTATTGTCATAAAGAGGGGATTGTGTTTGAAGGGTACAGTCCCTTGGCCAAGGGTCAAGTCCTCAACAATCCCATCATTTGCCAGATTGCACAAAAGCATGGACGAACACCAGCTCAGATCTGCATCTGCTGGAGTATTCAGGTTGTCACATTCATAACATCAGTTCCACCCTAGCAGATGTTTTTGCATTTTATTAAACACCTTTTCCACCCTCAGAATGGAGTTGTGACCATACCAAAGTCGACCAAAAAGAACAGGATACAAGAAAACTGTCAAGTGAGTTAAAGCTTACACACATTCAAGAAAGATGGCATTCTGTTGAAGCACAACACGTAATGCAGAGAAAGCTACCTGCTGAGGGACTACAATGCAAAAGAGCTTTTTAGCTATAATCCGACATGTTTACATCTGTTTTTATGAATGCACATTCATGTGCACTGTCCCTATCAAATAAACTAATAAATAAAAATGTATAAAAGCAACAAAACACTAAAATGTATCCTTAGTTTTAATGAAACCAACAGAAAACTGGCGTCTGTTGCACATGTAGTTCTTTACCTGGGGCTAAAAGCATAAAACAAGTTTCAACCTGCTCCAGTCTAAGCCACCATGTGTTACAAACTTTGACACTTAACAGAGATTTAGCAAACAGTGATTTTTACAGGTTTAATGGTCAAAATCACTGTTATGTCACAGAAAAAGGTAGTTTCTAAAGTTTTAAAAAATCATATATATATATATATATATATATATATATATATACATACATAGATATTGCAGTTTGTATAGAAGTCATGAGAAATCACACCAACAATGAAAAAATTTTTCACCCCCTGCCTTCTCTTCCTTCTCCTGTACCTCTGCCATCTCACTCAGGTGTTTGAGTTCCAGCTGGAGGAGGCAGATATGACCGCCTTGGGAAAATTACATGATGGAAGACATGTAACTTGGGATCCAACAAATGTGGAGTAACAATAACAGGAAAGATTTAATGTGCGTTTCCCAAGAGCCAACTTTGTCAGTAGTGGCTGGGTAAAGAACTAAAGTACAAGATTTAGATTTTTTTTTTTTCTCGAATTCTCTTTGTATAAAACCGACAGTGATGCAGCGTTAATTCATCTCTGCTACTTCTTCCACTGTGTGCAAAAAATGCACACACAAAGGGAGCAAAAGATACATTTTGCAAGTATACTTTTCATATAAAGGTAGTTTATTTTGTTGTTTACAACAGTCTAGCTTTAAATGAAAACAGCTTAATTTTTAGAGCTGGTTCATCTGCATTTAATTCTAAAGATTTTCACAGTTCTGCTTAAAATTTCATCACAAAATGTAAATGAGGAAAATGATAACCACCAACACTGCTCACATTCAGCAATCTTTCCTGTAAAAATGTTTGTTCTTGTGATCACTTCATTCGAGTATGAAATTTTTAAAATTTTACAATTTCAGACTTAGAAAATTGGAAGTTTAATACTGAATATGTTTAACTCTTGATTTTAATGAAACCAAAATACTTTTAGAAAGTTTTAGTGTATCAAGTTATGGGGTTGCAGTAGCATGTGGTTTTAACCGTAGGCACAGCTTTTTTTATATAAAAAAAATTAAAATTGAATATACTTTGAAAGACTGGAGTTAGTCATTATTATTAACCATAATCATAATGTATAAGTTGTACTGTGTTACTTTATGTAAAACCTGAGAGAAAGTGGCTCATTTACTTACTTGCTGGGAAAATCAGTACTCCCCTCTTTAGGTTATTGTTGCACAAGGCTGAAAACAGCTTGGCTCTCTCCAGGGGGGGCAGCTTATGGTTTCCTACTCAAACCTGAAGGTGAAGTCTTTCTCATCCCACCTTTCAGTTGTTTACTGGACAAAAACTGTGTTGTCAATATCTGTTTATCATATAATCCACTGTAAGAATGTTTACCATCTTTATTTAATATCGTTTACTGATCATTTTTCTCTTAACTAGGTAAGCTTTGTGGGTACAGAGCTTTGTAATCAGCCTCCTAATTAGCAAAAGCTAATTCAACATTAGAGAAGGTGCTTGCTAAAACTAGGAATTTATATCAAAATCAGGTGCACATTGTGATGAAAACTAATAATCTGTGATAACTTGGTTTTTAACAAAATCAACAGTCTGTCTCTTCTAAAGCCTGTGAAGCTTTCTGTGGATTCACATGAAAGCGAAATGGCACACTGTGGTATGCGAGCCTCACCTTCAGGATGATGCACACTTAAGCAGAACAAAGCGTGTTCTGTTTTATGCAAAACATGGAGATTAAATAAGAAACAACAAAGTTCTCCTCATTCTTCTAAAAATCATCTGCTTTCACTGCCTTGCTCAGTTTAGAATGCTGAATTAATACTTTGCATTTTGCTCAGTTTTCCCTTCTGTACAGAAACTGAGCAACAGTTAAATAAAATGTAAAGCTCTAAGAAAATGATACAAACATTCAGAGTTAGCAATATCATTTAATCTTTCCCCCTCAGCTTAGAATCACTGTTGCACATAAGTTACATTTTGTTTTATCAATTTCACAGGGTTTTTTTCTCTCTTCTTCAAACTTCCAGTTTGACCTCCCTTTCATATCAAACAAAAAGGAAAAAAAAGCAGATTGTATTATACAAAAATGCAAACCAATTTTCACACAGTGAATTCTCTTACAAAGTCATAAAATGGCGTAATAATGGCTACATCCACATTGGAGGAAGATAATTCTAGACATTCCTTAATGGAGTATAATATACATATAAAAACTTTTTTCTTGCTGAAATCAAACCTGTACCTTAATTTAAGAGATATTTTACAAGGGTGTAATCATATAAAAAAGCCATTTGCGAATTTCCCCAGAAAGTCTGGGAGTAAAATGTGAACCTCAAACAGCAGTAACAGAGGTCAGTGGTAAAGGGTGTAGGTGAAGGGGTTTACTGTTATTGAGGGCTATAGGCAGCAGCTCCACTCACAAACAAAAGGAAATAATAAAAAAAAAACAAAAATCTGAAATAAACATCTCAGCCATTTACTATAGGACATCCCCCATACATCACTGAATGAAAGTTTTGCAAGTTTTTAAGCTCATTCAGTCTTGCAGTGACCCATAAGGCAGATGAGTCACTGCAGCAATTTGGTTGACTCACATTTAGAAGAGTGAGAAAAGATACTGAGTTAGCACAATTAAATTTAGTGAGTTCATAGTAAAGCCCCATTCCGTGTGCAGTGAGTTTCCTAGTTGGTCTGCCAGGTCAATGTAAATAGCTGTCTAAGAAAAAAGAAAAATACTTACTGTGTGAATCTCACTCAGACACTCTTAAAGCTGTTGTCTACACATCAGGTATGATGAAGCATTAGACTTGCAGATCAGTAAATTCACTCCACTAAAGCAAAACAAAAGACTGCTGGGTCAAAAATATGTCCTTGGAAGAGGGGAAAAATGTTTACGATTTTGCATTGCTGCCATTTTGTAGACCTTTTTGAGATAAAAGGCAGTCAGGGTCTGATACAGTCCACTTTAAGACTAAATTGGGATAAGTGAGTGCCAATTTATATATACGAGATATTGTAGAACAGATAATGTAGCGGGCCATTAGAAAAGGATTTAAGGCTAATCTTTTATCAGACTTCCTGTTTTTTGTTTTTTTTTTCTTTTGGAGGCAGTGATTGGGGAGAAAATCCTGTACACTGCTGTAAAGCCTCAACACAATCACCCAGTACAGCATACTTTAAGGGGAGTGGGAGAATTATAAAAAAAAAAAAAAGACAATAAGTCAGGAAACATTTTCTACAATACAATCTAGCACACACAAAACATCTCCATATAAATTTTCCAAAGTTACAGATTTTGTCTTCTTCGGAAGCATAGTCTATAGAACATCTTTGTTTGAACACAAAAGATTAAGTGAACACACATCAATGCACACAGAGGTCCTTCGTCTGGGAAAGGATAAAGTCTGTGTTGGCAACCAGTGGACAGAAAAAAAACAAAAACAAAAAAAATATTTTGCCGATTCTAAGTAGAGATCATTTAATATAAATGCTGAGCAAGTTGAGTAAGAGGTGGCACGTTAATAGTGCTTTAGTAATATTAATGTATGTATACATACTCATATGTATAAGTGAGCTGTGTACCTAAACAATAAATGTAGCAAGGAGCAGCCAGAGGCTTTAAGTGTGGATGGAAACATAAAAAAAAGAAAAAGAAAAACACACACACCGAAACGTTCCATGGTGCCGACAAATTGAAAGAGATCCCCCTCAAACCCAGATGAGGATGTCAGACACCAAAATATGTCTTTATTTAACTGACTCAATCAGGGATTTGTCAAAGTGTCATTTTATTAGTGCCCTTTAACTGACCAAAACGAAGGCTCGACATTACACTAAACCAAATTGACCAAGAGCGTCTGTTTAAACCGTTCAAATAATAGGACTCACTTGCTCTTTGCAGAGCTGTAAAACTGTTGCCAATCATGCTAATTGTTTACAGAAGGCAAAGAGCTCTGTGTTGAGCATCAGCAGTAAACAATTTATATAATGGAGAAAAAGCAATTGTAGTCATGGTGGTGATGTTGACAGCTTGCTACAAACAGTGCCAGTCATTAATGGAGACATAAATATACACAGTACAATCTAATTGGCCAATATCAAGTTTGATTTAAGGACAGATGGATTTTTATAGTTTTGCGCCTACTTCTCAGTAGCTAACACTGCTATTTTCAGCTGTAAACATGATTTCAAATCTACTGTGCAGCTAAAAACGCTACAACAGTAGCTTTTCTACAGCAAATGTTAAGTCCAGGCTTTTGCACAAAATGAGACCATTTCATGACAGAAAGGAGGACACAACAACAACCATGTTCTAAAAAAGCTTTCACTTGGTAAGTTGCACCACCCAAAATCGTAACAATGTAAAGCACAAAAACGAAATCTAATTAAAACAAAAACAACACAAGGGAAGGCAACTTCATAGAAGTTAGGAGAACAATTGACAAGATAATCCCAATGGGGAGGCCTTTCGTGTGGCCAGATGAGAGGCTCTGAGGAGGGAAATGCTTATTAGCACTGATGTCATTTAGTTTACACTGATCTCTTCCCCTGTACTATTTTACAATGGGCTTGGACTAAATGCACCACACTGAGGAGTTGAGGCAAAAGGTGCTGCAACCAAACATCATCAGGGTCACACCGCAACCTAGAGAAGCACCTATTAGATTCCCTTATAGAAATGGAAAGCTTGTTATCAAAAGACTTGTTGCAATCTTTAAAACAGAATGCCGCAATTAAATATATACTGCTTTCAAGTATGAAACAGACAAATGTGTTCATAAAATGCAATAAAAAAAATCTGGCTTCCTGTGGCAGGTGAGAAAATGCATGTGGTGCAACACTATTTCTGAAACACCTTATGTGTCTGTTTTGGCTGAATACAGGTGAAACTTTGAGCATTTCCCTCCTCAAGCATCTCGATCTGGGCAACCTCTCTTTACGATTTTGGGGGTGACAACCTGGGCCACACTCATTTGCTTTGTTCTACAACACCTTCATAAATCATAAGACTGTCAGAAGTTCTTCAGATTGAATTTTGATATAATGGTGCTTGTTAGTCTGTGCACCTTTGTATCTAACCGTTCAGTTACATTTTTGCTTTCACAGCTTTTTAAAGGGAGGATCCATACTTGCCTCTACTTTAAAGAGTGAGGATGGAATAGCGAGGTTAATTTGGAATCAAGTTATAATAACACTGTCAACATCACCATCATTTTCTCTTCCCGATATATTAATCGTGAGTCTTATTAATCTAATCCCAGTACAAAAAAATTAAGAAATAACACACAGAAGAAATGTTATCATATGCTCTGGTTTCCAGGCAAGGAAAGTCATTAAAAAAAAAGCTCATTCACAGAACAAAAAGAAAGAAAATTCATCACGGCAGATACTGCTCATCTTCTAAATAGAATGGGTGTATGTGTGCCTGTGCATGCTTTTCAACTGAGCGTTGTGTGTGTGTGTGTGTGTGTGTGTGTGTGTATAAAATGTGTATGTGTGTAAGTGTGTACTTCCTAAGAGCAGGAATGGACATCGCCATTTTTCTGCATCTCCGAACCAGTGGCACCTGGATCAGAACGCATGCTCAATGCAGATGTCTTATTTGTGAGAGACAGCATGGACCCACCCACTGCGCTTTCTTGCAGCCCACTGGAGCCGTTGGACACATCACTGAATTTAAAGCAGACAAAAAGAAAAACTCTGATATGAAGAGGAAATGAGGAATGTTTCAAGTCACTTATGTAATAAATAAATATTCAGGGAACATGTATACCTTAATGTTTAAGTCACTCACCCAAGGGCCAGGGACATTTCTTCCAGCTGAGTATTGTGCTCAGGTTGTCCATTCTCTGCAGATTTCATCTTATAATGCTGAGTATCATGAGCTACTTGGTTTTCCTGCTTTGTAAATGAACAAAAGATGGTTAGTTGTTCCCAAACTCCTCTCAGCATACTTGGTTAAACTATTAAATAGCCCCTATAGATGCTCAACAGGAACACCCCTACCATAGCCATCTCACGGGTCCTCTTGCCAATTTCTTTTTCCACCTGGTGGAGCTCCAGGCTTAGCTGTTCACTGGAGACAGCTGTTGCACTTGCGCCCCCAGCTGGCCACTTGGCCAGTTGCTGCTGCTGCGTGGCTATTGCAGTCTGGCTGGGCTGCACAGGCTGGCCTGCCAATGCACTGGCCTCTCTCTGCAGGAGTAGAGAGTTGCTGGCAGCCTGCAATATATTGGAAGTGAGGAGGATGAGTGAGCAATATTAGGCAATATTTAGAGGAACTATAAAATAGTATGGACAACTTGATTTTAAATTCTTTTTAATTTTTCACATTTCAGAAAGTCACACCTCCATGCTGTGCATCTGTGTCTGTTGGTTGATCTGCTGGTTAACCTGCTGTAGTTCAATTTTTAATTGTTCTCTGTCTGAGGCTGCCATAGAAAGGCTGTAAGAGCAGAAAATAAAGTCATACCTGCTTTACAATCATTGAAAAATTAATTAATTCATATGCTTATTTACAAACAAACATGCCTACCGCTCACTAAAGTGTCCCTGAGAGGAGGCAGTCTGGTGGGAAGAGTATGGTGTTCCCCCCCATCCGCCATGACTTCCATAAGAATATTCTGCTGTAGGCAAGGCAGTAAAATAGAAAACAGAATTGTGCTCATGAAAGACTGGAAAGACTTAAATCACAATGCCAACAAGTCATAACTTTTACACCAGAGGCAGTTGAGAATAAGTTTTTCATCACTCATTAAATTGATTCTTACCTGACATGGCAATGTGTTTAGAGTTAGGGTTCTGGGAAGTGGAGGCAATGGCCTGCACAGGGCCAGTGGTCTGGTAGCCTGTCTTAGAAGTGCGAGAGATGGCACCAAAACGCGACACAGTGGGCTGGGGACCAAATGGAATAATAGGGTCATCATCCTTTACTTCTGCACCTCTCCGAGGAGCATCCAAAGATGGTTCCCTCAGACCTTTAGCCTCCACATTCTGACAAATGGAAAAGGAACAATACAGAAGCAAGGTTATGCAGGAGCCATGTGAGGGCGTGGCAATGTGAGAAACATGTTCTCTTCTAGTTCTTTTTAGTGCCACTAACATTACTTATGTCATAACATAAAGATCACTTAGTAAAGCAAAGTCAACTTAATCACTATTTAGCTCATTAATGTACATTTACACAAATAAGCCATCAATATATTGTTTAAAAATGTTTCAAACTTCCTGAGGAACACAACTTACCTGATGGCTACAACAAGAATTACTGACAGAATGACAAAACTCACCATCATCTCCATGGTACCAGAGACCATAACGTCTTTGGGTTTGGCATCCTTTGTGCCAATGTATGAGCCAATAGTTTCACAAGACCAGGGGGAATATGGCGCTGCATAGTCAGGGTCTCTGCATTTGGCTAAAGTTTTGGAGCTCTCATCACCATACTGCAGACACAGAAAACACAGTGATAAGTACTTGCTGTTGTGCACCAATTCAAAAACTGTGTAAGAAGAATAAGAGATTCATCTTGTGCTAACCTCGGTAGGGTAGTCATTGGGGAAGGACTGTGAAAGAGTGGGGGAGGCAGCAAATGGTGGAGGGGAAATGACTTTCCTTTCCTCTAGTTGGGATAACAGCTCCTGTCGACGTTGATGCAAGTAGGCCAAGCTGTGCTGTGAACTACCATATGATGGCCCCTAATACAAAATGCAAAGAAATATTTCTACTAAACTGTAGTTTGTTTTTAACTGAACAAAAACAAACAAAGAGCACAAGTTGCGATGAAAAGACTCAATTCTGGCTCACCCTGACATATGTCCTCATAGGTGGAGGCTGGGCACTTTGTGGATAGTACCCATCTGGTGGGTATCTATCCCGGGCACTTAGCTCCTGGTGGTAGAGTGAATTAGGTCGTCCTGCTGATGGTGGGGGAACATCCAGAGGTGCTGGACTCATTCTGACCAAGTCATCCCTTGGAGATGGGTAAGCCTGAGGAGGAGGTGGTGGGATTCCGTGGGTTGCATGGCGACCTCTGTCGTATTGTGAAGGGTGATGATACGAGAATGGAGGGCCTGAGTGAGGGGGCTGGTAGGGGCGTTCTGGGGGGCCATAACCAGGGTAAGGGTCCGGGTAAGGGGGCTGTTGGTAAGGGTACCCTGAGAAGGCAGTAAGAAATATTCATATAAACACAACACATGACTGCAAAGTTCAACATAATATTGTGCTATGAAAACAAAGTTGTCCTGTAAATTAAATTAAATTAAATTCCCATCAGTCACAGAAATTTCAGTCCCTATTCTTTACATAAAATCCCTTTCCAGCTATTTTCTGTTAGATAAGGCTGAAGCATCTGATCTGAAAAGTGATTTTTCCTGCATGTAGTAAACATGCCTTCTGCTTAAGGACAACTAAATCTGAAGCAGTTTTTTTTTTTTTTAAACACATGTTAAATACTAAGGAAATGTACATCAGAAACATGTAAGGAGTTTTAAATAATCTATTAGCCACATTGTTCATGAATGTAGTATCCAGAATAGGTTCTTCCTTCTTCCTTTCAAATATAAAATTATTAGTTTTCTAAATTAAATCACAGTCCATGGATTTTAACATGATTTGCTTAGCAAAGTCAATGTAATGGCTTTTCTTCTAGTTCATAACTATTTAATTAAAATCATGTTTGAAATAAATAAGTCATTCACTCATTAATGACTTGTGAATGTACACACGAGTCACCATCACCTGGAAGTTACCAGAGATTGTAAACAAAGAGAAACCTAACAAATATGCTGCGTTTTCAAGCATGACAACTTAAATCCAGCCAAAAACTCTGCATGCATCACTCACTTAATTTGATCCCTACCTGTTGGGTACTGTGGGGGTTCATACTGAGATGCAGGTGGTGGACGAGTCTCATAGCACATATCAGAGAGTGGTGCCTGGGGATACACCGGTGACCCTCTGGATACCACAGACATTTGTTTCAGTCCTGGGAGGTGATCTGTTGGCATCCTTGGGTGGGCCATTGCATGAGGTGGCAGAGGCATACCGGCTTTGGATACAGGGTCCAGGCTACAAGAACAATTCATGTTAAATACACTTGTGTTTTTCAGTGGACAAACGATCACCTTGTTCGTGTTCACTGAATAGCTTTAACGAATAAAAGAGAAAATCTGTCCAATCAAATATTGTCAAACTAGTTTTTAGGTGCCAACAACATGAATGTGTAAGAAACAAATACACTTACACATCAGGTGGCGATCCTGGGCCACTGGGACTTCCTCCATCCATCTTAATAGGTTTGAGATTGAGGTCAGTGCCACGGGCAATCAGAGGGGGCAAAGTTGGGGCCCCACTGCCATTGGAAAGGGGTGAGGGCTTCCGGGTTGCTGCTACATCAAGATTAAGGCCATCATCTGGCAAAAGTCCCCCTGAGCGAGGTGCCGGACGCTTATTCATCTTACGATACCTGGCAACATTAAATACATTAGCAAACAATATGAAACATAGCAGCCACTGCTGATAAAGGTAAAGGGGGAAATTATATAGCCAAGACAAATTATTAATCTGGGTGATATAGTTAAAACTTACTTCTCCAGTTCTTCCTGAGAGTGAGCAAAGGTGCAGCTGGCTCCACGAGGACAACCACCCTTCTGCTTCATGTCACGGCACATGTATGTCTTGTATTTGCTGTGCTGAGGAGGCTTTTCAGAAACATCAAACATAACTTTTTAAGCGTGATTTTAAAAAAAAGTTACATGGCACAACAAAATTTAAACACAGCTCTATGAAACCCTCTTCAGATATAAGATATGAAACAATGGCTTCATCAATCTATTAAAGCAACAAAAAGGAGATATTACATAAAAGTTTAGTTTAGTTTAAAGTTAAAGAATTACAAAAAAAAAGTCATAAGTTTATTTCTGAAAGTCTTTTTTAACATTAGGAAACATCAACCTGTTGAGGATCCGCTCCTTTCTTGCTGTGGTTCTGGATGAAGTCAACCAGGCCGTGTACCACTGTTTTCACTGCTACCAAACCCTTTTCAAGCTGCTCCCATGTAGGAGGAGGAGCATCTGGGGAAGAAAATTAAGACATTAGAAAAATGACGAGAAAACCTCTGTGGTCATTAGATTTACATTTGTCATTACAAATAATTTACTTCATACCAGGACTGGGATCAATGTTTGCCAGTAGTTCCAAGTGGGGTCGCAGCCTGTTGAGGTTTGCTGGGTCTCCAGTCCGTTGCAGCGCAATTGTCAGTTCCTGAACACTTTGAGCAAAAGATGCTGGGGTCTGCAGCTAAAAGCATTGAAAATAAAGAAGTATATAATAAATAAACTGGTATATGAAAAAAAAATGTTTTAATATCGAGAGTCAAAACAGTGTACCAAATACACAAATCATCATTTGTGAGAGGTATACCATTTCTGGAATTAAATGGACAAAAGGAAAATAAACTATTTCAGTCCCATACCTTATCTATGATGGACTGCATGTGTGACTTGTGAGACTGGTCTCCATACAACAGAGAAGACCACTGGTCAGGTGCAATGCGCAATCCACCTTCCATGGCAATTTGAACAATCTGAGAGTCATGCTCACGTCGCAGTGCCTCATAGGTACGGAACTCCTCTTTCAGCTGCATCAGTGATGAATCTTCATCACGTTTGGTAACCTGGACAACAGCAGCAAAATTTTTCCCCCTTCAGTTAAGCATCTACAGATGATTGAATTTTGTCACCATTGCAGAATTTATTAACACTGATTTTATTTTAAATTCACAGTTCTGTACAGAAAATTTTAACATATCAAGTTCATTTGTATTCCTGTGGAACAAAGCCAAATGACTTCTTACATTTCTTATAAACATCAAAACAATCACATTTATTTCTGGGTGTCAGAGACAAACCTTGAAGCAGGAGGCCCTGTAAAGGAGCTGTACTACGTGGCCTATGCTAGTTTTAGAGGCCTGTGGGAATCGTGGCTCCAGTCTCTGGACTACGAACAAAACCAACACCTTCCTGGACAAGGCAGAACCATCTTCCAAAGCAAGTAGGACCAACTTTAGTGCTTCCTCCTGCATTGCTGCGGGAGAAGAAAACACAAGAAATTTGAAAAACAGTTGATTATAGAAAAGCCCTGGAAATGTGCAATTTGCAAGAATAAATGAACAACACAATTCAATCTTGCAGGTAACTGAAGACTACCTGGGCCAAGAAACTGACATCCTCGAGCACGAACAGCAGCCCACAGATTGGAGGAGAGCTGCTGTGGATTCTGGTGCTGCAAGATGAGTTCAGTGACAGTCCGCTCACCAAGAGAACGGGCAGCTCTCATGGCTCTAACACGACCCTCTTCCTCCACCAGCTGGCAGTGGACCAAGGTTACCAGTTTCCTCTGCATGGGTCGACTCAATATGCTTTGGGCTGTGTTGCTCAGACCCACACCTGGCAAAACATGAAAGGAAATTTCTATCTCAGTTCAATGCAATATTTTGAGCGCTTCACACACACACACACACACACAAAAAAAAAAAACTTCCAATATGTGGGATTGGTGTTTAGCATTTTCCCTACAATAATCACCTTGGATAACCTGCACCACTGGATGTAAAATACATTTATAGGGCCCTACATTACAAAAGAGCAATTTTCCACAAAGAGCTGAAAGTCACACAGTGCTCTTTATTCCAAGCTTTTGTCATTATTGCCCCTTTCACAATCTCCCTTTTGCCATAATATCACTTTTAAATCTGAGTTGCAATTTTTGATTTGTTGAGTTACAATGTGAGAACAAAAGAACACATAAAACACACATTACACATTCTATATGATATTGTTTTATCAAATATGCTTCAAATGCTTCATTGAGTTTTCCATTATAATAAGTTAATGCATTTATATATACATACAATATTAGACAAACGTTTGGAGATACCTACCCATGTAAAATTAAACAAGTGTGTTCATACCTTTGACTGATATTTAATAATACTAAAAAGCAAGTTATTAATCCCCTAGCTCTGTTTAGTTAACCGCAAATTACTCAAAAATTTATTTCATTTTTAGAATCTATTTTGACTTAACTGAATATAAGAGTGTTTGGCATGTCTGTGTGCTCTTTGGTGAAAACTAAATACAGTTATTCATAGAAAGTAGTATTTTCTTCTTCCTGGTGTGGATATGGCTTCTAACAAAACACTGTGGCAGTCAGACTTAAGGATGCCCAAGTCTAAATATGACTAAATAAATACAACCATTTCACAAAGGACTTGGAATCACTTTAAAAAAAATACCAATCTTTCAAGTGGAAACTGGCACTAAATTACTAAACCAACATCTACCCAAAAGAACACAAACAATGCATTGAAATTTATTTAAACTTATAAGCCCAAGCTAAGTACAAAAAGAGTTATTGAAAGTTCCCTGTTCGAATATGCAGTCACCATCACAGATGTTTCAGTAAAGTGGTCTTTTTGGTCAAGACTGTCAAATATAAGATCAAGCTCAGCTGAATGTAAGCACCATTATGTTCAACAAGAATCAGTGAATAAACATGTCTCTGTATAAGCACTGAGGTTTTTACTTTTGTTTACTAATCAGAAACCTTGATTATGGTCTTGTAATTCTGGAAACTGATGTCTGGGGTGAAACAGAAAGAATGACAAGGAGATGACAAGATGGACGAGACAGGATGGATGAAGAAAAACAAAAAAACAAACAAACAAAACAAACAAAAAAACAAACAGCCCTGTAAACCATTCCCCCAGAGATCTGGGAGCCAAAAGTATTAGAAATTGTAAGGAAAAAAGTAACATAAGAACAATATGACTTGAATGAAGGAAAAAAAAAGGTTAGGCAGCACTTTGAAGTCTAATATTATTCTTCCTTGACAAATATGTAAAACTATAAAAGTACCTCTGGTGTTGCTGAGGGGTTTAAGGTAGAGTGCCAGTTCCTCCACACACTGCCTGGACACCTCATAGTTCTGTGAATCCTCTGGACTGGTAATCAAGGCAACTGGCTGAACCTTAGGAACCTGAAAAGCAAAGTAAAGAACATTAAAGGTGACAGAAACATTTAGTGCAGTTATGACTTAAGCATGACACTGTGCACATATTAATATCAAATACCTCTATGTGTGCAGATACATAAGCATGATTAAATATAAAATGTTTGAATGGGTAAATTAATCTACAAACTAAATACATAACATATTACTTGCTGAAATAACATTTTGAAATAAAACCAATTTTAATAAAACTGGACTGTTAGGTCTGACAAAATGTTTGCAACTGCACCCCAACATTTACAACTTTGCAAAAATATTACAGCCTGGCCATGTTGTTGATGCTTCCTAAAGCACTGACTTTAAATTATTTATTTTATCCTGAAATATTTGTATCAGGCCAAAGAAAATAGCCTGACAAGAAAAGGGGCTGGGCGATATGGCCAAACAAACATCTCAAATTTGACAAAAAAAAAAAAAAAAAAAAAAAACGAGAGACAGCAATGTGCTTATCCCCTCTTGAATTATTAAACTTAGCCGAGTTTACCTTTGACCCTGAAGTGCACAATCAAATACAAACAGTAAAAAAAAAGGAAAAAAAATTGCATACAGACCTAAATGCTTCTTTTTTTAAGGAATACATCCTAAAAGTGAATAGATCTTTAACAATTACAGTGTACCATTAAACCTTTGTCAAAATGTGACTACAAGAGCCTCCTCATTAAATAATGGTCATTTTTATATAACACTTCAATTAATGAATTGGATATTATTAGAAAAATCAGATTTTCCCTTTTGAACTTCAGCCAAACTTTATATTCAATTTATACCAACTACACTGTTGTACAGCATGCAGTCAAACCATAGGGGATTAAAGGGGTGAAAGAGCAGTATGCTGTGAGACAATGTTCCACATGGTTAAACCTTGCTATCCACCGGACAACACCACTCAAAGCAGATGGGAAAGAAAAACAAAAAGAAAAAGAAAAAAAAAAAAAAAACACCGGAGATAAAAATCGAATTTCCTTTTCCATAAATAAAATTAAATCAGTACAATTCTATTTAGTGACTAGTCCATGCACTAGGAACTTTATATTGGTCAGTTCAAAAAGGCTTTATACACTGTGGGATTATGCTTCACTTTCTGTGGACATAATAGTTTTTGGACCTTGTTTGGACAAAACAATGTAGTGGAAAGAAATGTTTTAAAACTGGTGCAAAATATGCATTGTAATTTATACCCAAAACTCAAGATGGGAGGTTGTCAGTTGTTATGGCCATATTGCCAACATGTCATTTAAATGTTACCTGTAGTGTTAACTTACTATGTATCTGTGTGTTAGTTCAAGTTTTCACTGTGGGACTAATTTTTAAATATAAATTTATTTTTGCTGCATTTCTTTTCTCTTTGAACACAAACTTAACATCTGAAATCACATATTCAATATCCAAGAATAATAATTTAATCATGTGTGACCTCATGATGCAATTTTAGCACAGATATGCAAGACATTTAGCTAAGAGGCAGGATGTCCCTTACAAGTACAGTCACAGTTCAGCTTTATGGTCTGTACACTGGTGGTATCTATTACTACAAAGTCTAACCATGGAAACTTAGCTATTAGCAGTACCTCACCCGGTTGGTCAAACACTGCTTTAAATAAGCATAGTTTTACTGGTTGTGCCAGCACTCAGCAAACCAATAAAATTCAACTTATTGCTCAATGACTATGCAGTGACTCAAAAAGAAATCTCCATGGTTTGTGTATCATGGAACAGCCTGTGCACTGTATCATGCAAGAATATCATATTTATTAGTATTATTATGTCAAGACAGGAATGGTATCAGAAGATGTTTCATGATTCAAACATTCTTAAGCTGTTGTAATTAACCACAACCTACCAGAAGCAAAGCCTCTACACAGGTAGGATTTCTGTACACTTATTTGACAAGTGAGTGTCAAGACACTGTATTTCACTGTCATCTTGCATGTGACAAATAAACAACTTGAAAATATATGCTTGAGTCTTACCTGGCCTCCCACCAGCTGCAACAGGGCTGTGTTGACAGGTAGCTGCTCAATGTCTGTGCTGATGGCTGTCTGGTCAAAGGGACAGGCCTTTCGGTGCAACTTGTTCAGGCACATCTTGCAGACAGTATGCCCACAGCCCAAGCTGATGGGCCTGCGAACAGTCTCCTCAAATGTCTGTGTGCATATTGGGCACAACAGAAACTCTGTCCATTGTGGTGCTTGCACTGGCATGGTTGTATATTGATGGGGTGGGTGTTTATAAATGTAATTAAGAATAAACACAAAGAAAAAATATATAATAATTATTTATATAGATATATGGAAGATTCCACTGGAATCAAGATTTTTTTTCCCCGAACTCAATCGTTCTTAAATGTCTTCACACATTGTGGATATTGTATCACATCTCGTGATGAATACTGTAAGAGAGAAAAAAAAGTAAATTAAAATTCTGAAAACAATTATATATGAAAGTCAAAATGAAACATGTTAGTGTCTCTTTTAAATCCAAACAAACTACTACTTAGTGCACCATCAAAACATGACTGTTTTCAGTGCTTCTGCATTTGATAAGACACTAGGCTGGGGGCTGTGTCGACACGTTAAACGGTCTTTTTCTCTAATCGACAACACACATTATTACGTCGAAACAAAATTAATTACAAACGGTACAAAAATATAGATTGGTATGGTACAAATAATTAAACAACGAAAACGGATCAAAACAACTGCTGTGTGGCCTACTTACAGGAGCTGGTTTCTACTATGACTATGGACAAAGGGTACAGAAAGGGCTAGCATTTAAGTGCCTCTATGCTATCCAATGCAATGAGGCTAACATTTTATTTTATTACGAACAGATGGATTAAGCTAACATTAAAACGTACGTACTTATTTAAAATTGATTAACGATTTGCTGCCACGTCCGCAGCAATCTTAACATTTCGCTTTACGCTCTAATTTTCTGTGATGTGACGTGATAAGTTAGCTTACTTTTAGCAATCCAAGCTATGGGTGGCTAGTTGGCTAGTTTCGGTAAAGAGTAAACATCGCTTAATCAAAAAATAATCCTTCATAATCCAAATCCTATTGTTTGTTGGCTATCGTGTAATTATTATAGTTAATATACGCATAGATTTGGATTAATTACACTTCCAAGAACACCAGTTACCATCTATAATTGGTCAAGGAAACGGTAGCTAGCTGACAAACCGTAGAATACCATCTGACTTGCAGCAGTGATATTATGTAACGCTAGCCTCCAAGGCTAACAAGCATACTTGCTGCATTAAACTGAATTTACAATAACCGGGAAGACCACTTCAACACAGTGTCCATTAAATGTTCAAAATCTTGGTAGAATGGTGCTTTGGTCATACTTTGAAAGGTAGCTAACTTCTAGTAAGAATAAATCCAGGAGGCTAAAATGCTAACGAACAAACGTTACTCCTCCCTATAATGTAGCTGTTAGCTTGTACGCTAACTATCTTTATGTTAGCAGCAAATAACCATCGCTATGCGTCATCAATGTGACAAAAAATAAACCATGCAGCGATATTTTTTTTTTCTTGTTAGTTTTCCGAATGACAAAACATAATCATTGTCGATAGTACTTACTTATTCCAAAAGATTTGGAAGTATTTCATCTTTCTTTAGAAAACTGTTGCAATATTTTTCTGCCATGTCGACTGTGCAGCTTCGCTGCTGCCGAGGTTTGGAGGAGGGTGTCAACTCGACGACAGACTCGCTAGCCGGTTACAGCTAGCTGAGTAAGATGTGCGTGTGCGCGCGCGAGTGTAAGTCTAAATGGCGTCCTCTACTGACAGTGGACCGCATACACAGCAACAACATCTATAATTGGTCAAGGAACCAACTTCTGCCACTCTGGTTACATCTGGGGTTTGCGTGAACTAGCACCGAGAACGTTTCCCTGATAAAGGGATGCGCAAAAACAAAACAAAAAAAAAGAAGAAAAAAAACAGCATAAATAAAAGAATCGAAAGAATAGGAAGATGTTGAATTTTTTAAAGATGCTTTATTTAACTTTTATTTATACAGATAACCTCAAGACAGAAAGTTAGACATGGAAGAAAAATATTGCAACCGTTTTCTAAAGAAAGATGAAATACTTCCAAATCTTTTGGAATAAGTAAGTACTATCGACAATGAATATGTTTTGTCATTCGGAAAACTAACAAGAAAAAAATGGGCTACAGTTATGATCTGTGCGCCATTGTTTATAATCTCGCATGATTTAGGTTGACAGCGTTCACGATGTATATAGGTCTTTTTCGTGTGCGACCGCGTGCATGTGTGTGAGCACAGAAAGAGATGGAATGGGAGAGGGGAGGGGGCATAGGATAAACCCAGACAGAGGGAGGGATCAGCTGTATTGACTTGTAAGAATCAGCTGACAGTTGTTTTTAGGAGGCAAAATCTGTCTTGTATTCCAGCTGTAGAGCTCTCACCACAAATACCATATGATTTATTGGAATATGTAAATATGTTATTTATAAATTTTTAATTTAATTTTCTCTTTTTCAGTGGCTTGCTTTGGGAGTTCGGTATGTGTGCATTCTATAATTACGCAACAGAGAGCGTCGCGAGGCAAGGATGAAATTAAAGCAAGCATTTTTGTATTCCATTTTTGTTAATCCCACTGATTTCTGAAGGGATTACCGAACCAATCATGATAGAGGGACCGCTGGCTCGCTTGACACTGCTCGGATTGGGAGCTACGTAGTCAGAGAGTGGACTCAGCCCTATAGGTTCTGGAGGACCGCTGAGAAGTCTTATTGGACTTAATTTGTTTTCATGCAGTGGAGGTAGTTGCAGCGTCTTTTTTATTATTTTGGTATATAGGGTAACTAATTTGAGCAGTTTCACCTAAATCTATGTTAACTTTTTTTCTCCCCCAACGATGGTCAGCGCTGGAATTGTGTTTTAAAGAACACCATCTCTACTAAATAACCAGGTAGCAATTTTTGATATTATTATAAAATAGATTCCTTTTGATATATTGAGAGGCCAATTTGCTTATAATATAAATATGCAAGCGTTTGTGTGAAGGTATTCTGCATAATAAAAGGGTTTATAATTATCTATTTAAACTGTGATTAAATGTGAATGAGCAACAATAGCCTGGCTAATAGATATACAGAGAACATATTTCTTTGATACAGATCTTTAGCTACTAAGAAAAAGAAACAACATCATAGTGCTAAGGATTGTATGGTCTCAATTGCAGACAGCAGTTGCTTATTCTCATTCAAAAGGATTATCCTGTGCCCTGCAAAGTAATCACTGGATAAGGCAACGTGACTGAATCCACAATACATATCTTCCCTACTCGAAAGAGAGGAACCAATTACTTGTTTCACTTTCCTTTTGTGAAGATGAAAGATGGTAAAACTTTGCTCTTTTTTTTAGAATCTGTCTGGCTTTTCTTTGCATTACCAGCCAATGGAGGAGGAGAAAGCAGATGATATTATTCGTCCAAAATCCAGCTGCCCCGTACCCACTGCACTTCCCATTAACTGGGAACTCATTACTGGCCCTGTTCCTGAGCCCCTTTCTTCAGCATCCTCCTTGAACACCGCACTTCCTCCTCCTCAGAGTTCAGCTGTGCACACTCTACAGACCAAGGTGAAGTCGCTGACACAGAGAAGGACAAGAGGGAGAGAAAGAGAGAGGGACAGAGAAAAGTTGGACACAGAGTTGCAAGTGAAAAGTCCCTCTGGGCAGATTTCATCTGAAGTCTTTCTCAGGCAGCGAACCAGAGTAAAAGGGCAGCTATCTTTGCCTGCAGGCTCTTGGCGATCAAGTGCAGCGAGGGACTTAAGCAGTAGCGATGAAGAGGAGGAGGTAGAGGTGCAGGTTAGGTTGGAGATACACAGTCCTCCAGTTGAGGCAGAAACAGAGCAAGGAGGAGAGGAAAGTGAAGAGGAAAAATCAGAAAAAAGTGAGGACCAGGTCATTTCACAGGAAAGACAGCTTTGTGGGCTCGGGGATGGCACTAGTCTGGAAAGTCTTCTTTTGGACAACTTGTGCAGTAGCAAGGACAACCCATCACCCCCTCCTCCACTGCCTGACCTGTCCTCCTCTCTCACTGCCGCTTGTTCTTCTTCTGCTTCTTCATCTTCAGTTAAACACTGGGCACCTCCAAAGGGCTTTTGGAAAATTGCACGGCCAGAGACTTTGCTTCTTAATGGGGTTGGCCCTCATAACATCCCTCCCACCTTACCTTTGAAGGACTACACTCAGATAGAGGGACAGGCAGAGCCTCAGAAGAAGTCTAAACCATCTGACACAAGCAACAAGAACAACATGGGATGTGTGGTTGGTGATAATGCAGCATCATCAGAGCTAAAATACTCGGATAGTGTGGAGTGCCACTTGGAAAGGTGTGAGCAAAGTGAGGCAGATGTGCCTGATTCGGCCATAGGGCTGTGCAGTTCAGACAGCTGGGAGAGCATGTCTTCACAAAGTGGAGTGCTCTGTGCAGATCTGAAGCTCAGAGTGAAGGAGAGGGCCTATGCAAAATTAAGGGAAAGACAACAAAACTGCAGAGAAGAGCAAGATCAGCATGGAGAAGAAAGTGTGGGCTATTATGGAGATCTAACATACAGAGTGGATTATAAAGGTAAGACTGGAAATTTCGTGTATTTAATGTCAGATGCAAAACTTGTATGATTGATGCATCAAATTGATCAAATAAGATTAACCTCAAATAATCATTCCTCCACATCTTGAATTGGCTTCACTGTTAATTTGTTTATGCATGTATCACAGAGGCTTTGGCTATGCCAGAAAACTCATAAGTTTGTTTTTTTTCACTTTGATTAACTCCTTCTATTTAGTAGTGAAAAGTCATGAAGAATAAATAAGCATTTGAAAGCCCACGTTGATACAAATGAGACAACAGACCATCTTTAAATTTGAATGAAAGCTTTTTTATAAGTAGGCCTGTGCCTTAGATTTATTTGGTTATTCTTTCATTTGGGGAAGTTGGATATTAGATTAAAATTAGTGCATTTGCAATTTTGTAAGAAGCTTTGTTGGTGTGTAAGCATCTTGATGGAGACAGAAGATTCAAAACATTTCTGTCTATTTCCAGATTTTCCCCAACAGCATGTCAAACCTTTAAAATGATGTCTATCCAGTTATATATATATATATATATATATATATATATATATATATATATATATGTGTGTGTGTGTGTGTGTGTGTGTGTGTGTATGTGGTCATTCAAAGTGCCATTTATGAGCCATTTTCTGCCTACCTCGAATGTTGCATTAAAATGTAATATGTAACCTGGCTGTTTTCCAGTGCTGAACAGATGTCGGATGTGCAGATGTGCATGAGGGGTGTTGCTATTATTAGCAGTCAGAGCAGTGGGGGAAGTGTTTCTGTGTTTGTATCGCTGTCTGAGTGCGGACGGATGTCTTTGAATGCATGTAGGATGACGGATTATATATTTTTATGTTGTTTATATTTGACATTGCACAAGTTCCTCCTGTGTGTGGCACAATGTCAGATAAAAAGGTTGATGCCAGACATGCAGGTGCAACTCCAACATGATAAGGTGATCTTTCTATGTCAGAAATCTGCTATCATCTTTCTTTCATTGCTTGCACCTGTCTTCTTCTTTGACTGACATTAAGGATCCATCAGACCTAATCTACGAGACTTACTGAATCTGATGGTGTGAAGATATATGAAAACCCACATGATCATACAAAACTCCAGTCACTTTAATACTCAAATGTCCCTGTATGTCACATCATGGATGATTGCTTACTTGTTAGTTGTATATGCCCCAAGCAAGTGCTAAATAAAAACTGATCCTTAAAAACTACAGATATTGTATATAGAAAGTACCCACTTTCAGTTCTAAGGTTTTACATATCAGGAGCTTAAAAATAGCAATAATCTGGTTTTTACTATATTTTAAAATTTGGTAAATACATGTGAAATAAACAATCCATGATGCTATTACTCCATGTCGTTATTTGTTTATCAAGAACTGAACCAAAATGCAGAAGCCGAAAAAAACAATGTTCCCTTATAGTTCTGCATGTAGAGGCCTGCATGCAGAGGCCAGATGCTTGTAATTAAATGCAGCTGACTAACTCCATCCATCCATCCATCCATTTTCTTTACTCACTTATTGCAATGCAGGGTCATGGGAGGCTGGAGCCTATCCCAGCAACTACTAGGTGAGAGGCAGGGTAAACCTTAGACAGGTTACCAGTCCATCGCGGTCCATCGCAGGACTGACTAGCTCATCATAAGCAAATGCAAGCCCCTCCATAAAAGCAAAAAGTTTGGGGATTTTGATGGTTAAGAGGTTATTATTATACAGGGAGAAAGATTATTGACAGTTTTCAGTTTTCCTAGGAGTTGATGTCACTGCAAGTTCACCCCCAAGGCAGAGAAACTATAAAAAAAATTCTCCAAAGCTACACCCCAGGCTACAGGCCTTAGTTAACATGTAGAATGTTAGCACTCATGATAGTACAATTAGAAAAAGAATGAACACACATGACTAATTTAAAATGATTGAAATAGTCTCCTCTCTAAAACATGGTAGCACAGCTGCAAAGTTATGGCTGACAACCCAAAAGATTTCTGGAACAATGTCCCTTGAACTTACAAGACCAAAGTGGAGAGATGATTGGCCATAATGTACAGAACCACATTTAGTGAAAACCAAACACAGCTTATCAGCATTAACACCTGGTACCATTTGTCATGCATGTTGATGGAAGGGTGATGATTTGGGTTTGTAATGTAGCTCTAAGAGCTGACCACCTTGCAGTCCCTGAGTCTACCATAAATTCCTCTGCATACTAAAATATTCTAGAGCCAAATGTGTGGCCATCTGTCTGACAGCTTAAGGTTGGCCAGAACTGGGTCATGTAACAGGATGATGATCCCAAGCACAGCAACAAGTCTAAAAGTGAATGACTAAAAAAAAAGGAGGACGAAGGTGTTTCATTGGACCAGTTTGAATCGAAACCTCATCCTAATTGAAATTATATGGTAGAACCTTGATAAAGTTGAGTATAAACAAATGCCAGCAAAACTCAATGAACTGAAGCAACACTGTAAAGAAGAGTTGACAAAACTTCTCCCACAATAATGAGAGGAGCTAAAACATCATATAATGATTATTTCAATTTATTTATACTTAAGGCGGTTCTACGTATTGGTGAATCATAGGGTGTACTCGTCTTTCAACATCTGCTTCATCATTTTGGAATAGTTTTTGTTAAATGAATAATGACATGGTTTGATATGCCATCTTGTATAACCAGTTTTAAGACCTGGGAAGAGCTAAATGACATACATGCAAACCACAGGACTGAAAGTGGCTGTACCATTTTTTTTTATCTTTGACTATGTATTACATATTTCCTTTTGACACTGTATCCGATTTGTACTTGTCTTCTGTGTTTTGTGACAGTTTCAGGTAGCCATGGTGTTTTAGACAGCACAGACACAACCCTTCTCGCTCAGGAACTTGAACCCTATTTGAGGTGAGCAATGAATGCATTGTTTGGCAGGCCAGCCAAATACAACTCTCATCAACTTTTTATAATATCCAACCTTGTATATTCCCTCTACAGTTACAGCGTCAAGAAATTTTGCGTATGTATGCTCAAGTAAAGTAGCTGTAGCACTAAACAATCAAACAGAAATTCTGACAGCAGGGTTTAATAATTCATAAGAACTGATGCAGGTATGAAAGGGATTTTTTTATGAGTAACAGAAAATATTCTCTTATCAAACTATTTTTACCAATTTTTAATTGATATTTTAAATCTGAGTTAGAACATCATAAACTTTTCAAGTTGTCATACATCATATCTGGAATTGTATATTTTTTTCCACTTATTTTGCAGTAGGAAGCAATTTTGTGTTGTGTACTACAGTAATTATGGTATCAAACTGTGGAATTAAACAGTTCATTAGATACCTAAACAGGCTGCTAATTTTATTGTGTTTTTAAGTGTTGGGACAAAAAAAAAGTGATGGGGAAAACTGTGATCCATTAAAACACAATATCTTCTAGTCTTGACACACAGGAGAGAATGAATCATACTCAGTCCATTACAAGGATAATCCACATGGCTAGTGTATCATGCTATCTTTATCACTGGGGCAAGGGATAAAGACAAGTACAGACGATGAGGCACAATACAGAGCAGCTTAGCTGCTGGACGCAAGGATAGATGGATGCATGACGTTTCTTTCTGCTGCTCAACACTGGGGCTACTCCCCAGTCTATCTATCTCACATTACATAAGACAGCTTAAAATATGTAGCTTTATTCTCTCCCAGTTAAGTCAGTCTTTGGGAAATATGATGTCACTATATATATGTCAACACAGATCAAGCTCAACATGTTTTAACTTTATGGAATATTAACTGCAATCAAACAGATGAAGATTGTTTGAGCATCACCATACTCTTAAGTATATACATCCCCTTCCTGTTTTCATCTCTTATATGATAGATTTCTTTTTTTTTTTCTTTCTGTCATCAGATCACTTCTTATAATCAGTGATGAGCTACCTCTCAGCCCAAGGCATGAGCAAGCCAAGCGTCTTCTGGAGCGAGCTAGACTCAAGGCTCGCTCCAGTCACTTTAAAGGTGATCGCCCCAGACGCTCCCATTCTGATCAGAGATCCACTGTGTAAGTTGGATAAAAAAAAAAAAAAAAGAAAACTTAATGCTTCCTTGGAATTTAAATGTACATGGATGTGATTCATGGTGTGATGAAAAGTCCTTGCTGCTAAACACATATTAGTTTATTGGGTTTGTATACCATTTGCTTCCCGTCATGTCGCTTTCTCTTTGATATGCAGCTGCTGTAACTTCCTCTCTGCTTTGTCAATCATTTTCTTGCATTTAGCTTGTTGCATAACTGAAAGCTATGAAACATGACCATCTTTTGTGATTACAAGCACAAAGCTGACAATGCCGTGTAAACATTTGCTTTAATTCTGTTTATGTAACAGCGTAAACATCATGCAGTCTTTGTTTTTCTTTAAATCCCCTTTTATAACCAGGAAGCCTTCACCTAATTCAGGATTAAGAGTACTTGCAATGGATCCTATACCCGTGATAGCACATATTAAATCTGGTCTGTGGTGACAAATGTTGTCATTACATGTATAATACTGAATAAATCATTAATTAAGTGGTCTGTATAAATATGTCTAAGAAGCAGGTTTAGTTGTTACTGAATTCTCTTCGCTATTTCTTGCAGGAAGAAGCAGCAAGTTGAATCCCTCAGTTCAACAGCAGTGCAGAAACCAGCTCAAACCAAAGAAGATCTTCCTTCCCAAGCTGTGTCTGGTCCTCTTCTTGTCCCCACTAAAAGAGACACTTCTCCCAGTGACCAAACAGGCCGATCCAGACGGTACGGTTGTTCGCCCACACGTGTACGCTTTGAGGATGAATCAGAGAAAGAAGCAGAGTCTCGCTATTTGGACAGAGTGAGACAGCGCGGCAGGCCTGGGATGCCCAAGTCCAAAAGCAGAGAAAGTAATACAGATTCCAGCAGTAGTGGCTCAGAGAGAAGCAGAAACCACAGAAGTGTCTCCATGCCTCCATCTCAGAAACAAGAAGATAATAATGTGGTAACAAGTGATGAAACCACAACAGTTGTTAAAGAAATAATAGTGCTGGTGAAGAAATGTGAAGCTTGTGGGTCTGTAGTTAGGGAACCTCAGCCAGTCTCACCACCATCAGATCCACAGAACAATGATCCGCAGCAATCTGGAAACCCAGAGGAACCACGAGGAAAAGCAACTCCTCGCTGGGTGCCCTCAAACAAACCAGATACAAGTACTCGTCCTAAAGCTCCACTCACAGTCACTTTTGCTGGAGCTTATGTGCTGGGGGAAAATAAAGAAAGTAGCACAAGCTGGAAGTCATCTGGCTTTGGGAAGCTCAGGAGAAGGAGCAGGAAAGGAGAAAGTCGATTAGAGTCGGGCCATGGTCCTTACGGCCCATCATGGGCTCAGCGGCGTAACTCAAATCCACGTAACAGGGTCAACTTAAGCAGAGCAGTTTCATTTGCTCCTGGTAGCCCTGTTGATCTGGAGCCACATTTACTTGAGGCATCTAGTGAACTAAGAGAATCACCCACCCCAGCGCTGCCCATAAAGTCAGCACTGAAGTCAAGCTCAAGAAATCGGTCTGCTACAAGCCAATCCACTGTCCAGTTCCAGATGTCCTCAAACCAGGGAGGAGAGAATGGATCCCAATCCCTTGACTCCCCAGAAACAAGAAGGGAGTCTCCTGTGTCTTTAAGCCAAGGGGCACCTACATCAAGCAGCCCAGTGCCCTGTATCAGGCCCTCCACTCTGAGATACTCGCCAGCCAGGGTCACCACAGATTTGCCATCTGATGAGATCTGGGATGCCAGTCTAGATGGAACAGGTGAGTGAGGATTAGCAAAGCCCTTGTATAGTCATCCAAGTCTGTTAATTTAACACCAGTACATTATAATATAATTAAATGATAAAACTTTACATTTTACAAACTGATCAGATGTAATCATGAAAACAATCTTAACCTTTATGGTAACTAGCTGTCATTTATTGATAGCAATGAGTGTCTAAAATGTAGTGAAAGGGATGTATAACTATATTACAGAAGTGTGCCTTCAGAGCTGCCTCACTAAAAATGCTAAAACAGCAACGTTTGTTCACACATTTAATACGCTGTATTTTCACAAACTGAATAAAAACTGTGAGATGGCAGAGTTTTGGTTGGGTAGTGTTATGTCATGGAAGAGCAAACAATAAGTATTAAGCTGTAAGAAGGTAGTTTTCTAACCCTGACTTTATTTTTTATCAACATGTGAACCAACCCATGTGTTATATTTCTAATCCTAACCATGCATTTTTAAATCCTAACCAAGACCATTAGCAGGTGGAAGAGAAATAGAAAAAGAAAATAAGAAGCAGGAAAGAAGGACTTTGGAAAAGATTGTGCAGGATATAATTTTGAAATCAGGGGTTTAATACCCTTTGACAACTCCTTCTTCCCCTTACATGAAAATTTTGTCAATAAAAGCCATCATAAAATATGGCCATTGTGCCATTTTTTTTAGCCTTCATAGTGAAATTGCCTGTCTGTAATAAATTGTGTTGGACATACATGTACTTAAATTCAAATTCCACAAACTTAAGGTAATGGCAGATCTAAAGTAAAAGTACTACTTGCACTTTATCACAGTGAAATGTAGAAATTAGTTATCCGTACATCCAAAAACATATTCATGTAATTGTGTTTATATAAAATGCAACTGAGTAAAATACAACATGTCTCTAAAGAATAAAATATAATAGTTGTATTTTATATTATTACAGCAGCTTAATGGTTTTTTTCCCTTTATTTTGTCAGCAGCTCTAAGTGTAGACAGTGGTCCTGGATCAGACGGCCGTGCACTTCGTGGTCTGGGTATGTCTCGAACTGAGGACCTTAGAGCCGAGCTGTTGAGAGCAGAGCATCTGAAAGCAGAGGCTATATGGGAGGAAAGCTCTGATGGTTCCAGGTAAGCCAAGATAACAGCGTTCTTATTATAGCTTATGCAACAAATCCCTTTCCCCTGCCAACACTGTCCCTACAATGACTTCAGTGTGCCACTGGTAACAGTTGGGAGATTAAAACTCTTACCTATAGTTTATGAAATTTTGCTGCTTCAAATATTCTGTGAACACCAAGTAAATCCTGCCCTCTTTTGGTAATAAAAGGCAATAGTCAATGGAGCCATTCATGCAAGACAGATAAAATAATTAGCTAAGTGGAATAATAATAATAATAATAATAAATAAATAAATAAATATTATCTATGTCAACTAATTGCTTTGTTGTTTCAGGGTTTTTAAAGTTTAAAGTCTATATTATTCATTTTTAATTTTCCTCTTACAGAAAACTGGATGGAAGGCCAAAACTTTTCCTGCGTCGCTTCTTTTCCTCCATTGGTCTGAACAGTGTTGGCAGACTTGTGAAAGGGGGTCGGTCTAGTAGCATGGAACAGCTCAGTATCCCTGCTGTTGCCCGGGCAAGTTCAACTTCACCAAGCCCCACACGCAGACCTCAGCCAACTATTCGCATACAGAGGACGCCCTCTCTGCAGACCCTCCACACAGTAAGCAGAAAGAATACACTTAAACATTTGTTCTAAATGGTTATAATTTCTATAATTTTTGTTGTGCCAAACAAAGATGAATTTACATGTGTTGTGATGACAACCTGTTGCAATACCATTAATTTGCCACTAGGTGCTGCCATTGGCCCAGCTGCGTAAAGCCTCCTCTGTCCAGAGTTTAGAGAGAAGAACAGAGCGTTCAACAATACTTGGAGAGGTGCAGATACCATATGGTCTGGCACCCAGGTAAGTGTCAAATGCAAATAAGATGTTGTGAGAGCACAAAGAATGAGGAATTTAGAAGAGATGAAACTGTAGCTGATTTTGTTTTATCACATAAACATTTTAAACAAAATCACAAATTTCTTTTTCAACAGCCCTGATAGTCCCCAGCTCGAGCTTCATAGGGCCTTAAGCGTTGAGGATGTACTTGTCTCTAGAATTGTACGCCCAGTGAGTCGAGTCACCCAGGCTTTCCCTGATGGGACTCTCCTCTTGGAGCTTGTCAAACCTCCAAATGGTCCTTTTGGGTTTGTCATTTCAAGGGGCAAAGGTCGACCAGATACAGGTAACTTCTGTTAACTTCCATCAGACAAGTTATTCTTCAACAGAAGAAGAGAGTAAAAAAGGAGTAGCAATTAACATAAACTAAATATCATCCCCCCTCTTCTCATTTTGTCACCTGTCTTTAGGGGTATATGTTGAGAAAGTGGGTGACGGCAGTGGTGAGGGCCCATACACTGGCCTTCTGAACGTTGGTGATGAGATTCTACAGGTGAACGGGGAAGCAGTGGCAGGACTCAGTTTGGACCAGGTGACACGGCTCATGACCAGGGAAAGCACTGCTTCCCTTTGGATCTTGCCAGCACGACGCAATCAGCGCTAACAGGCCTGACAGGCATGGCATACAGCCACTTATACCGGAGACACAGATACTGACTGACCACTCGACAAACACTGTAGATTGACTGTAACATATGGTAGATGTAACACAGTGCAGTTTGAAACAAGTCTACAGAGAATAATATGCTTCATTTATTTTAGTGCAAACCAATCCAACAAGTACAGAAAAAATGCTGCTAAGAAAATGGATTTTAAAGTTTATATTGTGATATAGCAGAGAGTTTCACTTCCAGCATATTTTTGTGACCAGATTTAGATAAACATGGGATTCCACCTTTCTTTTCTATTTTCTCTTTACATCATGACATGATAAATCTTACTACGTTTTCTTACATATTTGAAGCTGTAAGTATTGATCTGTTGTTGATGTGTATTTATATATTTATTTGTTCTTTCAACTTTTTATTCATTTCAGATGAATGTTGATATGTAGGGATGCATCACATGTTAGTTTGGCCTATAGACGCCCTAAAGTAAGAGCTGTGTGCAGGACCAAGAAAGAAAATAGTTGTCCTTTTTTCAGAGCATCATATTTCCCTATGGGCCTCCGCATTGCTTCTGCTTATCTGCTAATTTTCTTCCATGGACCTAATATTGATTTATTGCTTCTAATTAAAAATCCTTTATTTTGAAAAACTTTCTTTTTATTCTTGAATGCCATGCCATTGTTAATTATGTACTTTCATTTACTGAACTCAGATAGAAAAATGACCTGTGCTGAAGGAAAAGTGACATTTTTATGTGAAATGACCTGTAGTCTTCTATCATGTAAACATACAGTCTTGATTCCAGAAATTATTCCTTCTTACCTTGAGGCAATCAGACTTTGGATTTCATAGTTCACATGGGAACGTGTATTTAGAGGGTATGAAAAGTTTAAAGGGGTTGTTAGTTGGAACACAGGAAGTACAATGATGGTAGTGATTGCTGTTTCAGCAAGCCTTGTTTCAGGTCGTGACTTAGAGTAAAATTCTTTTTTAACGTGAAAAAATCTATCTATCTATCTATCTATCTATCTATCTATCTATCTATCTATCTATCTATCTATCTATCTATCTATCTATCTATCTATCTATCTATCTATCTATCTGTCTGTCTGTCTGTCTGTCTGTCTGTCTATCTATCTATCTATCTATCTATCTATCTATCTATCTATCTATCTATCTATCTATCTATCTGTCCGTCTGTCGCAGCTCGAATAAACGTATCTCTAAGTTGGTTTTAATAATTTGATTTAAAGGAGAGAAACATGAGGAAATCCGTTATTAGGACGTACCTGCTCTCATCAAGGCTGTTCTGAATGTGGCCCGATAGCATGTCAGTTGATGCTCTGCTCTTTTATCTGATGCCTCCAGAGGCCGACACGCTTTTATCTCCCCGAGCCATGACTCCCCCTGGACCTCGGGGAACCGCCGGCCAAGCCCCCCCCCCCCCCCAAAAAAAAAAAACCCACAACGCATACAATGGCAGAGGCACTTTTATTTTTTTATTTATTTATTTATTTATTTGAATACATTGTTTTAAGTTCAGTCATTAAGACAGTTAGGCCATCTATTATTTTTGGTTTTAGCAGTCTTGTATTAGGATCACATCCAGCATGAAAGGCTCAAATGATGGATATGGATTAAAAGATGGGGTGCGTTTTTTTTTTATCAGTTAAAGAGATACACGAGCCTATACTATCGTCAGTTATCGTCTTGATACAAATGAGACAAAAATCGCTGAGAATATAAATTGGTCAAAGGTTTAACCTGAGCTTATGTTTCTTCCATCAAATGAAAAATTAGAACACCTAAACTCAGGCTATACAGTAGTCTACCTCACGTTGTTACAGGCTGTTGCGCTGTGGCTGTTTGCTTTTTCCCCCCTTTTTTAATGCCTTGCCCTCCACAAGACTATATAGCCCACGACAGCCAAATAATAATGAATCATTTCATAAATAATGGGTTTAGGGTCTTATCGGGAATGAAGAGGCCGCTGCCGTGCGCTTATCTCACTCGGCCACATTGCGGCCTGTGTTCCGCTCCCCATACAGAGGGAGCGCACTGGATGCGGTGAGGAATAACTCAGCTACACACACACACACACACACACACACACAGGCTCAGTTTTACTCTCTCGCGCGCGCGCACACACACAGCTCCACAACTGGCAGAAAAAAAGAAAAACCTCAGACATGGATGACCCACTCACAAAATGGCTCCACTTACACAGTAACATCAACAATACGGCTGAAACGGTAAGTGCAAAAAATTACATCTCTTTATTTAAACCACAGTATTTGTTGCTCCATATATTGTAATTAGCCAGCCGTCGGCGAGATTATACTGGTATAATGAGCGAAATATCTAGCCTATATTTTCTGTTATTGTGCGATCGGCAGAGACGGAATAACGGATGCGAGGCCTGTTGGAGAATTCTCAGAAAGAAAAAAAAAACGCGTCTTTTATCTGCGCTTTGCTGTTCGTTTATTTTTCGAGGAGTTCTATAGAGTAAATTATCACCCTAACACCTAACACTGGCTTGAAGTGTAGAATAGAAGCTGAAACAGTTCATGTTCGGTTAAATCAACAACAGAATTATGGCCTACACCTCGATATAAATGACCTACTATTTACTTCTAGGATCATCAAATTATCTGTTCTAAGAACTGTCGAGATAATGTAATAAAAGCGGAAAAAGAGAATGATTTTTATTTCGGCGTAAAACGGCTCTCTTGGTCCTGTTATATCCACATTGTTTCACGTTGACTATTTAACTTCCAAGAAAACTGAAATTAACAAATGCGTTTTAAAGCTGAGCCAAAACATGTTTTTATAGACATACATGTTTTGGATTAACGTCATAAACTATATTAAATGCCAATTGAACATTAGATAGGAGATTAAATTAAAATTATCTAAAGAAAAACAGTAGAAAGAAAACACACCAATAACTGTTTTAAAACGCTGCTGAATTCGGTTTGTAGAATTTTCAGAAATTTAGAAGATCAAGACCCTTTTCAGGAATATAGTTACCTCTATCATTAGGCATTTAAATTAAAGATACGCTCTATCACCTTCGGTATTTCACAAAAACAGTAGAATTTCCAAGAGCTAAATTATATTAAAATTTAATAGCGTTGGGCTTTCCATCTGTCCTAGCCCATCATGTAGAAAAATGTAATTCTTTTTCGATCTTTCTTTTCGAACTACCTCATTTTCAAATACAGAACATAAAGCAAGAAAAACAATTAATTCAACCACGAGTCTAACTGATCTTGCTTTTAGTATTGTTAGCTGTTTATTTGTTTAAAATTTTACTGTTAATATTAAGCATTCACCACACCGCCATTCACCACCAAAGTTAATTCAAATAGGTATGTGATAAAAATATAATGAATAAATCTAAAATAATAAATCATGATGACAACGAATGTTTTTTTTTCCATATTTTGCAAGGGCAACAAACGCGTCTTTACGTCTTCCAGTTTTTATATGCCACAAACAATCGTCTGATGATGAATTAATCAAGAGAAATCTTATTTAGGACATAGTGGGACAGTAACGAGTTTAAAAATGATGGAAAAACGGCAGCAGGAGCTTTGTCCTGGAAGTCCCGACGCAGGGTCCGGTCCTGGAAAGCGGGAGGACTCCGCCATCATCTCCAGACAGAACGGATACAAGAAGGACGAGGAGCCGAGGAGAGAGGAGGGAGAAGAAGGGGAGGGGGAGGAGGAGAGGGGAGGGAGCTTCAAAGGGGTTGAGGAGACGGATGACGTTCCTCTGCAGAACTCGACCAACGGGACCAGCATCAGCATCATCATCAATGGCGTTGCCAAGGAAACTGCCTCTCACAACGCCCTTGACCTGAAAAGGGAAGTGCCGGTGATCGAGCTTTCCAGGAGGGACGCTATAAAAGCGGTTGAACAGAGGACTGAAAGCCATTTGGTGCCGATCACGGAACTTCGCAGACCTCCACCGCTGCCGTTGCCGCCGCCGCAACGAGACGACGCTCGAATGGTCCAACTGAGCCCAAACGCGTTTCCTGTCCCGGCCCGGGCGATGCTCTACAACCTGGCGCAGCCTCTTGCCGCCATCAACAGGTAAAGGTGTATTCAGAAACAGAAAAATAATCTTTTTTTTATCAGTGCAAGTTTAATATTACCTGTCAGTGTTTGTCACAGTTACTAAGTTAGATGTCATATGTGGCACGTGGCCTTATTTTCTTATTTTGCTCTGCAGGTGTAGTGTGAAGGAGAATGATGCTTGAGATTCAGTTGATTTCACATTATGCTTACATGACAGCCTGTGCTCTTTTAGGAGAGAAAGTTTGCCTGTGTGTGTTTGGTTGCTACTTGTATAAAGGTTGAACAAGATTGAAGCAATACAGGAATTTAAGTATGATGGAATTCATGGATTCTGATATACCTGTACACCACCTTTCTGCTTTCTTTTGCTGTAGTATTGGAGGGGAGTCGGAGCAGTACAGCATGTACCCCAGCAACAGGGTAAAGCGCCGCCCGGCGCCTTATGAGGTTGAACTCGACGAGGGTAGGTGCATTTTAGATCTTTATAAGTATGGTAAGATGCACCTCTGCTCTGTCCTCCTTCTGCCAGTATAGTCCCTTAATGTCCCTTCTTCATCTCCATTGTCATTCATTCGCTGACATGGATCCACTGTACCTAATTTGAGTGTTGCAGAAGATGCCTTGCAAAAAATTTAAAAAAAGTGTTTAACCACAGAGCAATGAATAAATTATAATTCAATTCACAAAACTACCTCTATTCTGACTGCCAAATACATGCACCTGCATGCCATTAAATAAGTATTCGCGGCAGATTTGGGGTTTATTTAATTTGAAACATCCTTTACACTGCTGCCCACTCACTGTCATATAGGGGAGGAGGATGGGGGTGCTATTGCCTTCATGCCAAGGTTTTACTGCAGAGTGGGCTGAGGGATTAAGATAGACTGGGTGTGTTCCAAGGGCAACAATAGCCCAGAAGACACCATTGTTGGGGGTGGGAGGATATAACTACCTGCAGTGAAGCATTTTTATTATGCTTAAATAAATAAAAAGCACATATAATTTTGAATGGGATAAGCAGAGTCTTGCAAACATCCTTTGTTGTGGTGTGGCAAACCCAACCAACTAAGCTTATGGCATCCTTCTGCTCCATCCCTTAAAAATCCATGGTAGTATGGAGGACAGTTTTGCAGCTTACTTCTATGGTATAATGTTATTCTGTTGTTTTAGCACGAGACCTTTTTGTCTCAAAACTGTTGTGCATCTGTTTTCTTGCTGCTAACTTATCCACTTATGGGTTTGCACTTGTTGCTTTATTCCTTTTACAAAACATGTTCAATTCTTAGCTTTGCTTGTCATGATTCATCACTACCATTGCTTTGGCCCTTATCCTCTTCGTTGTCTGTGTTTTTTCCCCAACTTTTTCCTCTGCTAGCTGGCCAGCCAAAGATTGTACGTCGCATCTTCACAAACAGTCGTGAACGCTGGCGTCAACAGAATGTAAATGGTGCATTTGCAGAGCTTCGTAAACTCATCCCCACTCATCCTCCAGACAAGAAGCTGAGCAAAAATGAGATCCTGCGGCTTGCTATGAAATACATCAGCTTCCTCTCTAACCTCCTGGAGGATCAGGATGGAGGAAGGAATGTTGCCAATACAACTGATGGGGACACAGGGCTGCTGGTTGGGGTTGCAAACCATGAAGGGGGGCCTCAGGGTGGACCGCACCAGGACACAGTAGTGGGCTTGGCAAGAGATGATCTATTGGAGACGATGTCTCCAAGCTCCAGCTGTGGAAGCCTACCTGATGGCGATGCTGAAGGAAGTCCTGAGAGCTTCATGGAGGACCAGGACTCGCCTCCAGCTCCAAGGACTCTAACAGCTTCACGTGGTCCCCCACTACATCTAGCTGCAAGGGATCTGAGGCGCAATGGTCGTCCATTAGATGGTTCCAGTCGCCGATGATGCTGACCACAGACACAACATCTGAAACTGAAAGGAAGAAGGACTAGAAAAGAGATGAACATCCTCAGAACACCGATATCTTTCAGTCGTCGGAGTAGGAGGGAGAATCAAACCACATAGTGAAAAAGTGGCGTAGAAAATGGATCAGCAGTCCAATCTTGTCTCTAGACTGCATATAAGACATCACTGATGAACAGCATTGTTGAATTTTGATCCCATTAGAGACTTGTAAATTCTGCATGTCTTTGAGTGACCTGCAGATTATGACTTTCTTTTTTTGAAAGCTCCAAAGAAACTGTTAACAAAAACTACAAAAAAAAAAAGAAAAAAAAAGAGCAAACTAAACCCAACAATAATTATTTGAGAGACTTTCAATTAAAAGATTATATTTAATGTGTAATATTGAGGATCATTGCCACTGCTTTGAGAATAAAATAGTTGCCAGAACAGATCAATCCTAGCGCGTTGCGAGTAAATGGAAAATAAAATGCAAATTGATAAATCATAAGATTAATGGCAAAATTTGCTATAATAAACAAGACAAAACAGTTTGCTAGTTACATATTGTACATAACATTATATTTCAACTTCACAATGTAATAACTGACTCAAATTCAAGTTATGTGGTTTAAGATGTACTTTAGTGTTTTTGTCAGTGGGTTTGCTAGCAAAACTGTCTTTTTAGAAGACCAGAAATAAAGAGAGAAATTAGATCAACTCTAAATGTAAAGCAAACAACTCACCGTAAAGTACATCAAATGTGGTACCATTTTCTTGTGTTACACTTGGTGATTAGAAAAAGACACCAAATATTGCAACAAACAGTCAAACAATTTTACTGTCTGGAACAAATATATCTATTTGAAATTGTTGTGGAGGTACAAATAAAATAGTGCTCTCAAAGTGTACAAAATATGGGTCAAATGAAATCATGAAATGACTCATGCAGTCCTTTTGATATGAATGTTTAAGTTTTTTTTTATTTTTATAACTGTAATGCAGTTGTAGTTTAGTAAGGTACACAAATAAATCCCTTTGTTGCCATATTACAAATGTACATGCACTCACTTACGCCACCACCACCTCTAGCACCACCACACAGTGTTAATATCATGAGAACACCAGCAGTTTTCTGACAAAGACAGTTAAGCAATGCTCACTGTTGTCGGTTATTCTGCTTTTTCAGCAGGACCTAGTAGCCTATATTGGTACCTTTGGTAACTATGGTATTTTATGAATTGCAGTAAAGGGACATTGTACGTTTGGTAATAACACATTTGTTGTATGATAGCTGTATCTTTAAATATATCCAGTGTTATATTGCTGAATTTTATACAAAACCACTGAATAAAACATGCAGAGGAAAATCTTGCATATTTCTATTATATATATATATATATATATATATATATACATGTGTGTATGTGTTCTGTGTGTGTGAATTAATTCAATTCAATTTAAAATAAAAAACTATACATATTATATGTTTAAATGAAATTAAAAATACTTTATTAATCCTAGGGGGAAATTGTACAAATTTATTTAAATTCTTGATCCATTTTTATAAATTAATTTCCACCTTTTCCATTGTATTTTATAACTGAATAACCTAAATGACACAGGCCGACAATGGTATGCCATCCAGCTGTGTAATCTACACATAGTATATAGTTCCAACCACAAACTCCTTAGAGAAACTCTTCCAGTAAATGTTGGAATCCTCACTTCCTCCTCAACAAGTGACAACTTCCTGTGGAGGTTAACATGGCTCGCTGACCTGCAGGATATCCTGCCATTGTGAAACTGGTTTTGACAGCCTCCATTGCATTCGCTTACCCGCTGTTGTGTCTGTAAACCTTGTGAAACAGTCACAAAGATTGAGACTCCACCGCCCATAAATTATTCAGTTAAGCAATGGAAAAGTTACAGTGTGTTCACTAACCTGTGTTCGTTAATAGAATAACATCAGAGAGATTGTTGCATAAACGTTGCTTTTTCTGAAGCCTACTTCCGTAAATTCAGTAACTTTACACAGCGGGCTATGCCACTAGTTCCACTATGGCAACAAACTCAGTACTTAGAGATATCTAAAGGCTATAATTGCTTCCAGAGAGCATCAGAGACATCCAGGTGTTTGGAGACCTCTCCTGTGCTCTGCTCTGGCTGTGCCATGACTCCACTGAGGGGCTCTCTGGGTTAATGCCTGCCAAACATTTACCTGCTTCACTGTTCCTGACTCTCAGAAAAGATGCAGACTCACAAAAGAGAAGGATACAAGGAGTATATGAGGGTTTGAAAGGCAGGGAGTTAGAGGATGTGTGTGTGTGTGTGTGTGTGTGAGTGTACATATTTATGTGTTTGTGAGAGCAGACTTGTGTTTGTGTGTGCATTGCGTTGAACTGTGTGTCTGTGAGCTGGGCTGTATGTGTGTGTGTTTATCAGCTCAGTGCAGATGGGTGGCAGAGTGGCTCTTGCAGCCAAATGATTCAGTATGCTAATGAGTTTTTATCTACGGTGCTGCAGGAACAATATACTGTCTTTCTCACAGTGGGAATCCAGCCTGCTGGGAACAGATTACACTGCACACACCGCCAAGGTAGTTATTTATATTTCCACATAGAGTAGTCGAAAATACATAAATGTACAAACACACTTCTGCACATATACACACATATATACGCAGATAGGCCTATAAACAAACAAGAAAAGTACCATTTTAACAAACCACACATGCATACAGCACCATCACCACCAACAGAATTATAAATAAGGTATAATTTTGATGGAAACTGTGTGTCCTTCAGCAGCAGATATAGATGTCATTCTGGGCTTTCCTCTTTAACAGGTATCATGTGCTTTTTATGAAGTCATGCAAATGGTTTTGCCTTAATTAAAGTTAACTTTTAATTAACACAGAGTGCTCCAGTAAATTTTGCCAATCCAAACGCCAGCTTACAAACAAAGCCATTTCGGTTTGATATGACAAATATAACAGTCAGTGCCAAAAGTAATCACCTTCAGCCACTGTTTAATTTCATAATGGCACTTTGAAAAATTGAAAATGCACACATTGCATGAAATTGTCATAAATACTGTTGCATGATTAATTTGTAATCATTTGATTTTGTCTGCATGCCCACACACCCTTAACTTAGCTGTTTGAATGTGGGAGAAATAAAACTTTACCAACTTTTAAAGGATTCTTTCATAATAGACATCAGGAGCAAAAAGGGTGCCTATGATTATTAAGATGAGTGTTTGCTTAATTTGTGACGATATTTCATTGTCTTATAACATTTTTTCAATCATGTGCTGCACTCTACTTGGTTGATTTTAGAGACCTCAGACTTTAGTCCTCGACGGCTGTATTCCTGCATATTTAAGATGCTTACCTGCTTCAACATACCTGACTCAAATTAATGAGTCATTGTACAGAATTTGACATGAAGCTGTTGAATCCATTTCATTTGAAAATGGTGTGCTAGAGCAGGAAAAATCTAAAACTTGCAGGACAGTGGCCTTTGAAGACCAGAGTTTGAGATTCCTGCACTACACCCTAACACTGAGCCTCCCTTCAGAAAACAGAAAAAAAATGTTTCTGGAACAAATGTAAAATATTCATATGTTATGCAGATTTTCAGCATTTTACTCAGACATGCCTTTGTCAGTATTATTTGGTATATATGTACACAAACCCTACATACAGGCCTAGTTTACTGTTGTCATTTAAAAAGCAAAGTGTATGTTAGAGTGTAATATAAATTTGTCAAATAATTTGAGAGTAATATAAAATCAATATTATTTAAATTTTGAAAGAATTCAGTTTAAATAAGGAAGAGACATGTGCATGTTGCATTTCTTTAATAGACACTTCAGGGCATTTATAATGTTATTCTATGTCATAAATCCTTAACTAATAAAAATCAATGATGTGATGAAAGATTAGTCTGAAAAATATCAGGATATTTAGGAGATATTGAAACATCAGTGGTTCAGTGTTCATCATTAATTTAAGAATGCTTTCCTGTCTTTCTCCTTTTTATGAAATAATCTGAAATAGGATAAAGAGTTTTGTTATATAATAATATTTTTGAGTAATTGTAATATTTCTACTACAGTAACTGAGAATTTATGGGAAGCTGGACAAAGACAGATCTGAATTTTCTTTTTATCTTAAGAAAAATTATTCCTGAACCACAAATGTAATTAAAATGAATCTACACTTTAAGAAAACCTTTAAAACAAGCCAATAAACCGTGTCTGCTTACAGTAATAAACAGACATGTCATTACACGAAAATGCATGTGAATGTGACAAATACTGACTGCTTTGTTATGTTCTGAAAGGATTGATGATGTGTAAAGGAAAATCAGTTATTATCGGTTGTAAGCTGTTGCAAGGTCTTGAGCGTAATGAGATATGAGATTTGTAAAAGTAGATGCTATTTTTCATTGTGCAGTGTAAGGACACTAGAGTGTAATTTATGGAGCAGCTTCCTCAGCTGCAGAGAGTTATCCTCCCTGTTCAGGGCCAAGGCAGCTAATCTGTCATTATAATTTACTTGTATCGTCTTTGCGTAAATTATTTTCAGAATCATATCAGTACTCTGTGAATTCTAATTACCTACATTACTGTTTTTAATCTCTCCTAATGATTAGGATGCACAACTAGCTTTTTTTCTGTTTTGTAATGCCTCACAGGCCTTTTAAATCAAATGAAAACTGGTTTCATGACAGACAACAGGTTGCCACATAGGCTGCAGCAGATCTAGACAAGGAATGGTATTTGGTGCGTTAGAATCAATAAGAATGTCTACAGTCTTTGGCTTCCTAACAACCTCATTTGTTTTAATGACAGCAAGTGAAAATGAATAGATGGACTGTTCCACACATTTTTATGTATTTAAACTGCTTTGTGATGGGATGTGTATGTTTTTAATGACTTGATGATGGACATAGGATGATTTAGTCCTAGCAACAGCCTGTTCTTTCTTTTAAAGCCTTTAGTTTCCTCCAGCATGAATGGCTTTCTCCTAGTAATTCTTCTCAAAACTTGAACATATTACGCCCTCTAGTGGACGCTAAATATATCACTCACCTCAACTTTCTTAATTTTGGTTTACTGGCAATTGGCTTGTTGATTCCTGTAGTGGTAAACACCTAATAAGTTAGAAAAAAAAAGAAAAAAAAAAAAAAAAACTCAGCTTCTGAGTAAATGAAATTTAAATATCAAGTTCTGCCAGAATGATTTTAATGCAGGTTTACAAAGAACTGAAATGTTGCATGTGAGAGTATAAGCAGACTTCTTCCATCTGAATACAGCAAAGCAAGCAAAGCATTTGGTTTGATTAGCATAACAGCGACAAAAAGACTGAGCAGCAAATTACATCAATCTGACAGCAATGCAATAAGCTAAAGGTTTATATGAGAGCACAGTTACATGTTTTCCATAGCACTAGCTTTGTTTATTGAGTCTGGGTAAAGCAGGAAGCCAGAGAAAGTACTATCATCCTCACTGCTGGAGTAAATTCCATTCCAGTCTCTTAGTGTTTCCAACCACACCTGATCACCCTCACTCAGATGCAGCAGTGCAAGATTGGATGCTTGATCAATGTCCTGGCCATACAGGGAATCTCTTGTCCGCAGCTTCCGCATCCCATTAACCACCAGGGCAGCGCGCACAGGTCGGTTGCGAACAGTGATGTGATAAGTGAATAAGTAGACTCCTGAGTATGTGGCATTGTACTTATGGAGTGCTGAGTCCCAATGCCCCTCCCCATTATAAAACACCTTATCAAACTTCACGGGCAGGCCAGGTGGAGGGAACGACCTGCTGGGGAACAATCCCACACTAAAGGCAGAGCGAACCTGCTCCACACTCTCACCTGGTTCGCCTTTAGGGCCCCGCAGCCCACGCCCACCCTTAGGCCCCCTCTCACCCTTCAACCCTGTCATACCCCTTGCCCCTGGTGGCCCTCTTTTCCCAATATCTCCCTTCACTCCTGGAGTCCCCCTTTCTCCCTTTAAACCATCAGTTCCACTTGCTCCTGGAGGGCCTATCTCACCTTTTGGACCAAGGGGCCCATGCTCTCCCACATCACCTTTCTGTCCTTTATCACCCTGTAAACACTCGCCTTTGAGCCCTTGTTCACCCTTCTGACCCTTTTCCCCAGCCAGCCCTGGGAAACCCATGGATCCAGTGCTGCCTTTGGTCCCATTCAAGCCAGGCTCTCCTTTTTCTCCCGGGTCCCCTTTCATCCCATTGAAACCACGATCACCTTTCTCTCCCCTAGGGCCCAGATCACCTGCAGTATATAGAGAGGTTATTTGCAAAAGAGATGCTCCACAGTTTTTTTAATTAGATTATTAGATTCATAAATATTAGATGGATTTATGAATCTAGACAATTTGTATAAGATTATCACTGATGAACTAACATTCTTGTAAGACACTACAACCTTTTTCTCCATGTTTCCCTGGAATCCCTGGGGGACCAGGCAGACCCATTGGCCCTTGACCACCTTTTTCACCTGCAGCAGTTTTAACAAAAACAGTGTAGAAAATAACATCCAAGAAGAACTTAAACAAAATATCATTTTGCAAAAATGGAGCAAGGGACAGTGACAGAGAAGCTGAGAGACATTCAAGAACTCTCCTGCTGAGCTCCATTGTACCTATGTCACCATTGAGTCCATTGGCTCCTGGTAATCCTGCTAGTCCTGGAAATCCTGTCGGCCCAGTTTCTCCCTTCACTCCTGGCAAACCTGAAAAACAAACAATTAAATAAACAAGAAAAAATAAAAAGAGGGTTGGATTTTCATCTCCATAAATACTTTTTTTTTTTTTAATAGCTATCCTACCAGGAGGGCCCCTCTCTCCTGGTAGTCCTGGTGGTCCTCTCTCTCCTTTGGGCCCTACGGGGCCTCTCTCTGGTGGGCAGCACTCACAAAAGTTGAAGAAGCATTCATTGTAATCAAGAGAATAGTTTCCGTGGGTGTTCCCAGGTGGGACTACAGCGTCAACAGGAAATTCAGTTGGGTAAGTGTTGCTGTGATAGGTGCTGCTGTCTGTTGAAGAGAGAGAGTATGCATCCAACATAAAGTCAGTAGTTTCTTCTGTGTGCAAGCTGTTGGAAGATGAGGAAGTTGGGGCAGTCTGTCCAAATTCTCCTCCCCCACTGCTCCCAGCTCTAGGTGGCTTGTTTGTGCTCTTAGGTTTGGGCCACTGTGTGGTTCTGGCACCAGAGGTCAGCACAACTATCAGGGCTATGAAGAGAGCGGTCAGAATGACGAGGTGAGTGGATGGCATACCGAAGTCCTGGTGCACGATCTGATAGGAGGTAAAATAAAGATTAAAATAAAGTACTTTAGTAATCACTGAGGGAAAGTAAGAATAAAATATATAGACAGAAAAGATGCAACACTTTTTCAACATAGTGGGTTTGCTGTGTGGAAAAAAGCAATAAGTGCATTTTACCTGCTGATGTAGATGGTGTTGACTCTTCACTCCATCCCATCCAAGCCATGGTTAGCACTCTTTACCTCCTTCCTTTTATTACCCTTGTAGCTCAACTTATGCACCTTTAAGCCAATGAAAGAACAAAGGAGAGAAAACACAGGGGGTTATCAAGAGGTAGGTGGGCTGGCGAGAACAGATTACGTGACTCCTGAGGGATACAGAATAAAGCAGATTGCATACAAAGCAAGACTTTCTTCTTTGAGATATGGGATATGAATGCAGTGCCCAATAGTGTATAAATATGAGGTGTTATCCACAAACATGTTTGCTTTGTACAGAAAGAAGAGAAAAATATTAAGTTACGAAGATTGACACGCTTTCACAGATCATGTGTTCAGACGCACTCTGTTTTTACACATTAACTCATATTGTTGGTCATGAATAACTGGTCATATCAGAACTGCCAAGTGTTAGTGATCACACCATCTGGCACCACCTCAAAGTAGAAAAATGGATCACCCTACACCCAGTGGGAGGAGGATTAATGTCTTATAGCAGGTAGCATGGCATCACTGATCCAACCATTTACCTTGTTGGTCTAACAAACCCAAAGAGTCCAGCAAACCTCCTGGAAACCTTAGCACCACTGAACCAAGCTTCACGTGCCTTAGAATGTGTGTTGGATGTCCTCTCACATTAACTCCTGGCTTCAAGAGAAAAAAACTAAACATTTTAAGGTTTGGGGTTTTCCCTGTCTTACAGTGACCTTCTGATTTTTTTTTTTTTTTTCATGCATCTTAAAGGCCTGAAAAGTTACAAAGCCCATATATATTCCATGCCGAAAAGGTATTGTTATTCTCTTCTTTTAAAAAGCAATGTGATATCTACTGGAAAACCACTTCCTTACCTTGACTCTGTCCCTTAAACCCTTTTTCATACATGTAACTATGGAGACCGTGTCAAAGATTTTTTTTGTCTGATAGCAATTAATGTTATTTAAAATCTTAGCCAGTAAACTAGAAATTTTAAGAAATTATTGTTAAAATTAGGCATTTTGCAAAAGAGTAAAAAAATGTGAGAGCTGAACTGTGGGTTGTCACACTTCTGCATCAGCCTGTAGTCACTTTGTTACATTTTCTCAACCCCAGAAACCTCTGTTTTGCAACAAAGTCTGTTGTAAGTTGATGGACACAGTCCACAATCTAATGCAGAGGTGGAGTGGTATAAAAATTCTGGCTATAGCATTCACTCAAACTGTCATTAAATGTTTGAGATTTGAGTTGTTATGTGGCAAAACATTCTTCTGAGTAGCATTTAGCCATGAGGTCTTCTACCTTAACTGACAATGAATAAGCACTTCACACAACCTTAAAATAGATTAAAATGTAAGTAAATCTTAGTTTGGTTTTTTATTAAAAAATTTTTCCCCTTTCAAATTTTTTTTTTTCAAGAAAACTAAAAATACGCATGTTTCCATTTATATATATTCAAACATTTCTCACTATGCTAACCTAACATCCTTATCTTTATGAGTCTGGGCGTGTATTGAGCCTAAGCTCTCGAAATGAACAACAGAAGAAATGGTCTTATCTGTCTCTTCTTTTTAAGAGAATCTCCCACCTCTTGTAGAGATTTAGTAGACTACACTAGCCTATGCTGCAACCGCATTGAGTGGATTAATGCTCAGGTTCTGACGTCAGACATGCCTTTTTTTTAAAAAACTTTTTTCAAAATGCTGTCGAGCTATATGTTGTATTGCTTCAGAAATCCACCAGTAGGCAGCATTAGCAACACAAGCACACATCCCATCCACTGTAGCCTTCATGTCATCACTCCAGTTGTAAGTAACCTATGATTATTATTCGAATTCACTTGCATTTGTATCTGAGATGTACTTTTCACATGTTGTCTATGGTTTTTCTGGATTATCTTCTATTCTGTGCTAAGTTTAACTATTCTATTAATTTGTGTTAATTTACTTATGATAAAGTAATCCGGCCATGATGCGATTAACTGTATTTTCTAAAGAAAGTAGAGAAGTAAATGTGGTCGGGCTCTGATGATATATTTTAACGTACTGGATGACATCATATTTTAACTCTGCGGTAACCGCAGTTGGCTCTGTTTCGCTTCTGCATCGTGAGAGCTCGCGGCTGCGCACACTTGTCAGCGACTGCGTTTAGAAAACAAGTCGCAATCAATACACAACACCCTACACAACACACTTCCGCTATGTACTGTCAAAATGAAAGCTTCACTCGGGTTGCGTTATTTAAGGATGTGACTGCAGCTCTGTCTCTTCTTCCTGGAGCTGTGTTGCTTTATTAAAAAAAGATTAAACTTCCGATTTGTCCCCGCTGTCACGCACTTGATTGATAATTCTCAAGAATGGAAGCGTGTGTGTGTGTGTGTGTGAAAAATATGTTGATGCAGAGAATGAATAGACACATAGCCTATCCGATAGAATAAACGGGGTCAGCGGCGGAAAAAGGAGGACGCCTTCAAGTCACAGCGTCGACTTTCTTCCCCCGGCGACTTCTAAGTCTCTCTCCGGGGTTGGTCTAACCCCCCCAAAAAAATCCGCCGTCCTACCATGGGTTGTGAGATATCGGCTCAACCCGTATCGTCCTGCAGCTGTTCAGGGGGCCGAGGATAGGATAGGACCAAGACATCGGACAGTTACTGAGTGTTCTGTTCGCTTTGTCCTGCGTTTCTCGACAAGGTGTTGGAGACGGTAGAGAGAGCAGCGCTCGGACAGGCATTTTAAATGTTAAAATTCAGATTTTGTCTGGCATTGTGGTTGTGAATCTATTTCTTTATATTTCCGCCAAGCGGATGGAGTGAATTGAAAAAACAAGGTGGTGGTGGGGGGGGAGAGAGTCAGACCGCAGTTTTGTTGCGTGTGATGATAGGAGACACAATGACGCTCTTGTCTCTTCTGGGTCGGATCATGCGTTATTTTCTCCTCAGGCCGGAGACATTGTTTCTGTTGTGCATAAGCCTGGCGCTGTGGAGTTATTTCTTTCACACCGACGAGGTGAAAACCATCGTCAAGTCCAGTAGGGATGCCGTGAAGATGGTGAAGGGGAAAGTCGCGGAGATGATGCAGAATGACCGGCTGGGAGGCCTCAGTATCCTGGATGCAGAGTTCTCCAAGACCTGGGAGTTCAAGAACAACAACGTAGCCGTGTATTCCATACAGGGGAGGAGAGACCACATGGAGGACCGATTCGAGGTGCTCACCGACATCACAAACAAGAGCCACCCGTCCATATTCGGGATATTCGACGGTCATGGTGGAGAGGTAGGTTTCGAGAGAGAGAGGCTACAAGGGCCTGTTTTATTTACTGTATTTCTTTAAATGCAGTCACTCTTTCTGCAGCGGGAGATCTCTTCATTAGATTGATGTAGAGCACGAGACTGCGAGAGGGACCCTGCAGCAACTCCGGTCCTCGAAGGGCCTATGTCCTGCAGACAACTGCAACATCAAATTCAAATAAAAATGGATTTCCAACAGCTTGTTGTCAAGTTCTGCAGAAGTCTGTTAATGATCCAATTATTTATCTGATGTGTTGCTGCAGGGACACAGTATTTTTTTATTTAAGCAGAGTCTGGTCATGGCAATTGTAACAATGATCTATTTCTAGTTCCGTAACAATTAGGAAGTCCTTCTTCACATTTCCACAGATAGGCCATTTTATGTGCCCACAACTTCCTACTTTGGTTTGCACAGATCACTTTTCAAACAGAGGAATTCCCCCTCCCCACTCCTGCAATGTATTCTCTTGTGCGAACACCTCCACAATCCCATTGCCTCTCAGGGAGTTGACTTAGGGTTCATAACAAAGAGCTTTGTTAGTGTGTTTCTGTGTGTGCATGCACAGTGTGTATGTGTTTGCTTTTGTGTGTGTGTCTGTCCACGTCAGGGGTCAGTGCTTTCTCATGGGTGCCTGAATATGGACACCATCTGTCCATGAGAGGTGAATGATACTGATTACGTTATTTTGTCATTAGAACACACATATGTACATTTTAAGCGTGGAGACCAGTGCCAGAAATTCTCCATCAAAGAATGAGCTCCTTGTTCTTTGTATTTGATTTTTACTTCCATTAACATGAACTAACCTGCTGTTGGGAACAATATAATTAGAGTCCGAGGGATACTGAACGTAACTAAAGGATTTCTGTATATGTTGGCAAACATTTTGTATATCAGTCTTTACAATCTTAGAACCCATAATCTGATAAATGCCTCTGGGGGAAAGTCTAACATTGTTAGGCTTCTGGCCAGCATTTAGGCAAATACATATAAAACACTTATATTTCTGTGTTTTATTTCTTTTTATTTCTTTATTTATTATTATTGTTTGTCTACAGATATATTTTTAAAAAGATGACTAAATTAAGATTTGTCATCAAGTGACATTTCAACCAGTTTGTTTCTTATTAACAATGTTGGTGCAATGTTGGTGACATCAAGTGTGTCCCACTTTACTACAGATTCCCCCTTTTCCTTGTCCTTCTAGATGTTTGTGATATAATTATGACTCATTGGCAATATTTTGCAATTTAATATTTAATTGGAGAAGTTAATGCTTTTTGAGTCACACTCTTTGAACCTGCATCTATACGCAAGCTGCTGTCTGAGGTGCTGCACTGGATTCAAACAGTCAAATAAGGTTTGAGTCTTAACTGCGGAGCTTGGGAGGTGGTTTATTAAAATGAGAGTTAACAACAAGTCAGACCTGAAGAATTTGCTGAGAAATTATACAAAAATTCTAAGAACCTGTCATGTATCATGAAGTAAAAAGTGGTCCGCCTCTTTAGTTAAGATTAGATGCAGAAGCTGTCTTTGTGTTGAGCTCAGTCACACAGATGGAGACGACAAATACATTGTAGATAGTGTTCACAATAGTAAACACTGTTTACACATTGGGGCCACTCTTTCCCATTAACAATATTTATCCTTCCTGTGCGTCTCTGATAACGTTATCCCTCTTTATGCAACACTTTCACTCAGTTTAGTTTTTATTTATTTAAGACTGTAGCCCAGTTTATTCTCCTGTATGTCCTTACTTCACTGGCACTTTTATATTATCAGGCTCTGTGAAGTACAGTTTGGACTTGGGTTACTCTGACATCTGCCTTAACTTTGACAAGGTTATTAGACCCTGCGCTGAAATAAAGCACCGAGTTCAGTAAACCCATTTCCTAATCCAGAAACTTGTCCCTCTCTGTAAATACAGGGTAGTACAAAGGGGGCTGAGTTTAGGATAATTCGTCAGAACTATTAATTTGCTGGGACCTTAAGTCTCCATGATATGTCAAGAAAAATGTATGCATGAAAAGAATATTATTGTCTTTTTTTGTATCACAGTTGGTTGTGCAGTTATGCTCTCAAAACTGCCAACACACATAGACACACACTCACTCTGTTACTGAATGAAGCAAATATGCTGCTGAGCCAAATATGGACAAATAGAACAGGCAGTCTCTCACTGCAGTGAGTCCTGGCACTGAAAATATGCGGATAATTCCTCAGACGGGGCTCTGTTTTGTCTGTAGTGTTTATTGAGGGATAAGTTATGGCCCTGAATATATAAAAGTCAGCACAGGCTGTTGCTGCTTTTTGGTTTATAAAAACTAATGCTCATGACTTATGAAAGAAAGACAGGGTAGTTTACAACCTAAGGAGACTTTCTTACTACTTTGTCTTGTTAAATTCAGATTTATGTTTATAAATTGAGTCATGGGTAATTACAATTAAACAGCTGAGAGATGTCAATAAGAAATTCAAGGTACAGATAATTCCGCTTTTCACTGAAGTGAGTCCAGCATTTTGCATAACTTACCGCAGTATTTAAGAGGTTTGAAACAGGTTATTTTTCTGCTATTTTCTGCAAATGGAAATTTACAGCTGTAGATGTTTTCCTGATTCAGGCTTACTGAGTGCCACTCACTCCAATTAAGTAAGTGCTGAAGTGCTCCCACAGCAAAAAGGAAAATAAGAGAAGGGAGGGGCCATTAGGGGAAGAAATTATTAACTCTTCTCTCCTGATTGTTAATATTTTTATTTAACAATCTCTGGCAGTGCCTTACTTAGAGGTCTGATATAGTTGCTGCAGTTTATTTCCTATTTCTACTACTTTCTTATAATTTACTTTGAGTATTAATATAGTTATTGTCAGTTAAAATCTCACGAGTGCATCACAGTGGAGAAAGCAGACAGTTTTAGTCTCATGTATGGCAAAAACTTTCAAAGATTATTAGTAATGAATGATCTCTGCTCTGGTTTGTGAGTCTTGCTGATCAATCATAAAGTGCAAGTTAAAACTGAAGAGTAAAAATTCAGATTTAACTGAATTCACATGAAGTATATTTATATCAGTGAACAGCTAATGCACATGGCTACATTAGAAGGCAGAATCGTGATCATGAAATATGTAGACCACATCAACTCGGGGGCATTAAGATGGTGTAAATCTTTCCTGTTTTAGATTCAACTTGACAGCATTAACTTAATGGAAAACTTGGCAGAAGAAATGAGGGAAGAAGCCGATAAGTAAAAGCTGGAAGAGGAGGAGGTTGTTCAATAATTCAGCCCAGAAAACTTGCTGCATGCAGCTGAAAAAAGAAGTCTAAATTAGGGTTATATTGGACCACATTTACTGGGTTCTTCAGGGTTCTACTGGGTTTTGCAAAAACAGCTCTGCACTCTGATATGACTTATTCTCTCTCCTCTGTTCCTGCCCTTCTGACTTCCTCCCTTACCCAGGCTGCAGCTGACTATGTGAAGGCCCACCTGCCCGAGTCTCTGAAGCAGCAGCTGCAGGCTTTTGAGAGAGAGAAGAGAGAGAGCGCTGTCTCCTATGCCAACATCCTCGAACAGCGCATCCTGGCTGTGGACCGTGAGATGCTGGATAAGCTCTCTGCCAACCATGATGAAGCAGGTCAGGAGGGGGAGGAAGGTGGTTGGGTTTATCAGCCAACTAATGGAGAAAAGGAGGAAATGGTAAAATTTAAGGGAAAACTAGCCATGAATTTTTTAAAGTGACGAGAACCAAAATGAGATGTGAAAATACTTCCCTTGCAAATGAAACTATGTTTTAGCAAACTTTCCCCTTTTGGTGCATTTATATGTATTAAATCAGTTCTGCTTTTTCTTCTAATCCTTGCAGTGGATAAGTTCAAAGAATGCCTGCTTTTTCATTCCTGATACAATCACTATATTAGTTATCAACATCATTATTTCCTATTTAATAGCCTCTCAGTGCAGTGCATTCCAGCTGACATTTACCCATTTGATGAAGTACTCCTGTACAGTTCACCAGAAATGCTGATGCAGAAGAGGGAGACTTCTGGATTTCACTGCTATGAAACATTATGCGGCTGCACACTCACTGTTGTTCTGCATAAATTGATCAGTTGGTGAAAGCTGATATACAAACCAAAAATAAAAGAAACAAAACCGTAAACAGGTTACCAACGTTTTTTGCTGCTATTTCTTCATTGTTGACAGTTTGCTGATGTGTCATCTCAGGATGTTAAACACACAGTGGAAGAGACAAATCCCTGTACATCATGAATGTGGAATTTTTCTTTAGTGAATCAGTTTTGATATATGTTTTACTTATAAATGTGTTTTAAAGAAAACTGCAAAGAAGAAAATTTGCATGTGTATGTGTGTGCAGATCATACTCAGATTTCAAGACCATTTTTTATATATTTTTTCCTTTTCAGACTAGTGAAAATAAAAAAATCTATAATCATATGCATGTTTTTTTTTTACCATACTTATTTGCTCATTGGTGCATATGCAGTTATTCAGTATGTTTTCTGTAATCAGTTCTCTTTTTAAACTTGTATTACAAAAATTGTTCATCAAAACGTGTAAGAGGTAAAAGGGTGACATTTATTAGTTACTGGAAATGTTACCCTACATTTTGCATTAACTCTGAATCTTTCCTTCCACATTTTCCAATACAACTGTGATACAATCCCAATTCCCAAAAAGTTTGGATGCTATTTAAAATGTAAATAAAAATACAATCCACTAATTTGTAAATCTCATACACCCATATTTTATTCCCCATAAAACATAAGCAACATACCAACATATGCTGAAATTGAAGCATTTTATAATTTCATGGAAAATATGACATATGCCTTTCAATATGATGGGAGCAACGCATCTCAAAAAAAGTTGGAACAGGGTGACGTTTACCATTGTGTAGCATTCCCTCTTCTTTTAACATCTGTAAACATCTCTGAAGTGAGGAGACCAGTTGCTGGAGTTTTAAGAGAGGAATGCTGTCCCTTTCTTATAGGAGTCAGTATTCTAGTTTCTTAACAGTCCTGGCCTTTTTTTTTGCCAGATTTTTTGCTCCACAATATGCCAAATGTTTTCTCTTAGTGAAAGGTCTGGACTGCAGGCAGGCCAGTTAGCACCTGGAAGACGTGCTCAAAAACCTCTACGTGCTTTTCAGCATTGATGGAGCCTTCAGAGACACCATGGGCACTAATGCAACCACATACCACCAGAGATGAAGGCTTTTGAAGTGTGCGCTGTAGTACACAGGACACGGTTTCCATGGTTATCAAAAAGATTTTCAAATTTTGATGAATCTGACCAGAGAACAGTTTTGTAATTAGCTTTAAATCATTTAAAATGAGCTTTGTCCCAATAAGCACAGCAGCATTTCTGGATTGTGTTCACATATGGCTTCTTCTTTGCATAATAGAGTGGACATGGGTTGCACAGTGAACTGTGCTCACAGACAGTGATTTCTGGAAGTGCCCCTAAAGAGAATCACACCTGTTTTTATTGCAGTGCTGCCTGATTGCTTAAAGATCACAAACATCCACTTTTGACTTTTGGCCTTGTCCCGCATGCACAGATTCTTCCTAATTCTCTCAATCTTTTAATAATATTATATACTTTTGATGATATACATAAGATCTTTTGGGATATTTTGATGATATGGTGGGATCTTCAGTGTCTTTGCAATTTTAAATTGATTACATAACATTTTCATTTTTTCTGAAATGATTCCACAATCTAGAGACAGTTTGTTAGATTGGTGAACCTCTGCAAACTTCATATCTGAGAGGCTCTGCCTCTCTGAAATGCTCCTTTAAAAGCTAGCTATGTTACTGAGGTGTTGCCAATTAAATTATTTGTTAAATGCTGTTATAGTTGTTTTTGATTTAGGTCTATTGCTTTTCCAGGATTTTATTGACTCGTTTAATTTTTTTATGTGTTGCTGCTGTCAGTTTAAAAGATGAGCTAAAAGTTTTGCCTAACATTGTAACATATCACAATTCGTCATCTCATATGTTGTTTATGTTCTATTGGGATTAATAAATGGGTTTATGAGCCTTGTAAATCATTGCATTTTGTTTTTAATTTTTAGTTTTCTCAAGGTCCAAACATTTTTTTTAAATTGGGGGTGTAGATTTCATCTTTCACCAGAAGGGAAAAAAACTAAATTAAATGTTTTATTTCATTTAGGACACTCAGCTGAAGTGATACTCTTCTTATCATTTCCACTTTGTACCACTGATCTTTTGAAGAATACTTCCATGTGGTACACAGCCTAACACAGCCATAGCCACACCCATCAATGTTTTGTGAACATAAATCTATATGTTTTTTAACATGCCTCTTTTTTGTTGTTTTCTTTTAATTTTATGCATAGGAACAACATGCCTGATGGCGCTGCTTTCAGATAGAGAGCTTACAGTGGCCAATGTTGGAGACTCAAGAGGTGTATTGTGTGACAAAGATGGGAATGCTGTTGCACTATCGCATGACCACAAGCCTTATCAGCTTAAAGAGCGCAAGAGGATCAAGAGGGCAGGTACATGCTAAGATCAACAATACCATAAAGCATGCTTATTATTCACTTTCACTTGGATCATACCTCTCCCCAAAGTTAGGGTCCTTGTCTGCCATCTGTGGGTGCATTCTGTAATAGCACTTGTCTTACCCTGAAGGGTCTAAAATAGATGCAAAAGCTGTGTGATGATTTTTTACTCATAAAATTAAGGGCAATTTTCTGAGATTGTGGGATAACCCTTTCTTGTTTTGTTACTTCCAGGCGGCTTCATCAGTTTTAATGGCTCCTGGAGAGTTCAGGGTATCCTTGCTATGTCCCGCTCCTTGGGCGACTACCCTCTTAAAAACCTCAATGTAGTCATTCCTGATCCTGACATAATGACCTTTGACCTGGACAAGCTACAGCCAGAATTCATGATCCTGGCATCTGATGGCCTGTGGGATGCCTTCAGTAATGAGGAGGCAGTACGATTTGTCCGCGAGCGTCTGGATGAGCCCCACTTTGGAGCCAAGAGCATTGTCCTCCAGTCTTTCTACCGAGGCTGCCCTGACAACATTACTGTCATGGTGGTGAAGTTTAAAAGCGGAGCTGGGAGGAGCAGCAAAGCGGGCGAGTAGCTCTGGGTTAAATTTAGATTACACTGTGAGCTTAACTGTAGAGCTCACAATGTAATCAGTATGATATTTCCCTGTCTTCTGTATGCAGCAACAATTACACTATCACAAGAGGACACAAGGAAGCTGAGGGTGGATCACTGAGAACAGTACTTTTAACAAATATACACATACAGACAAATGCACACAGACACACTAACACATGTAAAAATGTTGTTTTGCTTTGTCATCTGAGGGCATTTAAACTCAAATATTATAACTATCTTCTATAAGATTGATGAAGATTGAAGAAACACAATACTAAGAATACAGAAACAGGAGAATACTTTTAAACCAGCACACATAAGACTGTGATTGCTTTACTACTGTTTACTATACATGCATATGAATGGTCCAGCTCCACTGGAGGCTTTTTGTGAGAAGGCTTCATTTTGTGCCTATTTAAGAATTAGTGTGTAGAAAAGTGCTGAAAATGCAACTGCAAAAAAACCTTCCAGTTTGTGGCATTTTAAATGTTTCCACTTTTGACCTGGAATGATTAGTCAAATATCAAAAGACTCCAGTGGATGCATACCTTTGACATGATGCTGTACACCCAAATCTAACTTTTGAGTATGACGCACTCCCCACTTTTTATCTTCATAAGTTCAGCTTGAATTCACACTGGATAGTAGATTCAAAAATTAAACATGGTGCCAAATTGCAGGGGCCTCTGTTCAGGCTGTTGCTGTTAGTATGCGTCTGATCATTTACTTGCTACTGCTCAGTGGTCTTAATGAGATTTTAGGTGGTACATGACTTTCTACGTCCTTAAAGTCAATTGTTTTCAAATTGTGGAGTAGACTGGTAAAATATGATAACATAAACAACTTTTAAGGTCTATTTCAGAAATGATTTAGTCTATTTAAACTTTATAGCAGTTTCTGGTTTGTTTTCAAAAGGGGAGGAAGGAAAACTAATTTTTAATGGGTTATTTCAATTAAACTTAGATAATCCATATACTTAGTATTTCATGTCATTAATTATGTCAAAACATGCTTAGATTAATTGACTTGCAGCTTATAAGTCATTCCAGTTTGTGCACATTTGGACATATGTTCGTCTTTAACACGAGAACAAATTATGTTCCGGGAATAAACCAGCATGGTAGCTGAGATCAACAAATTTCAAGTCTGCACAAGATGAGTATAATACTCAAAGATTAAATTAAGGGTGAAAAGCCATGTTAACCTACAACACACACAGACAGTATACAGACACAAAGTGATGAAAAGGCACTTTTCAAATGTTTGTTTTTAAATCGTAACTATTACATATCAGCCAATGTTAATGCTCTCTGTCTTCTGTATTACAGGAGGATTTTATTGTATGTAAAACATGATTTAAAACCTGAAATTCCCCTCTTTGCAATGTGATGAAGCTAATGTGAACTACTCCTGTTGAGTGGGTTTTCGCTATGTGTAGCAGGGCATGTGCTTTGGCTTCTCCATGATTATAAACAAGGTACTTACAGTGTTTGTCACTGGACAACAGTGGCTGCCTTTGACCTGGAAAGCACACAAGTCTTGATGTGCAGAAACTGACTAAAATCAACAACTCATTGCAACCTCTACAGCTGAAGCCAGACTGCTAGTGATTAGAAATATGATATGCTCCTAAAGCAGTTCAGCTGGCGTCACTGATGGCAGCAACTGGCCAAGGAAAGTTCCAGTAAACTCTACTTGATTTACTACTATTTTTTGTTCCACTATTACCACTGTGTACCTTTCATCAGCTGAGAGAAATGATGACTCTCTTTATTTTTTTTAATTACTATTTTTTTTTTTTTTAACATTTTACCTAATGCCTTATTTATTGTTGAGTTTGTGGATGTTTCTGGCAGATTGCCAAATCAGCATACTGTATGTTTATTTTCTGTCCTTCTGTACATGAGCAGAAGTTTACAATAAAAAAAATACCCATCAATTTACTGAGAAGCAGTCCATGATTAATACATTTATATATGAGGTATAAGAATTATTTTCTCCATGTTTTGACACAACTTGAATCATATGTGTTTTACTCAAGAGCACAACATAAGGACAGGATGTAGTAAAAAGCTGTTTAAAGCTACCCCTCTCATCTCTTCGTCACCTCTCCAGGAATTTGAATCAGCCATGTCCTAGTTGGGGCTTCCTTTAAGACACTGCTTATTGTAAATCGTTAACGACTCAAGTCAGAAAAGCTAACGCGCTGTGATAATTCTGAGCTGGGAAACGATCCTCGGAATTGGTCTGGGATGCCTCTGCCGAGCTACAAATAGCTCTTGCTCCATGCCATGTCTGCAGAGCAACACGGCTCTGCTCCAGCACTCAGAAAGAGAAAGCAGAACTTGAGGCTCATTGGTGTCAATGTCAGAGATGGTGTGCAGCAGGTGGACGCACCCAAAATAGCTCGAATATGAGCTGATCCAAATGCCCAAGACCGTCATTTTAGTGACTAATATTCCCTAAAGCAAGTGCGTCATTCTTGTGTCTTACGGGAACGTTTTACCCCCTCTTTGTATAGGGTGGACACTTTATAAACACACGAGTGCGTTAAGGCTAGGTATCATTTGGCCAAGTCATAGAAAGACTAGAAACTCTACTCAATTCCTGTGGATAATTGAAGTACCAAACAAAATGGGACAACACGGCTCCAAATCCTCCTCTGAAGCCCGCGTAATTTTTCAGCGCGCTGCCGAAGTGGACTCTTGTCAGAAAGCAGATGCATGTTCGACCCCGGCCTCGGTTGTCCGCATTCAGAGGAGGGTAACCACCCCGGCGACCCGTGTTCATTCCTCCAGCCGGTCTCTGGAGAAATCTGTACCTAACTCCTGGTCCAAAAGTCGTCATGACACCGAGGGACTGGTGTACGTGCTGGATAATCCAACAGGTGGCGTGTGGGTGAAGCCAGGAGAAAAATGGACCAGATCTTGATAAAGATAACTTTTCCCGTGAAATACCAGCGACGTAATAGGAATAACCAGTCAAACATCCTGTGACTGGATGTTTTTTGTGCCCATTACACTTGGGCTCTTCAGAGCAGATGGATGTTGGGTTGCTAAACTGAGGTGCGCTTTCATGGCGTATCCACAGTGCAGCGCGCGGAGTTGAGCTGGACTTAAATGGCCTCTGGGATAATGAAGAGTTGACTGGACTGATCACTGCAATAAATAGAATATCTTTTTGAGATATACAAATATTCAGTTTCAGTCTGAGGAGAAGATGGCAAGACGAAATGAAAATTTATGCAAATGAAGACCAGGTGTTATCTTTGGAAAAACAGCCTAATTGTGTTAAATGGCCGTTAATAACTCTCTTACAAATATCCCACATACTATATTTTTAAAAGGAAATAAAGGAGGGGAGCTTGGATTAAGTCAGTTGAAGCATTGGGCTTGGCAAACAGCTGTGCACAATGGAACCTGTTTAAATGGCTGACTAACCTTAATTGATTTTTCATTATCTTTTATTATACTTTTCTTTATTTTGTTAATATTAAGTGATGCTTATAACACAAGCAAACGCTTTGAAACGGAATTGTTCCACATGATGACAGCTAAAACGTGATAGCATGGGGATCAGTGTTTACATATGCAAAAGTCAGAGCAGTTTTTTTCTCTCTCTACTTTGCGAGAAGCATTAAGAAAGAATGAAATCATTTAGAGACTGTAATTCTGGATCTGAGGTTAATTCCATTGATTTTGTGTATCCTAAAACTTAACATCTGCAGCCTAGAAAAGTTTTCTTAAGCAGGCTGTGAGCACCTGAATTCTTTTAGGCTAAGTTTTTTTAGGTATCTTGTGATTGTCACATGACACCATTAGATGAATGCGTGATTCCAATACACTGTCATAATTTATTTTGAAGAAATTACAGTAATTATGTAGCTTATACGCTGTGGGCACACAACAGATGTGTGTCGATGTATTTTTGCTACACAAAATTCCGTCAGCTATTGAGCAAAATCATAACTTGAACAGAATTATATCAGGTATTTTACATAATTGGCTTGCTTGTTGGGTCATATAAAAACTTATATTGCTAAAGCGTGATGAAACTCTGATCATGGGTTCTACTCAGATGCAAACTTTGTCCCTGGTGTGGCGCCTTATCAGTGACAGAGCATTATAATCAACATGGAATGGTTTATCTATTAAACTATGTGCAACGCACTGGGCAAACACTGCATCAAGAGGGAGGAGACGTGGCTGTCTCTTTGGAGGTGAACTTTTGTGTCTATCCACTCCGTCATGGGCCACATGGTATCCAAACAACCTGAAGTTCAAGTTCTGCTTCTTGGTTTGGACAATGCTGGAAAATCGACTTTTCTGTACAAACTGAAGCACAACGCTTGTGTCACAACCGTCCCTACAATAGGATTTAACGTGGAAATGCTCGATGCCAAAAAAAGCAGGAAGAACATCGCAGTAACCATGTGGGATGTCGGTGGTCAGTGGAAGATGCGCGAACACTGGAAGGACTTTCACCAGAACACCGCAGCGGTTGTGTTCGTTGTGGACAGCTCCGACAGGACGCGTCTGGACGAGGCACGCAAGGAGCTGGAAAACACGCTGAGGAGTGAACAGCTGCGGGGACGCCCGCTAATTCTTCTCGCCAATAAACAGGACGTGAACGGCGCTCTGACCGTCACAGAACTCAAGGACAGGTTCAACATGAGGAAGGCTTGTTCAGGTCGGGATTGGTTCGTTCAGCCTTGCTCCGCTTCGACGGGATTTGGAGTTGAAGAGACTTTCAGACGTCTGGTCCAAATGGTCAAATTCCCCTCGGAAGCTAGTGCTGTGAAAGATAACATTAAAGAAACAGTGCACAATCTTAGGTCGACTACTAGACTTTGAGTTTTATTTATGTAGTATGTTTTCAAACAATGGACACAGATACATTTCGAAATTACTTTTTTTCCCTAGATAGTTGGCTAAACTAATTTATGCCAGCAAAAAATTGTGTTTCAAGAGATTTTATCTGTTGGTTTAAGTTTTATTATTCAGATGCTCTTATTGAGTGCAGAGTGAAAGAACACAATTAATGTTTTTGTTTTTATCATATTTTAAAACATTTTACTGGTTTGTCCACATCATTTAAAGAGAGATGTGTTAGGCCTTCACTGTTTTACTTTGGCTATAAATATGCAAACTAGTTGCCTAAAAAATTTCATTTTATTGATTGAGTACAATTAACTAACATTGTTTTAGTTTTTGTCGAACTTTTCTGAACTTGATCATTTTAGTTTGCTTCACAAAACATTGGCTTCATTTTCATTTCAAATTCATAAGTAATTGGTGGACTTAAATGTTATTGTTTTGCAGCAGGATTTTGGGTATCTGCTAAAACTAATGTCAGACGACGTCAGCTAGGCCCCCCAAGACAGTCTTGGTTGTAACACTGAGTGTTGAAACGCCACAAATTCCACCAGTTATGAGCTGGAAATCATATGATCATTTCAGTGCTTACCCACTTCTTGATTTTATATGGTTGTTGTCAGGGCTGAAAACAGGAAAATGCAGATTTTATTGAAAAAAAAAACCCTTTTAAGTTACTAAAAAAAATTTTTTTTTTTTTTTTTTTAATCAACACTTAACTTTGTTTGGTACTTATAAAAAGATATGACAAATATTATACACATGACGTGTGTGTGTGCTTTCTTCTTTTAACACAGGTGCAGCAGATTATTCATTAAGCATTTATATTTGAAAGTTTGTTTTAGTAGACTCATTTACACATACACACACAGCCCTAAGTTAAACACAGTGTGTGCATTGTTCTGAATTGGTCTTTTATTGCAATACACATCTTTATGAAAGCTATTCTATGAAGGTGCCTCCCTTTTTGCTTGCTTTTTTTCCTAACTCACCCTGGTAGTGGGGTAGGTTACCAGTTTGACATGACCACACACGATATGTGATAATCTTGGGAGGGTTTTAAATGGTTACCATAATGGGGTATTTTCTATAAAAGTTTGATAACTGTAGCTCTAAAATGAAGTGAGTTACAGGTGCTGAAGCAAAAAGTGTTACAACCATACCCGGTATCATCTAACTGGTTTTAACACAGGGATAACCACGGGAGAGCAGTCACATGACAACTGGAAAAATTTCCTTTCACCCAACATTTTGCCTTCCAAAATTCATATAAAATTTAGTTATATCCACCAGATATAATCTATTAAAACCAATGTTACAGTGGACAATAGTTCAAATGAATATTATTGTTCACGTATACCATTTGGCATCCAAAGTGCATCTAATTGCTAAACGTGGTAAATGACGAATCTGCAATAAATTGATTTTTTTTTTTTATTCTTACATTGATTTCTCATTCATTCAAAAGCCAGAAGTCAACGATCACAGTTGAAGGAAATGTGCACCGATTAAAGGGACAAGCACAGAATTGTACTTTTTAAAAAAAAATCTTTCAAGTCTAAACATAATGCAAGGGGATATAGTTCAGTCTGCAAAGGGAAATTGACTATATCCTTGCGGCTTATTTCCCAGTATAGCCGTAGAAAATAACGTTTTAAATAGAGATGCTGACTTTCAAAAGTCACCTCCTTGTCACATTGCCTGTCCCACAGTGGACTCAGTTTCTCTGTTTTTATCCCGGACCGTCTCTTCGTAAGTCGGTAGAGGTTTGCATTCTTCGTACGTGGGCAGCTCAGGAGTAGGAGCAGAATAAACCACGTTGTCCGGTGTACAGTTCTCCACAAGAAGCTCCTGCGACATGGTGACAGCTAGCTGTCTGTTTTGTTGCGAAGTGCGCTGCCCAGATGTGGAACACACCATTCTCTGGACAAAGTATCCAACAGCGAAGAGAAGCAGCATAATAAGCACTCCAGAGAGTTTCCGGGTGACCATAGTGATGTTGTAGTAGGTTTTGTCCACAAACTGCTTGCAACAGGAATTAGCTGTGGCGTTTCTGTGTGGGCAGCAGATTTGATCATCCCGACAGAACTCCTGTCCACATCTCAGGATTGAATAAACAAGTGTACGATCAAGAAGACAAACAGTTAAAATCATTAATGCCAGGCATCTACTGACAAACATCGTGTTCAAAAGAAAAAAAACCAAGAGAAAGCCGAAGGGATGAGAAAACAAAAACAAGATGCAGACGGGACTCCTGGGGATAGTAAGCTCAACTGAAGGATGCCTGGGTTGAAACACTGACGCACAGCCAACACTGACGGGTCCAGATAACAATACATTCGGGTGGTGGAGGGGGGCGGGAGTTACATTGAACTGATTTATTTGTTCACAAAATAATTAAGCACCCAACTTAGGAGGAGGGGGGGAAACTGGACGCAGATTTTGCAATATGAATATACATGAGCTTGGACTGAACTGCTAACATCTTAAGTCACTGATTTATTATGCACTTGGCCGGTGTCTTGCTCCTGAATACAGCCGTGCATGCAATGGCTTATTGATGAGTTATGAAAGTAAACAGGCGCCCAAGAAATCGACGAGCTGTATCGTAGAAGCTATGAAAAGATCTACGAATCCAAAAAGTGGGATGGGATGTAAAAAACAGCTTGATGTTTCAGCTCAACACGCGCTTCTAAGAAAACAATGGGAGGCTCTGTCCAGGGTGCTGACACAGCCAACGTCAAATGCTCCCTCTGGCACGAGCACAAATATCTTTAAAAAGCAACAGACTTTATGTAGACTCATGGGTCAAGCAATGTCAGTGCTATGGTTTGGTTTACTGGACTCCACGTCGATATGAAGCAATAAACGTCATAAGCTGCCCGAGATTGTTAAAACTCAGTGTAAGGCTCGTATTCTGCTCCAAAACAGCAGCAGTGGCCGTGCGTGATGACAAGCAATAAGTCATTTAATACAAACACATAATACACCTGATAGATTTAATGTTAAAAGAAAAATCTTAATTTTACTGGATGTGGCAGGCAAAGACATGTTGTTGCAATATAGCCTCTAAAGATAATCAATACTATGACTACCTGATTAGGGTTGTGGGTAGTAATGGAAGGAAGTGCTCCCTAATAGCATGTCAACTAACAGCTAGTATCGTGTTACTGTAGTTTTATTTATATATTTTATAGTTGTCAAAAGCTATCATTTGCTTGCTATAAAGATTTTAAATCCACTTGTGTTTCTGGGGTTTAATGAGTTTTAGTGACTAAAACTCTATGCTTAATGAATTACAATCCTATAGCTGGCCAATAGTTACAGGATGATTGGCATTCATATAGGGGAAAACAAAAAGGACATGTAAAACATTTACTGGAGATCAGATTTGCCATATGGACAACCACTGTATCAAATTTAGCAGAAGTGGTTAGTAACATTCACAAAACAAATTACTGGACATTTATCAGGAATGAGTTTAATCTTCACATGTTAAGAGTTCTGTTGAGTCTCTTTCTGTCATGGGACTATTAGCAGTGTAATCACCATATCCTCACTCTCTAGTCAGTCATCCCAAGTCTCAGGCCGTCTTTTCCTTTACTGAAAGCACCATCTTGGAATCCTTTCCTTTGGTGACAGATTTGCTTGATGGCAGTATGGTAAGTGGTCCCAGTTGGATTCTTTGCTCTGTGGAGGGGGGAGAAAAAAAAAAAATCTTAAAATCTTTGTTCAAGAAATCAGACGTATCAATACCTGCCCTGCCTTGTTGTCGAGCATTGAGGAAATCCTTTGTGGGGGAAAAAAAGTGACTTGATTAGACATTATAGGCCATTGTACTCACGTTCTTTGTCATCAGCTTCTCTCTTTATGAATTTAGCAGAGGATTGCTCAGGTTTCACGTGTTGGCTCTTGTGCAGTTCTGGACGGAAATGAACATAACTGGCTGGATGATGTTCAGCTTTATTCTGGACAAAACCTTCATGTGAAATCATAGTGGGCCATGCTTCAGCACTCATGGTAATCTTAGGAGCTTCTTTGTTTGAAGTTTTCTCAACCCACTGTGAGATATCACAACTTGTACAAGCCTGGTCATTCCCATCTACTGAGTGCCATCTAGATAAAGACAAATTTAAGATTCTTTCATTAAACTCAATGGAAGTTGTAAAATCACAAGACAAAAAGCTGCACTTAAACTTGAGAAAAACACATTTAGATTGCAAGGAATTCAAAAGAGTACCACTTATTTATTACTAATTTTTTTTTTTCATATTTTACCACTTGAACTGAATTACCTGTTTCCAGTTAAAGAGCAGGCTCGGTTTTGAGAGCTGACAGCTGATGTGACCGGAACAGCCTTCACATGGCATGTTATATAGACCTGCAGGATAGAGATGCTGGTGTAAAATAAAATCAAAACAACCGTGGGCACCCCCGGTCAAAACGGTAAGAAAAAGGATCTCAATATTCCCTAGATTTAAAAAAATGAACAGATCTAGCTTCAAATAGTAATCTGGAAAGGCCTAGTAGTGATTTTTTTAAATAAACCACTACTTAAACCTTGCTTGAGCAAATAAAACAATATTGACCTGGTTGCTGGGTTCTTGGTAGAACCTGAAGGCCTCAAGTTGGAACCTCAGCTTGTGTTCCTCAATTCTTGGCAAGAAATGCGAGTTGGAACTTGTCAGATAAGCATCAACAAGACATCTAATGGAAGACATTGAGTGCAGTTTAGTTTAAGAGCCGATACCGCATTTTGTTTTTTGTTTTGCTTGAATTGCTGCAGGATGGAAGATTTAATTCTGCAGCTTACCCATAATGCCCAATGAAGTCATATCTTAAGGTTGCCTCTGCATCAGGAGTTGCTGTGGCAACACAGTGGTCAACATATACTCGCAGGGGCATGTGGTTACCCATGACAGCAGAAACCTCGAAATTAATGGGATCACCCAGGAAATATATATAAGATCCCCTCTCAAACTGCCAGTCACCTGCATAAAAAAAACCCCAAATCAAGAACACTATATAATCCAGCTCTTCTGATACAAGTAACATAAAAATGGTGGAAGCGATTCCTCTCTGAAAGAAAAATAATGTTACACAAATGCAGTTCTTTTAAATTACCAGTCATAACTTGCAGAGTGAAGTCTATCTGGTCATCTACAGAAGCCACAGACACAGAGGGAACCCAGGTGGGCTGAAGAGGAAGGCCATCTACAGAATATCTCCTGGGGGAGAGAGAGATGAAAAAAAATGCAAAGCTGAGTGGAAATGGGCACATTTACCCAAAGCTGCATCTTGAAAGAAGGACTTAATGCTTTTCTTAAAGTGTCGACCCAAAAATGTTCCATGAAATATGGGTCCCCTTACTATCTTATTTAGAAACACTTGAAGCCTCCTACAAAATTAAAAATACATTCTTCTATTTACCTACCTTTTACATCATTTTATGCATGTATGTAACATCTTCAGTGCAAAGTTTTGTGTGCAGGACTCACTTGTCATAATGGCATTCAACTGGTATATTTGCTCCATCCAGTCTGAGCAAACCATCAGAGGAAGGTTCAGGTGAGTAGATCAGAACATTGGAATATATGATCTTTTCTTGGGTTGACTGGGGGGAAAAATGGTAGTCATTTCATTATAAAATTTAATACAGTTTCCACAGGGAAACGGTGAGCAACATGCAGGAGAGACCAACGCTTACAGACAGCTTGGTTCCACAGTCTGTTAGCCAGACAAGGATGGTGAATTCCTCCTCTCCTGATGGGACCGCCCCGCATTCACCCTCGTCCTGAGAGTTTAAACCCAGTCGCAGGTGCCCGCCGTCCACCTTAAGACCTGTATCAAACATGTCAGCCTGCACCACAACCTCCATCGAATCCGGGTGGCACCTCACCAGGATGGATCGAGGCCGCACACTGTTCTCTGCTCTTTGCTGTTGTTTCGCCGCAGACAACTGAGGCTGGATTTGTCCAAATGTCCTGACTGGAGCGGGGGAATTTATTGTGTCTAAAGCTCGGCTGTGTGCCAGCCGACTTTCTGCTAGATTGAAAAATGAGTAAAAGACGATAATCCACCAAGAAACGATTAGTCGTAGGTTGAGGTCCATTCTCAGACACGTTGGAAAGAAGTGACGGGGGCCTGCTCCCGCAGAAAATATGGCCACAGGTGCGGGTGATTATACGTAGCTATTCAAACACACCTGGGCGCAGACTTCGACTAATTGCAACTGTTACTTAGCGTGATTGTCGTTATTTCAAGATAGAGAATTAAGAGAAATAATATTAGAAAAGTAAAGATAACATGCTAGACTAACGGTCTTAGTTTATGCATTAAATTTTAGTAGACTAGGTTGTTTTTGGGCGAAGCTTTTCATGTAATTTATTTAGCCACTAGGTGGCACTAAAACTCCACAATTCTTCTCTCTGTGTTGCAAAATCCGTTTGTTTTTATCTACACTATTTAGTTTTATGCAAATTATTTTTTCTCCAAAAACAAAGAATTGCCAATCACAATAAATAAATAAATAGTCATTACTGCCACCATTATGTGTCTTCTATCCATCATATTCCTCTTTTTTTGATAACTGGGAAATGAGAAGACCAGTAGCTGAATTTTTAGGAGAGGAATGTTGTCCCATTTATCTTTGATACAGAGACTTTTCATTTTCATTTTCGTTACCAAATGTTTTTTTTTTTTGATTGATTAAAGGTCTAGACTCCAGATTGTAGGCAGACCAGTTCAGGAACTAGACTGGACTCTTCTCTTGCAAAGCCACGTGTGATAGACGTAATATGTCGTTTAGCATTGTCTTGCTAGAATATGCATGAGCCTCCCTGAAAGAGATGCTGTCTTAATGGGAGCATGCAGCTCTAAAATGTCTTTATACTTTCAGCATCGATGTAGCCTTTAGAGATATGTAAGCTGCCCACGCCACAACATAACACTACCTTTAGAGATGCAGGCTTTTGAACTGTCCACTAATAACAAGCTGAATGGCGCCTCTGCTCTTGAGTCTCCAGAACACAGCATCTATGGTTTCTAAAAAGAAGTTTGAATTTTGATTATTTGGACAAGAGAACAGTTTTCCACTTTTCCCTCAGAATATTTTGAATGAGCTTTGGTCCAAAGAAGATAGCAGCAATTCTGGAACATGTTCACATATAACTTTTTATTTGCACAATAAAATTTTAACCTGCATTTGTGGATTACTCGGTGAACTGTGTTTACAGATAGTGATTTCTGGAAGTGCTCCTGAGCCCATGCAGTGATTTCCAGTACAGAATCATGGGTGTTTTTTAACGTAGTGCCACCTGTGGGCTCAAATATTATGTCATCCAGTTTTGACCTTTTTTCCTTGTTCAGTGGCCACAGAAATTGCTCCTGGATTTTGTGATGGTATTAAACTCTGCAGGTGCTGGGCTCTTCAAAGTCTTTGCTGCAACTTTATGTTGAGAAACAAACAGCTGTTTGTCACACACTGATGAATCTTTGCTGTTCTTTACCACAGAGAAGCTCTTCCTCTCTGAAATGTACCTTTTATACCCAGTCATGTTACCAACCTTTTGCCAAATACTCTAAGTAGTTGTCAAATCCCCTTCTAGTTGTTTTTCTTTCTTTCTTTTATTTATTTGTTTTTTTTTTTTTCCAATTTCTTTTCCAGCCTTTTGTTGATCCTGTTCCTGATGCTGTTCCTGTCCCAAGGTCAAGGCAAAGTTATTCTAAACTGTGGACCCAGCTGTCTCTACATCTAAGATATTTAAGATAGGCTCCAACTCCTGTCATTTTTAAATATCTTCTTTAAACATTCATTTGTATTCATTGAGTTTCAATTCAGTGTTAGAGTTGGATTTTTGTTTTTACTTTTTATTTTAAATAAGCTTTTTAAAATTTTGTTTTTATTGCTTTTACTAATGTTACTTTATGTGGCTACAATTGTTGTACAGAACTTTGACCATGGACTGTTTTTTCTAAATATTCTTTATGAAAAAATTGAACTTGAAGGTGTTGCTGTTGTTAAATTTAAATTAACATATTTTCCCATGAAACAGCAGAATGTCTCAGTTTCAACATCTGCTATCCTGTTTTTTTGTTATATTGGAAGCAAAATATAGGTTATGAGACTTGTAAATCATTGCGCTCAGTTTTTATGTTTTATGTTTATTTATTGTGTTGTATAATATGCAAAGAATTCCTTAATTTTAACTTCTATGTATGTTAATAATCTCAGGGATAAACATAAAATAGAACTACTTGTATGTAACAAAATCTACAATAAAAAATAAAAGATTATTTTTTTCCGATGGAAATTTAACATAAATTTTATCAACAGCTGCTTAGCTGCAGATCATCCTAACTGATTTGTGTGCCCTCAGTACAAATCTGTACAAATACAAATGAAAAATTAGTGCTTTACAAGTGCTTAATTGATAATATTCTCAGAGTGACAAACTTCAAATATTCAAATCTAAAAAAGTTTTTGATCATTAAAATGTCTAAATAAATTAATAAAACCCTTAAAAAGCTTAGAGGCAGCATAAGCTCGGATGAATGAAAAACTCTAATAACTTTATTAAACTTAATCGGATTAAAAACTATAGCATTTGCATGGCGGGCTTCAATGGATTCAGTTAAGAGAATATAGTGATATTTTAAAATATATAATTGTGAGTATACTACTTTAACTGGATCCTTATTCTACTCTTTCCTCTTTGGTTGAATGTCCTATTCTCTGTGACTGATACATCATAGGTCTTTCTCAACCTCAGCAGCCACAAATGTCAGGTATGTCCTTTCTAATTAACAATGAAGAAATAAAAACTGAAACTAAAAATGATGCAACAATGCTCCCATTTCTTTTCTTTTCTTTCCTTTTTTTTTTACATTGTACAAGTAATAAACTAATAATAAACTTACCTTCTGAAACATCTTTCTCTTAACAAATTAGATTTTCCCTTTTTGTTAGCAAATCTTGGAATTAGCTTTGTGTTATACATGTCATCACATTCTGACACACTGGGATGCTGTGATATGTTTCCAGCTTTTTTAAGTTTATTTTTCAGTAAATAACATGGCATCTGGAATGGCCTGGACATTGTAATGAGCACATCATGCATCACGAAAAAAAATAAAAACAAACATTTCAGTTATGAATTTAATTCAAACCCTGAAAGAGACAATGACCAAATTTTACATGGCTTTCACATCCTTCCGAATATCACTTTTTACTGACAATATTGTGGTTATGTAATTATAAATTTATTATTAGACTGGACTTTCCAAATGAAGTGTGAATAAACACCACACTGCGTTTTCTGTCAATTAAACAAAGGTTCGGCTTGAAGAGCTGACATGATTACAGGAAAATACTGCTGTGTGGTGCAGCACCATGGCAAAATACCAAACTCATTGAGGTGGAAGCCACTTTTTGGACTTTTTTAAGACAATCAATTAAGATGCCCCCCCCCCCGTAAATCACCTATCACATTATCTGTTAGCAAAATCTGCCACCATGACCAGTTATTGAATGTGATCAATTGCTAAAACTGTCACTCTAGATTATCTTTATCAAGGAGTGTTTACCTGAATAATATCACAAAATTATTTGTCTAAGAAATTTGAAAATGTAGAAAGTAGCGAGCGAAAGAAAGATAAATCAGCAGGTATAATGCAGGGAAAAAAGTTTATTTGATGATTCTTAGAACCAAGTTAAGACAGAACATTACAATAAATAACTGAAAATAAATAGTTCAGAATATAAAATTTATAAATAAATAGCATATACTCTGTAGGTGTAATTTTAAACATCCTTTGGTCATTGCATAAAAACTGCATCCTCATAATAAATATGTACCTTTATAAAAACATAAAGTAGACAGTGTTTCTACAATAAAATGCAATTGTTTTTCTAATTCACTTCACATCACGTTATTGTAGGTAATTTGGTTCTGAAAAGCTTCCTGAAACTTGTTTCTTGTGTTGGTGCTCAAAGTGAAATCACTCATAGCAGGCCTATTCACCAGAGTTCATGTAGCCGATGACTCGGTTGATTGTGATGGTGCGGACCTGAAAGCCTCTCAAGACTTTGCAGAGGCTCAGTCTTTCCGCATAGGTGCTAGCACGATCAGCAGCAGTCTTAAAGAAACACAAAGGAATCATGAAAAATTTTAGAAAACAACTTAATTTTCATATTTTTGTTTTAGTAAATAACTGGACTATTGTTGCTGTTTTCAAAAGGAACACAGTGTAAAATCTGGGAGCATTTCTTACCTCCTGTAAAGCCAAGTCTGTTGGCAGATACCCCTTGAAACAGTTCTGTTGAAAACAAAACATCCAGTTTAATTTCACATAAACAATTTATGATGCTTGTTTGCTGTCCAAATACGTAAATCTAAAAGGTATAAAGCAGCAACAAATATGATTTTTAACAGTGCTGGAGCAAATTGTGCTAAACTACTGCTGAAGGTGAATCTATATTGTGTATAAGGACTTTACCTCCATGAGTTCTCGGAGGCTAAGCAGAACAGTTGGACCAAGTAAACTTTCAGGGTCTGGCTGGGCTGTGAGAAATTTGTAGTAGTGGCGCAGATCTTTCCCAATGTTTGTCACACATGACTCCTAGATGGGAAAACAGTAACATAATCATAGCATTATAAACAGTACACTGGCACCTAAAGAGGATGAATAAAAAACGTTGATATTAAAAAAAAATCTACATGCATAACATCCAGACAGATTTTACCTGATCAAACTGTAACTGGGTGCTTTCAGAGCATGATGATCCCTTTTGGAGAAAAAAAAGAGAAAAATAATCATGAACACTGCAACAATTAGCTGTTAAATATTCTGTGTATGGACATCTTAAATTTGATTTTTGTCTTAAAATGTGAAGTTTCAAAATGTACCTGTGGTGTGCAAACAGATGGTGTGTTGGTCTCTGTGTTAAGCTCCATATTCTGTTTTGCACACTCAATTCCACTGAACAGTTTACTCTGTTAAGAAGAAAGGAGTTCAATATTAAAAAAGTTAATAACAGTACTATACAATGTTACCTACATTGAGTCACCTACCTGTGTTAGTACATCAGTGATGTTGTGTAGGAGCGATTGTGCATATAAAACACAGGAGTCGGTTGCTGGTCCTTTTTCCATCACTGGTAGAGATTGGCCGACCTGCCACACAGAACAGCCGAACACCAGGAGGAGCAATGCAGGAGTGAAGTCTGGCAGAAAGAGATGCATAAAACCCTGTTAAAAAAAATCTCATCTCCAACCATTCTCTTGTAGAGATCAAACACGATTCAGTCAAGTTGCATATTACTTACAAAGCTTGATTAACAGCATCTTGGAAAAGACAGTCAAGTCAGATTCTGTATTTCTGGCTCAACTCAGGCATCCTAAACTGTTTTATAACCAAGCTGATGCAGGGATTTCCCTCATTTTGCAGCTTTTTTTTTTTTTTTTTTTTTTAGCTGTAAACTGAAAGTGCATTGTTATGTTATGTGAGTTCCTTCCCCTCCATATCATTAAATGTTTTGGTGAAACTGGAATTAACATATACCCAAAGGAAAAAAAAGCCTTTATGTCTAAGTTTATCATGAAGCTTCTCATTAATGAGCATTCATTTCCAAAGAAGGCATATATTAAATGCCATTTTACTCCACATTCATGCCTAATACAGTATATGCCAGTATTGTCCTTATATATTGTATTTCTAGTTAGACACATTTATTCAACAAATATTTTATTTACTTGTAGGGATAAAAATTAAACCTACCTACAAAAGGTAAACTAAATATTTAATGTAACACAGTGTATGTTATACATTTACAAGTGCTCATCTAATATAGCAGACTGGATTTATTTCTTATTATGAATTTAGACAGTAATGAAATTTTATGTTATTACCAAGTAAAAGCAACATTTCTGTGACTGTTTAGGGAATCACAGTCACTCCCCGTTGTACTGAATATCAATGTGTTTTGGTCCAAGTCTCTTGATGTCTTATTTCTTTCTTCTAGATTATTACTAATGTGTTTGTGACCTCTTACAAGTGCCTTTTCTTTTCTAAAATTATATTTCTACATTTCAGCATCATGCTATTGCATAATAATAAAACTAAAACTGTTTTAAAATTTACAGAAGCCATTTTTTGTAGAATTTGGTTTCCTTAGGTAATTATGTGTTAAAGAATTGTGTTGTGTGAGCACATTTATTATAAACTGAACTAATGTTGATTTGTTTTAAATGGATCACAATGAATTGGTTTGAGCTGATTATGTCTGTAAAGTGCTACATAAATATAGCTAAACTGAACTAAATTATTTACATATTTGTTGGGTATTTTTATGAGTCCTCTTGAATTTCTGAAATTAACATTTAAATCGGAGCTTTTTCCCGTTTCACTCGCAGTGACACAACTATTACTTATGAATAAATTCTTACATCAGTTTAGCTGGGTCAACCCAATATTATTTTTATCAGCCCAGTCTGAGTTGTTTCTCTTTTTTCCTCACAAAATTCAAGTTATGTACATGTTGACACAAGTGTGAATGAATAGAGAAACTTAGCTGCTCTATGTGGAGGAACTATGCAAAAAATGTGTTAATGAGAAAACACTACATTGCTCATTTGGTTTCCAAGTAAATAACCCAACCTATTAAGATTTACAGAGGACATCTAGAGTTTCATAAATGATTTGAAAGAATTAAAAAAAAAGACAGGTAAAGTTCACACACTTAAGAAGTTTATTACTAGATTTAATTTTACAATCATTAAACAGTACATTTGTCAACGAAGCAAACAAAAAAAGTTCAACTTTGTGTGAAATTACATTCTTAAAAAGCTGAGTGAAAACAGTGAAACACATCAAGGCATGTAGTACATCCTTTTAATAAAGTTTTTTTTTGTTTGTTTGGGTTTTTTTTTTCTACATTTACGTATAGGATATCCATAAACCTTTAAACAGATAAAATAGATCATGATTTAGTGATATATTTTTCAATACATTTTCTATGCTGAGTATTGATAAGTTAAGTATAACCCTGGGAACACAAAGGAAAAAAAAATTGCATATTTCTATTAAGAGGCTGTTTAAGATGCCACCCTGTTTTCTCATTACATATTTAAAAAAAATGAATGTGTAGCAGCCAGAATCATTTTCATAAATTTGTTGCAGCATATTATCAGATACAGAGTGTTATTCATTTTCTGTTGCAACAGCACACATTAGATGCTTGCAGTAAAGTCTAATGATAAACAGCAATGGCACAGTGATCATAGTGAAACAAATGATAAACCACTGGTGAAAAGGAGCACATCTAGAAATAAACCACTTGATCAATATAGAAGCAAACTATACTTTTTTTGTTTTGTTTTGGTTTTTTTTTTGTTTGTTTGTTTTAGTTGTTAAAGTTTTAACTCAGATGGAGCCCATCTGAAGAGCCTGAAGAAACAAAGCTTATCGAAAAATGCGTGTATGTGCAAAAATAGCTGAGTGCTGAATAAAGGTCAGGGATGAAATTAAGAGGATTCCCTTAAACTTATGAAATGTGGCGTAATTAATCATGCTGAGTGAGAGTGACACGCCTGTAGAGTCTCATTTGTGTCTGTACTGGAATCAGCTATTCTCCTCCTTTTAGACTTGCTTTGGGGTTTCTCAGACAGCATTATGAAGTGCAACATACTTTAGATGTTAATACTATATACTGCGTTTGGCTTCCCAGAAACAGTCAGCACATGATGGAGTTTCAATAGCAACACTAGTGACAGTCCATGAAATGAGAAGTTGACCAACGTGCAGAAAGACATGTAGACAGGACGTTTATTTAGAGACTGCTTTCTCTGCCTGGTGCCTCTGATGGCTGTGTGCATGCCTGTCACAACAAAGACAAGAAGTATATTAAAGTGAGCATGTTCAATAAAGCTTGTACAAATTATTCCTTTCTGCCAGATGTGGATAGATACATATTGGTTCACCTGGTGAGGTCTTCTATGTCCACTAGCATGGCATCCTGCTCCACATGCAGCTCATCCCTCATCAGCAGCAACTGTACCAGCTCTTCATTTAGACCTGTTTTGTATTACAGTTATCTCATCATTAATGGGGTCAAGAGAAAAACTCTAGGAGAGCAGGAGGAATTTTTCAAGCTTAATCTGTGAGCAATAATATAACTATAACATAACTAACATGACATTTTGTAAACCACTTCACATAACAGAATGATGAATGAAAAAATATTGTATTGCCATTGCTTTACTCATAAATTTGGGTGTATTGTCTATAAGAATAAATAAAAAGGTTACCTCTTGTAAACCAAACGATGCCAAGAAATAATGTGCCACAAAAATGTGAGGACAGCATGACTTGGATTTGTTTGATTTATGAAATACTCTCAGTGATGTTAGTGTTGTGTGCGTATATACATGATCTACTCACTCTGAATCTGTGAGTGTAAGTCATTTGTGATGACTTGCAGCTGTCCAAGACTCATGTCTCTCATGTCCCCTCGCTTCAGATTCCTCTTCATTAAGCCCTCACTAATGTGAGGCAGATGGGGGAGCTGAAAGTACACACAGAAAAGAAATCACTACAAGTCAAAATAGTTCTGAATGTGTTTTCAGTAATAATTCTGGTGAATTTGACCTGATAATCTGGATTTAAAATATCCCATTGCCATCAACTGTGGGACAAACTACCTACACTTGTTTACCAGTTTTAGGGGCTTTCTGTTGCTGCACAAACACACAAAAGCCAGACTGCTGACCTGCTACTGAGGCCATGCAAGTCCCTACTGTCATCTTTATTGTGGTGAGTTTACTGTAACAGCAGCTTACAGTCCCCCCATTTTCACTTTATTTCCCCTTCTGATTTGAAATGGATCTTGTTGTTCTGAATCTTTTCTTAGACTACATTTATTATGAAAGGAGTGTGGAAGGAGTAAAAGACTCCACATAGAGATCCCTTCTGTTTTTGACTAACCAGGTCAGCCACAGGCGAACGTCTGTGAAGCTGGATTTGTCTCTCCACCTCCACCTGCATTCGAGCCATAGGCCGAGCGAGAGCCAGTGCCACTCGGGCCTCCTCTTGCAGCCTTCGCTGCACCCTCCAAAACCCGCTGCAGTCATCTAAAAGATCTGAGTCTTCCTCTGCTGTGTCCCGGTCTGACAACGATGAGCTTTGCTTGCTCTGCATAAGAAGTAAAGAGAACAATATTATGATGCAACACACAGTGTGGTTTAATGATGTGGTTCTTACACATGAAACTACTGATATATGACATTGCTATCCAGAGGTGCATACCACAGGTGACAGCGGTGTGTCCAGGCTGGTTTCTGTCCTGCTGTCTTCAGCATCACTGTCTTTGTCACTGCTGCTGTCATTAACAAAACACACCTGCAGGTTCACCCCACCGTGTAGCCTGAGAAAAAAAAAAACAGTTTTTTTTTTTTTTTTGTTGTTTGTATTTTTGCAAAAATGAAACCTACAAAAAAGGGGAATTAATGGTTGTGAGCATTTTTTTTTTATTTGTTTGTTTTGACAGAAACACACAATTAATTAAGTCACAACATGCTGAACCTTATGGGACAAGTTTATCATAAATCATCTAATATATTCTAATAACATAATTTACTATGTGAATGTGATTTTAAATTCATTAATTAAGAAATGGGAAGCAGAAGGGCCAGAAAATATTTAGACAAAAAGTTCTGGCATTTGCAGAATTCTAGTAGTAAATAAAAGACAGAGGTGATCAAGCTTTTTTGTTGCATTGGAAGCTTAGTCTTTTATTTGTTTGTTTGCTTATTTATTCATTAAAATTGTTCAACTACAAAAATAATGTTAAAGGACTAACATCATAATGGCTCTTTTGTAAGACATGGATAAAAAAGACATGCCTGTCCGCCTACTGTAGTCTGCTGAATTATGCCATTTGTCACAGTTTTTAATGTACTTTTAGTGCCTGCTCTGCACCCTACTGTAATTCTTTTAATGTTTTATGTGAAGCACCTTCAATTTTCCTATATATGAAATGTGCTGTACAGATAAACTTGCCTTGATGAATTAACTTTCCTAAATCCCCATACGTGGGTCTATTAAGCTAGTGATGAAAAACCCAACTGATCAGATGTTTATTATTTAAAGATACATCAGTGTTTAACATCACCAATGTTCCTGTAACTAAATAAAATAAATCCCTGCAGCAACATTCAAAAGTTCTATAAATAGCACTCCATGATTTGCTCTAGACCCTAAAGCAGACCATTTCACAATCAGCGACCTCACATAAAGAAAAAAAAAAAATTAACCGGAAGATTAAAGATTGAATATATTACTGAATCTAAACCAAATAACATGATGTGAGAACTTTCAGAGCACAAATACAACAGTATCTAAAGCCTTAACCTCAGCCTTTCCAAGTGGTCAAAGCACCATTCATTCATTTCTATAACATGACGTTCCAACTGAAATAACCTAACATAATAAACAATTGCTCACATCCCACATAAATTGCACAAGGTAATGCTGGAATTTCCAGCTAATGCTAAACCTCTACGGATGCACCATTGGCTCCAGAAGAGGTCACATGACTCAAATACCAAAATCAGAGCTGCTGGGTTACATCAGGCATCACTTCTTCTTTCAAAGGACCATAGACCTACACCTTTTCAAACAGCAGAAGCGTGGGAGTGGGGGCAGCCCCATTGTTTGATCCAAGTTACTGAGGTCATAGAGTTTTTCTTTAGGTGTAATGGGTTTGGTTCTTGCCTCTGTTTTAATCCAATTCAATCCAGTATAACTCTTTATTGATGTTTATAACCTCAATCACTAAGGTTAAATAACAGTTTCAGTGGATGGAGGTGGGTAAACTTTTATTTAATTTTACTTAAAACCTGCTGTGTGTCATATTTACTTCTATTTGCATTCTAATTTATAACACAAGGTAATGTTAAAAAGAAAATGGAAATTGAAAAACACTATCTGCATTGCATTTCTAATATAGGTAAAAAAAATTCACGCCTACTAACACAGTAGAACATGAGTAAGCTGTTGCTAACAAATTTGAAGAGAGGTGGCACAGATAGATTTTATTTGATATTATATGACAAATGGCACAATATGATGGCATTGTTCCCATTTTTGGACAACCTGCAACCTAGTTTAAGTAGAGAACCAGGATGTTTAAACTGCATGCCACCACAAAAGTTTCTTTCTCATCAAGTTGTCATGCAACAGAGGTTAACCACCATGCCACATAGCTTATGCCAGCTCTTTCCATACATGTTTCTTTCTTTTCCTTATGAATGCAGGCTATTCAGATGTTGGCTTAGAGTGTGACTTTACAGGAAGCCTTTTGCTTTCTGTCTGATATAAATAACTCACTCAGCCTCTACCACTGTTGCCAAGACAAAGATAACAACAAGACACTTTTTCTGACAGCTCTTATTGACCTATGCATTGTTTTCCATACGTTAGTCACTGTTTCGATGCAGACTGCTTTGGGATAGGTGGTGTAATTTACTGTCATTTCTGAATGCCACAGGTTAACATAGGTTATACACTAAAACAGTATGCTCACAATTAACAGAAGCTGCAGAATAGCCCCCTCTCCTGGCTGTGGAAGGCTCCAGTGATAGATAGATAGATCTATCTATCTATCTATCTATCTATCTATCTATCTATCTATCTATCTATCTATCTATCTATCTATCTATCTATCTATCTATCTATTTCATACAGAGCATGTGGTTATTATTAGACATCTGTTTGTGCATATGAATGCACACAAAAATGAGGCACATATTAATACATCAGTTAGTCGGTGTGTTGGATATCTGTTTGGCTACATATGCTATATCAGCTTCACATTGTAGAGTACTATTCAAACTCTGCATACCAACCAATTCAAATAAGTCTTTTTATACTATATTCTAAGTATAATTATATTATATTATATTATATTATATTATATTATATTATATTATATTATATTTTATTTTATTATTTTAAACATCAGCACATAACTCTTTCTCTGCTATTCAGTCAGAAATAAAATCTAAGATAATTGTTAAAACTCAGCAGTGCCAGAAAGCAGATATATAACACAAAGATAATGGTGTCAGTCTTCAGAAAGCTGCATTGATTAGATACACATCCTAACAGATATACACGCTGAATTCAAACCCACCGGGAGGATGGGCCGTTCTTGCTGCAGCTGGTGTAGATGACTGGCTCGTCGTCATAGAAACTGCCAAGGGCAAGTTTCTGCCTGATTGACTCCCTCTCATTCCTCTGAGCCTGAGAGAAAGAATAACACATACATGTATATAAAGAATATTAATAAAAGAGCAGGTTCTCTACTACCGCCTGGTTGATCAAATGAGTCCTGGCAGAAGAAATGATAGAGCTGATAGGTGATAGCAAAAAAAGAAATCATTCTTGGGTTCCATAATTAGACTTTGCTCCACCTCAAACTTAAAATGTGTATGACAGATATAGATGTTATCATCTTCCTTATAGATTTGATTATGAGTGCAGATCTGGCAGATTCCTCCCTTCTGTTTGTTTAAATGCTGCATTGTTCTCTAATGGTTTTACAACTTCCAGCAAAAATCAGTTGGAGCCTTCCCATTTGATGATAAACAACCCTAAATTTGGTTAAGCATAATGTTTTTTTCATTTCCCATCATCTGTCTAATTATTTTTCTTTCTGTACTTCACCAGTTCACATCCTTCTTCAAGGCATTTGCACTTTTTAATAGATGTATCTGTCCTTACATCTGATTTCTGACCACTTTCTTTCCTCAAAGCTGGATAATATCAAACACAATAATTTATAAAAAATAAAGTGGTAGAGATAATATTTTTTCTCTGTCATGGGATTGTGCCAAATGCTTTCTTCTTAAGCTACCTACACATGGATGACAAACATTCATCGGCAGCAAACCACTGAGTAACACATCTAAAATTAGAGATGTCTCTCTTTTGTGTAAGCACTCTCTCTCTAAATAACATGATAACTAGGCCAATGCAACACACAGACACACACAATCATAGATATGTACACCCCTTTTCAATGTGACGCATTCTCGGATGAGGATGTGACGTAAAAGAATAAATTAGGTGTTGGTTTTCATTCTCTAAACCAAAACTCCGCCTCCTGCTCACCTACTTCAGACAAGCAGATATCCTCCTTACACCCAGACTGTCTCCATACACAACCTATTTTATTCTTCCAGAAGATGTATGTGGAATGACTTCATTTATGACACACTGAGCACAGCAAAATGTATGATTATGGATATTTATTTCAAGAGATTTAAAATTTCACTGACAGTATGAAAATAGAAATCATATATGAACACACCCACTCCCGTTCACACATCCACAGATCCAGTATGGCTGACTTGATCTTCAGCAGCACACCTATGACGAATACCTTTTGTGTAAATCTCCCGTTTAAATATCATGTTACATGCTATAGACTCAGAGTTACACACTAACATAAATACAAATCCACACACCTGATAAACGCGTTTCTCCTGGTGCACCATCCTTTCAGCGCATCGTACTAAAAGAGCCGTCCTGCCCTCCTCTACACTGCAGTGAAGCTAGACCCAGGAGACCCTCTCATATACTGCAGGTCCGTGCAGAAGAGGAAAGCGAGGGAGGGGGAGAGCAAGGGAGGGAGGAAAGAGCAGGGAGGGGAGGAGGGGAGAGACAGCACAGAGAGGAGGTGGGGAAATGATGTGGAAAGAGTGGGAAGAGACAGAAGCAAAGACGGGAGGGGAGAGACAGAGCTACTCAGCACTGCCACTACTTGCCTGATCTGTTATCTGTGCCTCCATCTTCCTCACTTGCTATCTGTCTCTTGGCTTCCCCTCAACGTGTTTTCTTTTACTTGAAGGAAATGAGCAAATATTTCAGAAAATGCTGAGAATCTATTTATATCTACTAAAGTAGGGATAGATGATCAGCTGCAGGTGATCTGGTGAAACAGGCCATCATCTTTTAGATGACAATGCAATACTGGAAGGTAACATAATTACAGAGGCCACAGTTGTTTTGTAAAAGTTCTTCAGATAGATGGCAGCACTGACAAAGATACTATCATGGGATCTGCATCTGCCCATTGGCCCACTGCAGAGCAGCAAATTCTTTATTGCACATTATCTGTTTGTTTTGACTCCTGAAGGAATCTCCTGCAGCCTCATTCCGCACCACAGATTCAGACTGTGAGCTGTGTAAAAGAGGGATGGAGACATATGGTGCATGTGCCGACACATGCATTCACAAATGCAGATACACAAATACACACAGCTCCCATTGTGCTGTGTCACAATGTAACAGAGGACTGACTAAACACTACAACATTCTGAGTCATGTTTCATCCATCATCAGCATGCAGCCAAATATACTCAATCTATAGCTGGAAATTTAAGAGGAAATGAATGTACCATTCTAATCATATATGACTTCTGAACCCACATATGAAACAGTCACTGAGAATGGCCATGGATTACAAAAGCTTCTGTGTGCATATTTTCTATCACAGTGCTGCACTTTGCTCATTTTCAATTATTCTTTTGCTTATAATTACTTTTTCTTTCATTTAAAAAGAAACGTGAATATGTGCTAAACCTCTCCCTTGAGATTCTGTCTTCATATGGTTAATGGGGATCATCAGAGCAAATGTAGTTTAAACAAGAACGATGGTCTGACACTTACAGAGATGCTGGACAGCCTGGTTCGCCTTCCATTATAACAAACTTCAGTCTGAGGAACAAAGATATCCTGGAGCTCCTCAGCCCAACTGCGACTGTTCACCATGCGGTCCCTTTCTCCTCTCTGTTGTTGAAAGCTGCCTCTGCCATCACAGTCCTCCCACCAGTGGCATGTTGTGCTGCTTCTGGTGAACATTTCTCCCTCCTCATCTTCGTTAATGTCCACATTGTAGTCCTCCATAAAGGCAAACTATAGAGTGGGTGAGTACATTTCAAAGCTGGAGAACATGCTAAGGGCTGGGAATTTGGTCAGAGGTGGAAAGAAGTGTAATACAGATCTCTATAATCGGTTGCTTCAGCCAGTGCTGTCTTAATGTCTTCTATGGTAGTATGGCTGTAGAACCAGGTCAACATCATAAGAAATAGTGTTAACATTATATTCTAGCAAAATGTTGTAGAAATTTTTAACAAGTCAGATTTTAAAGACTCACCTTGCTTGTATAGATGCAACAACTCCTTCAGATGACTAAGATAAAAACTCAAGAGATGCAATTATACAAAATGGACATGGACGTCTCTTGGATTTCTTGTTCTCAGAGAAGTTCTGGACCTCAGATCTAAGTAAAATACAAACAATCCACATAACCATGAATAATCGCAGGAAAGACAGAAAAATATAGAAGAGCATCTCTGAGTTCAGAGAGCGCACTACACGTCTCCCAGCCGTCACGTGTGGTGCAGTTGCAGTGATCTGTGCAGATTTGCTTGTGTACACGCATCATCAGAGGATGCCCAAGGGAGAGAGCACTTTCTGGAGTATATAGGAACAGACAGAATGGGGTGTGCATGTATATCTTGTAGGTAATGTAGAAAAGACTAAATTTCAAATTCTTAAGTTCCTAAACAGCAAAGTAACTAAGCAAAAATCTTTCTTGAAGATAAATAGCAAAGTGTAGTAGAAGGATATTAATTTGTCTGAGACTGTAAGGTCATTAATAGGAAATAAATCTGATAAGCCTCTTTACATTTGAAGCAACTGCTCTGAGCACAGAAATTAAAGTGTTGTGGAGATATTTCAAGCATAAAAACGCATACGATGGAAATACTGGAACAAAACTTATGCCTTTTATGTTTAAATAGACCTTTGTCGATGTTTGTTGATCACTAAAACTAAATGAGTTTAAGACACACTAAGAGGGTATTTCTCATTCAGAGGCTGAAATAAACTAATTTGCAAAGAATGAGAAAATGAGCAAGTAGATTTTTGCACATTTTGAAACTGATCTACAGCAAGCGAGCATTTGATGACTTTGGGAGAAATTCTCTGCTTCTTGCACATCAAGGTAGACACAGGGCAAAGGGTAATGGGGGAAAAAAAAAAACACTTGGAAAAATGCTACTTCCAAGAAAAATCCATTTATTTAACATACAGTGTCACATCTGAAAAATTAAAGTCACAGAATAATTAAACTTGACATTCAAAATTCCACATTTACAAGAGCTTAATTTAATTCAGTTTAAATATCCCCAGTCTCAGAACTATCTTGGACCATTAAGTGATTAAACTGGGTGACAGTCACAAGGTTTTAAACACAGTTCTGTTATGCATTGCTGGTCATCCAGGCCTAAACCATCCCCCCCAAAAAAGCCATTTAACAATTGTGAAAAGGGCTCATGCAGCTACCACCAACTTTTTTGGTTGGTGCTTTTTTCAGGAATAGTGAGCGTTTGAACTTTCGAAAGCAAATACTTCCCAACTAAATGCTGGTTGGGCTGAGAAACAGGCCTTTCAAGCATATGTGGCAACAGTTGCTGTGCAAGATGCTTGTAAACATGATCATTCTGGGGCCTTTGAAAATTATTGCTATGGAAAAATTGAAGGGCAAGTAGTTTGTGTAAAAGGTGAGGATCTATGTGAGGATTCCATAAAATTGGTGTAGGGGTTGTAGTGGTGGTTGTGGGTGGTGGCATTGCATATATACAGTGGAAATGTGGGTAACCTGGATACCAACGATAATGTCTGATAGGAGGCCATTTTAGATGTCGTTTGGAACGCTGAAGGCTCCATGGGTGGTGAGGTAAAGGAAATTCAGAGGACTGTTGCACAGGCTCTTTGGTTGTCAAAATAGCCGTTTCATCAAGACTTGGCAACTTAGTGCAGGTGACAGTAACTGGAGTCTCCCGCCAGCTCATTGGTAACACGTATCTTCCATTCTGGAATAAGATTAGACAACCAATTAAGCTGGCTCAACAATATTTTAAGCATTTTTCAATGACCAAGTTAAGGAGCAAATATGTACCTCTTGTTTCACATTGCAACCATGAAAAGGCACAATCAAAACAAGGCCTAGTGCATTCAGCTTTGTTGAATAACCACAAGTTTCAGGCACCTGGCTCAGTGGCAAACGGTGGGCATAGCCTGAAAGAACAGAAAAAATTAAAATGACAGTGATACAATTGCAGATTAACCATTTTTTCTTATAAAAAGTTAAAGCAGATATTTTTCCTACCCACATCCAGTTGTAACTCAGCAGCACTGCCTCCCATAACTACCAGTTTCATCTTGTTAAGGCCACAGTGAATTGAAAAATTCAAGCGCCTCCACACTGCTTTTTCAGTCATATCATCAAACAGCTCTAAAAAAGGAACAAACATGTTTTCAATCTTTCTTAATTGCAAGGGGTAGTAGCTTTCAAATATTAATTCTAAACACAGCACATAAAAATTAGACGTGTTTGATCCTACCTGTGTCGTCAGGCTGTGTTACATCATTATGCAGTAATCCATTACTTTCCGAGGCAGACACAGACTCTAACTGGAAATCAAGTTCTTTCCCATTAATTAGAATGCTTCCTTTCATTGCCTCTAAGGTTGCAGCCTCACCAATATCTTTTTCTTGTTTAACTATTTTGGTCAGTCCATGCAAAATAAAACAGGCTAAACTCAAGGCTATAGCGCACAAGAGTAACATTCCAGCTATAGTTTGACATTTCTTTTGTCTGCCTCCACCTTCCATCACAGAACTGCAAAAGTGGAAGCAGCAGAACAGAGCTACCTTTGAAGCTGAGCGTTTCAGTCACATCTTTTAATATTGCACATGTGATAGAAGCAGGTGAGTCAGTTGAAACTAATCAGATAAAACTGCATTAACAACTTGCAGCTGTGGCAACTAATGCTGGGCTCACACCAAACGGAAGTCTTTAGGAAATCTTAGGAGTTTTGCTGGAGTCACAGCGCACTCCTGTCATCTCGGTCGTTAGGTGTGAGCTGGTAATCTGCGCTGTTTAACGTCAATCTTTCTCCAGTCTTGGATCTGCGACAATTTCTAACATGTTAGATATTATCGCAAGTCGCAGTGACGAAACACGATCAACAACCAATAGATGAGCTCTGACAAAGGCAGAAACAGGAATCCCTACATTCAGACCACCGGCAAAAAAGGACAGTGGAAATAAAAAAAAAAATAAAAAAAAGACGAACAAGAAGCGGTGATGAAACGTCGTCGGTGGACCGTCCAGAAAGAGGAGCGGGTGGTTATTAGAAGTAAATGTCTGCTGTGGATCATTTATGTGTTACAGTATAATGATCTAACAAATAAGAGAATAAAAACTCATTCATCCCTCCAGATTCTGATGAGTCGGTGTAACACCTGGTGGAGATGCAAAGCCACACTTAATAATGATGATGTGTAATTCCCTCCTGGAGGGAAACTCTCCCCTTGCCTGCTTTACTGTGTGCAGATCAGCCCTGTTCCATATCTGTCCAACATGTCACAAAAAATGCTAAAAGAATCTAGTTGCAGTCTTGTAATTTGTGACCCTATAGATTCACAGTCTTTGTCAAATCTCAGTCTGAGACTAGGCTGAGACTTAAGACTCTAAACATTGGTCTTTAGATGTGAGCTGGTAGTCTTTCAGAGTCTTGTGCAAATCTTTTAAAAGTCTTCTGGTGTAAGCCCAGCCTTAGGCTTTTAAAAGATTTGCACAAGACTCTGAAAGACTACCAGCTCACATCTAAAGACCAATGTTTAGAGTCTTAAGTCTCAGCCTGTCTCAGACTGAGATTTGACAAAGACTGTGAATCTATAGGGTCACAAATTACAAGACTGCAACTAGATTCTTTTAGCATTTTTTGTGACATGTTGGACAGATATGGAACAGGGCTGATCTGCAATTACACATCATTATTAAGTGTGGCTTTGCATCTCCACCAGGTGTTACACCAACTCATCAGAATCTGGAAGGATGAATGAGTTTTTATTTTATTTGTTAGATCATTATACTGTAACACAAATGATCCACAGCAGACATTTACTTCTAATAACCACCCACTCCTCTTTCTGGACGGTCCACATATGACGTTTTATCACCGCTTCTTGTTTTTGTTTTTTTTTTCCCCCCCACCGTCCTTTTTTGCCAGTGGTCTGAATGTCGGGCTGCATACTGGTTTACTGTCATTGTGCTGCAAATGGCTAATACACACCTCAGTGTTAACTTACACCTGGAGCTGACTATTGAACAGAGCACTGACAATTCTACAACTTTGCCTTGTTTCATCCTACTCAATGAAATTTGAGGTATTTCTGTTAATAGTTTGGATCTCCTTTCTATGAAGCAACCAGGTGTACAGCTCAATGCATGTTTTCATATATTGGAAAAATTCAAATATCTACAGACAAATCCAAAGACGCTTCTAAACAAATCCTAAACCCATAGTTTTAAACATTAAACAAACCTTAAATGTCACTTTTAGATTTTATCTGCATTACTTCCAAGAAAGTTAACATCTATATTCATGTAAATGGTGATGACAGCAACTGTAATGCTCCCAGTGCCTTATTGGCCTCTCAAACCTACACATTGACAGTCTTGTCCTGATTTACAGCACTGAAATAGAACATTGTAATATTTCTTTAGAACCCCTTTTAACTTGAGTTCATAACATCTGAATTTAGTCATGGGCTTTAAGAAAAAAAAAAAATGTGGGTTAAAGTGAACAAAATTTCCTTCACTCCAATCTCTAAATATTGCAAATGCTGAGTGACCCAATTGAGATCCTTTTTAAACTCTTGATCACACATTTTAGCCAATTGCACAGGAGTAAAGAACCCCAAAAATGACCACAGCACTTGTTTCTTTGAAAACATTTATTGCAAACACTTTCAGACTAGCCTTGGTTAGTTGGAACATATATAGGCTCAAACAAAAGGCAGGTGTTCAGGTGGATAAAAAGGCAAGTGAGCATCTGAAGCCTAGGCATCTGTATGTTGAGGCGCTGTTGGCTTTGGTTCAGAAACATGAGGCCATGGATGCTGTAGTTTAGGATCATAAGGGTTTGGATAGTGTGGTCCAAAGGTCCATGGGACATATGACTGGAAAGGCATTTGGGGAAAAGTAACATCTTTTTGTTCTGAAGTGGTAGATGGTTCAGCTGTTGTGGCTGGTGGAAGAAAAGGAAGTGGCACATAAGGGGGGTAATATGGAAATTCAGGCAGGTTTGTTGCATGATCAGTCGAGGAGAAGTAATGAGGAAACAGTGGGAAGAGGTTTGCCTGAGGCAGGTGATGAACTGGTGGCAAAATCGGAATCTGGGGATCCTGGGGCGCTGGCAGGACCACTTGAACCTGGGCATCCTGGGTTGCTTGTGGGGCCGCTTGAACCTGGGCATCCTGGGTTGCCCTTGGAACAATTTTAACCTGGGGATCCTGGGGTTTATGGTGCAAATGCTGCCAGAGGTGTTTATGGTGCCAATGATGGCCATGGGGCTTGTGGTGCCAGTGATGCTTTTGAGGCTCCTGGGGTTTTTGATGCCAATGACCATGGGGCTTGTGGTGCCAATGGGGCTTGTGGTGCCAATGATGCAAATGGGGCTTGTGGTGCCAATTATGCTTTTGTGGCTCCTGGGGGTTTTGATGCCAATGGGGCTTGTGGTGCCAATGATGCTTTTGTGGCTCATGGGGCTTGTGGTGCCAATGATGCCAATGGGGCTCCTGGGGTTTTTGAGGCTCCTGGGGTTTTTGAGGCTCGTGGTGCCAATGGGGCTTGTGGTGCCAATGGCGCCAATGGGGCCAGTGGTGCTTGTGGTGCCAGTGATGCCAATGAGGCTCCTGGGGTTTTTGAGGCTCCTGGGGTTTTTGAGGCTCCTGGGGTTTTTGAGGCTCCTGGGGTTTTTGAGGCCAGTGGTGCTTGTGGGGCCAGTGGGGCCAGTGGTGCTTGTGGTGCCAGTGATGCCAATGATGCTCCTGAGGCTCCTGAGGCTCCTGGGGTTTTTGAGGCTCCTGGGGTTTTTGAGGCTCCTGGGGTTTTTGAGGCTCATGGTGCCAATGGGGCCAGTGGTGCCAATGGGGCCAGTGGTGCCAATGGGGCCAGTGGGGCTTGTGGTGCCAATGATGCCAATGATGCTCCTGGAGCTTCTGCGGCTCCTGGGGCTTCTGCGGCTCCTGGGGCTTCTGCGGCTCCTGGGGCTTCTGCGGCTCCTGGGGCTTCTGCGGCTCCTGGGGCTTCTGCGGCTCCTGGGGCTTCTGCGGCTCCTGGGGCTTCTGCGGCTCCTGGGGCTCCTGGGGCCAGTGCTGCCACTGAGGCTCCTGGGGTTTGGGGGGCCAGTGCTGCCACTGAGGCTCCTGGGGTTTGGGGGGCCAGTGCTGCCACTGAGGCTCCTGGGGTTTGGGGGGCCAGTGCTGCCACTGAGGCTCCTGGGGTTTGGGGGGCCAGTGCTGCCACTGAGGCTCCTGGGGTTTGGGGGGCCAGTGCTGCCACTGAGGCTCCTGGGGTTTGGGGGGCCAGTGCTGCCACTGAGGCCCCTGGGGGTTTTGAGGCCAATGCTGCCCCTGGGGGTTTTGAGGCCAATGCTGCCCCTGGGGGTTTTGAGGCCAATGCTGCCCCTGGGGGTTTTGAGGCCAATGCTGCCCCTGGGGGTCCTGGGGGTTTTGATGCCAGTGCTGCTCCTGAGGTGCCTGAGGCTCAGCTACTGTTGCATGGGTGGGACACAACAGAGACACTGGATTCCCATTCCAATTAAGTGGCAATACATAGCTTCCACTCTTGGGACAAGAAAACAGAAAATAAAAAGCATTACAATCTTGTCAATTGGCTGTTTTTATCCAGGTAGTGTTGAAACCTAAATGCATTAAATGCATAGTTACCTAGACTAGCATTTCAATGTTTGGCCTATATAACTGATTTGGCAGCAAAGTGTTATTTCACAAAAATTGATTACACATTCAAGACTTCATTAACTGCTCATTAGAAAACAAAGTTACCTGTTTAACTACATTGCAGCCATCATATGGAACCGTCATAACAAACACCATGGAGTTACCATGCATGTTGTAGCCACATTTTGGGGGGACCATGGACACGGGTAGATACGAGTTATCCTCTGAGGGCAACAAGAGGGTAGTGTTATGCTAACCTTGGCATAAACATGTCATTTTGAAATGGCACATCCAGCAAAGCTTGAAACTACCTTGTTCCACTGTAAGGTGAGAAGCTTCTGGTCCGAGGTACCTGAACTTCATATGATCTCCTAAACAATGCAGAGATGTCCCCAAGTGGTTCCATTTGTTTGAGCCATCATCATTGTTTACACTGGACCAGCCTGTCAAGGGAACAAACTTAGTCAACCAAAGAAACATATTTTGCCATTTTTTTTAAGGCGGGGTTTAAAGTGAAGCCAAATTCCACAGAAACCCCAAGTAGTTTGAGGGGAAGCGCAATGAACTGAATAAGAAAACCGAAGGAGTTACCTACATTTGAGCTGCAGGAATTTAAACCAATTGTCATTAAGTGAAGCTAGATAAAATTATGGTAATATAAATTGTTGCTGCTTAAGTGTTAAAACAGCTATAACTTCGCTTAATTGAATTAATGCAAATAAAATTAATGGTCAACCCACAAACTTTGTGGTTCAGAATAAGTGATAAGTAACATGCCTGTGGAATCCGCTTGATAAGCCTTTTCATCTTCAGTAGCGTTAGAAGAGGCTTTCCCGGTTCCATCTGTGCTCCATGACTCATTCCGTAGGACGTCTCCGAACACGATTTGCCCCTCTTGAACACCCGCTGGGGTGAAAACAGCATCTGCATCTGCCTGCAGCTTTTGTTTTTCTGTTTTCTTTAGTCGAAGGCAGTCTATTGTTTGCGCCAAGTGACATGTCAGAATCAGGACTGCAGCCAAACAGACAGAGGCACGTTTCTTTTTTTCTTTAGGCATCATTCACTTGTGCCTAACTCCTGAAAACCTACAGCTGGAATAACGTGTTTCTTCTCAGCTATTTCTATTGCCACGTTTTCCGACATCAAGTGCGACTGGAAGACAACACCCAATCAAATAACACCACACATGACGGTCGTTAATTATCTGATATTGGTTACACCTGAGTACAATGTGAACGACGTCCTGAAACCGCGCTCTAGCGATTGCGGCTGTACAATGTATTGAATTTATGTGTTTGAGACTTTCTTGAAGCTACTTGATTTTTTCACACAATAAAAGTAGAAAACCAGACATTTTTTACTTGCCCTAGATAAGTGAGTAAAATGCATGAGTGCTCTGCCACCTGTACGTGTCTGTGAATGAAATACAATGGACTTTAAATGCAATGTTCACTTCTTTATAATGGTCAACACTGATCGTGTTATAAATGCTGTCATAAATTACTTCTTTTTTTTTTTTTATCAAATTCAGCATTAAAATGTTAAAAGGAATGGTGAAACTAATTATAAAGATTTGAACATACAATGGCAACTCGGAAGACTGCTAAACAGAAAAATAAACTTTATGGATAGTTTTGTCAGCTTCTTGGTTAGAACGTCTCTCAATCCGAGTTTATTTATATAATTATTTATCAAAATAATTACAAAATATTCTAAACCATACTCTGTCCATCCAAATCTAAAAATGTATTTAAAAAATCACTAAAAACTTTGCCAAAAATTTACGTGAAACTCCAGGTTTTTCATTTTTATGAATGCTTTTTATAAGGTTTGTGTAACCTGTCAGATCATAGCCAAAGGATATTATGTTTACAGCTGAAAGATATTCAAGAACTGCTTATTCATCTCCAAGGATACTGACAACACCAGGAAGTTGGAATCAGTAGGCTAGTGGTGAGTACATGTCCTTGTAATTTTCATTCACGTGTGTTTTTTCAATAATAGATTACTCTTAAATTAGTATGTAAAGTGCACAGATACTTTTAGAAGTTTAAAGCAGACATTTCTTTTTACCCATTTTACCACTCATTTTATTATAATTAGGAAACTATACTATGTCAGTCTACTCCTGTTTTTAACAGAAGATAAGTGGAAAACATCAGTGAATACCATTTTTCATCTTCGGACAAATAACTGCAGGCAGTGGTGACTGCAGTATAACGGAAATGCTGAAGCCCAGCTCTTCTTGTCAGTGTGATCCACGTATCTTCAAAACTGAACACAATACTTAATTGTAAATTGACCATTCAAGAAGATCTTTTGTTTTGGATTTTAGATGCTGCTGCACCATTGGAACATAATCTGCTATGTGACCCTGATGAGCAAGTAAGAAAGAAGAAAATGGAAACAGAAAATAGATCTGTAAAAATTAAAACCTCACACCCTTCATATTTCCATTGATTTTTCCATTGCTCCCATGTTTGGTAAGAGGAACCAAGAGGGATCTCTGCATCCTGTAAAAAACCAGTGCACCTACTGTACTGCTCCTGCAGGAGTTCTGAGGTACAGTGGGGAGTCTTATAACTGTAGGCTAAACTTAACAACCACTCTTCTAGAGGTACTGAGATCAAATATCTGTCTTTTGCTGTAAATTTCCATCTGCTGTCATACAGTATCACTGATTGTTCCAATGTAACTATGTTGTCTATGACAACATCCATTAGATAACCAAGTAGAATGTGAGTACTGTGGGGAAAAGACCAGAGATCTGTTGAATTTATCATGGATACAGGAGCCTAAGGTGAGATACATCTACTCAAACAATATTACTAAATGCACCTATCATACTTCCCACCATCTAGTATCCCCTTTTGATTAATCCTGGACACATCCACAGTTCTGCTGTGCTCAGCAACAGCAGCTGTGTCAGATGCTGGTGAAACTGAGACTTTTCATTTGAGGGCACATGTAACACAACAACATGTAATCAGACATCAAAGGAAGACAAACCAATCAAGGAGGAGCTGCTCTTCCATGGCAGGAAGATAGAACACCACAATGAGTTTATCAATGAATTACCAAGTGGACTAAGGTACACACTGTATTTTCTATTAAAAATGACTGCATCTCTCTGGCTACAAGAATAAGGTGTAACTTAATGCAAGAAGAAATGTTTTCTTTCTTTTTCTTTCTCTCTCTTCTATAGAGCACAATCAAAAATGAACATTTACAAAGATTACTCTGTTCCAGATGTAGCAGAGACCTGTGAGTAACACAGACAGCATATTTCTGTGGGGTTTTTTTTTTTTTTCTTTGGCTTCTTCCGATGACAAAAACAATATTTTACTTTAAATGTCTTTGTGAGAGAAAGTACTGTTCATTATTCGCTGGTGTTTCATTGCTCCTGCATTAAAGGTCCTCAGCTTCAGACTCTCTGCTGCTCTGGGAAAAGAGTGCTGGACAGTGCTACGAGGCAACACTCCTGAAAAAGTCTTGAAAAGAGGAAGAGCAGCAAGTATTAGTCCCTTGTTGTGATCACAATCCAGCTCAGTTTGGCTTATGTCATCATCAGGTACACACAAATCATCAAGATTGTTTCATCACTTATATTAAGACTGCTTCTCTTGGAAACACAGATAATATCGTTTAAAAAGTTTATTTAAATGAAAGCCATCAAAGTTAGCTGTATATCAGTTTTGTGTAGTAAATACTGACACCATGTGGTCACACTGTGTAGCAATACCAGTCCCAACTAAAGACTTTTTACTCATGATGACAAGTACCTTGGGGCTTTACAAGCTAAAAATGAAGATAAGCAGCCAGATAGAGGGCAGAAATAAAAATTTAGTCCTGGTGAAACTCAAAAATGCATATTATATTACATATTATATTAAACCCAGAAAAATCCTGCTAGACCACAAAAAAAAAAAAATAAAAAATAAAAAATAAAATCTTTCCATTTCCCCTTTCTGACTTCAGGACCCCTCTGCTGATAATCAGTTAACATTTTATTTATTTATTTATTTATTTTTATCTTGATTTCCCTTTTCTTCCCCCTAGGGATTTGGGTTTCTACAGAAGTGTTACTCCAATGGCAGGAAATTTATTACCATTTTTCCTGATGGCTCTTCCTAGGTCTTGCACCCATTCACATGGAAATATTTTTAAACAGATTATAATAATGTGATGGCATTAACTCATTTTTTACATGAAGACCAATTTAACAAAGAGAAGTGATGAAGTAGGTTTTTCTAATGATTAAATCAGTCTCGAAGAAATGCTGGTTTATAGCTTGTGTATGTGCAATACAACACATATTCTGCAGTGGGTGTTCCTGTCCTTACCATGGTTACAGTTATCCCTCAGGCAATTTGGCTCTTGTTATTGTGGTCACCGAGAGAAATAGAAGAGTCTGCGTTGTATTTGAAGACAGCGGTTCTTCCAGTAAACCAGTTAGAGCTGTGTTTAAGTCTGATGGCAGAGCGGTGTGTTATCACAGCAATGGAAACATATGGTAAACAGCATTTATGATTTATATTTATCACAATTTTATGATTTTCTTAAAAATGTTGTTGTGATAAATACAATAAAATTTAGGCATTTTTATTAATTTATTTAAAGATGTTACCCTGACTACTTAATGGTTTCTAAATGAGAAAAAAAAGGATTGGAATGTCAGTAAATCATATATCATATGTGTTTTCATATTGTAGGCTGGCCTTAAACAGATTAGGTGGTCCGTGTTTGACTGATGTGAGTGCCATGTGAGCCATACTCCCACTCCCTTCCACCCCATCTTCCTGTCCCTTAACAAAATGGTTGGAGTCCGAGTTTTGGGAAACAAAAAGGTGTTTGTGTCCTTCTTGACAAAAGGTCAACAGACAAAGTTCAATGTGGGTGCCTGCTGTGCTCAGGTAAAACTCAGGCATCATTTCCCCTTTTTAACTAACTCTTCAAACAGTAATATTAAACCACAAGTACTTGTGATTATGCATTAACTCAAAGCTAATAGTTTATTATTTATGGACAAGATGGCATGTTATAAGATACCAGTTTTAGTTTTGAGCACTGCATTTATTCTGAATGGTGGTTCATTTGACCATCAAAATACAACTAAGATTTGATTTGATAAGGGGGGAACATGAAAAACCTGGTTCAGGATCATCAGTTCTGAAGGAGGATCTATTAGTGCTGGCAGCGAAGATCAGGATCCACATGGCTATCCAGCATCTTAACCAATGCTTGAGAAGGCAATTCCGCCCACAGCTGTTCAAGAGCACACTTGCTCCCCACCTCTGTACTGCTGCTCAGAGACTTCTGGAAGACTGGGCTGATGTGGTGATGACTGACAATGATAGAGCCTTCATCTATGGTTGTCTAAAGGATTGTTGATGTATGAAGAACAGGTACAACAGCTCTGTGATTACACTGACGTCACAGAGGAGTAATATTAAATCTGAGCTTTTAGCTGTGATTTGGTTAGCCTGAGATAAAACACTATGTATTAGTGCATGAATGCCAACATATAATTTAAAAGAATAGTTAAAAGGTGATCTGTGTATCTAGTAGAACGTCTCTGTGATATACAATGAAAAAATAGGAATGGACGTCTATGCTGATTCATCCTTGTCAGCATATATTTACTGAATCTAAATGAATTAAGACTAGAACTATATTTCCTTTCAACTCACAGAATAAATGTAAATTTTGTGATTTTGTGTTACGCTTTGGTCTGGCTAAAGCTAAAACTGAACAGAGATTTTATGTTTATATATTTGGAACCTGCACGAGGGGCTCAGGTCTTTTTTTTAATACACAGTTGGACATCTTAGATTTGCTGCAGTATCGCAACCCCATTGTATGTTTACATCTCCATTTGTACTCATGCCTAACATGGTTTGCCTCATCTAATCAGATAGCGTAAAAGCCTATTGAACCCCTAATTACATTAGAATGACCAGATGGCCAGTTGTCATTGCAGATTGCCTTTATCCCCATGTTATTTGGACTAACGGGGAATTATTTAAAAAAAAATAATAATCTAGGAATTTTACATTCATTACCCTAATTACAACTACTAACAAGCAAATGTACATAAATAAAATGTATTTATAGGTAAAGCAAAGTAACCTAATGTCTAATGAGATTCACATATATTACAAAATGGATATTTGAAAAATCTATAAAACAGTCATTAAAAGAATCTACAGATGTAATGGGAAACTATTGATTGCCTGATCATACTAGATGGAGGATAAAATCATTTGAACCACTTCTGGACCCTGTAACAACTGCACAGCAAGCATTAACCAGATTCTGAGGATTTACAGATAATAGTTTGTGATGCCTAAAATAAATTATAGCTTGCTGGGATTTACCAGCAGTGCTAGCAACAGTAGATGCCACACAATGGTAACCGCTCCTTACAGGATTAAAGAGTGCTTTCCAGACCTTAGCATGGAAGTGCAGGTCTGACATCCGCAGTGTGAAAGTGCTACAGGGGATCGTGCACTCTTCCGGTCCTGTTCAATCTGTATGTGTCGCACTTCCAATATAACTTGCCACATGCTATTGCGAGCTGTATCAGGAGTGAACAGTAGTACAGGAAACTCATACAGGACTTTTGATGCATGTGCCTCTAACCGTCTGCACCTCAACACCACCAATACCAAGGAAAGCCACACCCAAAGCCACTGGCCATTAACAGTGACAGTAGTACAGAGCTACAAATATGAGAGTGGCTACAGGACAGACTGGACTGGACTGCCAACACAGAGGCTCTGTGCAGGAGGGATCACAACTTTTCTCAGATGGTTGGGATGTCTTCAACAAGAAGCTGTAGCATGGGGCAGTGTGTAGCTTACCTGGTTGAGCAGCCGCTCCTATGTAAAAAGGCTACAAATCCTGTGCAGCTGGCCCATGTTTAAATCCCAACCTGGGGCCCCTTACTACAGGTCATTCCCCGCTCTCGCCGACCCTTTCTTTCCTGTCCAGCTACTGTTAACATAAAGGCCACTAGAGCACAAAATAGTCCTTTAAAATCAAAAAGCTGCTGTGTATGTTCTGGGTTGTTGTGGCAAACATCTTCTTTCATGCAGAGGTGTGCTGGGACAGCAGCATCAGGAAGGACAACTTATGTCTGGACAAACTGGTGAGGAAGACGGGCTCTGTTGTGGGCATGGAGCTGGACAACCTGACAACAGTGGCAGAGCGATGGACACCAAGCTGGTTACAGACATGGACAATCCACTGCATAGCTATATATCCTAAAAGGGGAGCAGCTGTCACTGTCCTGCTTCAGCGTGAGGCTGAGGATATTCTGTCACACACTCCGCATAGCTCTTTGAATTCCACTCAAGGCTTGGGCCAAGGGCCAATTGTCCTGCTCTAAATTGCATGTGGTACACCAGTGGTTTTCAAACTTTTTGAGTCACATCCTCCAAGGTAAAACGCATGGGAGTTTGTGACCCCCACCCCCATGCGACGACATAATTGTGATTGTGTGATGTATCAAATAAGTTGTCTTGCAGCCACCCCCTAAATGTGAGGATAACTGCCAGAATTGTCATACAAAAGGAGGATAAAGTGGTTTTTGGCAGTTTACTGCTGTGACAAGGCACCTACATGCCGAACATCAGTTTCTGTCACAGAGATAATGTCAAATTCAGATTTTTGAGGTGGCATGTGTACTTTGTTGTTAATCTTCTAAAAATTTAAGGTGCTAATTTAAAAGATTTATCTCTCCATTAATGATTTATGTTGACAATCCTGGTAAAAATCCCAAATTTATTAGATAAATGTAGGCTATATTTTTCAAAATTATCTGGCGATCCCCTGAAATTATCTTGCATGCCCCATGGGGGTCCCGACCCCCAGTTTGAAACTACTGCTGTACACCATGCACCTCTTCCTTTTCACTGGACTGTTTAAACTCCTTAATATTGTTTTATATTAGGGTGTATTGCATGCTTTTGATCTTAAAATTTTTGGATACTGCTGGAACTTGCATTATGCCGCCCTGGGCAGAATAATTTCCTCTCATTTACCATTAAAAAAAAAACTCAAGACCACAGCTTTACAGTTAAATAGTTACAATAGGTTTTATTAATTTTCTTATCTTTCTCCAAGGTATGTAAATATAAAAATTATTCTGAAATCATCCCAACACACATTTTCCAAATGTTATTTTCACAACAATGAAGACAAATTTTAAGTGTTGCATTTTCTACATGGGTAACTACTTTTATAAACTTTGAATTCTACGTATGGCTCAGTGATATAAATGACAGGATGTTTATATTCACATAGATCAATTATATGCAACAAGTTAAAGACTACAATGATCCGTGTTAAATCGCTCCATACTGGACCACTAATTGCCTGGATGAAATCTGCAGTAATATGAACAGTAAAAGAAAATAGCAGTTGGGCCAGCACTGTTGCCGTGGATCCCACTCTGGCGTCAGGGGCAGGACATCTCTGAGGAACATAGTGAAGAGTGATGGGGGGCATCCAGTCTGTGCTAGCAGTCTTCCTGCCTTCAGCACAGACATTCATAAACATCACCTCACAGTCCAGTGAGAAGCCCTCCTCAAACCTAGACAGTCAGGGTGGATGTCACAATGTACCCAAGGTGAGAGAAATGTTTAATCTTTCATCTACTCCACTGCTGTTAACACTATTCTACTTACATGGAGTGGCTTTCAGCTCCAGCCAGGAATTCAAAAGTAGGGTTAAGAGTGGTGGTGAGGTCTTGTGTTCATGTGAACATTCATCTTCATCTCGTTGTCCAAGATTTGCACAAGCTGCTGCATGGAGGGCAGGTGACCTGACTCCAATTTTGACCACACTGGTACATCTATAAAAAACAAAAAGACGAAAAAAAAAAAGGAGAAAAATATATATTTCCTTGTAAATCAGTTGACTTATCACCACTCAATTCTAACAACATAATGACAGACTGTATAGGATGTAATGACCTTCACCTGAAAACTTACAAACAACAATTACCTCTCTTTTATATTTAGCCTCAATTAAAAGTAATAACACTATTAACACACTTCGAATATTATTTAAATTTTGTCTTCAGTGCTACACACTGAAGCCAAAAACAACACAATTAACTCACTCAGCCCACAATGTGAAAGAAAAACTCACCGTTTAATGTGATTTCAAATGCTCCTGTTGACATTAACTGGTTTTCAACCATATTGCTGAAGAAGAAGACCATCATGCAGGCATATATCTAAAAGAATGGAAATAATTTATAAAAGCACTGAACAAAAACCATTTCTTCTATTTTCTTCTTTCATATTTCCAGCAACAAATATCAATCTAATCAAATCAAATTTTATAGAGCATTATTATTATTTATAAAGCAATGTTTATGCACAAAGCAACACAAAGTGCTTTACATAATAAAAAACAAAATATGCATAATAAAAACAAAATTTAAAAAGCCTTCACACACCAGAATGACAGCAATTTAGTAGTTCAGTTACAAAACGATAGCTGAATTGCTGACCTGAGTTTTGACATTGACTAATGTATTAAAAACAAATTAGTCTAAAGACAAACCTGGTCTTTAGACTCAGTGTTCCACTACTTTTAAATTGGCTTTTGTGACATACTTTCTTCTCCTCTGCACCAATTTGAGAGTGGCTGACACAAGTACACCCTCTTGCACAAAGCTCTCCTTATTGGTTGATGGGATTAAAAGGGTAGGCTTAGTGCAGTCAGCGAAAGAAGATTTCTTTTCTTGTGTTTTACAATTATACTAAACATTTTAGGCAGTTGTTTCTTTCTCTTAAAATGCGAAGAGACCCACTGGTGCAAGACAGTTTAATCTGACAACACTGTCAAAGGCTTTGATGGGTTTGTAACCCTAGGGATAACTAATCCAAGCAAAGCAATACTTAGTGGCACATTAAGAAACCTCTGAATAAGAACAAAATAAAATCATAAGGGTTTAATTTTTCTTATATATATATATATATATATATATATATATATATATATGTGTGTGTGTGTGTGTGTGTTCAAAACAACTAAATTGAAAAACCAACTTTATGTATTGGTATATTCAACTCATGCTTCTATGCATTTTCTTCAATACCCTCCAAAGACACAACAGCCAGAATAAATGCACAGTCTGGACGCTACCAGCCAATATGTTTAGTTTAAGATTACAGTAAAAACACAACAAAAACAAAGCAAGACAAAACAAACAAAGAAAAAAGTCACACAAGCAGATCTAAGATTGAAAGAACTTTTACCTTATTTGCCTGCCCCCACTCCCAGATCCCTGGGGCTTGCATACCAAAGAGGGCAAATGGGTCCTTGCCAATAATAATCAGCCCAATCACCAGCAGTTTGAACACAGAAAGGAAGGAGGCAATGTGTCTGAGAAAATAAAATAAAAACTGATTAAGAATACAACTCCTAATTATGGAAGTCTGAAGCACACTGGGCTCGTTGGGCATATCAAATCTGTCTGTAATGTTCAAAATGTGTTTGTCAAGGCATGCTGGTGTTATTGAATGTACACTTAAGCATCAGGAATTTAAATGAGCTGTTAAGAGAGAGAAATATATATATATATATATATATATATATATATATATATATATATATATATGTAAAAATCACAATTTCGGAATAACATTCTTGCTCATTTAATAAGAAAGGACCTGGACCCTAATTATTCAATTTAACTTCTTTAAAGTTTAATAATTGCTTTAACAAGTGCCTATCAGTGAGTATAACTAATCCTGCAGTGCCTGAGCAGAAGATCAACATTACAATAATCTAAGATAAATACTGTCTTGAGAATTTGAAGTCTGTGTTACAGTGTCCTCTCTTTAACATGGTAAATCTCTGGAGTGTTCATTAAAAATTTACTAAATGAGGACCTGAGAGTCTCAATAACACCATGTTTATAACGCCTGAGACTGCACAAATCAGTCTCAGATCAGCTCTTACTCTGTACCAGTATAGCCTCATTCCAGGGGGACTGAGGCTTCACAATGCCTCAGATTTTGTCATGATAATGAAACTGTTAAAATGGAATCAGAGTTCACACAAGGGTATACAGGTAAAAGGTACATCTCCTGTCACAATTACTAAATAGTATAATACCCCTCTGAACTACAATTGAGCTACATAAACATATCTATGGTCAAGCCTGTCCATGAGATTTAACTTAGTCTGACAAATTAAAGCTAATCCCAAGCAGCTTTCAGACTGCTTTAATAGAGCTGGAAATAATCCACTTGTAACAAGGCAGACAATATTTTGCTCTTACCGATATGCGGGCATAGGAAGATAATTCTCCCCTTCAATGCGGATGTCTGGGTACCGCTGGTACAAGGCCTGCGTATACTCCTCAAACACCCGCTTGTACCCTCAGGAAATGCTGTGTAAAGACAAACCCATTCTTACAAAGACATTAAGGATGTAAAGATGCAAATACATAAAAAACACAAAACTGACACAACATCACAATAATCAGCAGAGAAAAGTAACTACATACATTTACTCAAATACAGTACAGACAAATTTTGACATTGTGAAGTCAAATTTATTTATAAGCATGTCTAAAAACGTGCTGACCAAATGTGCTGTACAACTTAAGGGTGATAAAATAGAAATAAAAATGTGGGGGCCTTAATAATAAAATAGATATAAAAACAGGACTATAAAAATAAGCGTGAAATAAATAATCTGAAGAAAAAAAAAAAAAAAAAAAAAAAACATCTGAATGTTTTTGTGACATTTAATTTTTCCATTCCATTTCAGGGAACTATTGCATTTACAACTCCGTAACACATCACATATTTTGTTTCAAGTTGATTTTAAAACGCAGATTAATGTGAATTATAATAGAGCAAGCCTTTAAAAATGCATAATATTGGCAGAGGTTAAACCAGACTGTAGCCTGGTTGACATTTCAGATGTCCATGAGTTAAAACCTCTACAAAACACATTTTCCTTCTGCACTTTCTACATGTCATTTTCACATGATGTAAAATATCTAAATAAAAAGTGAAGCCTGAAAACAGACATAACTTTTAGGCCTTGATTTGTTTCCATCAATAGCCTACCCAGAGTCATTCAGTCTCTAATTCGATATTGTATAATACAGCGCAGAATGTCTTTAACCATAGTCTTAACCAAAATTTATTTAATGTTTTCCTGTTCATTAGTAATCATAAGTCCTTGCACAAACCTCCGTTACCGCCAGGTGACGTCGTTACAATAAACCAAACACGTGCGGTTGTTAATATTTTATTAAGCGACGCAGATGCTGGTCTCAACAGAACGGCATCGAGCTCGGTTTCCGGTAAAAAAAAAATAGCAAAACACGATTTTTAAGCTGCACATTTTTAGTACAAAGTATCGTCTGTACGTTGTTTAAGAATATGTTTATCTAAGCTACATAAACTAGGCAGCTCTTACAAGGATTTAACGCCACATACGTGTTTGACTACGGAAGTGAGGCCATGTTTCAGATTAGATATTTAGATATATTTGCTAGAACTGACAACACACCAAAACACCATAAAAAAGGCGTTTGCTTTGTTTAGGCAGCTATGGTATAATATCCCGAATAACTAGCCCGTGTAAAGTGAGAGCTGCTTCTCTCGAGATCAATATAAGCGCACATCCTATGGAGTTTTGGCCTACAGCGTCGTTAGCCGGTGGGTTTAGCTAGCATGCAATGACTTGCCAGATTTTCGCCCATTTGCTTACCAGATTTGGAATTTGAGAAGAGGTCCCGTGGCAAATTGCATCTTCATCTTCTTCACGCCACTACTGTCGCCAGTTGTGGCGTAACACAGCGAGAAAACCCCCAATACGAGGAGCGAAAAACGCAACCACTTCATCGCTGCCCGCCTTGTTTCCTCTCTGCCGTGCAGAGGTGGGTTAATCTCTGTATTTCGTTAGTGGTTGGTCCCGCCTTTCTTACTCAGATCTTCGATTTAAACTCCAACAAGTAGCATATCTAGCACCCCCTACTGCCGTGGCTGTTGGAACAGCCGATGATACATACACCATCTTTGGCCATTTTTGCGCCATTATATTCCTCTTCTATGTATTTATGGACCTGAATATATTTATTAAATTGAATATAAACAAAGCTGCATTAAACAAACCATTTATAATTTATTGCCCAGTTTTTGTTTAAAAATGTAACACTTTAAAATGTCAATTATTTAAACTCAAACTGACCTAAACAAGAATAATTCATTCAAATTTAGCCTCCAAATATATTTATAGTAACCCACAGAAGACAGTTATTGGCCAAGAAAAAAAAATATTAAGTGACTAAACTGCATACTCTATTTCAAAACAAGCATATCCCTCACAGATAGTGGTCGGCATTTTTAAATCTTGACATGCATATTTTGCCCTTTAACTGTAATTTCTTGTCAAATATTTACAGCATGACGTGTCATATTAGTGATGGCAGCTTCATGTGTGTTCAGAAAAAAAAACAATCTGACACGTGATTAATATTTATAGGTACATTAAGCAAGTTTAAACAATCCAGTATTTGCCACTAGGAATAGTTATGCAAGACATAACAGAAACAAGTCTCACAATGTTATACTGTTATACAAGACTGAAAAAAATGTTAATGAAATAGTGTCCACATTTTTATTTATTACAGAGAATACAACAAAAACAAAGAAAATCATCTTTTTAAAAAAGAAGTTTGTTCTTTTGGGTGAGTTTTTAGTGGTTCAGCCTCATGGTTCGCTCCTGATCCACAGCAGACTGGAGAGTCAGAACTGTATCTGGATGACAAATAAGACTAAATGTGAAGCACTTTCATTTTTATTTTGTGATCAACACTTCAGTTATGCTCTACATTTCATTTGTACTAAATAAGGCAAAAATGTTCTCTATATTTTAATCATCTGGTGTGGGAGTCTTTTGATAAAATATTTAAAATTTCAACACAATCCAAAAAGTCAAATTAGGGTTAGTATATATTAAATGGTTTGTACAGACCCATTAACCTCCGGGAATGATCCATCAAACCTGGAAGCCCTTCCTCGATGTTGTATGAGGTTTTTTCCATGTCTTTCACAAGTTCATTTGCCCTCTAAGGAAAAAATGTTTTAGAAGATGCCGCTGTTAAAATAAGTAAATAAAGTAAAGATGTGCTGTCAAGAGACAGAATTTAAAAAAAAAAAAAAAAAAGCACACCTTGAGCTCTGCATAAACCTTCTCCTCCAACTCAGCCACCTGAGATATGGCATCAAACACACTGGTGTCAGTTTCCTACACCGGGAAAAAAAAACAAAAGAAGACACACCAAAGTTTAAACAGAATGAAAAATTACAATATTTAGCATTAAGACTTTTCTTTTTTATTCTTTTAAAAAAGGGACATTATGTAACATTTTCTGTTTACTGGCCATGTGTGCATGCATATATCATTGGTGTATTATGATCCACCAATGATCTGACACATTCCCGGTAGAGCAGCACCATGACAGACTGCCATCTTGAAACTACAGCCGCCGGCAAGGGACAAATAGCACCAACTATGTGTTTTCCCTGCGAGCCAGCGCACAGTCATTGAGACGCAAGAGGAGAAGCTAAACAAGAGCAGCTTACTACCCCGGCAAGTTTGGCAATCTGTTAAATTGTTATCCACAAAAATGTAGGACCATGCATATGCAGCGACAGCACGGTAGCCGTTTTTACAATCACCAAGAAAGCGAAAAGTACACTAAAAAGGCCAGACGATACAAAAAGTACAAATACAAAAAAGAAAAAACATCGGGTTAGCCTTCCCCAGGTAGAAGGAGCTTAAGGAGAAAGATTTTAAATGGGAGGCTGAAGTTGCAGCTTTCTCCTCAACAAGTAAGTCAATGGTACTGCCTAAATCTAACTTCTTTCATTCGGTTTTGTTAGTGTTGCTTGTTACCATGGGCACCACAACAGTAGTTTCTGCTTAAATACACCAGCCTTGTTACAGAACTGTACATTTATGTGGTTTCAGTCGCTTTCATAGCCACAATAAAACGCTGACTTTCAGTCGCGGTAAAACCAAATTAAAAGCCGGTGGGAAGGCTTTATAAGCTGGCTTTTACTGTCACAAAAAGCCAGTGCTGTGTCGAGGCCAATTCCCCCCATAGAGATCCGTTTCTCGTGTAAGAACCATTCATCTAAAACACAGAGGAACCATAGCTGATAATGTATGTCCGTCCACCAGATATTTCCACCTGACCAGTTATGATACAGAGGGAACTTCTTAACCTGAGTGTGTTAAGTCTGAAATACAGTAACTGTGGTACTGGTTAATACATGCTTCTGTCTGTTTTATGGCGGTTAGATATGTATACTGTTATTGTGAAGGCGGCGGAAGTCATGTTGCTGGTACGGTCAAGTAAATGGAAGTAGGCAAACTGCATTGTTGTGATTATGGTGGCACCATAAATAGCAAATAAAGTTAACGTTCATTTTCTGAAGTGAGTTCTTTGTGTGTAACACATATCAGATAACATGCTTTCATCGGGGTTGTCGAGGTTTTTTGAGATATGGTGGCTACCGTTGTTGCAATATGTGTTTGAGAAAGTGAGGCGTTAGAATGCGATACACGATTCCAACATTAGGTGTAAGTAATTCTTACACAATGTCCCTTAAAAAAAAAAAAAAAACAAGAAAAGAAAACAATAAAATGAATTAATACAATGCAAGCTTACCTCCTCTGAAGAGGTATTCACAGGCTCTTGTGCCTGAGGTGCTCCTTTAGCTTTGGAACTGCCTTTCAGCTCCTTCACTCTGCCAAAGAGCAGAAAATCTGTCAACTTTCATCAATTATATATATATATATATATATATATATATATATATATATATATATATATATATATATATATATATATATATATATATATATATATATATATATATATATTTATTATTTGCCATCAGTTGAGACTCTGTACCTGTCAGCATAACGTAGTGTATTCATAGTATATTCACATGAAGCCATGCCAGGAGACACCATGGAAATCTGAATAATAATGGAAAATAAGCAGACATTCGTCATTTCAGTTTTGTACATGCAGTACACCCTGTTGTGTTCATTTGGGATGCATCTGCATCATCTGAGAGTGTGAGTGAGCCAAATTGGGTGTGTTAGCATACCATGCAGGTTCTGGATTTTTCCCCAATGAAAGAATCCCTGAGCACTTTGGTTAAAGTGCTCATCCGGAAAGGAATGTGGTCACTGTTCATTCCCAGTGAACGAATGCACTCCTACAGGACAAAGGAATGGGCACATAAGATGCGTTAGGTTTAATAAACATCTTTTCAGGTCTTATAAATGTAATTTTTTTTTAAAAAAGAGCTCAGAGCACACCTGAAAGATCATAAGCATTATCTTATATGGTTTGAGTTTTTAAGAGTCGTTGTCTGCATCATAGCTGTAGTTCTAAAGCAAAACCTCTATTTGCAGCTGCAGATAGCTACTTTTCCACTTTGTGCTTTGCATCCATGTCACTCACACTACCTTGAGAGCTAGCAGGCTACGGTTGATCTCAGCAGTCTCAACCAAAGTGCCGCGGTCATTGCTGCTGACGTCTGTGCCACGCTCATTGCCAGCCAAATCCACCAATGAAAATTTGCCATGCAGCGTGGCACCACGGTCATTGCGCCGTAGCACAATCTGGAGGACAGCATGCGAGCGTGATGAGTTGGCATTGGCTGACGTCTGACCTGATGTCCTGGAAAAGACAATAGAACAGGGGTACAGGGACAAAATTAAGAAAATATTTGCCTTTTTATAAACTATTAATTACATAGAGTATCTTCTTAGATGCAGACTAAAACATTTAATAATGTCGTTATGATACAGCAATATATATAAAAAAAAAATTAAAATGGGAATATTAATACACTATGTGACTGCAATATGGTCCTCACACATGTAATGATTTTAATATCCAAAAATAAAAGTTTTCCAAGTTGTCACTGACAAAGTGAATATACTACTGTACCCTGTGCTGGAGTGACCATGCTTATTATCCATGCTGCATACCGGCTCAAAGGCCTCATTTCTTTTGCAGACTCTGGCTGTTTGGGGTCCAACTGGAGATCATGCTCATTTTCTATAACGCCGTTCTTGGTAGCATCATCAGATACGGTATGGTTGTAGGGTTTGCCAATTTAACAGAGCAGTTTGAATCTAGACTCACAAATATAGTCAAAAAAGCTATGAAAGTAACTGTGTCCAATATTCAGTAACCAGTGGCTGTTCTGTACTGGGATGCCTCAGTACAGTCAAGCCACCAACGGAAAAAAGCTGATGACCGATGGAGGAACGTCCATCACTGATCAATGCACCCGATTTGACTCCTGTCAAGTCTGACAAAGGCTGAAGTTGAAACGTGTCTGACAAGTAAGTTTACCATCATTTACAGAATTATACATCTACACCATGACTGTAGCAGCAGTAATGCACTTCTATACGTTGTTCTACATGAACACTGAAAAACATCGGCTGTTTTTCAAAATTTATCATCTGATGACCACTAAGTGGTAATAATCCGCTAATTATTTTCTAAAATCTAGGCCTTAAAGATTAAAAAAATAAAAATAATAATTTGGCCACCTTTTTCCTCGTCAATGCCCCTGCCCTAGCCTCCTCATCTAAACTTTTCTAGACCCGCCCCTGCATATAAATCCTTTCTATCACCTGGTTAGAAAAGGGTCCTGATCTGATATACATTTCAGAACCTTTTAATAATTTCCCTTCACCACATCCATGGCTCCGAAAAGATAAATCTGCCTATCCAACATTTGCACAGCACCAATGATTTAGAGAAGACATCTCCTTGTTTAATATTGACACTCGCTTGATATCTGATCCTGATCCATCTGGCTGCGTTATGACCAACAGATTTCACACCAGCAAATCGCCGCTAATAATGAATAAAAAATAAATGCAAACAAAAAGGCTAGCTAATTTAAATGAGCTACCGTGTCAACATCCTACTAGTTTCCGCCGCCTCAGCAGGAGCTAAATGATAGGAGAAAGATGGCGCTGGGGCGGAAAAGCTGATCAGCTGACAGACAGTTCTGACATGATTCAAGGAGCAACAGAAGAGAGTCACGCAGCACAGACACAGCGACTGGAGCAGCAATGTTTGTGCCAAAGTAAAAAAAAATAAATAAATAAAATAAAAACAGGAAATAAGCGTGGGTGTTGGACCCTCTCATTTTATGAACTGTTTAACTCATGACAAAACTTTGTTCCGCTTGTGGCGAATGTCAAGTATAATGTGCAGTAACTGGTACCCGGTTGTTTTATTTTGTATTATTTACTATTATTTTTATTAGTTTGTGCCAGCTCCTGTGAGGCTTGCCATAAATGCCACTAATAGACTAGTCTGTAGCAGTCGCTGCAGTTTCATCAGTTGCTGCTGCAAAGCATAAACTGGTTGCAGGAATGTACATTAGTGTCATTGACAATGGAGGCAAAGCACTAAAGATACAATAATGGTTAAATGATGACTATGGTTGAGAGCGACAAGTCTGTTCAGCTGTCGGCAATATAATATTTTTTTTTTCTTCCTCCCCTTCCAATGAAGAGCTGTACTTGAAATACTGCCATAAAAAGAAAATGTTTAAATGGTTCAATATCATGAGATTACAACCTACATATACTCAAATGCCTAGGTACCTGCATGCACTGCCCATCTGAATTATCTTGATGACATCTTCTGTTGTGGACACACAGACCTCCTCTAGTCCAACCACCTGAACCTGCTGTCGGTCATCTTCCAAAACACGGAGCTTGGCCTTCTTATTCAGCAGGTCATACACCTGAGTTTAAAAAAAAAAAAAAAAAAAAAAAAAAATTCACTTCTTGATTTACTTGAATAACCTGACTATTTGATTAAATTTGCTCCCATAGTAGAGTTTTCACTTACTTTGCCATTGTAAATCTCAAAGAAGCTGACATAAACCGACAGATCCAGATTAGTATACCTCCTGTGGTTAAGATAGGTGAAAACATCTCTGGCTAAAAGGCAGAAAACAAAATTTATTTATAGTGTAGTTCTGGTGTAAAAAGCCTCTTTAATACATCCTGAAAATTTTGTAGTTTGAAAGTAAAAAGATATAGTTAATTTAAACAAACATGTTTAAAAAAAAAATCTGATTTATTTATTTTTTTGCAATTCTAATTTTGGCATCTCAACTAAAAAAAAAAACAAAAAAAAAACAACAAAACATACAGAAAGCATCTGATCTTGGTCTAACCTGCCAAGGCGTAGATTCCTTTACCACTGTTCTGCTGCTTCCCTGTGAAATCACCTCCCATAGTCTATAGAAAAAATATGCAATCAATTCTACATTTGAAAAATTACAGGTACAAGACAATTTAGCACCACAAGGTAAGCTAAGACTTACATGGGTCTTACCACTTCCCGTCTGGCCATAGGCAAAACAAGTTGCCATTCCACCTTCAAAAATGGACTGCACCAAAGGTTTGGCTGTGAACCTACAGGAGATACATCAGACATCAATAGAAGTGAACGAAAAATAGGATAACAGCATGCATTTGGAAAATAAATAAATTTAAACCGCTGTGTGATTAAATTTGAGTAAAGAACACTGCACACTTTTGTATGGTTGCTTGCTTGAAATTAGAAATAAAACCTGACAGAATGAGAAAACGTCTAAATATGTACACGTTACAATAAAAGAACATGCTCATAAAAGTAAATTACTTTGAAAATCTAAAATGAATAACTCAGATTCAGTCCAGATTTGAACATCTAAAGTCATGCAGTTTTTCAGGAGAATCTAATCTAATATGGTCAAGGTCCCCAAAAAAACCATCTTTGAACATTCAGTGTCAAGTGTTTAAAAATTAAAACAGCATTTTGTTATTTCATTCACTTTCTATACTGCTTTTTCAGGTCTACGGGGGAACTGAAGCCTATCTCAGCAGTTAGCATGAGAGAGACAAGGTACACCCTGGACATGTCACCAGTCCATCGCAGGGCCAACACAGAAAGACAAACAACCAGTCACACTTACTCCTAGGGATAATTTAGTGACCAACTAACCTAACATGCATGTCTTTGGATGGTGGCAGGAAGACTGAGTACCCAGAGAGAACCCACAGATACACAGGGAGAACATGAATATTCCTCACAAAAGCCCCTCCCCAGCAGAGACTCGAGACCAGTGAGCTTCGTGCTGTGAGGCCGCGCTGCTAAACACCACCGTGCAGTCCACCTTATGCTATTTTACCAATTTAAAATAACATGTAATTTCTGTCTGTACATGGTCGTGCAGTCACAATTCTCCTCTGCTTCGATGTACAGACACACACATGCATGCGCACACTCCCACCAGCGGACAGTAAGCCTGGGTCGGAAAATCTTTGGCTTATATAACCACTAAAAACCAGGCTATACAAACTTGCTCTCCATCCCACCAAAAAAAAAAAAAAAAAACACATATCATAGCCTACGCTTACAGCTATTCATCCAGCTGGATCAAATAAACATATTCCAAAGCCCCGCTCAACTTCCGATTGGTTAATAATGTGTTTAACTGAAAGCAAAGCTCTAACATTATTGATAGATTAACTCAGTGTACGATAGTCCACAACGCACACAAAGTTATCAAGTTGTCTTTTTTTCCCCTGCCACAAAAACTCAGCATGTGGAAGATCCCGCATGGCGTCGGAATACTTTGAACCATGTACTTAATAAGAACTAGAAGCACTAAGAGAGCAGACCTCCACCAAGCCACTAAGTTTTTTCTTTTCTTTGCCAATGATTGTGGACTTTATTTTTGAATTAGAAGCTCTAACAGCAAAATTATCCCAATCTCCCTATAGTGAAGAATCCTTTCAAAATTTCCTGGATCCAGGAAGTGAGCTGGATCACCTCCATAATATACATCTAACTTGTTTCTTATTCAATTTCTGAGATTCTTGAAAATTTAAATCATAATCTGTCCATAACTTATTAAGCCATGTTACAAGCACACAGACAAACCATCGCTGCCGAATATATGACCTCCGCCTTGGCAAAAGTAATAATAAAAAAAAAAAAAACCCAACTCACTTGTAGACCATGTCATTGGTGGCACTCTCGTCAAAGGAGTAGTCAAAGTGGAAGATCTGGTTGTCCAAGTACTTTGTGAGGTCCACCTTGTGTTTTGGCTCATGGACCAATAATGTACCTTTTCCAGGTACAGAGACAACATCTATCTCCTTCTTAGCAATCTCTGAAATACAGATCAGCATTAAAAAGGTTATTTTTTTCACAAATGAGAGTCCATTCTGTTTATCTGATACCCTACAGAGAATGTAGAAATCATTTCTAGCTGACCTTGCTTGTTAAGGGGCCGCTTTCGAACGCACACACAAATCCTGTGAGGCTCAATCTGTAAAGATTGATGGTGTGCAAATAAAGGTGTGGACAACAAACTACATACCCCACATAAAGCTTTGTTCATTGAACACAACCCCTGTAATATAACTCACCTCATCAGCTGATGATAATGGGGTTATTTCCAAGGTCTCTCTGAACTCTTGGATCATCTCAAAGAACTTCTGGTTCGGTCGGGATGCTTCTCCAAACTAAAAAGAAAATTTAAACAAATAACTGGTTGAAAAGGAACTTTGCTGACATCTTCAAGATTTACATATAGAGGTAAAAAGAACTGGAAAATAAATAAAAATGACCTTTCCCTTCTTGGTCTGCATGTCAAATGGCTTGATGACAGAGGACAGCCTTTTGTTGCCTTTGTTTAATTCCTGGGGAGCCACAGATTTTCTTCTGCCTGAAGTTAATTAAAAGTACATGCATTTTTATTTATTTGTTTTGTTTTGAAAAGGAAAAAAATTTGTACATTTAAAAAAAAAAAAAATCCTGGAGGCGTTACACTCCAAGCCAACATTTAAGAACCAACACCTACGAGAGCACCATGTGTATTTAAGTGCCTGCACATCTGAGAAAATACATTTAATTTGTATAATAACATATTAACATAAAAATGATTACCGACCTTTGGCTGAAGGCAGAGGTGGCATCCTTTCAGGTTCATTTTCCTTTATGGCCTCTCGAGCAACAGACAGTGGTGCTGGTTTGGCATGATTCTCTCTATGCTGGTGATAAGGAATTACTACATAAAAAAGAGAATGCAGAGTTTTAGAAAATAAAGATGTACTTAATTACTGAAAAAAAAAAAAAGAAAGACTGAAAAATTACCTTACACATCTAAATGCCTGGATTATTAGCTACATATTATTGCATCTACAATAATACTATAAAAATACTAAATGTACTGTAAAAGCAGAGATCAGTTAGACATCAGCAAAGACCATTAGTTTACTTTGTCAAATAAAATAGTTGGCTGTTTTGTCTTTTCTTTCTCGCCACCAGTTTTGCAATTAAAAAAAAAAAAAAAAAAAAAGCTTGAATTTGTATTTCAACTCTTTAAAAAGATCATTACCAACCAGAGTTTGTATGGACTGATGATGGTTTGAGATCAGGATGGAACGTCTCTGGGTTTGAGGGAGAAGACCCCATGGTTGAAGCTGGTGCTGGAACAGGTGCCGGGGCTTGGAACATGCAGGTCTGTCGCACCTGAGATCGAGTTGTGACTAGAAGAGAAATCCAAACAATAAGTGAAATTCGATTATCTCTTTTTTAAAATGACAACTATTACGTACTGGTAGAAACAGTTTCCTCTGGAAATTAATGATACCCAAACCCTGGTGAAAAAAAAAGTGACCACATCAATATCTGGCATTCTGATATTTAACAATCTTTTTAGAAGATCCCAAGTAGCAGAGAAGTGAGTTTGTAGTGATTAGCACAAGCACAGAAGAGATAAAGAAATAAGGCTGCAGATATCTGAACATCTGAGTATTTAAATAACATGGTGACAAGAAAAAAAAAAAAGCACTGCCTCTACATGACAGCACTTGTGTCAAAGTAGTCTGACTACCACTTCATTATGCTGTCCCCTCCTGTTTGATTTCTTGCTTGCGTTGTTCTTACTCTCAGATGTAAAAGAATAGAAAATTTTTGTTCTTAAGAATAAAAAAGTTATATGTATTGGCACAATCCATTCTCTCCAAAATGTACAGTCAAGAAAATGAGGAGTCAAGACTATCAACACTGTCCTTCCTGTTTTACTATGCAATTTGTCTCCCAATAAAAAAATAAAATACAACATGGACAAAAACAAACAGTGCTGCATGTCCAGAATTAGACATCACCCAAATAAGGCAATTTGCACCCTTGTGTCTTATTACACAGAAGCAGATGTACTTGTGTAAAAATCAGGTGTGTGCAGAGTTCCGATCTTGCAGGATTGTGAATCTTAGCATACACACCCCGACCCCTTCAACCAAAGCAGCGATTTGAAAACACGAATCATTTGCTTCAGAAACAGGAATATGCAAGCCTTGCAGACCTGACTCTTCAGTCTTTGGAGCCACTGGAGCAGGGGCTTTGGAACAGAATAAGCTATTAGAGGACAGTTACTGAATATGGTAGTCCAAGAAATATAGAGAATACTTCATATACATACAGACGGGTGGGGCAGGAATCCTTGAAGAGCGCAGTCGACCATTATACTTCTGCAGAGACAGCAAAAACACAGGTAAAATAGTTGATTAATCAGGTATTTAGCTCCTCGAGATTATGTGTAACACATACGGGCACAAATCTTTGCACTTTCTGCATTCATAATCAAAAACTAATTAATTATTCTTCCTGATCAACCCAGCCATGCTTAAAATATTCAAGGACAAATCAAAAGCAATTTCACACGTTACACTTTAAATTGGATTCTTCTGTGATTTACCTATGGGGAAAACTGTAATTTGATGCTTTTAAAGGTACTAAATAAGACAGTAGCTAACAAGTTTATTATTTCATTGTGACAATGAAATTTTAAAATTTCAAGTGTGAACTCAACCGGTAACTGACAGCAAAATGGTTAATTTTGTTGTTGCTAAATGAAAATGTGGAGTACTTACCTTTTCCTTTTCTGGAGCAACAGTGGGTGTCTCACCATCTTTGATGGTGGCAGTGTTGACATTGTCCAAAAGCTCTGGATTAAGTGTACATAAGTCACTCACGTCAATCTGAAAGAAATTAAAAACCTTCATTTTCACTGTAACTTGCTCAAAAACAAAAAAAGAAGAAGGTTTAAACAGGGTTCCTTGTGCTGTTTGCAAAAGCATAAAATTAGATTTTACATATTTGGGATTGAATGGGAGTGCCATATTTGTAAGGATTCCTCCTCTGCTACCTCAGCCTACTGCTTTTGTTGTCTGGTTATATTTTGTTTTACAAACAAATCTGCTGGAGAAAGGAAAAAGGAAAGAAGATGATGAACCTTACCAGGAGTAACTGAACTGAACAAATATGTGATGCTGCAAATTATCAAGCGTATACTGAAATCTGATTCCTTTTCATCCAAACCTATTTTTTGGGGAGTCTTCCAAATGCATTGAGCAATGTGTTTATTTTATGGAGTAATACATAATGGATGTCACTGTGATAAAGATTCGATTTTCTTCTGAAACTGATTAAAGGGGATTAGGTTAAGCATAATAACCACACAATAACTTTTTTCCACTTTTATATAAAAGAAAATGTCTTCATAAAAAATTTAAATAAAAAACGATTAAAAAACATTTAAATTAAACCTTTCAATTAAAAACTTTGTCCAGTCTTCATTCAGATTTTGATAAGATCGCCTTAAATACACTGTGGGAGTGTACACAAGTAGAAACTGTCACCGTCCAAATACTTATGGTGTCAATTTGCATGTTAAACGGTTATTAGAGTGGACATGAAAAACTAATTCGTGGTAATATAATCACAAAATCATTCTCTCAGAATTACGTTGCTGACCTCTTTCCCACGACAGATGTTTCTCTCATACCACTCCACCATCGCCGTGCACTTAACTTTATCAACGGATTTCACCGTGGCTGAATGGACTCGACCTGGCAAACGATTAAGAGGAAAGTTGACGACAAACATATTTTTCTTTACTATCGTAGAAAATCTTACATTATTAAAAATATTTAATAACTAACCATCGCTGCGACTGATCTGAACAGAAAGTCCAACTAGAAGCCTGGACAAGTTGCTCTCCATTTTAGTCTCTGTCACTGCTGAAAAGGAAAAATCAAATTTCAGATACGTTAGCGTTCATGCTAACTAGCAATTCGATAACTATACTGCGGACGCAGTATAAGACCTAACTTTATTCAAACTATATATTACGTGATACTTAAATATACTATTATTCACTTAACAATTTAATCTGTTTTTACTAAGATATAAAACACGCTTACTTACGTACCACTTTCACACCGCGCAAGATTTAAACTAGTATTATTTTCGTGTCTACGAATCTGATTGGATATCGTCGAAATATAAGGGGGGTGTTCTTCTTCTATGGATTTTTAAAAAGCTGATATTCAAAATAATTTTATACTGCCTCTAAGTGGATCAGTTAGGAATTACCTCCTAAAAAATCATCTGGAAGGTAACAATTGTGCTATGTTAAGCAAATTATTCCTTTTGCACCATAAGGCTACATTTCAGATTGAATATCCATTTTATGTGGCATTATATATGGACCATATGGAGTGCTCAGTCCATATAGTGTTGGTTTACAGCAAATGTTGATGTGTTCTTAGTATGGCAGAAGCATTTCCTGTCTTTTATCTGTCTGACTGCCCTTTGCTTGTGTGTGAGGAAATGAAGTACTTAGATCATGTCATATCTGACGACTGGAGGGATGACAAAGTAATCCATCGACAGCGCTGTAAAATTTATGCTCAAGCTAACACGTTGAAAAGGGAATTTTCTATGTGCTCTGATTCTGTGAAGCGTTCCCCGTTCAGAACCTATGTCCCACCGTTTTATACTGGTCAGTTATGGTCAAACACAGAAAAATGAGTACAGTATGTAGAGGCTCAAGGTAGCCTACAATTATGCAATGAGGTTGTTACTTGATAGTGTCAGTCAATTGTTTGTGGCCAAAAGCGTGCCAACTATTGAGGCACTCTTAAGACAGCAAATGTTTAGTTTTATGTGTTGATTAGGTGTCAGAAAACCACATGATAGAAGCCCTAGTTACCCCTCTGAAAAGCTGCTGTGGCTTCACTTCTAAACTGAGACAGCTTTGGTTTTACAGTTTGTATGTCTTTTAATATGTTCTAATTGTACTAATCTTGTTTGGTATTTTTATTCTATATGTTGTAGGTTTGTGTTTTATGGACCTGTGTCTGCAAATAAAGTTTATTATTATTATTTGTTAGAAATACAGTAATAATTATACTGTATTTAGTAATGCAAATACCTCTGTTACTTTATCCAAGTGATACAACTCGTTCTATTTAATTAACTTTTGAATTTTCTTCTGAATAAAATAGTAAACACAACAAACAACCAGTTTTACTGTATTTACATACCGGAAGTGTTGGTTTATGTGGGCGAATCACAGAGAGGCTCTGCAGTGGGAGGGACTTACGAAGCCAACAGGTTTGACAGTTTCCTTCAGACAAACAAGGGCAGAGCTCCGATCCTTTCCATTTTAGATTAACTTTTTACGCACATTACAAAAACGTCCCTATAACCTTACTCTGAAATTATTTTTTACATGGCAAAACAAGGCCTGTCATCCGCAGACATTTCTGCGTGGATATCACATTAAAGTGGGAGGACACGAGGCAGCACAGAGATACAAAAACGGAAAACGTCCTGCCCCTCACACTACAACGGCCGGTGCCAATCCTGCAGCGGCAGTTGCTGTTTCCTCAACGGTCTGTTGCTGCCTCTTTTAAATGCAGTATATGGCCCTAAAACGGCCAAAGCCAGCCGTTTGCCACTGTGGACTGGTTGCAGAGCTTTCACATTTCACATTAGCGCCACCCTCAACACACTATCATGTGTTGTAAAAGTCCCAACCTTAACTACATTTTATTCAGAATAATAAGATCATTTATATTCTTATCTCATACATCAGGGGTCGGCAACTACATTTGGCCAAAATTGATGTATATATATATATATATATATATATATATATATATATATATATATATATATATATATATATATATATATATACATATATATATATATACATATACATATATATATATATATACATATACATACATATATATATATATACACTACCGTTCAAAAGTTTGGGGTCACTTTGCCATGGGATTCAATAGGGAAGTGACCCCAAACTTTTGAACAGTAGTGTATATATATATATATATATATATATATATATATATATATATATATATATACATATATATACATACATTTGTATAATGTATATATAAATATAAATAAATATAATGTAAGTGTTGCATACATGAGTGTTTTTTACTTTCTTATATTTTTAACATTCTGTGGGTTCTAGTGTCCTTTATTGTTGAGCGAGTTAATGAGAAAGTAGGTCAGGGAGACAACTTTTTATTTTTAAATCACTTTTCATACAAGAGCAGCACAAAGTGCTTTACACAATAAAAACAAGTGTTTGCATAAAAAAAGAAAAAAAACAGTGATCCCTGTCTCTTTCTCTTTCTCTCTCTCTCTCTTATTATTCATTCATTATTGCTAAAACGCTTTTTTAACGGAAGTCTCTTGGTGCTGATACGCTGCAGGCTGCATTCTGAAAACATTTTGTATTTGACAAACAGGGGTAACTCCATTCATCAATGTGGTTTAAGGTATTCAAGTTTAACATGGCACTGTAATCACAGCTAACTAGAGATGTCATGATCACTGCAGCACTGAAGTTATCCTCTTTTTATATTCCTCTGTGTAGATTATTGGGGCCAAATAAATCAATGGATAAGTCTCAAATACTGAAGATATTTAAAATGTTTTCACTTCATTGCACATCTTCTTTAATAGTAATATTTCAATTTGAAGCAAATGTGACCACCATTATGATAGTCAAGCCCAAATTCTATTAAATATTGATCCATTTGGCTTATCCATGTCCATGTTACCACAGGAATCCTGTTTGTCCACATGCTCTCTCTCTTCACACACCCACTGCAACAGGTCCCTCATGACATCAACAATCAAGGACAGCTGGAGAATGACCCATAATGCAGTTTAGCCAGTTGCCTTCAGCGTGGGAGGCTTTTTCATTTTGCCTTTTTTTTTTTTTTTTTTTTTTGCACCATATCCTCTGCACTACACACACACTTAGCGTCCAAACCTCTTAACTATATACAGGCTGGACTTATGTATACACATTCTCCACAAGCGAATGCTGACACATGACAAATCAAAGGACTAATAAACAGCTTGTGCTGAGCAATTTTCCCCCCGCCACCAAGGGATGAAAAATAAACAAATCCCTGTCGGTCGACTGTCCAGGCCATTTGGTGGGTCTGTCTGCCGATGACTGGGTGGCCCAGGGCTGCTTAGTGTGAGGCCTGGGATGGAGCCACAACTGTTTCCTGTGGGCAGCCCAACCCCCAGAATCTCTCCACAACTGGCTTGGTGGGTGGTATTCCCCTCCTCTTTATTTTCCTCTCATTCCCTTAACTCTTAACCCCCCCCCTCCCTCTCTCTCTCTCTCTGTCAGTGCTCTCTACTCAAAGAGCCTCCCCTCTTTCCCCTTCAGTCAGTTGGTCCATCTATTTTCACAGCCCAAGCTCATTACTTCTCCAGTGGCCTTGAGTGGATTGATTATGCAAAAATTTAAACTTCTCTCTCCTGCATTTTGAAAACTTGTGTGTTTATTTGGTATGTTAAAAATAATGGCACATATGCACTTATATTATTCATATTATATGAATATTAGCTCATATTATTACATTAGCGGAATACGTTTGATTATTTCAAACAATTTACATTCTTATATTTGATTGCTTTTTCGGGCATTTCAAATTATCTAATGTACAAGATGTGGTCATAAATCTCTTTGATATGACATCCCTTGGAGACTAACTTCCTGTTCACAAGTAAGTAAAATATGAATCAGCTGTGGATGTGTGCCGATCCTTAAATGATGTTATGGCACTTTGAGCCTCCTAAGTATTTGACTTTATTTGTCTCATATTGAAAATTTCTTGAGTTTCAAGTAAATTCTGTAAGTTTTTCCATGTGTATATTTGTCTCAATACTTAGTAGAGCACTGGTGGTCTTTATCATAGATTTTCAGGTCATTGGGACACAAATCTTGTTTTGATTTCATCTACCAACATTTGGTTAAAAATGTGTATTTCTACACTTCTGCAAAATATCATTCATACAGTTTTAGCTGCCACTTTTTTAATGTATGCTCATCAGTGTTTTCTTAAGTTTGCCACTTTGACTTAGATGCTGAGAGTTATCAGTTTTTTACTTGCCTGTTACACACATGGTGCAGAGCCTCCAGGGTGGGCCTTGCCTCACACGAACAATGTGCACGCCTAAACACTGATAACTCTGTTAAATATTTCTTTGTTCCCACTGAAAAGGTTCAATATTTTGCTGAAAAAAAAAACTTATTTTGGTGTTTTGAATACAAGCCTTCTTGGTTAAACATTCAGCAAATTTCTATAGTCACAATTATCACAGTGTGAGAGGTTTGTAGCCATGGAAAAGAAGCTGAGAGGTGCTGGTGTTTCAGGTGGTTGATTTGAAAAAGGATCTGTATCTGTTAGCCTCAAAGCTGTTTAACTGCTTCCATTTTTCCATCTGTCCAAAAGAACTTTTTTAGTGTATAGAAAACTGGCAGAGGCCAAGGCTCTGTTCCCCCTATGCAGACTAAATAAACACACATTGCATACTCTATGTGAGCTGAGCAACACTTACAAACCACCCAGCAAGGTTACAAAATGAGGAGGAGCTGTATAGGAACAAAGAAGAGGAAAATGACTAACTAAAGAGAATCATTCCATAAGAACTATTTCTTTTTATCTTTAGTTTTCATGGGAATGCAATGCAGTAATTCAATACAACATATAGAGTTTTGAATGCTGGTGTGGGATTTCTGGAGTAACTTCAACATCTGGGATGTATTTCTGAATGTTAGATCTTGGTCAGCAAGCCATTTCGGCTCAGTCCCTAATCATATGGTTTTTGATTGTGTCATGCTGTAGATCAGGAATATAAGAATAGAAGTACAACCGAGTAGCTTGGAAAATAATGTATTATTCTGTTTAGTCATTAAATTAATATAAAGTTAATTTTCACAGAATGGTTTGCAAGAAAACCTGTTTCAAATTTCTAAAGTATTAAGATGTCTACTAGTGCTGTCCAAATGTTTGGTGTCTGTGATACAATATTCATTATGGCCAGCAGAGTGCAATATAGCTGCAAACAGAAGTGACAGCAGCCACTTTTAGCTGTAAACCTTCTCTTAAAGTGTGTTTTTTACACTATGCTTTTTCACACATGAACTTTGTGTGTGTCCAAATTAGTTACTGCAGGGACTTAAAGCTTCTCCAGCCAAGGAGTTAAACTGAGGAAATACTAAATTTCTCTGGAGCAGTCATTCATTAGAGCATATTAGTATTCTTGCCATGTGGGGGGATCCACTGAAACGTGCAAGTGACCCATTTTGATTCCCAGCTCATCATTTTAAAGAGGGTGCCCTAAAAACTAAGCTTACCCTTATACTGCATCATTTCATGCTTTACAATTGCCACTTTATTAACATTTGATTTCTCCCACACAGCCTTGATCTGGAGCCAGTGGCAACCCTTTTTTTCTAGTTTTCTAGCTCACAGTTTTGTTAAAATTTTAAGTCATCATTGTAGTGCACACATTTGTGGTAATAGTTTGCAAATAGCTTGTCAGGTTGGGCAAAACAATACTCTACTGATGGGTTTATTGTGACAGTTATTTGTTTGTTGTTAGTTATCTATCATACATGGTTGAGAATTTTGTGTTTAATTAGATAAAAGTGAAATAGGAATGGAACTAAACACACTTAGCTAATAATTATTGGTAATTTTGTTATTGTATCCCTCTAACATCCCTCCACTCTGCAGGTTTGACAGCTTTCTTACTAAATAATAAACCTTTTACATTAAAAACATATTTAATGAACTTATGAAATGTGAAACATTTGTTCCCATCTATCTCAATTGGGACCCACCAGCTACAACCCAGCTCTGTTTGAGGCTCTTTAATAAGTGTTAGATGTCTATACATTACAGCACAAACGAAAGAATTACCAGAAAACTACAGAAATTGTTCTTGTTTAACAGTCATTTTGAGTCCAAAAATGGATAATTTTATAAAACAAAAGGATTTTCTATGTCTGAGAAACAAGTCCACCTCTATATAGAACTCTATTAGATAACTCCTGTCATTCAAACATTCATGTTAGGTTAACTGAAACATCTAAAACAGATCCAGTGAGTGTGCTTGGTTGCTGGCTTTATTTGTCTCACTGTTGTCCCCTGTGATGGTTAACAGTACTGGGTAAAATCTACCATGATCTGTCTTTGTCCCAATGTGTCAACAGATCAAGTAGACAATTTCTATTACGGTAAAAAGACCAAAAAATAAAGTTTACTCTTCAGACTTAGATCTCTCTAACTGAACAGGAACATTAAGAACAAGTAGTCTGGGATTTGTGTGACTAATATGAGAACCTTTCAGCCGTTCAGCTCAATATCATTTTCCCAGAAGTTCATCTGTATGTTGTCTGAAAGAGTGGGTGGATTAGAACCACTCAGGAAAGGTTTTCAGATGGATTTTTTTATACTGAGGACATAGGAATGATATTCCTTAAAATATGGATTCAGTAAAGCATAAGACTGTTTGTACATTGCAAGCATGAGTATGGATATTCGGGACAATGTGGTCTTGTGAGCTATGTTATTAAATTGGAACACAGTTAGTGTTAGCTGTATTCCCACAGGGTCACACACATGTTGAGCTATGGAGAAGCTCAACATGTCTCATTTGGTCAGTAGGCAGACTACAGGGCTACCTTGTCACTTACAACTTCTCTCTCTCTCTTTCTCAGTGTTCCCTTTAAAATACAGAAAGCAGAATGGACTATCTAAGAAAAAAATAAGCAAAAAAAAGTTTCCAGTTTCAAAAATATTACAAACATGTCCTCTGACCCTTTAGTAATAAAATAGCATGCATCTGAAACAAGATTTAAACAATGACTGTCAAATTAGCCTATAAATTCTGTGTTTGAATTCAGTCACTTTATATGAACCATAAAAATTGAAATGCAGCAGGCCTGCACATGACCTCTTTAAGAGCGCACCAATCAAAACCACAAACCATGAATAGAGCAGAACTGTGTCAGTGTGCTTTTGAAATTAATCCTGAAAACCCCACTGGTGTTTCTTTTCCCCTTTTTACAGGGCTCAACAGAGAAGTCAGATGTTTGCTTGCACAGTACAGGGTACAACATGTGGACCCCAGAGTTTTCAAAGAAAACCTTACACCTACAGTACACAAAGAGTTTTACAGCCCCCCTCAAAACCACAGCTTTGGGGTAGACTGCAAAAATTTGACTGTCATATCGATTAAATAGTTTTGTTTTTGTCACTAAATTTCAGCAATCTAACAATTACAAATCAAGCTGTTACACAAATACCCCCTCCCACATCGACACACAAACATACAATAAAATATATCTATTTGTGTGTGTGTATATATATATATATATATATATATATATATATATATATATATATATATATATATAAGCAGCAAAAGAAAGCTGTAGTGATCAATGCAGCCATCCCCAACAATGGACATATCAGGATAAAGGAACATGAGAAAATCACAGCAGTATCAGTGGTCATCGGAGAGCTGAATCATGTTGCAGTTTCTCCTCCTAATCTGAAGGTGGCAGCAGGGGGGATATTGGCCAGTAAACTCACCAGGTCAGAGTTCTTTTGATGGTTCACTTCAGTTCTTTAAAACAACAATGGCGTCCAGTAAGGTTCAGTGTCTGTTAGCTCATGGAAGAAAACAAAAAAATTATTTGATCAGCCTCTCATCAACTTGATTAGTTGGGTTTTGTTTTTAAAAATGGTGGTTACTAATCTCCCAAATTGACCAATCATAAGGGCCCGGTTGCTCAAACATAATCCGATCGGATTTCAGTTATAGGATAGGATCAACTCTTGAAAATGGGTTGTTCAAAAGGGAAAGCGAGATTCCAAAATTGGCTTGGATCGCATAGTCCAATTCTGGTTATATTCTGGATAAAACCCTCAGTTTGGGTTGTTCAAAACTTCTAAGTGGGATCCGGATAACTTTGATCCAAGAAAACAGGATTATCCTGATCTCAACAGAGGGTAGGATTACAAGGCGGATTTCCGGAAGAAAATGAAGTAAAACCTCAGATTTTAACAAATACTAGTATCTTTTTAGTCAGTGCAAATGCTAATATTTATATGTTGCACCTGACTTGTTAAACCGTTATAGGGATAAAGTGGTTAAAATAGGCAACGGCTACCTATTTAGCCTTTCAGCATGATAAAGCAAGAATAAAACATATTTTGTTCCCACAAAATACACCTCCAAACAAATAATAACAAACACACATAAAATAATTGATTTTCCTGTCAGTCAGCACTGCAAAATCAAAAAGGAACCTGTCAAAAATAATGTCTAACAATAATGCCAGAGGTTGGTCCGGTACCTCACCATGGGGCTCCAGTGTATAACAACATTGTCACAAAGAAGGACATTGAGCTTTCATGAAGACACTTCCAGAATATCCACAATGTCGTTGTTAATGGATTAGTATTAAATTTGTTGTGAGTCTGATGGGAAGTCATAGAATTATACATAAAAGTGGATGTTTATGATCGCTGTGTGTTGTGAAACTTACTTAAAGTAACCCCATACCGGCAGTGTTGCCAACTTAGCAACTTTGTCGCTATATTTAGCAAGTTTTCACACCCCACTAGTGACATTTTTTTTAAAAAGCGACTAGCAACAAATCTAGCAACTTTTGCTGGCTCACCGTGAGATATCTGTCCATTAATGAAGAGTGTAAACAAACATATTTAAAAGTTGAAAGTGTTGTGACATGTTATAAAACTAAACTTTAACTACAAAACAAAGAAAATATTGACATAAGAATTTCTTTTTATTTTATTTAATTTTTTTTCTGTTGTAAAACATTTTTAGGTTGTCTTTACATCAATTTTTGTAGCATCCACTACAACTATATGAACCAGGCTGATCGAGGAAATATCTAATTTGCATGATCAGCCTGGTACGTGGCGCTACGAAGTGCCTCCGGAGGTGACGAACATGCAGACGCTGCACAAGTATAAATCTGCATTTAGCGTTAGTTGCTAATACAAGCAGTTATATACTGCAAAAGACTTTATAGGTGAATAGTTCACACTGGTGAATGAAAACATCTGAACCTGACATCATCTTGGCAAGAGCAGCTGATTTTGGACGGAGGAAACACAGGAAACCAGTCCTGCGTAAATGCTAAGATCTCACTGAGGCTCGGTAAGTCACGCAAGAGTAGTTACCATGTTGTTGGAAATGAGGACATATTATAAATATATCAAATTCGATCTTCAAGTGCTATGAGTCGATATTGGATTTATTTAATTTAAATTGAGTAAAATCGATAAATCGATTTTTTTTTAACTCAGCCCTTCTACTTTGCCGCTGTATTTGGGGAGTTTTCAGACCCATCTAGTGACTCTTTTTAAAAGATCAGTGTCTAATGGTAAAAAATTTGATTAGTTGAAGTGGCATGCAAAGTCAACGTCTTTTTGTAAAAGTCTACATTTTCTTTGGAGGAGTTATGTCTCATTGTGCAAAAACATGGTGGTGTTTACAGTGCTATGTTAAAAGAACGGAGTGGCCTTTTTAAGAATGGCCTAGCTGGAGAGGAGAGACGCATAGCACTTGTTACATAATCTGCCAGAAGTTTGTTCTCTTCTCAAGGCTGCAAGACCAAGAAAAAACTTTGCATTAGTCCCATCAGTTCATACTCCACAAGAAGCTTTGTCTGCAACAGGGCATAGAGAACTGCAGGGGGATATCTGTGTTTTTATGTACAATTAACAGCTGTGGGCAGGGTTGTGCACGCACCGGTGTCCATTTCTTTAAATCCCACATGTTGTGACATACTTTCTCACAACCTTGATCAGCTGTTTATGAAAACTATCCGTTCAACCGCCATTAAGGGAAATGTGGAACTTTCCACTTAATTTTTTTCCATGTTAACAACGCCCCCCTTAAATGTCCGACCAGTTACACTATACTTCTCGGAGCCCACGAGAAGAAAACTTTGCTTAGCCGATGTGTCGAGAACTATACCCATTCATGTCCGCCAGAACAAAATTATGTAATTTTGTTCTTGTGGTCTCAAGAACAAGAAAAAAGTTCTTTGAAAAAAAGATAGCTATTTAAAGTTATATTTCAGGGCACAGTTTATTTAATTAAGACAGTGTTGCTGTATCTGTTGATAAATGGCACAGTTCTATTTCTAATCATGTTTATTTAAAATACAATTTTGCTCTGACTATTAAGCTGTCTGTTCTCTCGCTGTTAGAAAAGAACAGTTTAACAAGATTTACAATTTAAGTACAACAGGGAATTAAAATATATTCTGTTAACTAATTTTGTACTAAAGTGATAAATAATATGGCATGGACATTTAGAAAGTGATGCTCTATTTTTCTGATAAATAAAGGCCCAGAATCTGCTCTGTAGATGGTAAATACGTTCTGTAAGAAATAAACATTTAAACACACTGGATCCAGACCAGTTTCAGGTTCAGACCCGGTCCACCTTCTCCTACTGGATCCAGACTTGGGGCCTTATCTATAAATTGGCATAAGTACAAAAGCTGGCGTACGTCATTTATAGTCAACTTTTGGGATTTATAAATGTCAAACTTGGTAAGAGAATGTCCCTTAAAGCTATTTGAAAAAATGAATAAAAAGGCAAATTCGATATTAATGCTCCCCCCAAAAAACAACACAGGATTTACAGGAGAAAGGGAGACGTTATTATTAAGAACCTCAACTGCTAAAATGTGTTCTGTCATTGTGAAACAAAACTTACATGTTATAAAATACACTCAAGCTAAATAAGGCAGACAGTCTGCTGCCAAAATGTGCTTGACAAATTAATAATAATTTCAGTTAAAATGACATAGTCGCTGTGCAAAAGTGCTTGTCAGTCAATCAGGATATTTCTCCCACCTGTAGCTATTTGGAAAATGAATGGCTGGACCCCAGTGTGTAAAGATGTACAATGGCTTATCTGGTACTGCAACAGCCACCACAAGGGCAGGGCAAGGCGCTCCCTTATGTGCAGCAACTTCTGCAGCCATGCGTGTGCACTCTGTTATAAATTTAGACGTTTTTCTGCGCCGCATTTCCTTTTCCCCCTACATATGCCACCTGTGGTCATCTTTGCTACAGAATTCTATAAATGAGGCCCCAGGTGAGCTTTAGGTTCAGGCCCAGTCTTTCTTCCCCTTGGTTTGGAAGCTGGTGAAGTCTTTGTGTAACCTTTATAAATAGAAACTGGGAAGCGGCAGGAAACTTTGAGAAGAAAATAATGTCATGATTACTACATCATGCAATCGTGATCCATCCTACCTGTGGTATCTGTCTGACATTCTCAGACTTTTTAAACATCTATACACCATTTTTATGAATGCATATGTAAAATGAAAAGTGATAACATGTGTGTGCATTATTAGCATATTTAGGCATGAATAAAGAATTATATTTTACATTTATTTATGTTATCACTTATACGAATGCCAATTAATTAAAAACACTAATAATTGCTACACATGCATTGTTAATGTGATCACATGACCTCTTGTAAAAATCTGTGAGAGCTAAAAAAAAACATAAAGAGAACATGTCTGGGTAAAAGAGAATGTCTGGTCACCCTGTAACCCAGTGATCCCCAACCCTGATCATCAAGCCCTATTATCCTGCTGGTATTACATGTTTCCCTGCTGCAAAACACACGACTGAAATTAAATAGATGTCTGACAAGTTCTGAACATGTCTGTTATTGAACCAATAATTTGATTTGGGTATGCTGAAGCAGGAAACAAAAAGGAAAGTCTACAGGACAGTGGGCCTTGAGGACCGGAGTTTGGGGATTCCTGCTTTAACCCAATGTCAGATATGTTCACATCACAGTTGCATAGCATTTCACTTCCACACTGCTTCTTCTGACCTTCTTCACAATGAATAATAGCAGAGGGAAAACAAGGCATTAGGCATAGGCTTGAGAAATGTCTATAGAATGGGTGGCAGGCAACCTATACCACGTCAATGCAAAATGTGTTATTATACCTCATTAGGAGCAGTCTTTCAAAATGGTCATCTAAAAGTCTGTTTCTTTTGGGGGTAAGCACTAGACCTCCCAGGCTGAACAGCCTTTCCACAGGAGCACTAGATGGAGTCAAGTACCTCTGAGTCTGTGCTAAAGGACATTGCGTCTTCATCTTCCTCAGCAAAAGAAAAAAGTCCTTCTCACTGGTGCTGCTGTGTGCGGCAACTCCTCGAGTTTTCTCAGCTGGCTCTGCATCATGGAGTACAGTGTGGCACTCCGCTATGAGAAGCGCACACGCCGCTTCTCGCCGCTCCGCTTCACCTATCCATCGAACTTTAAATTTCAGCAATGTCAAGGCAGCCAGTAGAGCTTCCCTGCTCTCCAACACCGATGCGAATAACATCTTGATGGCCTATGACAAAATTATATAGAAGACACAAGCCTAGTTTTTAGACACAGGACTATATCATGGAAGGAAAACTGCATTTATCCAAATGTAGCATATCAGCTATTAAGAATTGACTTTCCTGTACAATCACACCTCGACAGTCCATTTTGGAGAGTCAGCGTCCTGGACATTAGGGTCTCCAGTGTTGGTAAAAGACTACCATAATAACAGTTGTCTTCACCTTGCAATATATCCAAAGCCACAGTCAGTGGTTTCAAAACACTGCAGTATTCCTATAGGAATAGATGTTCGTGTTCTGTCGGGGCTCTGATGTCCAGTCTAGTGCAAAGCGTATTCAAATTATTGGTTGGGATGTCACAGATATGGGACAAGGCGTCATTGTAGGAATTCCACCTTGTTGAAGAAGGCACAATCCGTTTTTTCCCACGTTTCATTTACATTCTCAGAGGCCACGGTAGGACTGTTTGCTTTATGGGCTCGACACCTTCTCCGTTCATTTCCTATGGAACCTGTGTATTGAAGCGAAAATCGCTGCCCTCATCCAGCCAAACGACAGGCGACATTCGTGTATGTGAAATGTTGCACTCGTTCATGTAGACGTGCACACGGGGCTTGCGACGCAACACAAGAAAATAGGAAAATTTAAAATTTTTGTCGCTGTCACCTGGCACAACAGCCAACCATGGACTGACCAATGAAAGCAGGCTAGACAGCACAGTCTGCAAACACTTTGAACATGGAAGAATAGATAATTTTAGCTTAATAAAAGGCAGCCGTGTGGTGCCAGAGTGAATTAGTCCAAAAGTAGGTTTTGGATTTATCTGGATCAGCCTTGAGGTCCATCAAATGATGATATTCACAATGCTGTTTCCTATATTTGTAAACTACGATGAACCCAAGGTTGTTTCTCTTTTATACAGTAAACAGCAAGATTTCTGTCAATTCATGAATAATCTTCTGGCTCTCCATCTGTCATACCTTGTCACGTCAGGGCCTGGTTTGAAAATGTCAAAAACCCCACCAATATCATAACCAATCAAATATCTTATAGAAAAGCGATGCACAGCACTGCTGCTTGTGTGTGTTGAGCCCATCATTCCAAAGAGCAGCCCACTTCCCCGTTGCACTCCTATACACAAGTTTTGTGTCACTATTGGATGAGAGTCATTTGTCAACATCATTGCATAAGATTAAATTGAATGTATGCGAAGCGAATTTGGCTAAACACTGAGTGAATATGTTCCATTTCCAAACCTGTGATATATGTATGCCTGCCCTTTATTCTTTTGCATGCAATTGCAGCTTTCTCGAGATTTAAGTTGCGTGGACTGATGCAATGTACCGTGATTCCCAAAAAGCTTCTGTTATGGCTGCTCCAAATATCAGCAGTGGTTGACACATACTGCAAACTCTCGAATGTTTTTTTAAATTCACTCTTTAATTTTCTGTAGCATTCATTGTAGCTTGTGAAAGTACTGCGATCTGACCATGGCTGCCTGTCTCCTGTTAATGGTATCTTGCTAAGCATCTTTCTGAAAGTGTGAGATTCCACAGTGCTGATTGGCAACATTTCTTCAACAATGAACGAAGTGAAAAATTTGTCCAGCTCTTGTTTAGTTACCTGGTGAAACTGAAGTTTTAGCTGCTTATTTGGACTTGGATTAGACATGTCATCATTTCCCCGGGGATTTTGGGCTACAAGCTTCACGTTAGCATGTTTTCCTTTCAAGTGCTTGGTGAGGTTAGCAGTTGAATTCACGGCAGTGGACAAGTTTTTCACCAGGACACAGCGTACACCTTAGGCTCATTCCTCCCTTTGATTTCAATGAGTTGAAAGTAATGAGAATACCTCCACCCCTCAAAAGTTATTGTTGGAAGCCTCTTATTCGCCATGCTACCACCAGCCACTGTCATATATCGTGACCTGGGAATCGTGGCTATGCAGCAGGGAAAACAGAGTCGCAGTCAGATCTATAGACCTAATGAACACATTCTTTAGGTCTACGGTAAGATCTGTCCCTAAGAAAAGTAACGTTGTGCCAAACTAAAAACGTAACCTATGTTGCTTTACTAAATTTTCAGTGGTAAGGTGTTACATTACTTCTGCTTCAAAAAAGTAGTTACGTTACTATAACTAACTGGCAGCTACTGTGTGTGTTAAACAACGTGACTCAGTTAAACATGTTAAGCTTTACTGTCATTAGCTTCAAAGAAGGGTTAGCTTTATGATGCAACCGTTTATTGTAATAAACTGTATAAAAAGAAGGGTATGTTTGATAGCTGATAACATATGTAAATGTAGCATATAGGCTACGCTACATTCAATGAAAATGCAGGTTATAAACTTTATACAAACACAGATACATCAGTAAATGTCAGACTAAAATTTCACCAACATCCTATTGAAGACTTCATCCTCAAACTTCTTCAGGACCAGCTTCTTGCCAGCAGATGCATCCGCTCTCCAGATCCACCCATTTAGACAGAGCTTAGTGGAAGAGCTGCTTCAGCAGAGTGAGAGAGAAGTTGGCGCACTCAAAATATATGCCAATTTGACCAAAGTGGAACGCTGAGATTTCATTGAGATATCAGAGAATTGCTTCAGATTGGGAATAAAGTGCATAATGTGTCTCCTTTAAAGAAAGGTCCACATTGTAAAATGTAACATTGGTTTTAATAGAATACATTTAGTGGATACAACTTAATCTATTCATATGAACTTTGGAGTGCAAAAGGTTGAAAAGATGAGTACATAAAACTGGTGATGTAGTCATTTCCCTCAATGCTGTTAACTTCTAGTAACAACAAATTAGGGGTAATTCATTGTATGTTTACACTTTTACTTAGAATCTTAAAAGTTTAGCTTACCCAGTACATTTTGAAAGCACTTTTTATTTAATTTTTATTTGATTGATTAAAAAATAAAAAAATAAAGTAACATAACAATAAAACGAAACAGTTTCCAGTATATATTTGGGAATAATAAAATGTTCTAATGTCTCAATTTCATGTTTTAATTATCTTTACCTTCAAAGCTCCTCATGTGAGGAAACCAGTTTTCAGCAAAACAGGAACTACAATCTTTTTGGTCACCATATTGCCCTTATATCTGCAATAACCTACCTTTCACCATAGTTTCAGTGTTACATGTTATAGATGTAAAAAATATAGTTTACATTACCTTTATAATGTTGGTTGATTTTGAAAATAAATAATCAATTTTTTTATGTGACTGCTCTCAGGTTACTGGGCATCCCTGTGTTTAAACAAATTATAAAGGCTGCTGTTGCACTGTGACAGAAAAGTCATCTGACTTTAGTTTAGCAAAAACAAAGTCCTACTAAAGTTCCTGCTGAAATGCAAGAATAATTTTCAGTTCATCCATTACTTTAGGTAAGGTGGACTTGAAATCATGATTTGTGTTTAAAATAAAAACCAGGTTAAATTGATCATCAGGTTTACCTCATGAACATAGAGCATTCAAAAAATGCATCAGTTTTATCAAATTTCTACCAATTTAAATCAATCTGGTTAATTGTAGTTTGTTACTGTTAACAAAAACAATTTTTAAGTTAAAAACTTAATTTTTTTAAGACAACAATTTTTTTTCCTAAGTAATGCCAGCTTGTTAAATTTTACAGTGTAGACTTTAAGACATTATGAAGTGATTATTACAAACAAAAGTGGCCATCTAATGTAAAAAGTAAAGCAGATTTTGTAATACCAAACAACCACTCTCATCAACAGATGTTTACTGACGATGATTGTGTGTAGCTTTAATTACTGCTGCTAACTTGGGAATCTGTGGTTTATTCAGGTAAAGGTTATTTGATTGTCAATTTTTGGAGTGGCACCTGGGAAATGATTCAGATTTGAGCCACAGACCGAGACTGATCCTACCCCAGTCACTTCTTTGGGCCAGAGTTTGATAAGATAACTTGTTACAGTTGTTATTTGTTTTGTTTACCTTCTTTCCTAAGCTACAATGGTACTTTCTTTAAGACAAATACAACACTACATTTAGCCTAAACAGGAAAACTGTACTGGCAAAAAAAAAAAAAAAAAAAAAAAAAACCTCAGGCTCAGAGGCTGAAATTATATTAAAGAAAGCAAAAGAAATAAAATAAACCACATCAATTGCCACAAAATTCTCTAATGTGTGGTTAAGAATCCCCACACCACGCTTTGGTTTCTCTGTGAAGAAAAGACTAACGAAAAACAAAACACTAAAAGTTGTAATCTTGCACAACTTTAACAACATGAAGACAGAATTGTTATTTTACATAAAAAGATGCACAGAACCTGTAGAACAGAACACTCACTGACAGTTAAAGCTATTTTCTAAATTTGCACCTGAAAAACACCTTTAAATTCAACCAGTACAACCTCTACAGCCGAACTCGTATAGAACAGCTGTGGTTGAGATGGTTGGTTTATTTGGAAAAATTATACTGTCCTCACCAATCACAGCGAATTTTGAGAAACAGTACAAACATGCATTTTTACTTCCTCTTACAAAAACATAAATACATTGGAATACTATACATTGGAAAAGTAAGTCAATGATACTAAACTTTTTAAAATTAGTTTAAAATGTTAAGTATCTGTTAATAGTAAGTGCTATCAGAATGAGGCAGGCTGTTCAGTGAATGTGCCATGTATGGAAACCTTTGATGTTGATTCTGTTTCATAACAAATGCAGCCATACCCAGTTAAATGCTTTCCATGGAGGTTCATCTATATCAGGGGTGCCCAGCTCCATTCATCAAAAGGCCACAATCTTGCAGGTATTTGATGTGTCCCTGCTCCAAAACCACCTGACTCAATTGATGAGTCCTTGAGCAAAACTTAATAGGCTGTTGGATCTATTTCATTTGAGTCAGGTGTGTTGAAGGAGGAAACCTGCAGGACAGCGGCCCTCGAGGACCGACTTTGGGCACCCCCTGATCTATATTAACATTCTATTTATGCAAATAGAAATTAACTAAGTGGTTTCAAGACTATTATTTAACAATATGAAGTTGTACTAGTTGCTAAACATAACGGACATAACAGAGCAAACTTTCCACAAAATAAAAATGAAACAACAGGGTCCTCAGCCAAAGGCTTCTTCAACTCTGCTGCAGTAAGTACTAGTACAAAAGATCATTACTGACTAGATAGGGATTAAATACATGCACCTATCTTTCATGTCCTTTTTCCCCTGATATTTTTACTTCTTTTTTTAAAGTATAATAGATGACGATTGATTTTCCTTTGGGATTACTAAACAATATTTTAATTCCATTAAAAATATCCTTCCCTCAAACCTTTTAAAAACTCATGTTTGTGATCATTATTAGATGTTTGACTTTCTGAAAAGGACCAAAAACTTATTTCACTCATTCAGCGGTATTATAAGCTACCTAAACTACAGTGTAAGTTTCAGTTTTATTGCACCCAAAATGTGTTAATGTCATTGTTTGCCTTATTCATTGCCCAGACAATGATTTGGCAGACTCTGGGATGAATGATATAGAAAAACCATGCTCTATGGTGTCAATTATAGTTTATCCTCTGGTTTGCCTAAGTTTCTGAAGGCTCTGCCTTATTGCTCCTCAGCCTGCCCTAGTCCTCCTCCTCCTTTCCTCTTCACCACATGAAATGGCTGTCTGTGCCAGCCTAGCACCGAGCCTTCATTAGCTTTTACTACCCCACTTGGATGTGTTTAGTTTTGCTCTCTTTCTCTCTCACTCTGTGTGTCTCTGTGTGTGTGTGTCATGCTCTGTAAGTGTTTGTGTCTGCATATGTTTAATTACCAACCCCCGCCCTCCCTTTGGAGTACCCCTCAATGCCATGCCACCATATCATTACGCTGTGGCTGCGATTTAAACTTCAGTCACACACACTCCAACATACGCTGGCTGGAGACAGTGGAGCACTGTGGAGAGCTGCTGTGGCTCTTTTATTCAAACCTAGGATGGAGCGTTCAAAAAGAAACACACATGAACAAAGACCGGGATGCAGAAAAGAAGGGGTAAATGACAAACACAACAAATATTGCAATGCCACAGAGTACGCGCAACACATCATGACTGATCCCCAGCTACGCCTGGTGTTCAAAATGTTATTGTTTGAACTAAACAAACCACTTATAAACACAAGGCCTCTGCCTTACGAGGCTCATATTTAGGCCCTTCTGTAAACAGCGAAGCACAGAATGAATCAATTAAAAGGGCATTACGCTGGTTCCTGTTTATTTAAAACATGTTTACACTATATGGGCCCTCCTGCCTGTCTGCATGATTGCCTGGAACTTCATAGCTCTCCTCCCCTGCTACCCCTCGACAGGCCTGGTCACGGCCAAGGTATAACAGACACACACGCATGCCCACACAGACACACTTACATGGAATAAATTACAAGCACAATTGTTATGTTGAAGAGAGTTTTGAGAAAATATTGATGGCGTACTTCCTCTCGTTCTGTGGGAGAGGATTAGAAGAAGGCAGATGGAGCAAGAATTTGATGCAACACTCAGTCACTGCATACATAGTGCATACATGTAGCAATAAGTCAGTAAGTAACATGCCAACCAAAGGTTTGAAAGATTATTCATGAGTCAATCGATGGTTTCTAATTAATTTTTTATTTTTATTTTTTTGAAGAAGAAAATGTTCTGAGACACTGCCACAGAAACTAAACCTGTCATGCATGGTGTCCTGTATAGTGGGTGGAAAAAACTATATAGAGTTTGTGTAAGTAAACATGTAGCCAGAAATCTCCACTTGGGTTGCACATTAATTTTTTCCTAGGTGTTGGCAGTATTTTCTGATTCATGGATGGATTAGAAAAACAGCAAAACAACAAAAACAAAACAAAACACTACTCCACCATTTAAAAATCTTTGCACTCTTACTTAAAGTTAAACAAATATTTCAGAACTGCCTTTTACAGTCTTGAAATTTATGTACAGGAAATATTGGAAACACAAAACTTATTTGGAACTTTATTTTCATGTTATCAATAGAGAATATGAAGGTATGTCACGTCATTATACATGTTGAGAAGGGAACACCACTTTGTAAGGAATATTCTTTTATTTCAGTTGTAGTCTGATTAGATTTTGTTTTGTTTGGCTAAAAATGGACAAATCTAGTAGAGAAGCGAAGAAATGGAGAAAGAACAGGGAGAAAGAAGACAAACCTTACTGGTAATAACTGAACTGCACCACTGAATGCCAAGACCTTTTGACTTACAAGCAGAAATATGATCTCATAAAAATCTAATCTCATTTTTAATACTTTCAAACACAGTACATTTTGTTATGTGTTTATTTTATGGAATAAAAACATAGGATTTTACAAGTCACTGTAAGTGTAATATTGAATATCATCAACCTAAAATGCCATGAACAGACATTTTTTACATTTAGATATAAGCCTTAGAAATTGATGAGAGAGGATTTTTGAGGTTGATACAGTTGGAGTGAACAGTAACCTAGAAAGTAAGTTCAAATTCAGCATCTGGGCATGAAAAAATACAGTTTCAGAGATTACGAGTAATCATACTGGCACATTCACATTCTCTGTATTTATTAACATTTTTCCGACAACTGTGACACGAAATAAAATGTAATAATGTGTGCTATCATCTGTGATGCAGAATGTGCAACAAGGATTATGTTGTTTACAACTGTTGAAAAAACACTTGCAAGCTTAGTTGGCTATAGCTATCTAGCTAGCTAGCGCTAGAGCGATTTATCTTGCTAGCTAGTGAATTAGGTAGTTCACTAGATAGATAGATAGATAGATAGATAGATAGATAGATAGATAGATAGATAGATAGATAGATGGATAGATGGGTGAGGAGGATGTAAAAAGACACAAATTACCAGTTTGCAGTAGCTGAGTTTGAGTAGCCCAACATGACTTTCCAACCTTAAAACCCTGCTCTTCTGGCTTGTTTTGATGGGACACTGACTTTCATTAAGCACATTCCTGAAGCCGTTGTTGCCCTGCAGCATCCTAAGACTGACAACCTGCATTTCACAACTGTTTTTTCCAGCCCAGGGCCTCAGATTACACCTGCATTTAGCTTTACAGCACCACATCACACACTGTGAACTGAATATCAACACACTGGCCAGCAAAGGAATACCAGAGGTAAGATTCAAATTATGGCGGAGCTAGGGGGAGCTTTGCTACCCGGAAAAAATAGATGAGCTCCCTTGAATACACTCACTTGGGACTCTATATGGACCTTTAAAAATATTCTACTTTCAGGTTACACATAATTTTATTTTTGGCAAAGTTCCGGGTGATTCTTAAATTTAAACAATAGCGTTAATTTTTCAGTGTTGTGTGTTTATTTATTTAATATGTTTAATTTTCCAAACAGGTGATCTGCTCTATTTCTTCCTGTATCTTTGTTCTGCACTGTGAACCACCTGAGTGGCAACCACTTAATTTTCTTGCTTTTTGTGGTTGTTTAAATAAATGTCCATCCCTATATGAGATGTTTATGACTGAATAACATGCATGTATCACAATGTTTTTGGCAGTAACCTTGTTTTAGACCGCGCTCTATATGGAGTTATCTAAAACCTCAGACATTAACATTTAACCAACAAGCATAAAAAGCAGCAATCATATAATTAATTACAACCAGATAAACACACTGACGCACTGATTAAGTGAAAAGGTTCCCTTGTTAGTGTTTAACCTGGACTAATAAAATGAAAGTTGGACAAGGACAGATGTGGATCTGTGTACAGACCAAGCACCCAAAGTATGAAATTATCCACATGTCAGTTTAACACAGCACATAATATTAACTTCTGTATCTATGATACCAGGACTTAATTTTATATCCAAGATTAGAATAACAGTAACTTCATGTTTCAGCTAGTACTGAAATCAGCTGTACCAATATAGAGCATTGTGAATTTATTTATTTTTTTCTTATATTCAGGCCAGTCAGGCTACTTAAAGCCCAGGCCACCCGGAATTTTCCCACTCCTCCAGTGCCCTGTGTAATTCGAACTCTAACCAGAGGACATTATGGAAGCAAGGAACAAAATAGAAAAAAAAAATGAGCCAGAGATAAAACAAGAGTCAACATTGGACTGACTTTAACTGGCTCAAAAGAGCTCAGAGAAGACACAGCATGCAAGATGGATGCCAAATAAGTTTCATTGGGGGTTGTCAAATGCCTCGTTTCCACCAGTGGGTGTGCGTTGGGACGGGACGGTTAGGGTGCGGATATGGTCTGCAAACTGTAATCTCATTGTGTTTCCACAGCCAACCATAACCTAACTTGAGAGGCAGCGTATCAGCTGGATAGCAATAGATCCCTCAGCTACGTAATAGCATGACGGCATTGCAGCACAGCACCTTCCTTAAAGTAGAACCAAAACACAACTGAAACAAAGCAGGAGAATGGCGGTCATCCAACCGTTTGTGTTCTTTCTAAAATGCCATTTTAAATGAAGATTTAATCAAGAAAAGAAAAATATTTTGTTCTAAACAAGGAGCCATTCCTGCTATGTTTTTATGCCAGGTCACACGTGAAATGACTTTTTTCTCAACCAATCAACAGATTGCTGTGTGTAAAACTCCACCCTTTTGGATCAGGTCGGTAAAATTGGTACCCCAACTAAAGGGTCCCAACAAAGTAGGTTGGGTTGGGTCGGATACCCTTCCCAGTTTTCGAGTGTGGAAACACATAGAAATGCCTTCCGATCCGCACCCGTTGGTGGAAATGGAGCTGTGAGAGTGAGAAAATCTGCTATAGTTCAGTTCTTTGAAGATGTTAATAGATTTTTAGGGCAGTTCAGTTCAGTTTATTTGTCATTTGCAGTATAAAAAACCACAATGGAAAACAGTTGCAAAGAGCTCAAATGCACTGTCAACATTTAAACAGACAAAACATACGAGACACAAGCCTAAAATAATACAACTCATGGACACATCCTAAAACGCATAAATACTAAGAAACAATAAAAACACTGTATAAATAAATAGCAGTAAAAGAGGTAACTAAAACAGTAAAGTGAATGTTTGAGGTATTTCAAAGTGCATTGTTCAAAGTGATGACAGCTTGTGGAAAAAAACTTTTAGTATGACGAGATGTGGTGCATTTAATAGCGCAATATCGTTTCCCTGAGGGCAGGAGGTTGAACATCTCTGTAGCAGGGTGGCCAGAGAAATCATTGATGATCTATAAAGCTCTTGTTAAAAGTCTACATTTGTAAATGTCCTCCAGGACTGGTAGGTCACAGCATATTGTCCTGTTAGCAGAGCGAAGCACTCTGTTTAAAGTTTTCTTTTCTTTCACAGTGAGATTATCAAACCACACAGCTGGTGAGAAGACTTTCGATAGCACAGCAATAAAAGTTTAAAAGAATAGTTTTGTTTTGAATGAATTCCCTTAATTTTCGTAAGAAGAAAAGACGCTGGTGAGCCTTTTTAGCAATGTTACTAGTGTTTGACTGCCAGCTTATATATATTATACATTATATATTATATTTAGATTTGTTTATTGTATCTTTGCTGGTGCAAGACTATAAGAAATCATGTTATTTAATAGACTACTTTCATTTTAACATGATGTGTGTCACTGTAAAGAAATCATTATTCAGTTTAAAAAATTAATTGAAAATTTGTATTTTATTCAATTAATTATGGGAAAGAATGGCATTAATATTTTCTTTTATCCCAAGAATATAGTCAAATGATAAATGTATCCTCCTATTTTTGTAATAAATTTATTTATATTTGCATTTATCGCGTTTTTCTGTTTTTCTATTTTCAGTTTATCTATTGAGATAAAGCACTGCTTTAGATGTAAAGAGAAACAATCCCAATTCCCCAGATTTGTGTGGTATGTCACCCTGAAGTCTGCTTTCTCAATAGCTTTAGCTAATTCCTTCATTCTTCTGTGTTGTGCTCAGTGCAAAAGTAGAAACACATACACCACCCCCTGCTTCACATAGACACGCATGCCAGTGCATGTGTTTATGCACACACACACTTTTCTTTACTAATCAGCCCTATTGAATTCCAGCAACAATAGGCACTCATCCTCTGGCCACCCAAGCAGTGCATACATGCACACACACACGCATACATACCAGCATCATCAGATCATGAGTTCAGTCTTTTGTTCCTTTGCTATGTTTTCTCTTCCTCCATTGATCTCACCTTCACACACAGGTCAGGAGTTGGCACAGCAAGATCATGTTATCTGGACTATCAGCTCTTATCTGGGCCCACACACCACATTCACACACAGAAAGGAGTGAAGGAGCTCATTTAACCACCCTCATGTTCACTGACCTTGCATTACTAAGCGTAGGGTTTTTTGTTTCATGATACTATTGCACAATATATAAACAGTTAGAATCCTTTTCACCATTAACATTGTCATTGTCTCAACATTACATACATGCAAATGTATGCAATAAAATCTAAAATGATAAAATTATTAATCACAAAAAAAACCCCAAAAAAAACATTGCACCAATGATTAAACAGGATGTCTGGTTGAGAAGATTTACCCATGATAATATTAAGAAAAGGGCTGTGTGCTTCCGGCATCCTTTGTTTACCCTTTAGATAATTTCATTTTATTAATATGCATTTGCAATTTGCTTCCCTGTTGAATAAGCGGTATAGAAAAAGGATGAATGAATATTATGCATTTGTTTTGTGCAGGGTGGGCACATTCACAATCTGAAAGAAACTTGCATGATACACACATATATCATTTGTGACAAGTTTCTTTTGCATGAAGGTTGGGGCAGATCCAACGTAAAGAACACCTGTAGAGCTAGATATAAGTAATGTTTTTTTTTTCTTTTTTTCTTAAATAATGCTTTTCTGTTAAAGCTGGGATGCTGCATAAAATCTAAAATCAAGACCTAATGTAATGACTTTGCAAATGAATTAACCAGTATGTAACAATGAATATAGAACCTAGAGAATGACTTAAACTCTAGTGAATTTAAAAAAGTACAAAGTACATCTAATTTTGCCACTGAGAGGATTTATTGTATTTTGACAAATGCATGTTTGTTCAAAAATGTTCTGAAACGGGGACTTGCTCACACTTACCTCTCTTCTTGTGACAATATTAAATACAAATTGCTCTAGTTTAGAAATGTATTTCTATTGTTTTTGAAATTGCTTGAATGTCAGAGGTTGCTCAAACGTCAGTTTAACTACAGCATGCACCTCTGAATGACATCACTGCTTGCCTGAGGAGCACAGTACCTATTTGATTCATCTGATTGAGTGTTTGATAATAATCTCTCCATAATATTGTGTAAGATAGTAGAATGTACTGTGTTGGTTGTTGAGGGTTTTAAACTCCGGGAGACAACTGATTTCCCGTGCTTTGGAAGGAGGTTTATGATTATTTACAGTATATATTACCATAGGTGTTTGTGGTTTTATTTGTTTTGTTGACCTCTTTAGAGGTCAAGATAGGTAATTGTTGGATAATAGTTTAATTTGTCTTTGTGGATGCTTTTGCCGTACTTCTGTTTTTGCAGAAACAGGAAACCAGAACCTCAGATGGAGCTGAAGCAGACAGACGAGGCTGATAACAGAAAATGCTGAAAAAATCTGCCTTGCAACAGTTGATTAGTTAGTTATGGTGTCCAATCACTGTTTAGTTTAGACTAGGTATAATTACTGGGTTTAGAGAAAGCAGTGGGGTTCTGATTTTGGCTGTCAGCAGCAGAACTCCTTCCTATGTAACCAGAGAGGGTGAGATTGTCTCAGAACCCAGAATTCTGTATAATTTCCAATTAATTGTAAAAATAAGTATCTTCACTTTGAGAGAAGTTGTTTGTTCTCATTGACCAAATCAATGAACATGCTGGAAGGAAAACCGCACGTTTTCTCTAACAATGTACATAAACCAGATGTCAAGAAATATCTTTTTATAATTTTATATTGTCAGGAAGCCACAGTTATGTATGTATGTATCTTATGTATGTACTTTTTTTTTTCTTTCATAACATGTACACAACCAAACAAGCAAACATCAGTTTTATCAAGCAACAAACAATCTCTAACATATTGAAAATTACTTGCAAGAAAGTCCTGCAGGAAACTTGTCTTCTCATGTTCTGCCTACAATATCACTGTTTGACCAAAGTCCCTTGGTTGGGTTTAGAAAGTTAAAAAAATGATCAGTGTGTTGTTGTGTTTGCTTAAGTTGTTTTTAGTGTAAGTATACTGTTTGTTTTAGATATGGATGTGCGTGAAAACAACTTCAAAAAACTGAGGTATCAGATTCAAACTTGGGCTGCTTTCCCTGGGCCAACAAACGAGGAGCTGTTGTGCGGGAAGCAGAGGAATTTCCAGCATCTACCTTTCATCTACACAGGTGGGCCTGTGTGTGTATGCAAGTGTACCTGTGCACAACCAGGCAAGGAGACAATCATGTCTTCCTATATTTATAGGGTCCAAAAATGGGAGTCTCACTAAACTTGTGGGATTCTAATTAGATCAAACAAAACTAAGTGGCTGTTTAAAGGTTAATTTAGTTTGAGGGTTAGAAATAGATTGAGATTGGGGTTGTAGGTTATGGCTAGGGAATGCATTACCTCAATGACAGGTCCCTGTAAAGTTAGCAAGTAAAGGAAAATGTGTGTATGCGTGAGTATGGCTTGCATTTGAGTTTGTCAGGATTTGATGTGCAGACAAGCAGAATTTTTTTTTTTTGTGAAAGTGTGTATGTGTACATGTTTTTGTGCATGAACAGTGGCAGGGATATAGACTAAGGAGTCTCAACAATGATTCACCTTGTAAATGATACCAGGTACTTTCCTGGTTGTTCAGCTGCTCTGGTTTATTGGCTCTTAATGATAAGCAATTCTTCAGTCAAATGAACTTATATTGAAAATAAGAAAGTAAAAACTATGTGTAATCAATAGAATTTGCAGGTAAAGTATTTTGAGGAATAGTGTTTCAGTGGATTCTTTCATTATTTCATTGTTCTTTCATTCAATGTTTAAGTGGATCCTAGGTGAAGTAAGAAAATTCACAGCGGGTGCAATGAAAGAACCAAAACAAACTGGGATATATCCTATTCTTTCCTGCTGTAATGTTCCTGTTTTCAAATCTGTTTTAAAGATTTTATTGGACATATCCAAAGCATTCCCACTGTCTATTCATCTTATGTTTATTGAACATAAATAAGGCCTGCAACACTTAAAGTGAACTGACCTCATTATGTCCAATACAAAACAATACAATACAAATAACACATGCACACACCCAACATAACAACTATGTTATGTTAGCCATTACTCCTCATTTTAATATGCTTTAATATGGTTTTCTGTTCTCATATGTCAGATTATCATTGCTTTCCTGCTTGTTTGATTTGCACCAGTGTCATACAGCAGTGACAGTGGTGCAGTTTGATTGTGAAGTTTATAATTATAACCCTTCCAAGTTTCAGTCAACACAAACACACAAATGTCCCTTTTGTTTGGACGTTATTATCATAAAATGGCTCACATGAAACATTTGTTTGGGCTGAGGATGGAGAGAAACAGAAACATGTGAAGACATGTGTAAAGCCAAGTTTTATAGAAAAGCGGACATTATTTTTTCCCTCAGTTAAGGATCCATATACAATGTGCTGATTGTGGAAATATATTATATATACCAATGTAAATTGGTCTTCAGTGACATGAAAATATACTTATTTTAATCCATGGCTTCTCAGTCTTTCACTGCTGTCAGTAAAACCTGCATATCTTGACCAATACATTTTTATTCTTATACTTAATAGCTTTAGCTATTCAATAATAAGACTGAGCCCTTTAAAAAGGCAGTATTGTGAATATGTATCCAGTTTCACTAAGGCTTAAAAAGTGGTCCAAGGTTTAAAATATCAGTCCACTGCCATCAAAGCTTTTGTTTGACACTTCAGCAATGCCTCTTGATATAAGAGTACATCATTTAAATGAGTATATTTAACCAGCAAACAGTGTCAGTAATAACAGGGTTGACCCTTTATCTCTTTGCTGGGTCATACAGGGAAACCCAAATTCAAAAAGGTAAGAAGAGACCAGAGAAATGCTTTTTCATTGAATTTATTTTGTTAGTTAAATTTCTATAGCAGGTGAGGGAACATAACGGTCACACATGGGTTTTCTTGAGCATAGTTTTCAGAAGTCACAGTGTTTCAGACATGGACAAATACATCTTAAAAATGACAATGAAGAAGGAAAGGCCAAGAGGAAATTCAAACACATGTAACAGTGACACATTCCTACACACCTTCTCCTTCATAGCCCTCCATCTGCCTCTTTGCTCCACATACATGCTCACACTACCAACCACCCACCCACACACACACACACACACACACACACACACACATACACATTGCCACCTCCTACCCCTCATATACCCCCTCCCACCATCCCAAAAGGCAATAAAACAAAAACAAATTCAGCCACAAATAGATATATATTTATATATAATATATATTTACTCTTTAAAAATAGAACTTCAGTCTAGATACTAACATCTGTACAAACTACAAAAATAAATTTTTTTAATATAAATAATTTATATGGCATGACATTAACAGTTCTTTTGAAATAGACTACAAACCAGGAGCAGGAGCTCCCCCTCAACCCCTCTCCCTCCCCCCAAAAATCTCCTTCTCATCATCTGATGTACCCTCCTGGCTGTCTGATCACACTGAAAATGGCACTTTGCTTGTTTTACTTAATCATCCACAACTGCGGTAGCTACTTGACTCTTTTCTTGTATTTACAAAAAAAAAAAACAACAACAACAAAAAAAAAAAAAAAAAGAAACAAGCTGCCACTTAAAACATGACATAAAAATAACAGATCCGCAAGTTTATCCCTGCAATTTAACCTGGCAGTGATGTGACCAATACTGAACAAGAACTGAAACTGTAAAGCAAGAAAACATAATGTGGCATAAATGAGGTTTGTATTAAGGAACAGCAAAGAATTAGAAAGTGAGTCAAAGCAGGTTGTGGCATTAAGAAAGACTGTATCAGTTTACAACATGATACAGTCACAAAGCAGCCAGCACTGAAACAAAACAGGTGTAGATGACATAAAATAACTCCCTTTGCATTTTATAATTCCCTTTTAAAAATAACACAAAAAGGTGAACAACACTTGAGAACACTTGCCAAACACAAAGTGACAAAAACTAACACCACCCACTGCAGAGCTTAGAAAACTGCAGAAATAAAAGCTCCTTCAAGTAGTTTAAAACTGCAGAAGATGTTGGGACACCCTGACACAGAAAACATGAAATCTGAATTAGGTGTGATGCTGCCAGCGTTCATGGCTGAACAATCACAACCAAAAATCAGCCAGTCACTGCCTTTCACAAGCATTCTGTGTCTTGCTGAGACAAAATGTGTATTTACATCCAAAGCAAAAACATAATACTGACCGCTAAACGTGGCGATGACAAGTAAGGAGGGGGGACAGTCTGAAGGCACGGCGGTTACTACTGTTAAATAAACAGTATCTGCTGTGTAATTCTCTGTGACAGAGAATGTGTCAGAGGCAGAGTATCGCACAGTATAACACTGTGAAAGGTATTTAGTTTCTTATATAAAAAAGAGGGGGTAGAGGGGGGTACTGCACTTTTTAAGGCAAATTGCTTAAAATTATATTGAAGTGTAGCAGCAAATAAAAAAAAAGTTCAAATAGAAATAAAACACTGACCATGTATGTTCAATATCCTAATAGCATCTCACTTTTTTGAAAACATACAGCACATTCTATACAGTGTGGAGGGGAAATAAATTCCAACAATCCACATTACAATAATCTTTTACATCTGAACTTTTACACAAGAGTATACCCAAGTTATACAGTACTCTTTTAAATAGCTTCCCTCTTGTTTTTTTTAGTATTAAAATATATGCTCATAGATTTATAAAATTCTTAAAACAAGTCATTTTTTTCATGTCCTTGACCTGAATCCTCTCAATTTTTTTCTGTGACATTTATATACAGTTGAGAGTTCAAGATGTGATGTGACGCCATGCGGACATCAAGGTGCTCTGAGAACCAGAGACTCGAAGTGAGAGGGCACAGCTTGTGAGAGAGTCTAGCAATCTTTGGATGCCTGGATCCTCAGCCCACCTGTAACAGACAACAGAAGGGTGGATCAGCCAAAAACATGTAATGCTCACTGCCTGTCTTGATATGTTGTTCAGTCTTATGACAACTGAGGTGCTAAACTACACTCACCTTGTGTCTTGCCGAGTTGATACTCTGTCTGGCCCTGTGTTGCTTCCAAGTCTTGGAGCTCTAAAGAGTCTCTTTTACATGAAGAAAAGTTTGTTTTGTCACTACAGGTCCTTTTAGCAGCTTCAAAACAGTCTGACTCACTGTCTGTGTCAAAACCTTCATGCATGTAGCCTTGGTATGCTGCCCCTGGTAAAGTTGGATGCACAGCCACTGTCACTGAGGCTGTGGCTGTAACCATGGTAACAGGTCCCCCAGTGGAGAGTTGCTGTGTTGGCAGGGCTGAGTTGCTATGGCTATAGCTGGGCCCTTTAGTCCTGTTTGGCTGTGGGCCCCTGCCGTTCTGCAACCGCGGGCCACTTTGACAAGTCCTCCCAGGATAGTGAACTCTGTCGTGTTGCGAAGGCTGAGCTGGCAATCTTTGCAGGCCACTCTGCTGCTCCCGCTTGTTTCCATCCCAGCATGTAACCTGAGTGCCAACAGGTGACTGTGCATTGTGAGAGGACTCATATAATGGTTCGATCCTCCCACCGGTGACATTTTCTCTAAATGGTTTCACCACCTACAACAACAAAAATGGGTCATTTTTAAAAAGCATAATATAGGAGAACATATAAAATAAGGATTAAGTCATCTAAATTATATGGATCTATGTGGTCGTGCAGCGTACCGTGAGTTTGGGAAAGCTCGGGTTCTTGCTGGCTTCCAGCAGTATATGAGATGTTGCAGGCGGCATGCTGGTGTGTGATGCTAGGTAGGCACTCCGGTCACAGTATTTATAATCCTCCTCTCCAATTCCTGATGTGGTGGTCAACTCAGAGTAATACTCAGAGTCTGATGACTCTGAAAATGCTTGTTGATGAGCTGACCTCTGGTTGTGGTGGCCTGTGTAGTACCCATGGTGGGTCATTGGTGGAGGCAGAGGCGGTTCAGGGGAAGGTGTTGGCAGGCAGCTAGCATTGTCAACAGGGGTGACCTCAGCCGGAGGTCCCATCATGGAGAGGAGGACTGGGAGAAGAACCAAGCCATTCAGCATCCCCAAAACAGTTAGAATGGCTAGCACAGCAAAGAAATACCTGAAGGATGAAGAGACATGGGGCAGCAGTTAGGCCATGGACAGAACAAACAAACAAACAAATAAAAAAAAGAAAAGCAATAAAAAAGCAAAAATAAAGCAATAAAAAAACCAATGTAGCTGATAGAAGATTGATATCAGCCAATTCCCTCCTCTGTGCTTAGTCTAAACAAATCTATCAGTCTTTCTCCAGCTTATTGTTGGCATCGTTCAGATCACACACATACACACAGTCACAGTTTTGTTTTTTTGCATTTAATGGTTTATATGGATTTGGCTGAGTTTTACACAAAGCTGAAAATACTTAACATTTGATATACATTATCATTTTATTAATTTAATCTGTTTAGATTTTTCTTTAAATGTTACAAAAAATTGGCCAAGATCACATGGTCTGATTTTTTTTTTTTTTTTTTTTTTTGTATACGAACAAGAACATACAGGCACAGACATGCACGTATGAGTATGAACACACACACACAAAGTCGACAAATAAGGAAGAGAAGTAGCTTAGGGGAAGAAGCCAGGGAAAGCCCAGTGTTTGTGTATCAAAGGCAGGAGAGTGGGGGGGCAAATCTGATTCTCCACTAACCCCAACAAAAACATGCTTTGATGCCTCTGGTGCTGCTGCTACAAGACTTTCTCTCACTCTGTTTTTTACTTAAACTGTGTGCACATGTTTTTGTTTTTGTTTTTTTGTTTTTTTCCTGGTGTGTGTGCATGCATCTCAGTAAAGCTTTGAGGAGGCCAGGGGTGGCGGCAGACCACAAGAAAGAGCTCCCTAAGAAAATTAGAGAGGACTCCACTTAAACACAAACAGAACGCAGAGCAAGAGAGAGACAGTGAGATGCTAACCACCAGCCAGACTTTAAGAGGTAAAAGAAAGACAGAGGAAAAAATTGATGAAGTTGGTATGAGGGGGGAAAAAAGTCAGCAAGAACAGGGATAATAGCTATTATGGAAACACGCTTCTGCCCGAATGACCTCCTGAATTAATTATCACTACAACTTCACTTGGCAAAGGTTATCCTTGCTGGAAGTAATCTACAGACCTTATTTGCACGCATTTCATCAGATATATGTTCTGTCAAATAAAAACACATTCACATGCCAAAGCTGAATGCCTGAGCGCTTTTACCGCATCACATTGGTCTCCAATTCTTAGCTTGCATGCTTATTTTACACCAAAACTACTTTTCAACTTCACTTTTTGACTTCTGTAAATTATGGAAAAAAGGAGAGCGAGAGAGCAGGAAAGACAAAAAGAGACGATGGTAGGACCTCCAACAACGTTTCACTGTCAGGAATTCTTTTGTTTATTTTAACTGTAATCTTTTCCAGTCATTGTTAGGCCTGAGGAGCCCTGTGTATATATGTGTCTGTGAGAAAGAGACCATAAGTGTTTACATGCCTGCACGTATGTGTATTTTTTTCTCAAGTATATGCAAACGTGTCTGTCCATGTGTGCATGCATGCAATTTAAGTGTTTGTGCGTGTGAGAGAGAAAGGTCTCTGAGCAGAGTTGAATTGGGCTTGCTGTTTATTCACTTCATTACAAGGCCAGGAGATGTTTACAGCAGTATATTTATGCTACTCCCCAGCTTGCCAGCTTTGGCTCACCCTATTCACCTGACCTCGGCAACAGCTACAGCTAAACAAGACCTCCAACAGAGACAAGACTCCTCTGTGTCACCCTGTTCTCTGGTAATGATAGGACAAACAGCAAAGTGAGAATGAAGATGCAAAAATAGTCTTCTAACTCCCCTTGATGGCAGTTTTTTTTTTATGTCTTCATATTCATATTTATGTGGAGGATACATTTATTATCCAGAGATAAAACTACCCACCCAGAAGGACCTCATATTGTTGTAAGACACCCACCCTCAGAGAACATCTCTTTCTTTCCCTCTGCTTCTGTCTCTGCATAGAAACTGGGCTTTTAATGTCGTGGAGGCCTGCTGCAGTCTGAGCTCAAGGTTGTGGTTTCTGGTTTGGGTTGAGACCACATTCAGCTGAAAAACATGGAGCTATTCGCATTTTTTTCCACTCTGACCATCAAACAGTGGTAGAAAACACACACACAAGGCCGCGCACATACACAAGATTTACACTCAACCATGCATACACACAGAAAGATAGAAAAAATAGAGGAATGTTGTCTGTTGGTGGGCTATAGACCATCTGACTGACTGACCAGTTCAAATTTAGCTCAACCTTTTATTACGGCATCCAGCATGGAGGGAGCCATTGCCAAATGGATGATAGGAATTTTTACAGATTCCCTTGTGTGTGTGAAAGAGACAGAGTCAGAGAGTCAGAGAGAGACACCACCCAGTGGGCAGCAGAACACTTCCATGTTTACAAGCAGCTGCTACACACCCTTGATGTTTTCTCCATTTGTTGCACTCTTAGATTGAGGATCTGTGTGTGTGTGTCTGTCTAGAGTGACAGAACCAGGTGCGTAGTTGTCACTGTTTGTGTGCATGCATGTGTGTATAGATGGGGGTATAAAACCTCCACCTGCGAGCAGCCCTGATCCTCCCACAGGGCTTCTGTCTGCATCCAAAAGAGCGTAATTTACACTAACACAGACAACTGGTGTAAAACCAAACCACTGATTCTTCTTAAGGTTAGAGGCACAGACACCATCGAGGCATATGTGAGCGCTGTCCTCATCAAAATCAAAAGTGCAAATGTAGCACGACTTGTTAGATGAATCCAAACACACACACACACACGCAGACTCCATCTCACCTCATGATGAAGTCAAACTCTGATCCTGCCAGCATGAGAACACCCAGCAAGGTGGAGATCGCCCCATCAACCACTGGGGCAAACATGTGCTCCAGTGCCACTGCCGAGCGCTTGTTTCTGTTGCCAATCGCTGTCAGGAAGCCCTGCAGCAGAAGGGATCAAGAAGAGAAATGAGTCAGAGATCTTGCCGATCAGAAAAAAAACTGGTGCTTGTGGTGAAGCTTGGCAGGTTTTAGGACAGCTGAATTTAATTTTGTTTAAGATTATTATACTTTGCCAGCTTGGAGAAGGAAAACAAGTTAATCGTTAAATCACACAAGACTGACCTCAATCACTTTCAATTTTTAAAAATTAAGCTATAGAAGTTTCTGTTATTAAATTATTTTAACTTCACAGTGAAAAAGGAAAGTACTAGCTAGCTATTTTTCTTCCATGACTTGTGCAAAGCTACACAAATCAGAAGCTTCAGGTTTCAAGTAAAGTAGATGTTTAACTGTTCACTCCCACTAACACCTAATCCACATGTGTGCAATTGATTTATACTAAGTCTAATGACTTACCAGAGCGATGTGAACAGTAAACTCCACTCCGATGCCCACTGAAGCAATCAGGATGACCACAGGAATGGCACTGAGCTTGATGCCAATCAGACCCATGATGCCAAACAACTCCACAGTCATCATGGCCAAGATAAACACCTGAAATGCACAGACAGAAATGAAGTGTGACGAACACTGGTGCAGGAAAAATGAAGTGTGCCACCAGACTCTGATTGAAAACAGTGATTTAAAAGGGGAACATTTGGTTAAGCAACATCATAAAGTTATTATGTCATTCTTTAATGAGAGAGTTGAGTCCTTTTGCTCCTCACAACACACAATCTGCAACCCTGTGCTCAAGATCTTAGCCACATGGAATCAGATTTCCCACCCTCAGGCTAATAGCATCTGTCTTTCTTCTCTCTCTTTTTCATCTGTTTCTCTCAAGGTGGATGAAATGATTGACAATAACTAAGAGAACAGAGTGTGGGTATTCAGCCACTCCCCTAACATCACATTCATATTTATCTGTTTGTGCAAAACACAGTAACAACCTATGTTGCCTGTTGAACTGTTTCCAACATTTAAATGCAGCAGCTGGGCAATGCAACATCTTAGCTTTCTTATGTCTTAACAGCAAATGTTCTCTGTTACAGTAAACCACAACCCAAATAGCAACAAGTTGTCTTAGAAAACAAGGAAGAAGAAAAGTGTAACTGGCAAGCAGGAGCTTTTGATCCCAGCAGGGCCTTCGACGGTTAAATTGAAAATAATAAAAGCTGTTTTACTACTTGACCACATACAGGCGGTGTGAAACTGTTACAGGATGATAGATGCTCAGGGAACCAGGCATGTGCATAGCTTTTCTGTTGCTGTTACTTAAATGAACCACATTCTTACTGAAAATGGCTCCGTTGTCATGCTACAGGCCCTTGGTGGGGATACACAGATGTGTGTTTGAATGTGAGTTTGGGGCCTTTTAAGACCATGGGTCCCACTAGTTAGATAGTATAGTTATAGTTAAATTGTCTCTCTCACACACACATAGACAAATATCCCCTGATGGATGGGTTGAACAGGCCATGGTCGCAAATGGGCAGATCTGTCCTGTTCCCAAATCTTTCCTTCTTCATTTGACAAAAGCAGTGAGGGTGCTGGAGGTAGAGGCTTCAGGAGGGCAAACCCCATTTTGCTCCTTTGCATTTCCTTTTCTAAGACTAGCTGAGCCTACATTAGAATAACAATGTCCCTGCGTACGTGTGTGTGTGCTCATAGTGGCCCTCCACAGAGAAAAAGGGGCCCCCTAGACAGCATTACTGGGCTACGTTGAGAGGGGTAAGAAAAGAGGGAGGAAGATGAGAGGGAGTGAAAAAATAATGATTTTACATTAGTATAAGGTGAAAAAATGAAGAAATTGAAAACAAGGTGGTATTAGGGAAGGGAAGAAGAATGACAGGAAAGGATGAAGAGTGAACTTACAATGATACCAGCTGTCCAGGGGTTGAGCAGTAGAATTGCACAAACCAGGAATGTGCAGGCCAATACCACACTGATCGACAAGAGAAACCAGTGTCTGAGGCCAATGTACTGCTCCCAGAACAGGAAGGGATATCCGTTCGGGTAGTTGAACACGCCCTGGCGATTGAACTCATCGCAGACGGCCCGCACACTCTCGATGGCCTCTACAAAGTCACTGGCCTGACGAAGGCCATTCAGGTAAAAGGGGAATTGAGCAAACTCCAAGGGCTCAGCAGCTGGGACTGCAAGAAAGCATAAAAATGTTATTGTGTGTTCATATCCTGTGGAATTTCCTCACTTTTGATAAAGACGTAGCACTTACTGCGCAGATTTTCTCCTGTGGTGTCATATTTGTCATGAATCCATTCTCTTGGATGAGGGTAAAAGTTGGCCTGGGATGCAGCGTAGCCCAGAGGGTCATTACTGACCCAGACTGTCAAGTAAATGTAAAACACCTCTGGGGGGATCAAACCCTCTGCATCCACCAGCTGACGAGAGGTCAGCTAGAAAAGAATGAAATAAAAATGTACATTCATTCACGAGTTTTCATAATGTCACAGACCATGGCATAAGAATGATGTCTGTTAATCTGTTTTAAATTGGTCTTGTTTTCTTTTTACCTGGCTGTAGTTAAAAGGCTCTTTCTTGGAGCCGGTCTGGATGAGGAGCTTGTATGCCAGAGCTCCATCCTCTGTGCCATTCCTATAACTGTCAGCAGTAATCCTGCCTGCCTGCCAGTCAGCATCAAAAGCAGCTTGAAGACCTACATGTGAGGTAAAAGAAACAAAGAGGAAGAAATATAGTGGTTGTTATTTATGATTACCTGGATTTCTGTTGCTGTAAAATTATTAAAGCTTCCCTGCATGTGTGTCTAGATGAGCCGGTATGCAAAAAAAAGGTGAAGAATCAAGTTTCCACTATTTTTTTTTTCTTTAATTTGGCCCTGAATGACCTGTTAACTATTACCTCCTCTTGACTAGGCCTCTGACACATTCTAACCTAAGGACACACACAGATATGTACACACACAGCCAAAGATAACCCATGACCTCAACCCATCTACTACCCCACCCCTGAGCCCAGGGTGGAGAGGGGGGGAAATGGTGATTGAACTTTCACTCACCCTTTGTGCATTCTCACCCCCCACCCCCACACCTACAGCTCAGAGCTGTCCTTAGCAAAACAACACACCTGTAAAATAATAATGAAAGCTGAATAATGAATGCGCCTGAATTACCTTTGAGCCAGTCCTGGAAGTAGTGCAGCCACATATGGGGTAGTTTGTTGTTACTGTCTCTGACCACATATCTGACAGAGTTGAAGGCGTTGTGCAGCTGTATCAGTAACCTTTGAGACCGGGCGTAATCAAATCCATCCATGGTTACCAGGTACATGTTGTAGAAGGAAAAATACTTGAACTGGGCATCAATGAAATCATACTCCTTGGTGTCACGTGGCACAATATCAGTTAGGTAAAGGCCATCGTGCACCTTGGTGGTGCCATACAGGCTGAGTCCCAGGAGGCCCAGGAAGAGAATAACCACAATGGCTTTGCTTTTGGGCTTGAGGAGTAGTGGGGCATATTTATCCCTGGCAAAACTGGACAGGTTCCAGTGAAGGAAAGGGAATGGGACACACTTCTTTCCCGTTTTGCAGTCTTCCACCTGAGCTAAGAGGTCTCGTGTGGAGCTGGAAGTAGGAGTGAAGAGTTGGGAGCCATAGGGGTCTGGTACGGAGTTGGTGGTAGGGGAGGGTGAGATGGCTAGAAGGAGGAAATACAGGCAGGACATAAGCATTATGGTTTTCCTCTAAATACTGAATAGTTTCTATGAAATAACACATAGATTATCATGCAGCTTTGTATACCTTGAGCCTGTGACGTGGGGCAGACGATGATAGAAGGAGGGCTAGTGGATATCTGTGAGGTAGGCGGCAGGATCGTGACAATATGCTGGCCTGCTGAGTCACACTGTGTGAACGCCTGCACTGTGGTGGTGATTTGCGTGCTGGTGGTGATTGTCGATCCCGCCGTGTACTGGTGTGCATGCGGTGTTGCTGTCGTGGGTGTGTGAGGCTGTTCTCCAGCGTCTGACAACTCGTGTGGCGAGAGATGGATGACGCGATCGGAGCAGGGACTGTACAAGCAGCAAAGGACATCCAGACGCTTGTCCTCACGTCGGTGGAGGTCCAAACTGAGGATGGCGGGGAAGATGAGCAGCACCATTGCAAAGTTAAACACGACCACAATGGCCGCCTAGGGAGAGAAATGCAAGGAGGGGAACAAAAAGGGAAATACAAAGTGAGAAGAGACAGAAAACGGCTTGATAATTACAGACACCCAACCCCAGCTGGGGTAAGTCAGTACTTTTTTTAAGGTCTGAGACCACAGCCCAGTAAGTAAAGGAAAGCCCTGCTTTAAATCAACAGCCAGGAATACTAAGTGAGCCAGGACGGGAGAAAGAGACAGCGAGAAAAGAAAGAGCTGCTTGAAAGAATGAAAGGGGGGGGTGAGTAAGTTGCGAGTCTGAGCAAAACTATCACCCTTCTCCAGTACTTCCACCGCCTCCCCACTCACCCCATCCCCTGAAGCTGACATTCAATTCTGTGGTTTCCAGTGTGTGTACATCTATGGATGTGTGTGTGTGTGTGTGTGTGTGTGTATGCTTGTGTATTTTAGACCACCCACAGTTAGTCACAGATCAGAGACAACCGCCTTGACGGGCCAGTGATATACTGATACACTCCTCCCTCCTTCTCCTTCTCTCTCTGTCTGCCTCTCCAAGTCTGTTCATCACTCCCATTACTCTGAATATTCCCCATTATACACACACATGCAAAGATGTGCACGCACAAAAAATGTTGGCCCTGTAGGTGCAGTGGTAATAAAACTGGGAACAAAGGCTTTCGTTGCTCTGAATAAATGTCACCTCTTTTAAGTTATCTCTTTCATTTGTAAAGGAGCCTCAGGCCTCACGTTGTGTGATTGTGTACTTTCTGTGTTTATGTGCATGCACTTGAGGGTGTGTGTGCACCAAAACGTACCTGCAATGAGAAAGCTCGCAAGGCAGGGATGGGCACAAGGGCTGCCATAAAGAAAGCAATCATGTTGTTGATGGAAGTCAGAGCCACACTGGTTCCGGTGCGACGCAGACAGTCTCCTGTGCGCTCCTTCACTCAAAAAAATCACAGGCACAAGTCAGAGGCGAAGAACAGAGAGTACAGAAGAATAGAAAGGAGTAAAAGAAATGTTTATAAGTACCTTAAAGGGAATGTTACTTCCAGTCTCTGTGAAGGAGTGAGCCAATAGAAACATGTCATCTACACCAATCCCAAGTGCCAGGAAGGGAAGCACCTGGGTTTGGAAACACATCAATAGAGAGCAAACGGTTAGAATGAACATTTGAAGAGTGCAACATCCAAATCTGGGCTTTAAATCAAAGTATCATCTTCTAAACTACACAATGCGTGTGGTTTCCTATATGTTGCACCTGTGTGGTTGCAGCATTGAAGGACAGGCCAAGGAGGGAGCAGAGACCCAGCCCTGAAGCCACCGACAGGGCCACCAGCAGCACCCCAGCCAGTCCAACGGCCCCCTGAGACTTTGCGCAATCCCACCTTAGCATAGTCACACAGGCATATGCCAACTAGAGAAGAGATATCCACATTTATTATTACAGAAATGAGTTAATAACTTTATAAAATACTCATTATTCCTTATTACTCAAGCAGAATGAGTTCATATGCTCACCATAAGGAGGTATCCTCCAGCCACCCTGATGACACTGACATCAGAGAAGGATTTCATGATGTCATTAAGGGTAGTGGTAGAGAAAGCATGGATGGATTGACTGGAGTTAGTTGGGATACTCTGGTGAACTACCTATAGAAAAAACAATTGTCAAAAGCTTTTTCCAAACACACAAAATTAAATGAAGGAAAATACACAAAAAATATGTGTTATTTACAAATTGTTAGACAAAAGTAGTAATTAAGACACAGACTCTACTTGTGGTCAAAAACCATCAATCATACCAGGTCTCTCCTACTGCTCCATATTTTAAGGACCTTTGAATGGATAAAGTCCCTCTCCCTTTGAAATGTGCATGTGTCTGAAAGTGAGTATAAATGTGTGAGTGTGTTTTTACATGTGGCAGCATGTGTGTGTGTGTGTCTATAAGTATGACAACTGAGGAGTAATGAGCACAGATGCCAGAGGTTGTGAGGTCAGAGGTGAAAAGGATGGGATGACATGGCTCAGGCGGCTACTCTCAACACTCTGCATCATAAATGAAGCAAAGCTTCCAAAAAGCTGTTTACCTGTATGCATTAAGTCATCATTTGCTATTTCAAACCAATCTGCATGCTCTTTAATGTTTCAGGAGGCAGTCTTGTGCCTCTGTCAGTTTACGTTTGAGTTTGTTGCCCCTCCTCCTTTCAACATGCCCCTTACTTTCTTCCCTCCTTCCCTTACCCTCACTGTGGTGGGTGTCAGCTATCACAGCAACAGCTTGTTCCTATAACTAGGGCTCTGACAGAGAGAGATGATTGCCCTACCACACACACACATGCACACAAACCTAGCGGCCTGGTCTGTCCTGCGATTCACTTTACAAGGGAGCTGAAGACTGATGGAATTCAGACACTGCAGAGTAAGTCCCAGTGTGTGTGTGTATATGTGTGTGTTCCAAAGCAGAACAAGGCTGCATAGGGAGAAGGAAATGCCTCCTCTAAAAAACATCTATATTTTTGTCTAGTTTTCCTTGAAGTACATGCATGTAAATGTAAATGAAATCTGTGTGTGCTCGCACCTCCACAAACTTCCTCTGCCAGGACTCGAGGATTGCTGTAGCCTTCTCTTCATTCCAGTTGATGTCATGAATCTCGTAGTCATCTTTAAAGTGCTCATACAGCTGTTTGGGGCTCATCAACAGGAACATGGTTTGGAGAGCCTCAGCCCTGCAACAACACCAACAGGCTTAGAATAAGTCAGAAATGTCTACACCCCCCCATCCCCATGCTAGGAAACATGGCTCACTGTGTGTTGAGATGATCTGAAACCCTGATTGCACCGTCTATCTCATAAATAGCATATTTAAAAGCCATCCAGTTTGTTCTAAATCTTATTGACGCATGCCTCCCTGTGAATCGCTAACGGCAGGTGCCGTGTCTTCTAGGATTTGTCCGCCTGTCTGTTTGCCAATGTAAACAACTAAAAGCAGGTGTTATCTAGTCTGAGGCTGTGATCCCAGGTGTCCTCAGGTTTTCTTGGCACCAGTGCAGTAAGCAGCAGTGCCGCTCAAAATATGAAAGAAATTACCATAAATCAAATTCAAGAGCAAGTGTGGCTCATGCAGATGGAGCTGGAATCTTCTTTCATTCAAAGCTCAGATAGGCTCACGTGGGCCCTGATCCAATGCTGTCACTCCATTTGTATTGACCGCGTTTTAAATCAGTTGAAGTCAGTAGGAAAGGCATAACTCTGAAGATTATCTAATAAACAGAGTTGGGTCAACTGCAGATAAACATGAATTAGCACCTTTTCTCTTTCTTCTTTCTGCCTTGATACCTCCTGCAATAAGCATGTGGCAGGGTACGAGGCTTTATGTGGCAGTCAATCATCTTTAATTGGCCTATCCCAGACTGGGGTCATTCAGGAAACTGTTCCCTCTCATATGAGGAATTCCTAGCATGTTTCTGCAGTGTTATTATGGGTTAAACACAGACTCGGTAGTGGATTGTCTTGGCTGGTGATGATCAGATTGCGTCATTACTATCACATCTTCAAACAGGGCAAGACGAAACTTGCACAGTGTATCATCACCTGAGATGGCAATGTCTGGTCTTTTTGGCACACATACACACCTCATCAGAGTATCCTGGCTGCTTTTGACCCGCCCTCCCAGGATGAGCTCCTCCTGCCAGTGCATAAACTTCCTGCTGAAACCATGGCAACCACCCTGGAGATGCCCAGCAATGTCAGGACTCTGAATAGACAAGTGGTAGAGGGGTTGACCAGAAAGCAAAAAAGTAAGTAAGATAGTTCTAGTAAAGTGTTTTACCTATTACATTTAGTTTTTGCAGTATAATGACGAATTCTTATGGTGAGTTTACCTCTCCCTGTTCCTTGTTGGGTGCAGTGACAGGGCAGTCAGGGTCTGAGGGGTTGAGGCATGGCCTGTCCATGTAAGCATGTCCCACCTGAAAAATCAACCAGTGTTAGAAAAGTCTCAGCATATTAAGAAAGTATTCATGTTGATGAGTAGCCAGCTGTTCATATAAGTCTTTCATGCTCTCAATAAATCAGTGTGTGTTGTAGGACTCACCTGGGCTTTATCCAACATCTCCCTAAATCCTTCCAGGGAAGTGAACTGGCTCAATTCCTCCATCAGCTTGACAGGATCTAAATTCATCCACTGGATATCTGGCATACCCCTGTACAGCAAACACAAACTTATGATCACCTAAAACCCATGTGATTATAAAAGCAGAATCTAGAGGAGAAAAATGTTAATCTAATAAAATATTTAGTCCTTTTCAGTGAATCTTTACTCTGAACAGAAACAGTTTCTATTTTACTCCTTTGTTACGCTGGGCTACGCAGGAGGCTAGCTGCAGATACAGAATAAAATAGCGTTTATTATCCTGTTTCATGCTGCCACAATGCCCAGGAAAAAAGTCACGGTGGCCGCCTGCTCACTTTCATTTCTCAGTGCCCTGCACTGAGTCATAACAATTACCTCTGCCTCCCAAACATCTTGATAAGACGGGAGGCTGAGAGGATGGGTGGGAGGAAGAGGGTAAATAGGTGAGGGATTTGCTGTGTGAATGTCCCCTGACAAATGACCTATTTGCAGCCCTCACCTGCACTAGCCCCTTGTTTGAAGTTTACCATCTTCTGTTCTTGTATATTCTACTTTTTTTTTTTATCTATATTATAATAAAAAGTTAGGCTGAATTTGTGTACTACTTTTCTATAAAAGAAAGTAATTGCAATGCTTCACCTACCAACAGACTGTTAAAATTGATTTTTTCTTACATACATCAAAATTTTAGACTTGAGGAAATGAGGCATTGTTATAAGTGAGTTTATTTTGATTCAGCTTTATCATTTGTAATAACAGACAGAAAGATAAAGAATTAAAAGTATCTCAATTCAAAGCTCAATCTCTTTCCAAAGGTTCATAAAGACAGCACCTATCTTATTCCCACATACCAGGCTCCTTTTTGCTGCTGGTTGCAAAGACATCCCTTTATCAGCTAGTTTTTGCTTGAGTGAACCAGGCCTGGGCCCTTTTGTTTTTTCATAGATTGCTGCTTTTTGTTCTCCCAGGTTTTTTCTCTTTTTCTTGTACTCACTCTTCCTCACCCTCTTCCCCAGTCTGCCTCACTTCCTTGCCCCCTTTCTCCTCTCTATCACACACTTTTTCTTTTTTTTTCAACAATTAAAACAGGTCTGAAGCAGAGGTTGCCTAAAACAACACCGCTGTCAGTGACCACTGCTATCTCTCTTTAGTACCACATGAAAAATTGGTAATAAACACTTAATAAATAACAACAGATGTTAAATGCTTTATGTGGATTGCAGAAATGCTTAGATGATGTGTGAATCATCAAAGACCCCCTTCTCCCTCTCTGGTGCCTTCACACAAGCCAACTGGGAGAAGCTGAGGATGGGAAACTTGTTTGTTTCTGTATGAGCTGGCTTGTCATGCAACACAGTGCTGTCAGCTCAGACAGATATACAAACAAATCATTTCTGCACAAAGAAACATCTGCTATGATCTAAACTATCTCTCCTAAAGTAAGCACTCAATTGAAATATCACTTCGGATGACAAAAAAGGAAAAGATCCCTTTCAGTGTCTTTATTTCTCAAGAGAACTTTGTTTCACAAAAAAAAAAAAAAAAGAGATGGGGGGAAAAAAAAGAGAAAACTTAAAGCTGCAAATACGCCCAGACTCCACTGTTAACTGTCTTGTAGCCTCTCTCTGTCCTTCTCAGGGGACTTGAGGCTTGAATACTGCCCATTTTATTTGTTGGACAACTTGGGAGCTGGGAGCCCGGGGCATTACCATGAGAATGCCGAGTGTTAGCCGTGAGCTGACAAAGCCGGCCCCCTCCCTCCTCTGGGGCCCCTGCACTGATGGACACTCACTCGTAAACTGAAAGAATGCTTACCATTGTCTGACCCAAAGGGCTCCCCTGCCACCGCCACCACCACCACCGCCGCCGCCATTGCCACCGCCTCCCCACCCTCCGTTCTACCAACCCACCACCCAGTTGCTGCTACAGCCATCTCCTCTCCCACCATCCCTCCCTCGCTTTGCTGCATCTCTCCCTAACCTCCTCTCTTTGAATTTCCCTGTCAGGACACCCCCTCCTTCAGTCCCTCTCTGGGCCCTAAAAGAACTCTATTACTGACTGCTGCTGTCAGTCACAGCACCTACTGACAGAACACTGAAAGCCCAACTGTAGGTCTCCATCCAGCATGTGCTAAAAGTTATGGACCCCTCCAATAGCTCCACTCAGATGAGATGGAAGCAGTGACAGCACAGGGAGAGCCAAGGCCCTCTATAAAGAGTTTTAATGTTCAAAGAAGATTTATTTTGGGTCAAATATTCTAAGACTTACGGTAAATAGGCAGAGCCTCCCTGTAGTTTGGCCCCTTCCCAGAAACAGTCCAATGGTGTGATTATCATACAGGGGAAAAGCTTGTCAATCATCTACGATTAGGAAATAGAAAGAAAGAATGAGTAAACCACACAAAACAGTGATAAATGTGTGCTTGAAGGAATTAAAAACAGTGTCTTTGACAACATACCCTTTCAATCATGACATTTTCTATAATAGGTACTCCAGATTTATAGCATATTTTGTTAAGATCCCATGATCTAGAAGAAGAAAAAGGTTTCAAGTTTTGTTACTAACATAAGCAGAAACTCAAGAAACTTTTTCACATAACAATGTCTACTTACTTTCCAAACAGTGACACCTGCACCTTGCTGGCGGACAGGGCAGCTTCCATGTGAACCAGCAAAGCCTCCTGGGTAAGAATATTAGTGCCCTCCTCTTTGGGGGTCTGGATAAGCATTTGTGAGGTAAATACTGATTCCTCTCCCTGCTTCTCCTTGGTATAGCGAAGTTCTGTGCTCACCCGACTGCCAGCTAGAAAGCAAGCAAGCAAGAAAAAATTAATAAGTGAGTTATAGATAGATTTTTAATATACCCACAAAAGGCGCACACATTTGTATCCTATTACAAAGTGTACGCGTACATACTGTATCCACACACACTTACACATGAACACAAGCATATTGACCAACGCCCTTGGCCTTCACCAGTGTTGGTTTTGAAGGCACTTCACACAAGCCAATGTCTGGCCAAGAGAAATGAGTAATACAGCTTCTCATTGGCTCCTTCTGCAAAACAGATGTGCCCTGTTAGTTAGTCAAAACCAGCCTTCTGATGCCCCAAAACCCTCTACTGTATATTGAACCAGATATTGATTCAGACATTATGAATTCCTGGAAAAGGTTCATTATTGACACTTAACTTGCTTGTCTATATCTACCGCAAGTTTGTTTGGACAACAATAAGTTTACCTTAACTACATTGATAAGTCTCCTCTTAGAACAGAAGAAATTGGTGCTGATGAAAAACATCAAAAGGCTTTTAGAGACACTGGCAGCTAGAGAAACGTGAATAGATTTAAAGAGAAAATAATATGGATGTCAGGGTTTGTGATGAGCAGCAAAGAATTAGAAAAAAAAAAACGAGAGAAAGAGAGGGAGAGCTATGTTGTGCAGTGCGGTAGACCCCAGCCCCCTAATTAGGTTGCCCTGAAAAGAGTTTGCCAGCCGGGGGGATTCTGTGCCTGTGCCAAGTGGACATGAAACATGCCGCGCTGGATCACAGAGCCCGTCTGCCCCTCTTGCTGTCCCACTACATGACAACCCCAGGGAGAGAAAGAGAAGCAGGGGAGGGATAGAAAAAGAGGGAGGTGGGGGAAAGTGTGGAAACAACAGCTACCACCTTCATAATTCAAATTTCTGTCACATTTTACCCACTTCCACAGTGCTGTGCTCAATCCTGACTTTACCTCTCTTTTTTGAGCATCTATTACACCCCTGTTTTCACCCTCTTGCTTTGCTCTCTCTCCATCTGTCTCCTTTCTGTCGTTTTCCTCTCTCTTTCCCTCATGCTCTCTGCACCTCCCCCAGCCTGGAACAGGCTGCTATAATTGATGGGGAGAAAAGAAAAAACAAACTACTCAGCCTACGCTGCAAAAGTGTGAGATCAGGTTAGAACTCTGGGACTTGGAGACACAGTCCAATATTTCTAGGCTTCGTTTTCAAGGCTTTAATCACATACGCAGGGGATTGAGAATATCAGGTCACCTTGTTTATTTGCATTCATTGGTGTCAAGCTGAGTGCATCCTGAAAAGAAAACAAAAACCTCTCCAAATGGGACAATGTTATCCTTACCAAAATATGTAAAATCAATGTATGCATGACGACTCTACTGTAAAGGAATCAAAACAAAAAATAAATTTGGAATAGGTAATATCAGCAAAGGTGTATAGAATTCAAGTGGTGGGAAAATGACATTTGACTGCTATTAAATCATTTTCACACTGTCATGTACCTGCACACACAAAAAAGTAAAATCACTCTTAGCATAAAGCAGTGATTACATTACACCAAGTCTCCACTCAGTTTCCTTCCCACACAGATTTCCAATCAAAAAAGGCTTCTACAAAATGGAACCCTTTCCGTTTGTGGACCTCTTTGACATCTGTTAAACCTTTTTTGACATTTCGTATGTTAACCTCTGCAGCACGAGGTTTTGATCCCAACAGGAACTGGGTGGCTCGGAGAGACTCTGGCTCTGTAATTACAGGCCTCCTGAAGTAAATTATAGCTATTTGTGTCTCGTTCCTCCCATCTGGACCACCCAGGCGGCCGGGTCCTCTCTCTACTCTCTTTCTCGCCTTCACTCTTCAGCCCCTAGTCCGGCCCCAACCGCCCAACTCTGCAGAGCTTCACAGCAGCTCTGCTCACTACTGCTCCACTCATCTCCCCGCTCGCTCCGTAAGGAATCTCTCTTTTTTTTCTAGCTCTCCTTGTTTCTCTTCTTCTTTTATTCTCTCTTTTTCTGACGTCTGTGTCTTTTTCACTCTTTTTCAGTCTCCCCCCTTTCTCTCCCCCTCCACAAGGCTTTTGCTCCAAACAGCCTTAAAGAGACAGTTCCCGGAAATTTTCCCACCCTGTGAAGAAAGTGCCTTTGAGTGTGGAAACTGGGGGTTTAACATGCCAGTGGCTGATAATTTTATTACATGAGCAACTTTGAAATGTGAAATATTTGTCTGTGTTTGTCAGAAATGGGGGTGGGTGGGTGGGTTTACACAACTCTGCATAAATCATCCAGTTTTGGATATTTTTTTGAGAAACTCAACCATCATCAACAACTTTACTCTTTCAAGTATAACATTTGGATTTGTTTGCCAGCTTCACCATTATACATACAAATATGACACTAGGAACATGGAGACTAAAGGAAAATGTCTTGACAAGGTTTCATGGTTGTGGGTCTACAGATACATTTATGTTTGTGTTAATGTGTGCACCTAAGTCTGTGTATGTATGTGTGTGTGACCCGGTGTAAACATTATACCCTCTCTACAACAACCTCCATAAGTTCCTCTCCACCTGACCCAGCTGTCTCTGAGTGCTAGACATCCAGAAACTCCTAATTCAATAATAATAGTGATAAAATAAATGTGTGGCTCTTACAGTAATGACTACTTTTTAGTGACTCTATTCTAGTCCATTGTAATTTTTTTTAAATATCTCTATTTATACTTGTATTTGTGTCTTTCTACAGGCCTGGCCTGGCTCCAGTTCCAGGCCATGCTAGGTCAGTCCAGGCCGCCCTCAAACTTCACTGTGGTAGATTAGCTGGATTAGGGGGCCTCTGAAAGGCCCCACGCTGCTACGCAGGAAGACCCAAGACGAAGAGGGCTGGAAGTGACATGTACGCATTCATTTGCAATGTAGTTCATTGGATGTGTTTCTTCATTTACACAGTGTGTCAACATGACAAGGAATGTACGTCTGATTTAGACACAAAACTTCTTTTGATAAAATATAGATTCAAATGAAAAAGACTCTGACAGCCATAGAGTAGCAACAGTATCCCATTATTTACTTAGTCTAAACCACCATGCTGATCCTTGAGTTCTCTTAATTTTCAAAGAGCCAAAAAGGAAATGGATTTGCGTAGCCTTGAAACCACTATCAGTAAAGAAATCCCTCTTTTGCCATTCATCACACATGGACCCACCAGAATCAGGACCCTACCCATGGCATTCTCCAGCCGTGGCACCTCCTAAAGCAGGCTTCCCCCAGCAGATGGACCTTTCCTCCATACAATCCTTCAGTATGGCTCCAGACTGAATGCAGACCCTTTTGTCATTCAACCTTTCAATTTCTTTCAAATGTTTCCCAACAAATAGCAGAATAAAGCAAAAAGCTTTTCTCACAACAAAAGCAAATAGACCCAAACTTTCCCAGCCTGTAAAACAATGCCAAAGTCGGCTGTGGGAGGGTGAGGTGAGAGGCAAGACAGAGAAGCTGGCACTTTGCTATCTTGCCTATAGAACTACAGTGTATCTGTTCAGGATTGGTCAAAGACAGTTTATTTTAGTAGATAATCCTAATGAGCACATAAACAACGGAAAACATCAGTTTCAGTCTGTTTAAATTCTGCAGGTCCACTGTTAATTTCTGTCCTGTCATTACATTTTAATAACAGTGTAAACAGCAAAAACCACATGAAAAATCAGTTTCACTTACATTCTATTCAGATGTGCCAGTGGTCTTAGCCACCACACATAAATTTCCACCGGGGTTGGCATTTAGGCACTTTCTATTTCCATATGTATAGGCTTGCCTCTGCTAATTATGCTAATCATGGGCAGTGTTGGCCACTGTGAAAAATAGTCACATTAGACACTCCACTGACCGCTAATACTGCTTAATGTGTGGTTGAAACATACATTCATCCCTGCCTGAAAAGCAAAATTTTTCCACGTTGCTGGTCTCATTCAGATGAGAAATGAATTTATTGGGCCCAAGGAGCATTTCTTTTTTCCCTCCCAAGTACCAAGAAAATGTTCAGTCTCTGTCTCCATCTCACTCTCTCTTTACTTTTTATACTTTCATGGTGTAAAGACAGATGCAAATGGTGCAAACTCCAAGGTGACTGGTGCTGCTTTATTTTGCCCAGACCAGAGACAAAGGTTGCTCTTCAGCAAGTGAAGAAAGGGTCCCACACTATACTGATAGAGGTTTCATTATCCTGTTTTCAGCCTTTTCTAAGGATCATGCATTCAATCTAGCAATGAGTCTGACAGTCCAGTGCCTGATTTTTAAGACAGCTCTAGCATCAAAATAACAGAACAAGAGTATATTTTAAGACTGTGAACATGTGATTCTCAAAAGGACAATAAATGTGCTGAAATCGTATTCAGCAGCTGTTGAAATTGACACTGTAGGTGCAGATCTATCTGTGTTTCCTCTACAGTCTAAGCAAAATCTATATATCTGTCATATGCACATGTATCTATTGCAGCGTGTGTTTATTTGTTAGGGGGTGGTCCTGCTCTGTCTGCTAAAGTAGTGCGTGTGCATGTATTGGGGGGGATTTAGAAAGGGGATGGAATGAGCTAGTGTTAGATTGAAGGGGGTGAAATAAACATTTAGAAGTGACCCAGGTTGACTCTGGTCTTGTTTGTTCTCTCTACCAGTGAGGTCTTGGGCCCTGAACGCTGGGAGTTTATTTATCTAGCTGGGGCACCACCGCGCACTATTCACCTCCAATAATGCCTCATAGAGCTCCCTTTCTCTGTCTGAACTGGGGTGCTGTGTGCACTCCAATGAATTATAGCATTTACCTGCTGCGCGGCTCTGAGGTTTGTTTAGAGAAACTGCTCCAAACTGCGAAATGCCCACATGTGTATTCACTGATTTGCGCAAACTCAGGGTTGTTTTTTCTCAATCAGCTTCTCTTTTTCTTTCTTCTAATCAATCTAGGTTTTGATCTGCTCATATCCTGTCTAGCTTCACAGCAAACTAAGCTAGCACTTCAGTCACTATGCATTCATACTTATGTGTACTGTGTATGGTCTTTACCTCCCTCTCTCTACACTGCCTTTTTATGGGACATGTGGTGCGACTGCAAGGCCCAGTCTTGCAGCACTCGTATTTGGACAGCTTGAGTCTGTGTATATGTCTGTCATGCCTCACCCAAACCCTGCCAAGAAAGATGAGTTTAGTTGATGTCAGAGTAAACACTGCTTCTTTTACATGCAGCACATTTCTTTTCTCTCCTTCCCAAACAAGCTTTTCAAGTGGAGCATTGTAAAAGGAGAATACCCAGAGCAGAAAACGACAGCCTATGACAAGTATCCAAACAAAGCATGAAAAGAAAATCATCAGATTCTAGTAAACTTTCAAGCTGTAGAAAGCAACCCCTCTTGTAAAAACACACTTTCTTGCAGGGCTTTACGTGCAGAAGATAATCTCATGCTTCAGGTTTGTTCAAGTGAGACAGGAAAAATACCAGCAAAAGAAAAAAAAAGTGTGAGCTAGCCATAAACCTTCCACTCTGTTCCTGCCCCAACCCCCTATTGTCTCCTCTCATCCCTGTCTTCTTCCTGTACCACTTTTTATGATCTTTCTTTTCTGCTTGTGGACAATACAGGCTCTTTCCCAGGTCACACCATCATTCTCAAGTATGTTTGCAGTAGACAAAATTGATCTAAATCAGATAAATGTGTGTCTGTATGGGGGGCTTAAGGAGATGCATTAAAATTCAGGTATTTGTATTGTTTATGTTGTGTTCATAACACATTTTGAACAGAACCTATTTGAGGTGATTTGACGGGTGACGTCTGTCTCAGATTATAAGTGGGACTGAGCCAGAAAGGGTTCTTAATCCCCTTGTCAGACTAAACACCCTGATACTGTGGCTTTATTCTCATCTACACAGGTGTGAGTACTGGAGATCAATCCTTCAACTCATAAAATACATCTGCAGATGCACAAAGATCCTCAAGTCAAACAAAAAAGGTGGGAAAAATGGTAGGATGGCAAGAGCGAGTTAGACAAAAACGAACTTTTCCAGCCTTCTGCAATGTCTCTTGTTCTGTCTACTTTCTCTAGACACAGACTGCTCTGCTTCACGGTGTTTTGGGCCTGTAGGAGGGAGGAAGCAATTAAAAAAGCCCTGGTGGCCTGACTTCACAGAGCAAGCAGACAGACAGGTAGAAATATAAACAGACACCCACAAGGCAAAGGCAGACAGACAGACGGGAACACAGTTGGGTATTTTGGGGAGACAGACGGCCAGGGGAGCTGAACACGTTAAAGGTGACAAAGATGACAAGTGTATCTGTTTGTGTGTGAAACTGTGGGGGCAGCTTTCAGTATGAATATATGATAGGAAGCATATGCTCCTGGCACATACAGCTTGGAGGCAATGAGTTAACACATACGGTGTCAATTCACAACTAGTTTACTCTGAACAAATTAGGATTCATGTGGAAAAGCTTTGTCTATGTTGCAGCCTGAATAAGCTGACTTGCATGTTGACGTTAGGCATGCATTTTCGTATCAGTTAACAAAACTTATAAGAAACAATCAATAAAAACCACCAATTTAGAGCAATATTTTGAATCCCTCTATATGAAATCTACATTCTTTCTTGTGAGCACATCTTTTCTTTCCTTCTTCTTGTTTTCTGGCTCATGTGCAATGGTGCATGAGTGTGTGTTGCCCTGTGTTTGTATGTGTGCTAGTGTGTGTGTGAAAGAAAGACAGAGGGAGAACTAACCTCTCCTTGTTACCGAACCACTTTACTCTCCATTGAGGCCCTCGCAGCTTTGTCAATGGGCTATTGGTGGAAACAAGGCAGGCAGAAACTTTAGAAACATGGCCACGGCCTCTTAAAGGCACAGCGCTCCCTTTCAGCCCCTTGGTTCAACTCTGTGAATCCCACAGCAAAACAACTGGCACGCAAACATCTAAACATCTCCTTTAAGAGACAGCTTGGCCAATTAGTACAAGAGGTAATCCTTAAATTTAACACTGACCAGACTGAAACCAAAGAAAATGGAAACAGTGGAAATTCACTCTATTTCTCCTTGTTTTTGTTCAGAATGCAGGATTCTTCTTTAAGCTCCAGCTCATAATTTGAATGACTATATTTACAGAGGATGGTTTTTAAATAGTGCCTGATTCAGGAACTTATTCAAATTCCTGTGCAAGTGAAGCGTACAGCCTCTCAACACTTCTCTCCACACCAGCAGCGTGTGAGTCCTGCGACACCTCCATGCAGGTCCTGTGAGAGTCGCCTGTTCCTGTCCTCTAGTGACATGGTGGGCTTAAAAAACCCTATAGAGTCTGTTTATATTCACCAACTGCTGTGGCCCTTTTAGAGCGTGCAAAACAGGTGGGTAAACCTCAGCTGCATTCACTTATATTTTTTCTTCTTGTGAGGAGGAGAGAAGGAGGAGGAGGGAGGGGGTTAGGGAGGTGGTGCCTGCTTGCCTCTTGTTGAATGGAATCCAAGAATAGTTAGGGACCACACAGGGAGCCGAGGGGGGGAGGGGTCAGAGCCCTCAAAGATGGCTAACCATTCACACAGTCCATCTGCTGCGGGGATCAGGCCCAACACTGAAGGCCTGGGGGTTTAAAAGGAATTTGGCCAGTGTGAAAAACCAAATAAAGCTGCCTCTGAAAATGTACAGATAACTTGAAGAGATGATAACTGCCTCGTAGACACGGTCATTGCTAAAGGACAAGTAGAAGTATGTTCTGTGTGACAGAAGAGGGTAAAGAGCATTTCAAGGCATACGTGTCAGTGATGTGTTTGCATTTCTCAGGTCAAGCCACTCTTCGAAACTGTCTTACAAGAAGAATCAAAACACAGCACTTATGACATATTACCATCCACAATGCACAGGCAACAAATACATAATTAACTATTCACAAGGAAGGTTGGACTCTGTCCACAAGTTAGTTGGAATTTGTATTCCTCTGATTTAAGCAGTAAGGGACTGAGGAATTTATAAAGAAATTGATCATTTAATCACAATTCTTGTATAGATTCCAGCCAGACAAACCAGTGTGTCAGTCACTGAACAACCAGTGCCCTCCCATGGCACTGAGATGACACTAACAAGATCGATCTGGATCTTGCCACTAGCAACTTTTATCATTCAAACTGTTATTAGTGGAATAAACTGCTACCGTCAGTCCACACACCAGCTACAGACTTAAGATGTACTCACAAAAAAATGGCAAGTGTGAAAAATATCTTGTGAAAACTGAGAAGTGTTCATGATATGCTTTTGTCGCTGCTTCACACAAGCACACTTGGGACAAACACACTAAAGAAGAGATCTTTTAAACTCACCTTCCACCCATAGCTGCTCGATGTTGGTTTCAATAGCTGCGACTCGGAGTCCCACAGACAGAGCCCCAAATACTAAGAGTCCGATAAAGAGGACCTTCCCACAGTGCCTCTGGATGTGGCAGCCCAGAGAGAACAGGAAGGCCTGGAACCTCGCCCGGATCCACAGAGGAGCTTTCTGACCTACCGCCTTCCCCTAGATTTCAAGCAGGAAGAAGGGTGAGAAAAGAAACATGATTACACAAAAACAATAAATTTACTGCAAAAAATCTTGTCTTAAAAGGTGGGTCCCATATTCTTTTATTTCTGTCTGCATCTCTGGTGTGAATACTTCTCCCGAAGCATTTAATGTGACATTTACAAAGATAAAAACTGAGACAGATTTAACAATTAAGCAAAACACAGACTTTATATGCATGTTGTCCTATCTGATATGCTGACTCCTGCAAAAAAAAAAAAAAAAAAAAAAAAAAAAAAACCCTGACTGGGGGTTTTTGCAGCCCACATGGGATCACCAGTGACACCCCACATTTTTTTATGTTTAACAGCACAGTTGTGACATTAATATCTGTTTATAATAAGCTTATATAAGGAAATAACTTCATCCTTTAATCCAATGAATACAAGGAAAGGCGGATCAAGCACCACTTTTCAAAAAAGTCCATTACGTAAAGGCAGCTTTTGACATAATGACAGTTAACGTCAGTGACAGTTATAGTCTTTAACATGTAGGAACGTATAACCGAACAGGTGTCACTTTATATCACACACTTTAACTGCAGTTTTTTGAGAGTATGCAGTAAGAAGTAATCTCCACAAGACTAATGAACTACAACTTTATGTGTAAGAGTGTAAACTAATAGTTTCACTGACAAAACAGTGAGTTACAAATGGCATTTCAGTTCATGCATGTCACCTTATACTATGTGCTTTCAAGACTTTCCCTCAGCAATATTTGATGCATTTCTCCAAATCTCTGCCCCACTGTGAACCATACGCTCCCCCGTGCTACAAATGTCACTGCTGCAGAGGACGTTGCTCTGGTGTTGTGGTTTCTCTCAGCAGTGCTGAAACACGTCCAAGCTTCCGGGCGGTCCAAAGATGCTTTGTCAGATCAAACTCAATCAGTGAATTCCTTTACAGGACCCACCACATTTCCCAACAGACCCCGGGCCAGTGCGCTCTCCGCTGGCTGCACAAAGCCAAAAACACGCACAGCACCAGTGAAAATAAGGTAACAACTATTTCCCTCAACAACCAAACTATCTCCCGTCAGCTACTAAGGTGATTAAGAAAGTGATGTCTATTTGGCAAACAATAAAGTTAATATATGTAAAGTTTTTTTTTTTCAAAAGGTTCCTATAATGTCAAGTTCATACTTTAGCCTGTTTTGTTTTATCCAAGCTGTCGATATCAACATATGATGACAGCTTTCTTTCAATGTTACACAATTAAACTACTCTGATCCTCATTTCTCCATGTCGCTGTCGTCTCCCTCGGGGAGCTGTGGTGGTCCGACCCAGTTTGGGAGCTGCTACCTCCGTTCACATGCGTCCTGAAACCTGGACAACTGCTACATAATTAATGATGATTTTTTTAAAAAGCTGCATCTGAATACTTTTATTTCACATTTGCTGACTGAATGAAAACTGCCTTCCTGGTAAATCCACTCTGGGTTGGGAGCATTGTATCACCTTTGAGATCTGTTTAAGTGCGAAAGCAGCGTGGCAGTAGCTGGGTCTCCGGAGTAGGTCTGGGTTCGCTGGCGGCTGGGAGCGCATATAACTCGGGGGTAAATCTCCATAGACGCCGGCCCCTGGGACCCCGCGATCCGAGGCCATAGTCCAAAGAGGATAAACGGAACGCGGAACGATGCGACACAGAATCGGTGGGAGTTCAGAAAAAGCGACAATAATCCAACATAGAAGTGGAGCGCATCCAGCACCACCGGCGACGAATGGGGTTTTCTAGTCTTCCATGGAGCCAAACAAGTCTCGAAGCTCCATCCCAACATTATGCGCCGAAATCCGTTTAGATCCTTCAGTCTTCATTCGTCCCGACAGTTTGTGAAACGACGTCTCAGAGAGGAGCTGTAGTAGTAGTAGTAGTAGTAGTAGTAGTAGTAGTAGCCTATGTGTGAGCCGTCCGTGTAAAGTCTAACTTCGATCCCGTAGCGGCAACATTTGGAGAAGTTCGCCTCTCGGCAAATCCTGAAAAGGGAGGCTTGATGGAAAAGTGCTCCGGCTCCCATTGGCCAAGGAAGAGGCAAATTACTTTGCAAACATCGCCTATTATTAGCTGCTAAGCAACAGCTCACCAAAGTGGAGAGAGAGGGGGACCACCCAGGCTGCCGCTGCCTGGGCTGGAGGGAGGTGAGGGGAGGAGGCTGGGGGATGAGGAGGAGGGGGAGGGAGAGAGGAACTCTTTCAATAAACTCTGCACGGCCGCGCACGCTCGCAAACACTCACACATGCGCGCGTACTCTCACGCGTACACTGCTCTTGCTGCTTTACTTGCTCTCTCTTATTCCCTGTGGCCTCGCCCTCCAGCTTGCAGAAGGAATCGCACATGCCATCTTTTGATGTAACAGCAACAAGCATGCACGCAAACAATGTTCAGCTTTTCGGTTTCATCAGCATGGGACAGTCAGTGAAAGAAGAGAAGTGCATTTAGATTTTTATGACGAGAATTTCTTTCTTTCTTATGTGGGAATTGCAGATCTTTCAACACTTTTATATCACTCCAGGCCATCTCACATTTTGAAAGCTTTGGAGCCTCACACTTGTTACAGAACAACCAAAGCAGACATTTTTACCCAGACCTGCGTCTTTGCTGTGATTGCAGTTTGTTACAGACAGCTGTGAGAGGAAGTGTGTGAGCATGTAGGTTCTTAGCACCAGCAGTTGTAGCCTCACCTCTTGTGGCATCTAAAGCATCTAAAGGTAACTTGATTTGATTTTGTTCACCCAAGAAAATATAACCTCTCACTCCTTTAAAAAAAAAAAAGAAAAAAAGGATAACTGGGAGAGTTTTTCGGCATATGCATCTTTTTCATCAACACCTTGGCGCTGCCTGGCTCATTGTGACGGCCTTATCTCTGCGGAGCCTTTTGGAAAGTTTCCATGTCTTGCCATGCATGATTTCATGGGTTCAGAAAGCAGTGTACTTTATACTGATGTTGAAAGAAAGAAAAAAAGAAAGAAAGAAAGAAAGAAAGAAAGAAAGAAAGAAAAAAGAAAGAAAGAAAGAAAGAAAGAAAGAAAGAAAGAAAAAAGAAAGAAAGAAAGAAAGAAAGAAGTTCTCACACCAAACTGGGTGTTTTAGTGGTTTGTCAATGGCAGCCCCCATTGGCCCCACTCATGACTGTATGGGGGTGAAGAACAAACACTTTACCAGATTACACAGTCATTCCTTGCCCAAACACCAACCTGTGCTGCTGTGTGGAACATTTGTCAGGTGGCTGGTGTTAATTTGAGGCCCTTTGGGTGACTGTAAAACTATCCAAAGATGGAAGTAAAGCAATTTGAACGTAAGTGATGGTGTTGTGACCTTGTTCAGTTTGAGACAATGGAGAAGGCGCCACTAGGAATAGTGTCACTCTTTACTGCTGAGCTGTTATATCCATCATCACTGTTTACATGACATCTGAATGATTAACATAAGGGTTTGAAGTAATTCCAAATCATAAAGACTCTAGCTCATATATACCATATAGTGTATCTTAAGGGAAGCGGAAAAGCATAATGATAGGATGTTCTCAATTTAGCCTACAACTTAATACTGTGAGGAAAAGAAAGTTTATGTAATGCTGAAACATTAAAAATAGATTATTTTTAAATGTATGTATCCATTTGACTATAGACAAGAATGCTGCTGTTATACATAAATACATAAGCAAAGGTTTATGCAATTTAATGTAGTAATAACAATATCTAATGTAACAGTATTTATTAAAAAAAAAAGAAACATAAAATAGCACAACACTAAGTGTGTATAAAAAGTGTCAGTGACCAAGATGATCTTTCCGTGAGCCTTCCACAACTTGTTACTACATATCGGATTGGTTTTTTCTGCTGTAAATGTCACAACGTGAACAATCCTTTCAAAGATGGGCAGACTTGAATATGTTGTTGGCACTGAGCAGCCTGTTTCTCCACTTTGCTGGAACTGGTTCTCCTGAACTGGGTTGTGTTGTGTTGAGTGGTAGAGGGAAACAGGCAGCTGGAAATGGGAGCTAATGTGGAATGTGAGGAATTGGGTTGTGTGGTAGGGGGCCCCTTCAAGCCTAACAAACTCAGGGAGGTCCAAGGCCTGGTCTGGAGGCCTTGGATAAATAAACCATCTGAGATGACCATGCTCTGTGCAGATATCTGCCATCACACCTCACTGGCCTCCAAACACAAACCCTTGGTCCCTCCTTCCCCTCTACGTGTCCTTTGTCCCATGTGTTCTCTTTCTCCACTTCCTCTCTTTATCCTCCTCTCCTACTTTTCTGTTTGGATCTTTTTTTTTTTATCCTGACACCTTCATCTCCTCTGTTTCTGCCATCCTTCTCTTCCCTCTCCCTTCATCCCCCTATCGCCATTCCTCCATTTCATCTTTCCCCAGTGACCCTATCCATCTAGCCGTTCATCCACGCATGGCTTGCTGTCCGTCCGAGGTTCTGGATGTGCTATAGGCAGAGCTATGGAACAGCTCTGGCACTCAGCCGTCTCACAGCAGCAGGGTTGCTGACTGTTCAGGCCCAGAAAAGGTTTATTTTTTAACACAGAGGCTGGGAGACAGCTCATGACTGTACTTCTTCTTTTCCTCTCACAAGGAACAAGAGAAGGTGAGGAGGAGGTTTCATAATTAGAGAAGTTTTTTTCTCATAGCCTGCATAAAAGTTAGAACAACAATGATCCTCCAAGGAAATTAACTATAGGCAATAACTGTAAGAAATGAAGAGTGGACTTTTTATTTATTTTTTTTACTCAAAGCAAGACTGAAATAAGTATCATTAATGATTCCACATGGCAATTTACTGGAAAAAAATCTCTAAGAATTTGTAAAAAAAAAAATAGTCAGACTTTGAGGTCACACCATCACATGACAACAGAGGAAGTATTTTCTAGATAAATATATTCTTTTCATAATTATCCAACAAAATATTTGGTTGTGGGTAAGTTGAGAGAAAGCATGTCAGAAAAACAGTTTACACATTTTTCACATCTATTGCTTAATTTAAACTATAAAAAAGTAATCCGATATATTGTTGGGAAACCTCATTGCAAGGTTCGTCAACTTCACATGTTTTCCCAGATAACAGTGAAAAGGCAAAAAGTTGTTCAGAGGCTGAGGGAGGCTTTTTGCATTGAGCACCTCTGTCAGAGTCTGAGCAGAGTCGAAGCTGCCACCCACAGCCTCACACAAGATTAATTATGATAATGCATTTCTTTTTCCCCTTTGTCATAGTAATGAATGGTTGCCTTTCTGGAGCAAAACACACAGAACACATAGAGAGACAGAAACACACATTTCTTTAAGTCTTTGTTTGTGCAGTTGTAACAGAGGTATTGTCAGATGCAACTAGCAGGTGGTAATGCAAACTTAGACCTGCGGCTTTAAAAGAAAGCACAGAGCTGTGAGACTCTTGCTTGTGAGGTTCTAGTATATATATATATATATATATATATATATATATATATATAAACTTAGAGACAGCAACCTGCCATCTTTGCTAGATCCTAACAAAAATTGAAATAGGGGAATTTTATGGGGGCGTGATTGCAGTTTAAGTATAAAAAGAAAAAGGGTTATTGGAATGTTTAAGATAGAAAAAAATCTTTTGTATGATTTTAATGAACCCATGTCTTGCTATTTTCACCTAAACCCTTCAACTAATAAGATTAGAAAGCTGTGGGTGTAAAGCAGGTCAATCTTTTGCTTCTTACTGTGATTCTACTGGAAAAGTTTTGATCCCAATCAACCACCCACTCAATGTTAAGTTAATTAGCAAGGGAGGGCTCTGTATTGACAGACAGCAATATCTGGCTTTGTGAGTGTGTGTGTGTGTTTCTATGGCATGCCACCAAGCTTGTTATCCCATACTAGATCGGTGTCCTCACACACAGTCTTTGTTGGCCAAGTAACATAAGCAACTGAAGCTTGTAAAAAGGGTATTTGTGTGTGTGTGTTTGTGTATTCAGACATTTTTGGTTAGAGATGGGGTGGTTTAGGTGTGGACAAGTGTCCATGTATCTGTGTGTGTTTCGTGGTGGTGGAGGTGGGGAGGTGCTAGCATCTTGAAAGGTAGTGTGTGGAAAAAAAAGGGAGGGAGGAAATTCATTTGTGGTCGAAGAACACAGAAGACAAATTGAGGAAGTGTTGTGCTAATGTGTAGGGGTCAGCAGCAAACACACGCAGGTTTCTGACTGACTGCCACTTGGGTGGCCTGCTTGCTCTGTGTGTGTGTGTCTCCTGCTCACCCACAATCAGCCCTGAAGCAATGAAGCCACCCATCTACTCAGGCACCGCTCACCCCCCCACCAACCCAGAGCTCAAACTCGACCCCACCTCTCTGAGCATCTGGGTATGTCTGTATATTACATTTGTCTCTTATATCTGTCTTGCGTGATGTACTTTTATTAATTTTTACACACACACACACACACACATATATATATATATTTATATTCATTCCCTGCTTTGGGGTTAAGCAGCAACAAGAACAAGAGGTGTCTCAGAAATCAACAAGTGTGAAGTCAATCAACAGTTTTTCTCTTCTTACCTTACTGGGTTGTTAAATACATCTAATTTCACATGGCCTCACAGAAATGCTTGTTCCAGTTAAAGCAGTGTACTTCATGTGCTTTGTTGCAAAGTCTCATAAGAAGAGGATGTCTTACATACAATTTTACACAATTCCCCCCATATCCAACATTTGGTGTCTTTGGAAATTTCATTGATGGCTGGTTTAACCCCTGCCTAAAAGATTTTAGAGTTCTTTGTTCTTTCCCACTGAAAGAAAGAAAAAAAAAAAAAAAACCATACTCATTGCTCATTTTCTGCCTTGAACATGTGTTGTTTGGTTAATCCTAAGTCCTTGTCTCACTTCATAAATCAGAACGGAAGACGATCAAACTCCTCTCCTCCAGCTAAATCAAACTTATTCAACAGACTTTACTTTGGACAGTTTTCATCACAACATCTGTAGAAAGTAGTTCCAGTAAAAGCAATTTCTAGTCATGCAGTACTTTTTAGATTATCAGTTTCTTGAAAAAGGCACATAGTACATATTGAAAACTTAAATATTGAGTTGGAAGTTTTAAATTGTTTATTATAATTCTTTTGGGTTACACATTTCCTTTCATGTGTGTTGTGTTCTGGCGATGACCAACACTGGACCTTTAAAATTGAAACCGACTCCTTTTAACAAGATTTAGGAAAACATGCTCTTTAGTTGGTTAATTTGGGTGAACTGCCCCTTTAATCTGCCAATCATTTAGCTGTATTTCATTAATTTGCAGTTTTTAAGGCACTAGAGAGCCATCATAATCTTTCCCAACCATTTTTAAGTTGCTAGAAATCAAATGCCATGCTGTAGATGTCTCTATGATTCACTCTGCAAACTTACACAAAAAAGTGCACATTTAACATGCAATAATCATACATAAACACACACTGCGCCCGACAAGGAAGTCAGCTTTGGGTGAGTTAAATCATTAGTTTATATTTCAGACTTGTGCCACCAAAAAAATGTACAACCACAAATGATCCACTGAACAATCTGAGCATGAAAATGTTTTATTTTACAGATCATCTCTTTTCTCACTGGTGCTACATGAATTTGTTTGGGATGCATAATTGTTCCAAAAAAAGAGGAATTGAGCTTACAGAGCCGAAGATCACTGGACACGTGAACATCTGATCTATGTCCTAACACTAGATCTCCACATCTGCAAATGTGTACATTATCTGTGCACATGCATGCTTGTACCCGCACACAGAGGTGGTAGAGGTTTTCTGATACAAGATTAACAGTTGTCACACACAAAGTTAAGACGTGCACACAAGCAGACACGTGTATGTGCTTGGGGGTGGGTTCAGTCATGGTGGCGTATTGAAGGGACTCTGTGGTCTTTGTACAAATATACAAACTTCTACTCAAACACGCCCGGCTGCCAGATCTCATCATGTGGTTGAAAAGAGAGGTCAGAGTGGAACATTACTAAAAAAGGGTCAACACAACCAAGGCAAAAAGCACAAAGTAAATCTTAACTGTTAGTTTTTTGGGTTTTTTTTTTCTTGTCTTCGAAGCTCAGGTAACAAATATGGTCTTTATCTGCCACATTCGGTTACTGTTAAAATGGCAGGAAGTGGGGACAAGTTAAACAAATCTATAGTAATAATTAAATTACGACACAGATCTTTAAATTATAAAAAGATGGAGTCCATGGAGTGAATGAAATGTATACGAGTGATGTAAAACCAACCGGAACTATAACTGAAAAAAATAATGTGGGGTTATAATCATTGTTTCTACTTTCTCTAGTTTGATAGAAAACAAAGAACGTATAACAGTGATTACTAAATGTGTAATAGTAGCTGAACACAGGGGCTGCGAAAAAGCACTGAACCATCAAGTATCTCAGTCAATGGTTTAAGGTCACTACTACAGTAAACACAGAAATTAAAACAATGCTGTAGTGCAACCTTTCAGTAGATTTTGTTTTGGTTTTCTTACATTTTCTACCCTGTAGACAGCTCAGTCATTTGGGAAATGTCCTTGGGCAAAACACTGAACCACACATTGCCCTCTGATATATTCATGTGTGAGTGACTGTAAAGTAGAAGTGTAGCATATTATGTCTATTCATCCATTTACTACACAACAGTTACAAGCCACCGATACAGAATATGCTCGTCTTTACGATGTAAGTTTTGTAAATCGTCTTTTAAAGAGTGAAACTGTAACCTGTTGCCTGTTAGAAAGTTAAATCAGTTTTATTCTCATTGTAAACTCATTAAACTTCTTTTTAAAGCCCTTCAAAACATGCACTGGCAATTAGCAATAGCTTTAAATGCTACAATATGTTGCCTTGGATAGTTGTTCAGGTTTCTAGGTTTTCTTTCCCTATCAGATAAAAAAAAAACTAAAAATAAAAAAAATAAAAAAATAAATTAAATTAAGAAAAAAATAACCCTTTGATGAAAATCACGTTAAATAAAATTCAATGTATCACAAATATCTTTAATAAGTGTTAGAGGACTGAAACATTATTTGGGGTTATTTTCATTCTGGACCTCATACTATTTAAGAAAGTATAGCCTACTTCATTTTAACTAATCAAAATATCTAGCAACCTATAATACTGTATAACGATGACATAGTTTAAGTACGTATCAGATGGATAACGCATCGCGTTCTACAGATGCTTCACATAATCAGGCCACAAGAGATACTAAATGACTCCAGCGAGACCACAGACACAAGAGGAAATAGAGGACAGTAAATCACACATGTACAAAGCATCCCTGCAGACATCCCTGTCCTCATCTCCTGCCTTCATGACTAAAACTTCAAACCTGTAATTTTAGAAAAACTCCAGACGGAATGCAATAAATCTTGACAGCAAAGAGCAAAAAGGGGAAGACGAGGAGAAAAAAAAAAAAAAAAAAAAAGAAAGAAAAGCATCAGGCACAAGTCAGTTTCCTCCTCTGCTGTGTTCGTGAGTCTGTGTGAGGGTGGGGTGTCAGTTAACTGATACAGGATCGAGCTGGGTGGTCCAGGGCCTACACATACACCATTTTTGTGTACAAATAAACCTAACCTCCATGCCATTGTGGTCACCCCTCCCACTGCTTTTTCTCTTTTTCTCTGGTCCTCACAGCTGCACAGCGTGCATGTGTAAACACCTACGAACATTCAAACATGTGTGAGCCCGTGCTCCTCCCTCTGGAATGGGGTAAACTGAGTCAACAGTACTGCTATTAGGAGACGGTAATGATATGATAATAGCTAGTGTGGTGACATGATTGCTAAGATCTTCTTGATACTGTCAATCAAAATACTCCCATCAAAAGGAAGACACCACTTACTGTTATCTTTATTGCGTAAAAGTAATTTTAAGAAGGAGACATAAACAAAAACACCAACACACCGATTCATGAGACGCAGAAAACTTGCCTTTATTTGGACAAAGAAGAAGAAGGGGGGGGGGAAAAAAGCCTGTAAGGGAGAACTGTTGAGCAGTGTCCGGGCTTCTGATTGGTCTGTCAGCTGGGAAAGTAGTTGTCCTCTGGGTCTTGCTGCTCGCAGGTCAGTTAATAAGGTGATGTTTCTCCTTGCTTGTAAAAGCTAGATCTCCATCAGCTGGTCTGTTCCAACGATGACCTCGTTAGTTCGCTCAGCTGAAAAGACGAATGAAGACAAAAAGACAGATGACACTAACCACACACTTTGCATGTCCACCTCTGGCGATTTCCACAGTTAAAAACTGTTCTCAATTCAGTCTGCTGGTTAAACTACATCTTTTAATCATGCTAGTACAAGGTGGAAATGTGTGCTGTTATTTATTTTTTAATGGAATTAACCCCAACTATGTTTATTAAATTATCTTTTTAACTTAATATGTATAGCTTTTTGATGTGTTTGAATGATACTTTCAAGCCAGATATACTTCAGGTGGTGATTATGTGTAAGTATTAAAATGTTAATGGATTAAAAAACATCTGCGTGAGGTAAAAAAAAGTGTCACCTAGACTTGAGTTCTTTGGTTCAAAATGTAGGCTAATTATTAAACTTGATTTAACATTGCACTTCATGTTCATTTGTTCATCTTCATTTGCTGCTTACCTTCAGTCACTGTTTGGTTTAAGGTAAAAAAAAGAAAGGAAGGAAATACTTTACTTTTTTTCTGAACTTCTCATGAGACTGAGCTTAATGTGACAGTTTCCTGTCATTAAAATTGCTTGCCAGGCTGTCTAAATGTCATTCAGACCATTGTAATTACAAATACAAAACTTACAACTTTATTAACTGATGCCAATACTGTCACATCTCATGCCAATTTTGATACAATAATAAAATTGATAGAAAACTATGACTACTTGGCAGTGAAGGAATCCAAGGGGCAACAACATGAATATTAACCGTGTAACCATGCATTGTAAGTGTTAGTGGGTCACCCTGACTGATCCATTGAACCTTAAAAAAAGAAAGAAGATAGCAGTAAAAACTGAGGTTGACTTTTTTTTTTTCACCATTTTAACCCAAAAAGTAGCTTAGCAGGAGAAGCACAGTCACAACTCATCGGATCCATCCTCTCTCACCCTCCATCTTTGAGTACCGGTACAGATCCAAAGCAAACGATGGCAGACTGCAATGTTCCATCCACACAGACAGGTTTTAGTGTGAAGGAATCTCTTGCTCAGAATAAGCTTATCCACTGTTGTGTGGTGGGGAGGACAAATGGAGCGTGGGATGCAAAAGAAGGAAGGAGATGAGGGGACTGGCTGGAGAGAAAGGGAGGAAAGCTTACTCTGCTAGAGCCAGATGGTTAGTCTGAAATGTACAAAATAATACGTTTTGATGTGTTTCTGCTGGGACAGTGACACTGTGCACAAAGGAACTCTGGTGTGTTGACAAGAACACGGGATTGTTTTGCATCTAGGCAAACATAGGTGTGATTTTAATGTAACCAGACTGAATCATGAGAAAACAACATCTTAAACACTCAATGGCGCTGAAAGATAGCTTTGTCTCTCTCTTTGAATGCAGGTATTTGCCAAAGACAAGAAGGGAGGGATATATCTTTTCAACATCAACACCTGATGGAGCACTGTGACTCTAACATGTGTGTAAGGCTGTCAGGGTGGTCTTTAGCTGCTAACGGCCTCAGTGGTCGAGTGTGTGCGTGATGACTTTAGTAGTCAGATAGTCAGCTAATATTGTTGTTCTGAAGTAGATATCAGTAATTTTTTTGGATACCTTCCAAAACTTTCAAATTAATGATAAAAATACTGTATTAATCAGTATTTATTATTATGTGCTTAATAATTCAAAGAGATTTGTTAATGTCTTCCCTGTTTCCTTTATCTTTTTAGTCTGATATTTTTTATACTTGCTTAATTTTCTGTTGCCAAACTGGTATTGGTCCATGTGAATATTGGTATTTATTGTGCAAATGATACTGTCATCAGAGGAAAAGCCAGCATTTTTGGGATATTTGAAGGAGTTTGATATACAATAAATATAACAGACAAAGACAAAAATTCCCAGTTTGTGTGTGACTAATTTATATTATATACACAAGATAAATATTAAGAAGAAACAACACACACTGGCAGAACTTAAGTCTATTAGTGGACTTTGTCGGCTGTAATATGCATGTAAAATGCAACAGGACTTCAAATTTCCAGAGTTTAATGACATAATGAAACAAATGTTCAATTAGAAAAAATATACTGCTAAAAAAAAAAAAAAAAAAAAGAAGAAGCTGTAGCTAGTTCATTTTTGTTGCCGATTATTCATGCAGTAGATGCTCCAAAAGAGGCCTCAACTGTTTCATTTTAAGACGATTTTAGCTCAAATTCAAACTGTTGTTACTTAGAGCACCCTGTTGTTCAGTCAATTAGGCTGCTCAGTCTGGTAGCAGAGCTCGGTCCTTCTTTCTTGCTTATGTCTGAGTGTGTGTGTGTCTGTGTGTGTGTGGATGTGGCTGCAGGCTGCCGCTGTTAAATTCCGGGTGGTCCTGTTCTGGCCTTGCTCTCTAACCTCTCCATCAATGTGACACACACATACACACGCACACATGCACACACCCACAACTAATGTTGGGGACAAGAGGATTAAGGAAATAAAAAAAAAAAAAAAACTGACAAATCAGACTTTAGAATGAAGAAACTTTCCTAGTTGGCTCAAACGCTTGGCACTTCTGAACAGATACCACACACACACACACACACACACACACACACACACACACACACACACACACACACATTAACGCCTTATCTTAGTCAGCCACAGAGAAGCACTGGGGGTTAATGAAACTATAGCAACAAAAAAGCCTGAGAATTACAATTGTTTATGTGGAAAATAGTTGTACCAGTAGTTATTTCGTCCATTTTGTGCTTTTATGTCCCCCCTCCAATACAGCGATCCGGATCACCCATAAATTGCAATCACTTGTTCCATATTCTATTTCTGACATTTCCTGAAAATGTCATTAAAATCCATCAACAGCTTTTTGAGTTATGTTGCTAACAGACAGACAGACAAACCAATGCCGCCCAATACATAACCTCTCGTTGGTTTAAAGTCAATTAGTTAAAAAAAAAAAACAAAAAAAAAATTATATATATATAGTGACAATATGGACATTTATCTTTTGGTAGACACAGTTAACAGATAGCAACTCAGTAACAACATAAGATAGCTTCACTGTTAAGTTGCTCAGTTGTTCTTCAGGTAAAAGCTGCTCAAATGACCTCACTTCCAAAGATTATAACTCCTTAATTTAAATGTTCTGACATTACATGTGCTAATGGTTTCAAGATCAGCAAAATCCAATATTCAGATAGATATTCAGAACTAATTTTTAATGTATGTGTGTGTTTGTGTGCGTGCTTATATTTACGAATTTCACCTTCTGGCTCGATCCGTTGTCCATTTCCCACCAGGCAATATTTAAGGTCAGCTCCTCTGCCAATTACTGCATTACTGCAGATCACGCTTCCCTGGATGTTACACCTGGAAATCACACACACATACAAACTCTATGAATTAGGTATGTGTTGTGTACATATGTACATATGTGTGTGTATGTGTACATTCATGTCTACTGGACACTAAACTTCCACATTTTGAGGTGCCGTTTATGTGCTGAGGAAAGTGAGCATTAACAGATTAGCACTCCGTCAGGTAGTGTGAAGAAAAGTGAAACCAGATGTGTTCGGTTAGAAGAAACAAAAATGTATGCAGACTTTTGGTTCTGCATGGCACAACTGGTCATATCTGAACTGGTTTACAGTGCTGTATAAGGTTTCTAAATGGTTACTTTGTGGAACTTTTCTTATTTCATACCACACACCAAATATAAGTCATCACACTGAACATGTGAAGTTTCTGCCAGTCGAAAATAACTATTCCTTCAATGAGGAGGCAAGACAGTGACTCATTAGTGTCAAAACATCATTTTCATTTTGGGCCCTCAAGTACAAACACAAACACGTAGGCATGTACACACACCAGAGAACATTCATCCAAAGCCTTCCACAGCTGGCTGCTTTCAGTGCAAACACAGTGGACAGAGTGCCACATCAAAAATCCACACACCTGCACTGAAAATGCTGAAATATCCAATCAACTGAACTTAATGACATGACATTAGCATTTACATGAGGTAACAACAACAGCCTATGTTGTGTGTGTTACCACTTTGTTGGCCCTGTGCTGCAGTCCCACCTGAACTGGCAGTGCCAACCCACTGTGCACGCTCATATTCAGCCAAACCATCACCATAAAATACTTGGAGAGACACACAGACGGTCTTGTGTGTCCGGCGTTGACAAACCGTGAAGGGTGTGTGAGTGCGAGTGTTGTGTGTAGGATAGAGAATGTGTGTGTGTATTTGAAGATCTTGGTGAGTCCAATGGAGAGCACAAGTTGGTCTTGCCCAGGCAGTGACGCACACATACTTGGCCCTCCATACCTCACACACAAACAGGTTTGTATAGGCTCATTCTGTTCAGGTGGTTAGGGCCTGGAGGGAGAGGGAGAAAAGTGTGTGTGTGTCTGTGTGTGTGTTTAAGGGACTGCCTAGGAGGTGGTGGTGGTAGTTGGTGATGGGAGATTACAAGATTCGGAGTTTTGTAACATTAGAGAGAAGGAAAGACCACCAAAGAAGCCTCAGAGCTGAAACATCACTAATTACTAACACCAGGACTCCTCCTTGTCACGACCCCCCCCCCCCCCCCCATTCTACCTCTCTATCACACAAACACACACATACACAAACACATGCACACAACAACCCCCACCTCCTGTGCCAACCCCCCTATAAAGTTGACCCCTACTATCCCCCTTCCCAAACACGCAGTGCTTTGTCAACAAGCTCTGGTCAGCTTCAAACAAAGAAAGCAGAAATGCAAGGGGTTTCTGCGACATGGCTGGGGTCTGCTAATCCCCTCATACTGGCTCTTTCTTTCCTTCTTTCTCCTTCCTTCTTATGTCCTCAAAGCAAGAAAAGAAAGAATTGCAATTTCTTTCTTGTGTGCTAGCTTGCCTTCCCTTCGCTTCTTTCTTCCCTTCTTCTGTCTCTCTCATTCTTTCATGGCTTTGTGTGTGCACCTACATGAGCATGATGAGGGTCCCCATGCTGGCTGGCTGGGGTCCCTGAAAGGCTTAAAAAGGGATGGCAAAAGACAGAAAAAGAAGTAGACAGCGTTGAGGCCTTGATGAAAAGAAAAGAGAGGGAGGAGTAAGAAACTGAGATAAAAAAGAAAAGGAACTTGCGAATGAGTGCATTAAAGTCCAAACTTGAGGCCAAAATGAGTCTCTTTCCACTAAAATTGCTGGCGAAGACACTGAACAGTTCAATCGTCATGCTAATTCTACAGTAGCTGCTCTTGCTCTCTGCATGAGCTGTCTTTGTTGCAACAAGTCAATCAGTTCTCGCTACTTTAACTACTGGCTAAAGGTGAGTTTTGTGTGAAAATGTTGTCACATTTATTTTGCTCTTCTTGTTTGCTTCCAATGTTATTTTTTTAAAGATAATTACAATATCTTATAGGCTCTATTTCCTCAGCTGAGTTGCATTGGGAGACATTGCCAGATTCAAGTTTACAACTTAATTTAGCAAAAATCATTTGATCTAAAATGCTGATTTCTGAATGAAATGTCACAATTTAAGCTAAGTGATGATTATACAGACAACTCCAAAAACAGGAAACAATGAGAAAAATGGATGTAGCAGCTGAACTTGTCTTTTTGCTGTATGTACGACCGTTTGCAAGTTATTTGCATTGCAGCTAATTATTCTTTTGTTTTTATTTACTAGTATATGGTTTTAAGGATTTTAAAGATAAATGTGACCTAGGTGGTTAAAAAAAAGCTGAGGAAGAAATGAATTAGTTATTTTGTTAAGAAGTAAGATTGTTTCCTCTTGTATCAAATACAAAGAACATTGGGAATACATGAACACACAAAATATTGCAAAGCCAGTAATTTAACTTCTTAAGAGTTTTCTCTGAAAGCCTGGACTTTCTCTGTCAATCCAATGGTATTCCAAAAACTTAACCAGAGGGAAACTGAGTATAGTTGAGTAAATTAGGGGATAAATGGAATTATATGGATGTTGTGTTTCACTTCAGCAGCACTAAATGTGTTCGGAGCTGGTCATTGGCTGGTTGCACACCAATAGATGCTTTGTTAACACAGTGATCCCTATTTGACCTCAGAGAGCATAGAACACAAAACCTGCAACGCCGCCTGTCATCGCACAAACACGTACACAAGAATCTGCATTAGAACACCTAGAAAATTCAATGAAAAGCAATGCAGTGAATGAGGTACAAGGGATGCCACTACTTTCATATGGAAAAAAAGAAACTGTCAACAGATGAAGAGGAGAAGATACTAAGTTTAGGATCTATTGCCGACAATAAATACTAATGCAAAATGTAAACCCTTGTAAAAACAAGGACATCTGAACAGAGATTAAAGGGGTTTTTTTAAGGCAACATAAAGAGTGATTTTTAAATGCAAATATTTTCTTACTAACCACTGCTATGCCACCCAGAATGCATGTGAAAACTGGTTACAGAGCAGTTTATTCATAAACATGCCTTCAAGGAAAATTTTTCTTGTTTGTTTGTTTTTGTAGGGTGCCAAAGCAGCTGAAAGAACATGTCCCGAACAAGCGTGTACAGATGTTGGTGCTCTTACCCTTCCTCAATAGTAACCCCATGCATGATGATGGAGTTGGCGACTTTGACCTTCTCTTTTACGGTGGTGGCGCTTCCGATAGTGGATCTTTTTATGGAAGTCTTATCTGCTATATGACACTGAGCGCCAATGATACTGTCTGATCCCATCTGAGGATAGAACGTAAACGATAACATCACTAACAAATACAACAAAACGTACACGTTTTTTTAATTTTCACACAGAGATGGTGCAAAATAAGATAACTGGGATTTACAGAAAGAAGATTTCAGACTTAGGGGGGGTTACACTTACCTGACATCTCTCAGAAATATCAGCAGATGGATGGACTGCTGGCTCCTCAAACAGTTTTGGGGCCTAGTCATGAGAAAAAAAGTGAGGAATGATACATAAAAGCACACAGAATAACAAAACGACTCATTTACAAACTGAAAGATTGAAAAAGTCGTCTGTTGCAAAAGAGCCATTAAACTAACATCTATCCAAGCATGTAAATCTTAGTAAGGATGTTTTTTCTGTTATAACTGTTGTTTCTAAGGTAAAGATGGAGCTCTTGTGAGAAGTAAAGTCAGCAGCAGACAGAATTACGAGCGCTGAGAAGATGAAAACTACAAATGCAGAAAAGGCAGACATAACATAGCAAAAAAAAAAAAAAGTATTCACATGTATGCAAGCATTAAAACAGAAAAGTGTCCCTCAGTGCCTCACCAGTCGATTTGCCTCTATGTAAGCAGCCAAAGTGTTGACGCGGTAGCAGAGGCCCTGGTCCATAATGTGAACATAACAACGCAGCTTTCCCCCATGGTAAGCCTCACTCATATCACCATGATGGTCATTCCAACATGAGCGCTTCTGGGCCAGGAGGAGGAGGCACTCATCCTGTGATGAGACGAAGAGCTCTAAAAAGTGCCAGGATAAGAGGCAGAAGTTAGAATAAGAAGATTAAAACAAAGAGAAATGGGAATTTTTTGTGCTTTAAGACAGACAGCATCATGTGTTATGTGGTGCAAAGCAGAAGTGAGTTCTAAAGGCCCAATCTAGAGTTTTTCTATGCTTATGGTGTATGTGAAATATAAGATCCAGAAATATTTAAAACAGGTTGACAGGCTGGTAAATGACTCTGATGCATAAACTTGTTATATGCTACTGCAAACAATAACCATGGTTTGTTGAGCCATCATTCATTTTCTGGGTCTGATCTTCCGAGTCATCTCTCATTTTCTGATCGCTTGTTGTTTTGGGAAACTGCTTGCGAACCAAATATGGTACCAACTCGCCACGGATCGATGAAATGGACCTATGGCACAAGAAGAAGAGGATTGAGAAAGTGCATTTAAGAGGTCACATATGGTACGGTACAGCTGATTAAGTCATTTCCTCGGCTGTGACTGAAAATGGACAGCTTCATGTAATGTGCACAGAGAGAAAATTCAGCTACTTTGGATTTGGGATTACATAACATACAGGCCATCACATCTGGGTTTTCTTTCTTTCTTTTATCTTGTTTTCTTTTTTAAATTAATTTTCAAAAATACTATCCACAAAGGAAAACTAAACAACACAAAAATATTTAAACACAAAACAAAACAAGAGCAAAACAATATCATAACAAGAAAGTACCAAGATCAGGACTTATAGACACAGATCAACACACAGTTTGACATGGATACTAGAAAAAGTAACACATTAGCATTCTGGTGATTATTATTATGAGATGGGATTTATACAGGATGTTAAACCGCTTCTGTTGATTAAATCTGCTATTTCAAATAGTATGTGAGCTAAACAAGAGAAATTAAGGCTCACATTTAATTTTTTTATATAAAATTGTACAGATCTCTTTGTTCACATTTTTCCAAAATGCCCAATCATCGAGCATATTAAATAAAAATATGTTCCTGCTTCCTTCTGAAATTTTGTAAATGAAAAGTTTTAGAGCTACATTTATTAAGAAACTGAGGTGTGCATTGTACCTATAAAGTATTCAAAACTGACCTTCCTTAAATTGATTAAATGTAAAGACTTTATTTGACATTTATTCTGACCTTCTTCCTCACTAGGTTGGATTGCGAGGTCTTTCTCCGATATACTGGTGATTTAAGTGATAATATATGAGTCCAGTGATAGAAGTTTTTGAAGAAATGGGGGAATTAACGTATTGCTAATTATGGCTGCAACTAATGATTATTCTGATGGTCGATTAGTCACTATTAAAACGACTTGTCGACCAATCGGATTATGTATCTCATGATTTTTATAAATGGCTCTTATTTCACTTTCAGCTTTGAAATTTTGCATTAGGTTGTTAAGTCTGACATGCCTCCTCTTTAAATGTTCGAGCATTGCAGACGTACTTCCGTGGTACACAAGGTCCACTTTACAAATCTCACATGTATTTAATTTATTTTGTAAGTTTAACGTGACGTTATCCCAGACCTTTAACGTTTTCCGCCGCCGTTTTCTTCCCCAGTCCGCCACCACATTTTTCCCCTGGCGGACTTCACTGCGCCTGTGCAACTCTCAGCAGAGATTAAAAAAGAAGACGATGTCTCACTCTGTATTTTTTTTCCCCCTCTTTGCGCATGTGCATTGTGCAACTCTCAGCAGAGATAGGATTAGAAGACGATGTTTCACTCGGTATTTTTTTTTTTTTGCCGACAATAGTCGACGGCAAAATTCGTTTTCGACTATTTTTATTGTCGACTATTGTTGACAACGTCGACTAATCGTTGCAGCCCTATTGCTAATATTTATAGTAGGGCTGCCAAAAATAATGCGTTAACAACGTTAATTAATTAATTGCATTAAAATTTTTAATGGAATTAACGCATGTGTGGCATGACAATCTCCATGCATCCGTCATCTCTCCTTTATGACGGCGGAATGTGGAGAGGCGTTGTAGGAGCCATTTTAAGTGCTTGTATATGTATTTTGTTTGAGCACTGGGTGGCAGCATTGTGTAGCCTATGTCACTGCTTATTTAAGTGGGAACCTTTCTGCAGGTGACAGGTGTTGCTGGTAGGAAGGTGAACACAGTTTTTGACAGTTCATTACTCATTCATTGGTTGTCCACTCAGTCCTTACACCTTAATGTTGGACAGAAGAATGAAACATGATGCTGTATGGATAGGTAATACTTGTGCATTGGGAAAGGTCGGTGAGCAATGCAATTTATGGATTTATTGAGCACTTTAAGTCCTAAAAGAACAAAATGCCAAAGATGGCTTGGACTTGGCTTTGTGCACGAATATGACAGCGACGACGACGCGTCAGGAAAAGTTTCCATTAGCAACACTTCAGCCGCTTTAAGCAATAGGCTTAGCACCTTTGCAGGCGTGGTGTAAAAGATCAGCCGGCTGGCTCTATTGAGCTTTGAGTATAAACAGCATTAATGGAGCAACCCATGGACATCGCCTCGGTGTGGAATTGGGGTGTATTAACACACACACTTTTCCCAGTGAGAGGGTTCCACACCCGCACTTTTCCCGCATTCATTTTTAAACTTATCCTGCGTTTTGCACCGTGTCTGCTCTTGAGGATCTCTGGTCATCTTCGTGTTTGTGCAGCAGCTGCTTCTGCCCTCTCCTCTCATGTTGCTCCGTGAATTACTACGGCTGTCGGTGATCAGCTGATCGACTTTTCTCTTTTGTTGCGTTTGTTCATCGTTCATCTGAGGAGGAGGAAACTAGCGGTTCATGGTTCACGCCATCACATATTCACCTCAAAGTATTGCTTTTGGCAGGATCTTCTCTAACAAAGTAGCTGACGAAAAAAATTAGCTGTGGAAAGGAGTTCAGCTATGCAGGGGTGGGTCTAGAAAATTCTGATGGGGGCCATTGGACATCTATGTTTACCCAAGAGAAGGTCAGTTAACAGTCAATATTTGTAAGCATTGGTTCTTTCTGTTGATACAATACAGTAAAAATGGGCAAATTTCAGGCATAGTAGCAAATGGTGATTAATCGTGATTAATTCATTTGAAAGCTGTGATTAATCTGATTCAAAATTTTAATCGTTTGACAGCCCTAATTTATAGTTAATAAAAAGTCCCCAAATCTGAGGTTTCCTCTTTATGCCATTCTTACAGATATAACTATTCACTTCAATTTAATTTTATTTATATAGCACATTAAAACAACTTCAGTTGACCAAAGTGCTTCACAATACCAATTGTAGTCAATAAATACATAAAACACAAATAAAATATAAATAAAATCATAATATCAAGCCAGGGTAAACTCCAATTTTTCTAGCATTTGAAGGCCAGACAGAAGAGGTAGGTTTCCAGTCTAGACTTAAACTGACCTACAGAATGAGATGACCTGACAGAGAGAGGGAGGTTGTTCCATAGTCCGGGCGCTGCCACGGAGAAGGCTCTATCACCTCTGGTTTTAGCCTGGCTTTAGGGACAACCAACAGGAACTGGTCAGCTGACCTCAAGGCTCTGGGCAAAGTGTAGGGCTACAACAACTCAATCAAATAAAATGTACCCGTGGATTGCTCTTTCAAAATCAGCCTGAGAAAAATAGGATTTGATTTTGGCAAGAGTCCTCAGCTGAAACAAGCTAGCCTTGATAACACTGCTAATGTGTTTGTCAAATTTAAATGAAGATTCTTCACAAGAGGACGGCAGTAGGAGGACAAAAGACCAATCACATGCCCGTACAGGAGATTACTCAGATTACCCTGTCTGAACATCAAAATCTCAGTTTTCTTTTTATTTAGGATCAAAAAGTCAGTACTCATCCATGCCTGTACGTTGGTTCAACAGTCCTGCTGTGTTTTAACAGCGGCCAGGCCACACCAGCAGTTATAGGCAGATAAACTAAAAGACAATTAGCCTCACGTTTTCACATCCTTTTCTGTAAATCAAGAGGTAACATCCTCATCTTTGTTTCCCCCTATCTGGACTGCACTGTGCTGTCCTCACTGGTCTACTCCACCACCTCACAGCCCCCTCCCCCCCCAACTTTCCTTCTCGTACTTTCTTTTAAAGTGAGATTAGGATTTCCATCTGAATGACAGGAGAAAAACAACAGTTACTCTGTCTATTCCTGTCCTTGAGCAAGAGACAGAGAAAGAACATTGAGGAGAGGCTAAGACGAGCGGTGAAAAGAAGGTCCAAGAAAGAAGCAGAAGAGAGAATCCATCAACAAACAAGAGCGATGATATATTGTAGCAGCAGAGGGTGAACTAGTAAAGCAATGATATAAGACTTATATCTACATCTACATCTCTTTAACTAAAACTGTCCACAAGGTGAGTGAAGGAGATTGGAGATTTTTGCTTTGATGTTATTGTGTAAAACTACTTTGATCAGGACACTCTCCATTATAAGGGGATAAATCTCTCTATAATCTGACTTATAGCCTGGCATCAAGTTTTTAAGGGAAAGTTTGAAGAAAAAATTAGAATACACACATCGGCAAGAACTCATCACCATTATGGTTTGAGAAGATGCGTTCCTCTAAAGCTTGCTAACACGATACCTAGATCTCCTCTTAAAAAAAAGCACTGTTTTCTGACAAAAGTGATGAAGGGGGAGTTGAGACAGCAGGTAACAAAAAGACATCTGGAGCCAAGGCATGGTCAAATTCATTCCAACAATAAAGATTGTGAAGCTGGAATATTAAAGTCTTGTTGATTCATTAATTTGAATCTGGTGTGTTGGAAAAGGAAAATATCTAAAACCTACAGGATAGTGTCGTTTGAGCACCAGAACTAGACATGCCCAGCATAGCCAATCCAAATTGTCTATCGAAAGGAATAAAAGGCAAGGCAGTTTATTTATATAGTGCATTTCATGTACAGGACAATTCAAAGTGCTTTACATAAAACATAAGATATTACAGAAAAAGCAGCAGCAGAAGACAGAGAAGAAGAAGCAAGCTGATTTAGCAATGTCATTTTAGACAATTTGGCAGTCAGTCCCCAGCTCACAATCAGTTAAAAAACCATGGCTGGTTTGGGGAAAAAAAAAAAACAAAAAAAAAACAAAACAACTAAGAACAACCAAGTTCACATGATTTGCTCCTATTGATACATGTTTGATTCTTTAGATTTATGAAGAAAAAATAAACTGAACAAGCCAAACTATTTTCCACTGAAAGAAAACAAAAGTAGTAAAATTAAATTACTGCGATGAACTACAAACACTGCATCACAAATGAAGGCTGATAATAAGAACGACACCACCGTATTGTTATAAATAGCAGCTATGATTCAGAATGAACTCACTGAAATCACACAGATTCTCCATATGTGGCACACAGACTTTAGGTGGCCTCAGAAGGCTTCATGACACACTGCTTCACTTCTGAGGCTAAAGGCCTAACAGCCTGTCTCAGTGGCACATAGTAAAACAAATTAACACCTCGCTAGAATACCCTACTAACTGAGCCTTTCAAAGCTTTACACACCATGTAACCATGCTTAACACTTGCTGCAGATTAAGCAACTGAAAGTTCAAGTCAATGTAACTGTGAGGGCACAGAAAAGCATGTTCGTGATTGTCTCTCAAGAAACAAGATATTCATTTTTTAATCACTTAAACAAATTAAGGACAATAATTCAACAAAGAAAAGGTATGTTTTTTTTTAAGATAAAAGAAACAAAATTAGAACTTACTTGTTTTCTGCTAGAAAGTCAACCACTGCCTTTTTCAGACAGTAGAGGTGAGCGTCTACGAGACCTGTTTTAATGTGCATCCTGGGATGTCTGCAGGTACAAAGAGAAAGAAACAATCAAAATTCTTTTGCAGCTTTACTTAACTATCATTTTACTGTAAGGAAAAAACAGCATTGAAACAAACATACTTCAATAGTACATTATGCATTTAATGTGGGCATACTTTTACAGGATCTTGCAACACTATAGACAAACACTTTAACCCTGGTTCAGGACCATTTGCTTTGATTCTGTTCACCACTCACTGATGATGAAAACTGAAAACCTATGAAATTCACAGGATTAAATAAATGTCAGATTAGTGACATCTGTCATTATTCAGATACTACTGTTGCCGCCCCACAGAGCTGCTGCCATGAGACACATTTATCCCCTTTTGGAGACACAGTGGCCCAATTCTGAATGTGACATTTATGAAACGAGAACCAAAGAAAGACATGTCATCCTTCAGGTTCCAACAAACAAATACATCCTCAGGCCTTCAAGTCCCTGACTATCCATCCACCCCTTCCTCTGCCCTTTCAATCATTACATAATAAAACTGTGTGTATCATTCCTAAAAGGACCATAACAGCTCTTACATGTTTTAGCCTCTTTACTACTAATGCCATACCACCACCCGCCCCCCAAACCCCTCATTACTGCTAAAAATTTCAAAGCAAGCTGAAGTGATTTAAAATTTCGTAAAAGCAGACCAAAGTCTGTGTCTCATTATCACAAAACAACAACGTGACTTTGAAAAACTCAGAAGCAGACATGATGCTCACTGTTCACAGTGCTGTTCAGATCTGATTTATTATTCCACACTCGAAGCAACAGTGACTAATGGTGGGTGAAACAATTTCCCTGAAGGCGGGTGTTGTTGGTGTGACCAAAGCATTCATGCTAACAAGAGGTTGACATGAAGCTGGCAGGTTTCATTCTAAGATGTGCCAAAGTCTAATAAGATGTAAGATACAAACTAGACAAAAATATTTCCTTATCCAGCACTTAACAGATTAACTCACCCTTATTATTTTACCTGCTACCTGGTATTGGTGTGTGGCACTGTTTAATCAACAAATAAAGTTTTCAGTAGCAGTAATATGAGCACCAGAAGCTGTGATATCAGCATTTTAAATAGCAGTGTTCACCCCTTAATTAGGAAAAAAGGAGAACCACGGCCATGTAAACACTGTAGATGCTAAGTATGATGGTAAGTTCCTTTTTGTGAATGAATGTTTTTAATTTTAAATATGTTGAATGAATACAACTCTCAATGCAATTCTCAGCTGTAGTTGTTTTCAAGCGTTCATGTTTTTTTGGGGTTTTTTTTTCTTCTTTTTTATTTGACCAAATTCACCAGTTTATAACTAGAGCGACTCGGAAGGATTTCTGCTTGGTCACACATATTTTACAACCAGATGCTGAAAGTCATAAATCAAAGTGTGTGCTCGTTTGTGTAAAGGTATTTCATTCAAAGTGTAAAAACACATGTTCGTACACACGTAGACATGCTCTGTGGGTGTTTGTCAAATGTATTTATTCCAACAATATTTCCCAGGTGTACGTCTTTGTGAGTGTAGAATGGGCATAAAGTGAAATTTATGGGAACACCCAGCATGTGACATCACTGTTTGGCACCTGCAGGGAGGCGGGAGACTGAAACCTGGAGAACTTGGATATGGCTTTGTGTCTGTATGTGCAGACATCTATACAGAATGCATTCCAGTTAAAGGCAGATAAAAATTCACTGCACTAGATTCAGCTGCAGTGAGGTTTCAGAATCAAGCAGCAGAATGGTCAACCTGTGTCACACGCTCAAAGGCAACAGAGTGCATTCATTTTTATGCCAACTGCTGCTTCATTACATGTAGAAAATGGTTGAAAAAAACCAGAGAAATTACTGTTGAACAAACTAATTTAACTTCCTTTCTCAAAAAAACTTAGAATCAAATATTTGAACAAATGTCTTGATATGATTAAGCAATGTAATGGAAACCATTAATTGGATCTAATTTAATTTCATTTACACATTTTTTGCTCAAACCAACCACAGTAAACTTCCTAAACTTTCCAAACAAGGGTAAACATTTAAATTTTCTCAACAACATCTTCATGCATTTCCTGGTTTCTGTAAGCACTACAGAGCTCTGTTTAAGTAGGAATTTAGAGCCTTTAGAGGCAAGGGTGACTCAACCCTTGGATTAATGACTCACTGTTTAAGTACCACTAAAGTCTTCTCATCTCTTCTCATTCTCATCTCTTACTCTTAGGCTATCTCCACATGGCACCGAAGCCGGTTCAGGTGTGAAAACGGTGGCAAAAACTAGTAGAAAGGCTTCAACATCCCCACGACACCGCTAGTACATACTACAGGCTTTGGGAGATGCTAAAGAGTAATACTCCAAAGCTAGAGCAAAACAACGCAGGCGCAGATGAAGGCTCACTGCGTGTTGCAGGAAGGTCACATGGGAAGCATAGAAGAAAAGATAGCTGAGGATTCACTGCGAAGTAAAAGAGAAACAATACTTTGGACTAATAAAGAAGATGAGCTTCTTCTACAAAAATGCTTGACTATAAAGCATAAAAAACTCGAGGAAGGTTGGACTGGGAATCGGCGCGTTTTCATCACATTGACGTCATATCCTGGAGTTGTTCGGCTTCGCTGTACGCACAGTACCGCAGACGGTAGAGGACTCAAACCTATCCACTTTGGTACCTGGCTTCAGACATGGTCGGTTTCATGAAGGCTAATCCCTGGCTTCGTGGGGATGAAAGGGTGGTTTACTAAAATACTTTAGCGGTTTTGCTGCAATCTGACGTCGTGGGGACGGCCCCTTAAACACACACACAGTATAGTGTTTTATTTAGTTACAACTGAAACCCCACAGCGGATAATGAATAAGACACAGCAGAATGATTGTTCATACCCTCATTAGTCAAGTTTTCACTGCAGAGCCAACAGGTCTAATGTGCTTTTTACAGTATTATACTGTAATTTCTAAAGATAATTCTATCACCCTCTTTATGTGACATTAGTTGTATACTTTCCTTTTAGCTGACTTGCAAGCAGCTACTGAACATGTGTTTTAGGCCTGTATTATACATGATCCAGACAGTGCAATCAGGCTACACAGCCCTTCAAACTTAGCAACATTTACACCGTGAGACCTGTTTAATTTATAAAACGAGAAAAAATAACCAAATTTTTTTCATTCCAAAAACAGAATAAAAACATTCTCCCTCCTTTGTTTACAATTAGTCAGCCTTATGGGAAGTAACACACTGGATAACAGGGGTAATGGACACTAGACATGTTTATATAGACACGAGTATTAGGATTTTAAGTCTGATAAATGGAAATGGTAAATGGACTTGTACTTATATTGCACTTTTCCAGTCAGTTTGACCACTCAAAGTAATTTACACTACTTATCACATTCACCCATTCACACCCCAATAGGCACATCGGGAGGCAACGTGGTTAAGTGTCTTGCCCAAGGACACTTTGGCATGTAGTCAGTGGAAGCCTGGAATCGATCCGCCTACCTTCCGGTTGAAAGACGACCGCTCTTCCTCCTGAGCAACAGGATGGGCATAAAAATGCTTCATGTAAACATACCGACTGGAAGATTCTGATTCGATCAGACTGTTCTGATCAAAATTTAATTTTCATCAACACAGGTAGGTTATGCCGATTTATTGCTCGGACTGGTGTGTGAAAACGTATATTCCAAAATTTGTGTAGATACTGTACTTACGGTGCATGATCACCATTATAGTTATTAATCTATTCAAAAACTAATATGTTCCACAAAAAAAAAAAAAAAAATTTATGGTCTAAAGTTGGGTTGGCACTGACATTTCACCTTTTCCCCATTTGGGGTTAGGGAATGGTATATTACCCACCAGCAGGATACACTGGCTCCCTGTTTAGTCTAATTGTTTATACCATCTTCTAAATATTTTTAATATAAATTATTATACTTTCTAATATGACACAATATGACGTAAATGTTAGAATGAGACAGCATTACTCATGTAGAGGAGGCTAAATTATACAAGACCACATTCAAGTGGAAGTATCAAAATGGTAACAAGCTACTGTCTTAGGACTTTCCACAGTATTACATAAAACTACTACTTGCTGGCCAAAGTTTGTGGCCAGTGAGTGGCTCAGACCTAGCTTTGGGCCTCCAGCTGGCGAATAAACAAATTCCTGGCTGAGAGCTTAGCTTTGACATACTGACTCATTTTGGCTGCTAACTCAGACAACTCCTAAAAGCCAGTTTCTGAAGTTGAGGATCGGACAGCCAGGGTCCCCACCTTTGGCCACCACTCAATTCACAAGGCACCTGACTTCAAGTACTCTCCCTGTAGGGAGTGAGCCCACATGGCTGGAGCAACCTGAGCCTTCTGCTATCAGGTACTTACTGGTGAGTGTCCCTTCCACACCTAAGTCCAGGAGGATGACCTGGTTTCCCTATTACAGGCAAGATCACGGATGGATTACTAAGTCTGTTCATCAAAGTCTTCTGTCTTAATCCTACCCCTCCAGTAAGGCCAATTTGCCCCGGGAGACCTTGCCAGGGGCTAATGCCCCAGACAACACTGCCCTCAGGTTCTTGGTGGATTTTCAAACCTCTCTACCTCAGTAAGGTGGCGATTCACAGAGGAGCATTTTGGGGCCTTGTTCATGAGTGAGGGAAGAATGATCGTGACTATAAGAGGATGAAATGAGTTTCCTCTGCAGGGTGGTTGGGCTCTCCCTTAGAGATATGTTGGGAAGCTTGGTCATCTGGGATCCAACTTCTCATAAGCAAAAGAAAACAGATGCACAGGCAGACTCTATAAGCTTACAAATGTCTGGCAAATTGTCAGCATGAAGGTTGGTTTTATTCATTTGGCTGCTAGTTTGGCCAGCTAACAATTTCTTAGCCAATCGCGCAGAAGACCTAGCCAAGTGCTAGCTTGTTAGTTTCTTGTGATATCTCTCCTACCATGCTAGCTACCCATTTAATCAGTTACTTATGGAGAATGCAAATGAACTGTATGAAAATATGTCATTCAATGAATTGTTCTAATATGCAGTGTAACATTAAGTTACTTTAAAAACTCAAGAGCAGAATTATCCAGCATCCCTGTTTTTATTTCCACCCACAGTTTCACATCATCCTACATGGCATTAAAAATTGCTGGCCGCAAAAGTTTTTATTAGGGTTTTTTTTTTTTTTTTTTCTGTCATACTTTACTATAGACTTTGGCCCAATCCCATTTTTCTTTGTATGACAATAGGTTTCACTATGGAGTATCTCGACTGAACGCTCTTGCGGAGGGATCTCTCTCGTGTCATATTTGACATCAGCATGTTGCAGCACGAGACCGTGGTGAACCACCTGTGCGAGCCGGTATGCCGCATGTGTTTACAGGGCTTGCCAACTCTCACGCATCAGCCGTGAGACTCACGCATTTGAGTGGCTTCTCACGTTCTCACGCTTTGATTTCTCACGTTGGAATACACATCTTGAGCAATGCCAGCTAACGGAGAGGTTCAAGAGGATTCTCAGTGGGTCGAGTTACTTTTGGGCCGATGAGGGGAGATATTTCGACTTCACAAACAGCAATGATGTAGAAGTGTGTATATATATATATATATATATATATATATATATTTATATATTAATTACAACTGACAGTTTTGCCGGTTTCTGAAAGCCAATTTTGTTTATAGAACAGAGACTTTAGTATCTATCAGACTTATTGTCTTTGGCTGTGTTTGGCTTTCATTCATTGTTAATGAGACTGAGAGTCCATTCTATTGTTTCTGTTTTGTTATTTAATATTTCTTCCAGTTCCAGTGTAAAATGTTCTTTAGTGACTACTGATGACGTATGTGATTGTTGAACGGGTGGCCCAATTCGCTAGCAAACAGTCTCATGTCAATCAGATCCATGTCACTATCACGTGAAGCAGAAGAATGAAAGAGAATTCATAGACCTCTTAATAAATAACACAGATATCGGATCGGTACTGGTTATCAGCAGATACCTAAACCCCAGGTAGCGGAATAGGTATTGGACATTAAAAAATGGCATCGGAACATCCCAGTTAAAACAGTGAAATCTCCCCTCGCACTTTAATTTCTCATTTGCTTTTTATTTCTACCCCTTGTTAACCCTTTTTACTGAATCTCATGTTAATTATTCTTGTATATATTTATTCCTGTGATCTCGCTTATAATATTTTTATATAATGTAGCTTCACTTTTACTCTCTTTAAACTTAAAGTCATTAAAAAAAATACTACAAAAGTTTCTGACCTTAAAACTCTGCCTTGTCTTAAAGGCACATTAACATTTATTATGTACATTCCGAGGAGTTTCAGTGCCTTCAGCATTTCATGACTTAGAAATTTCCCAACTTCATGTTCCAACATAAAGTGACACGTGACAGCTGCATTTTGCTTTTCAGTACCGCATCACCTGCCAGCAACTAGAAATGAACACAATGGCCATTTTGGATGAAGACCATGGCTGATTCAGCAAAGAAACCCAAGACGACATTATCGAAGGAAGTGAGGAAAAGAAAGAGAGAAAGCAAAAGACCAAGATATTTGACAAGAATCAACATCCGACTGGCTTTAATTCACTGGAAATTCAGAAAAAAAGATGACAGGGCAAGATGCAAGATAAATACCAATTTAATCATTATTAGGGGGCACCAAAGTGAGAAAATCTGCCAAAGTTTAGTAGTGCAGCTTTAAAACAGTTGTCAGAATGGTTTGTTCATTTTCTGCCAACCATCAGACAAATGTTGAAGTTGAGAAAATACTGAAGAGAGACAAAAACAAAAAGGAAAAAATGACAAGACAGGCAGAGGCATAAGATGACCTGCTAACTTTGCCTTGATAATATCAGCACCTGACAGTGATGGTTCTTTTAAAAGTTGGTACATCTTATGACAGTGCTGCATAATCACAACAATTTCCAAAATTAACCAAAGTAAAGATACAGTATATTACTCAAAAATCTGATCCAATCTTCCTCAGCTGCTATGCAAAAGCTGCTTTATCTATATTTTTAATAGCAAAACCTCTAACAGAACTAGTTTAAATAGTAATATCGCACCAGAGTTCATCCTGGATAATTTAGATTTTTTTAATCAACATATTTTTACAAAGTTAATCCTGTCTCCAGGCCTGCCTCCAAGATGTTGTGACAGGTGGAGATGTAATGTACCAGGCGAAGCTCTGCTGGAGTCCCTTCACACCGTTTAAGCAATTTCCAGGTCAAACAAACTCACATGTGCAGGCTGTTTAGAGCTAACACACCTCAACCATGTGGAAACCATGGAAAGAAAAAATCACTGCACATGGGCTGATGTACAAAGATGGAAGTATTAAAGAACAGATGGTTAGTGTGAAAGGATGTATAGAACAGGGATGGCTAAAATAATGAATGAAAGAGGAAAATTGGACAAAAAGAACTGTATGAAAGTACAGAAGCAGGCAATTTGGGAGTTGCCAAATAATGGCGTTGTAAAGAAAAAAATAACTTGGACAAAAGACAAATAAACTTTGGTATTTTCACAACTGAGCTGCTGATCGACAGACCCAGAAGTTGAAGAAATACTTAACAGTTAAAATGTCAGAAATCGGTGTGTAAAAATGTTTCACGCATTAGACTGCATGCATATTTTAAATGCAGAAAGTGCATCCCAAAGGAAGGAACCTATGGTTTGTGAATGAGTTGTGAATACTGGCTGGACAGCACTGATGTTTAAAACAGTCAGATCTTGTAAAAGTACCTCCTGGTGGGTTATATGGAGAACCAGAACTCAGGGATTTCTTCTGTTACTACTTCAGACAGTAAATACTGTATGTTAAGAGAATTTTACATCTGCCTTGGATGATTGCGTGACATGTGAGTGTATCAATGGTCAGAAGTGACTTGAAGATGGTAAGCCTTTCACTGTCAGCCATAAATGTTTATCTATGGGATCAATTTGATTCCATACCACTCTGACAGTGTGTGATTGTTTTCTCTCCACTGAGGTCTTCCTTGTATATATATGTATATATATAGATATAGATGTATGTGTATATGTATGTATATATATATATGTATGTATATATATATATATATATATATATATATATATATATATATATATATACACTCCTGAACATCTTAACACTGGGTAAAAGAGTACGAGTATTTACATTTTGCAACGGTGGATCGTAACCAGATTGTAAATAGAGCTTCAACATGCAAAAAGAAAAACAGGAGCAACAGTCACAATGTTAGGAGTAAAGGGAGCTGATCAAATGTTAAAGACTGTTGCCCAAAAAAAAAAAAAAAAAAAACCCAAAACAGAACTGAAAGTGTCAAAAGGAGTCAGCAGTGAGTAGCTCCACCTTTTTTTGTTGATGACTCCAAATATTTATTTAGGCATGTTCCATGTGGTGAAGATGGCATCACAAAGGGCATCCACTGTCTAGAACTGACATTCATTTTTTTCCTAAACTTCCCTTGCCGTCCATCCCTACACATTCTCAATGGGATTCAGGGGAACATTCAGGATGGTCCAAAAGAGTGACACTACTCTACTGGAAGAAGTCCTTAGGGAGACGAGCATTGTCCACTGCATTAACAAAAGTTCTGTTTGTGTGAGGAGTCTGCAGCAGAGCGCTGCAATGCCTGCTGCGCTTGATTTGCAACTCAAAACAGCACAAGAGGAAACTGTGAAGGACAAAAATAATCAAATCCTTTCATTTTTATGATCGTTGAAAACCCAGATCATAATTGCGATTAAAATCCGATTAATCGCCCTGCCCTAATATTTACATATATATATATATATATATATATATATATATATATATATATATATATATATATATATATATATATATATATATACACACACACACACAAACACAGGTATGGATATGCACGTGTGTATAAGTGCGTGTAGCTCAAGAGAAGCATGTGAGCAGCTGCTCAGGCCCCCATCTTGTTGGCCAGAATTTACAGTGGCTTTGGCTCCATGAAGTATTTACGAGCTCCCAAAACACCCTCTCTCACACATACATGCATTTTAGGACTGAGAAACAAAACCCACTTAGAGTATTCTTCCTGTTACAAAAAAAGTCATGCACATCCAGTACAGAACCTCAAAACATACTCTTGTTGATTAGAAACTTAACAACTGCTCTTCTGAAGCCAGAAAACAATTTATTTAACTTAAACCAAACTTTTGACACCGATCCAAGCTCAGTGGAATAACAACCTAAAATAGGCCACCTAATAAGCAGGAAAAACAACTGACAGGATTAATAATAAATTGTTTTAACTAAAAGGTTATGTAGCATGTCATTGTCATTTCTTTGACTTACTTCTTCATGATGGACTTCCTAACTGAGAGTCCATCCTCCAGATCTGCCTCACTAGCCATGAAGAGCAGCCTCTTCCCTGAATGATCCACACCAACAAAATCCCTCTGTTCAGCTGCAAGAAATCCATTATATCAATCAATCATTGTTGTATGCTGCAACATTGGTGTTTTCACTCAAATGTAGTTACACAGAAATATGTACAGCATGGAAATGACAGTACATAAGTATTAACAATGAACCATATCAGATGCATTGTAGTTTTATTTGCTTGAATGACAAATTTTTGGGTTACCTGTCTTTTTCTTGCCCTTTTGGCCTGGGACTGTCTCTGTGAATTCATGAGCTTTGCTCATAAGCATGGCCAGCGTTGCATTGTGGGCTCGGAATAGATCAACCACCTCATGAAGTGCCACGTCTGTTATCAGGTCGCAACTCACTACCAGGACGTCGGTCTGCAGAAAAACGTTGCAGAGAAAGAAACAGTCAGGTTAGTCCATTAACGGCACAGTATCATTTTAAGATGTAACAAAATGTCTGCATCACACTGCATGTAACGTGGTTTTAATGGGACTTGTGCTTGTTTCACCAAGTACAGAGATTTTGGAATTTTAAAAGAGATTTCTGGCTTGTCCTTACAAAACCACAAAAGAGTGCATGAAATACAATTTAGAGGGAGAGTTGTGGTTATAAAGACAGGTTTGCTGAGTTGACAGACTACACAGGAATATACGAGACAGCAATGCCCTATAAACATGTCCTGTACAAGACATGATGACAGAGTTATATTAAATTCTGAACTTCTTTTGTAAACAAAGAAAAATTAAAATGATAAAAATGAGACATTCCTGCTCAATGCTTTAGGCTATGTGTTTAAATGGTTTAAACTCTCATCACAGCACCTTTTACCACTTTCTGTTTATCCAGATGTCAGGATTTTTCTGTTAATGCAATAATGTTATCTGATCATGTGTGTTTCTCATAAAATATTTAATATGAATCACCTTGTCATACTTTAGCTATAATGTTGGGGTAAACTAATATGAAATTAGTGTATAAAATATGCAACAGTACGGAAGAGTATCAGGGCCACTGAAGAAAAAAAATAGAATTCTGAGAAAAAAGTCAGAATTCTGACTTTAATGTCAAAATTCTGACTTTAATCCTCCAACAAGGATATCTGGTCTTCTGAGATGCCTCTGTCTTGAAGAAAATCATTAATATTCAACTTTGTCATTTCTCTCCTGCTCTCCCACGATGACACAGACACCACTGGGGGTTCCTTGTTAGCAGCAGTCCTGGGAAAAAGTCAATTCTGACATTAAAGTCAGAATTCTGACTTTTTTCTCAGAATTCTATTTTTTTTTCTTCAGTGGCCCTAATACTCTTCCGTACAACAGACTTGCTGCCAAAATATTTTTTATCTCTTAGAAAAATGGGTCAAGACCATTAATTCTGGCTGCCATTGGTCACAAGAATGCTTGCACGTGTAGTGTGGTTGTGTCATTGTATCATCGTCATTGCTGGCAGAGGCAAAAAGATAAAAAAAAAAAAATGAAATCAAAACTTTCAGCACCTCCACCTGTATACTGAACCATGAACGGCGGGATGTGATCGTTTTCATATAAAAGGATCCAAAAGCACTGCTGTTTTAACATCCCTCACAAAAAAAAAAAAAAAAGAAAAAAGTTATAAATAAAGCAAGAATCTTGTTGGATTTCCAAATGTGAATAAAATTTTGCCTTATATTCAAAGAGAGGAAAATGCTCTGGTGCCACATCTCACTCCACCCCCACTTGGAAGGAAGAAACATCAGTCATTTTAACTAAGCTCCTTGAATGTTTCATGTCTGCATGTGTGTGCGTTTGCATGAGGGCGCTCCCCCATTTGTGTGTCTGTGGTATCCATCTGTCCGTTTAATGATGAAGGCTGTCAGCATAGAAACTAATCCCACCATTAGCGCCAGCAGCCTTAATGACAGAGACATTGCTACTCTGTCTAAAACAGGATGGACAGAATGAAAGAGAAGAGACCACAGTCAAGTACTTGAGCAGAGAGTCTACAGCTGCTCCAGAATGAGAAGACATGAGTGCAAATTTATCTGTCAAAGTCAAGAACGTCTTGCAAGTTTGGCCAAAGTTTGACTGTCTGTAGCTGTAAATTTACATATGATCCCTTACAAAACACAAAAGTGTTTGAAAACATATACTTCTTGCGAATATGCAGTGCATCATATGTGGCTTAAGTGTTGTACAGTGCAGTATGGGCAAAAGGTTTTAAATTTTACAGTGCAGGAAACAGGTGATGTTTTCTCCAGTTTTATGTACCAACAATGAATTGACTACAATCACACTGCAGATGGTTTGCTATATGTGCAAAGAATTCAAGACACATTTGTTTTAGAATTTCACTAAACACTAATCAGATTTAAGCATAATCCAAAACCTTTAATGAACATTTACATGAGGCAGAGTGGTATCAGTGGACTGAAGGGTCATCTAGCTGACCCAGATTTAACTTCAGTCCTTCTAGTCTGGTCCTGGCGACAGGAAGCTGCCACAGCAAAACTGATGGTGTCTGCAGGACATCTACCAACACTGAAACTCAGATCTTTCCACTTTCTTTTACCTCTATCACATCCTGACAAACCCGCGCACATGTTCAGAAACAGATCACACAAGACACACACACAGACACCCACACACGAATGGACAAAAACATGCTTACATTTAGCCCACACACAGACACACACACACACTAAGAGGCGACAGCAGAGTGGAGTCAGCTGGAGAGACACTTTGGCCTTTCAACAGCTAGGATCACTGGACAGGTCAGGACCACACACACTGATGCTCACAGAAATCACACACGCAGACACACAGTGGTCCCGGTGGAAGCCGACTTCAGTCCAAAACTACTGCTTATGCAATTGTTGCCAACTTAGGAGGTTAAGATTTTTGTTTTCCTGCTTTAGTTTTACTTACAATAAACATGTCTCTCTGATTAGATGCATTAGTCAGTGTATGCCTGCTATTTACTACCACATACAGGATTTAAACTGTGTATAAAAAAATACTTCATACGTACCAAGAATTTCCAAACTAGAGGACGATCACTTGGTTCTTACATAAAATAAGAAAAGACACAAATCCATAACACCAGAACTAACTAGTTTTCTATTCGCAAGTTATTTGTACAGCTATATGTTCAATGTTTACTTCTAAAGTAATATTTTTCTACTGATCAACTATTTTTTTTTACTGTTTTAGGTCTATGCTCTTGAAAATCTGGATAACATATGCATAGTTGATACTGATTCATTACTGTGAAGTGGCAATCAACAAACAGTTATGTTTTCTTTTGAGTTTTGTCTGCAGCTTGGTTTTTCACCATTTATTAACCAATGTTTTTGAAATGTAGGAGGAAGCCGGCGTATCCAGAGTGAATGCGTAGGGGGGAGAAAATGCAAAGTCTACATAAAAAGGTCCCTGTTGAGGATCAAATCAGGATCCTTCTTGCTGTTAGACAACCATGCCAAGCACTAGCAAGAATGCAGCCCATTAGCTTTTTGTCTTGAATGTAAAATAAGCAACTACTCATATAAGTCACGTACAATGTCTTGACTTGAATGTCACATGTGGTAGGATGAACACAAAAAACTTGTCTATTTTCTTTAAGACCTCCAGAGTTGAATTGTGGCTTAAGCTCATTAAAAGAGGTACAGTGGAAAAAAAAAAAAAAAAAAAAAAAAAAAAAAAAAAAAAAACTATGAATTTTGTATGTTTGCTGTTTTGAAAAGCCCTAGCTCCATCTCTCCATCTTCACCTTTTCTTTTAAGAATTACGAGCTGACAAACATGCAGGACCAAAGGTGAACCTCTGAACTCCAATGCCAGATGATTAAGCCTAAATGATAATGAAAATGTCAAGGAGGCTTTGAGCTTACAAAGCAAAAAAAGTGAATGTAAGGTACTTCATTCACTCCTCTGGCTTATTGTGAAAGATCCAAGCATTCATCAGCACAACCATCCACCTTTGTGTAACTTTTAGTGTTTGAAAAGTGAACAAAATAAAATATGCTGCTTGTAATCTCTCCTTTCAGAAATCAAGAGGAATGAGCCACACTGCTCGCTCAGTCTACACTGATTCCTGTAAGTATTTTGTTTGATAGCTTACACCAAATCCCCTCATGGGATGGTGCTTGCATAAAGACACGAATAGGTGTGTCGGTGCGTCTCTACTGTGCTGATGCACCGGCTTGACAGATGGAATGATCTCTGTACTGGGATTTGGCAGGCCGCGGGTACGGTCCTTCACTCATCACCTTGCAGTGTGTGAGTGTGTGTAACTCAATGCCTCTAATCTAGCGAGCTGCTCGACGGATTAACGGACGGATTCTCAACAGGAGCATGCAGGAGCTAGTCCTGTTGAAGTGTGTGAATGTGTGGAAACACCGATATAACAAGCATCTATCAAGTAACTCTTTAGCAATAATAACAAGGATCTGTAAAGACATATTCAAAAGCCAGAGGAAAAATATTTCTATTGTATAATGTGTATGGCTATCTGTTGACAAAAATACAATAAAATATTCATTGCCATTTTTTATTAGTATAAAATTAGTTAACTTATCATAGCTTACCAATTAAACTAAATTGAAATCTAATCTTTAAAACAAGTAATGTCACCAGCAGCAATTATTACATAACTGTGTTATCACAATTACTTAGGCAGAATTTGATCATTTTGCATAAATGTTAAAACCATTAGATAAAATAACAGAACCATTACAATGTTGCTTTGCACCACTGCACCAACTTCATTTAAAAAAACAATCTGCTGGCATGAATCATGTGAAAAACTCTAAAAATCTTTGACAAAATAGCCCCATGCCAATACTACCGCCATTATTTGGTTTTAGACCAAGTGAAGGAGATGAGCTGAATAATTTGGATGACTCAAATTTTCAGAAATACAGCAAAAATTAAGCAAAGAGGCCAATTCTAGTGATCAAAATCTGATTTGATAATAGACTGGGTGATAATTAATCATCAACTAAAATGTCATGATTGTGACAGTTCTATTCAAAATGCAACTGAAAATCAAGAACCACTAAAATTAAGTCTGTGTTCAACATTGCTGTCACCCAGTTTAGCAGTATAAATGAATATGTCTCATGACTATCAAAAAGACGTGAAAGACCTGACCTTACCAGAGCAAAAAAAAAACAAAAAACAAAAACAACTTATTTTGTTCAAAGGCACCCTCTGATTTTTCTGGTAAATGTGTCAGTCACAAACTGACCTTGTTCAAAATGAATGGTAAAATAACTATACTAAAACAATTACCACCATTGTAACATGTTTAAAAAATGTTTCTACTCCACAGTAAAACAATAATATATTTACTTCATCAATATGGTGAATTTTACATACAAGACTTAAAAAGTCACTGTAACAGTCAATGACAGGAGATAATTACAACTTAAAAAATTTGTATTTCCAACTTTCCACTTATATCAAGTTCCTGAACAAGACCAACTGTTTTTGTAACACATCCCTAGTTCTATAAAACGCAATACCTCATGTTGGGATGGTCACAGGCGGCCAGTCAGAACCATGGCATATACAGAGGGACACCATATATCCAAACATACCCAAACACAAATGTTGCACAGATGTGCATGACTATTGCATGAGAATAAATGGTGCACTGGGTACACTGGCAGCACAGGGAGTTTGAGTCTTAACTATGACCTCATCTGTTTAAAGTGAATCGGATGAGGGGAGGGATGGAGGGATCAGCGTGCAGGATGCAGGAGGGGAGAAGGGGGTGGTCTGGAAATTAGAGTTGGGGGTCATGGATACCAAGAAAGCATGTGTACATGTGCATGTCTGTAAATGTTTGTGTGTGTTTTAAAAAGGTGAAATGAGGCACTTTTGCAACCTTCCAGGGCAGGGAAAATTATGGATCATCAAGCAGAACACACTCCCACTTAAATTACTCCTGGCCCTTACGAAACACTGACTGACAGAGCAGTGCTGACTGGTATCAGTGGCTGTATCAAGAATACAGCTACCGATGGCTTTCCCCTCTAATTAAACTGTTCATTTATAACTTTCTTTCTACCACGTTTTCTCAACCACTTAAGATTGTTAAAAAAAATGGTTACAAACACTATAACACATCAGTGTTTTTGTTAAATGGGCCCTATCCTATTAAGTCCATCAGGTTTCTGTTAGAGAAAAGGCTTATAAAATAAAAGACTATTAAATCATTAACTGTAGTTAATAATTTATCACTTTAATAATCTGTTTTAGTTTTGTAACACACATACACTTAATGTAGGTTGGTGGTGGATCTGTCCATATATTTTTGTGCCAACTTTATGCTGCAAAACAAACCCATAACCTCTTGCAAATTACTGAACACTCCCTTTTCATTTAATATTAAACCAAAATGCGCAGTGCGGTGGTGTTTCGCTCTTCACCCAAATCCATAAGGTTAATTTTAGTGGAAGCAAAATGTCAAAATGCAGTACTTTACATTTCAGAGGTTAATGTCTTGACTTAACCCACTGGTACCCAAGTCCAGTCCTCAAGAGCTAATATCCTGTTACTTTTAGATGCATCCCTTCTTCAACACACCTGAATCAAATGGTTGCATTCCCTCATCAGCATGTCATTCAGTTCTGCAGAGGCCTGGTAATGAGACATTCATTTGATTCAGGTGCGTACAAGAAGGGATGGATCTAGAAATTGCAGGACAGTAGCTCTTGAGGACTGGACTTGGACCCCAAGAAGAACAATAGAGATCCAAATAAAAACAGAAACACTGGACTTAACCCGTTAATAGCGCTACTTCTTTATCTCTCCACTCGTGCAATGAAACCATAGCAGGAAAACAGGGTGCAGGACGATGTCAGTTATAAAAGCAACAGTAAAACTTCAAAATTTGGAAAGTGGCACTAAAATTGTGAAGGTCAGCGCCTGTAATTTTCTTATAAACTTTGAGAATTGGGCATTCTCATTCATTTTGGGTAAGCCATCACATTTGATACATGCAGTCTGTTAAATGTTAATACCTTCAGGTCTGCAGATGGCCAAATAATTAAACAGATGTTAAACCAATGGGTGATGGTGTGTTGGATGAATGTATCAGTTATATTCAGTCTGTGGTTTAATCGCACAGTTTTTACGTGGGTGAATATAAAAGATAACTTTTAAAAATATTTAAAATGTCTAAATGTTATTAGACCAGTGGCTGCCTACATTTTCCACATATAAGCATTTTAGAGAAGTATACATAACCAAACCAACACACACCTTGATCTTTTGTTGGATGTGTCTGAGAGCATCAGCGGTGCCCATGTCCCCGTCTTCCTGGATACAAACCACGTCCAGCTTCATTTTCACGTCAAGCTTATTTTTAGGGTCTGTGCTCATCATCTTCTGGACCTCTTTGGTGGTGATCACTATGACCTCTGAGAAAAAGGCCATGAAAAATTTGCATCCATTAGATAAAACGGAGTGCAGTAAGAAGACATGCATCAAAGGAGATGTTTATTTGAGAACAATGTATTGTGAACTTCAAATGATGCTGCAACCACTGCTAAATTGTTTTTTATAAAGTAGGTATTACTAGACAACTTTATGAATTCAAAACATAGTAGAGTCTGTCTGTGTTAATTAGCCTGGTCTGCATAACATGGTTTCTACGGGGCATTTGTTCAGTCTGGCTGTGTCAGCCCAGTAAAGTCTAATTGCAAAGCTTTGGCTAGCAGGCTGCAAACAGTAAACTGCTGGCCACACAAGATGGTTACGTTTAGAAAGCAACATGTATTTAGGCTAGTGAGGAACTGCAGGCTTTTATAATGAACAGTCCAGTTTACTGGCAAGTACAGCAGTCCGAAAAAAAAAACTGTTTTACCCTTATAAGATAAAGGTCCTGGGTTTGTGGACCCGCTGCATGCTACAGTCAAACAAAACTAGACAGGAAATACACAGCTAATAATAGCAAATAATGTGCTGACAAACTGATAAAAGTATGACAAGTGAAAACCTTTAGAATCAATATGATGAATACAGAAAATTGAGCATACCAGTTTTGCTGAGGAAAACATACAAGCTAACTTTTTTTCCCCTTCAGATAGGAAAGAGTAAATTGTCATTGATCTTGGGTGACTGAGAAGAAGTACGAAACAGAATTGTTTTTCTTACTGAAATGCAAAAGCTTGGGGAAAACAATTTCTGGTAAAAGCATGTAATGTACATGTATTCTTAAAGTACCGGATACATTTTCTGTGTTGCTTTGTCAGGTATAATTTTGACTGTCCAAAATCTTTTTTGCACCACTTACAAAACAAACAGAAAAACTATTAAAATCAGTCAGTGGGTTTATTGTTTGACCCTTAAAATGTATGAGAAAAAGGCAAAGATATGTTTATACTCCAGTAATTCTTTTAATAAACAAAATTAATGTTAATTTCAAATCTTTAAAAGTCAGCAGGAACTTTTAGAAGCTTTAGAGTAATTGTTTAATGTTACATCAGTATATCCTTCCGCTGACATTTCTCTTATAAAGATGCTTCAGATAAATGTTTAACATAATAGTCATTCTTTGATTCCCTTCAGAGTTAGAGAGGGGTTCACGCTTTGTGTTTTTTTTTTACCCACATTTTTAATTTTCAAACAGAACAGATTAGTTGGGAGGTGGGGCTGTTCCTTGCTTTGATCGCTGATCTTGGAACTTAACCTGTTAGGTTTCCAGCATATTTGAGTCAACCCGGTAAGAAATGAATCCACATCATGATACTGAAAATCCTGAGCTGAACATAGTCCTGCTTTGTTTGACTGTTCCCATGGTAATGGCTCCCTATATCAACAATGCAGCAAAGCTTTAAATATTTACAGATTATTTTTGTCTATGCCTCAAAGGCCCAGAAATGGTATCCAGCACATGCCCCAGTACAAGACACAGCTGCCTGGTATCTGTAAAACGTACATTGTTCAAATAATTAATTAATTTCAATAAAAATATTTTTTCTATACTTTATAGTAGCCAGACTACTATATTGTATGACACTGACAATATAATAAATCATAAGTAACTAAAACAACAGGATTGCTTATTTAAATATATTCCAACATGAATCATTTAAGTAAAAGATCATTTAAAATGTGTCTCAACAGAGTTTCTACAGAGAAACACCCACCAAAGGATCTCAATCGGCACATGCAGTAAAATTATTTGGGAGTAAACAATCTCTGATGTATGCTGGAGGCAGTCCCATTCTTCTCAATGATGAAAAAGAAAAAACCTACAGAGTGAGACATCGTCTTCTTTCCTATCTCTGCTGAGAGTTGCACAGGTGCAATAAAGTCCGCTAGGGGAAAATATGGCGACAGACCAGGGAGCAAAACGGCGGCAGAGGACGTCAAAAGTCTGGGACAACTTCACGTTAAACTTACAAGATAAACTAAATGCATATTAGATTTGTAAAGCGGACCTTACATACCACGGAAATACATCTGCAATGCTCGAACATTTAAAGAGGAGGAACTTACATAACAACCTCATGCGAGATTTCAAAGCTAAGAGTAAAATAAGAACCATTTATAATAATCATGAGATACATAATCCGATTGGTCGACTAGTCGTTTTAAAAGTCGGTGACTAATCGACCATCAGAATTGTCATTAGTTGCATCCCTACATTATATGTGTTCTTCTAGAACAGAAAATCAGCTATAACATTGTCTGTATCTTAGTAGTAATAACCTTATCAGTTTTCTCTTGAGCATCAGTAATTTTCTCTCTACAGTAAATTTAAAAAGCAAAAAAAGTCTTTTTTAATGTAAGTGGGAGGTTAATTTTTCTTCTTAAAGGTCATTCTTTCCACTTCATGTTCCAGAATTTCTAAGTAGGTCACATAAACCTACTTGCAGTATTATTGCATCTTGCTGGGATGGAGGGTTCAACACACACCCGCTACCATCACATTTCATCAATGTGTATTATAGTAAAGAGGATACTATAATATCATAAGCCATGACTTGCAGAATATTTACCAATACTTCTATATAACTCAATTATTGTCTTTGGCACAAAAAAATACTACTCATAATACTTAGTGTGAAGAGAGACAGATGCAACTGAAGAAAGTGATGAATAAGTGAAATTAAAAACAAAACTAAAAGGTTGTCACCTTCAAAGCCCACTCTCTCCAGCAGGTTCAGGGGATACCACATTAGGGGCTTGTTGCCAACAGGAAGCATAGGTTTGGGGGTGTTGTATGTCAAATCAGTCATACGAGAGCCCCCTCCAGCTGCCATCAACACCGCTTGGAGCTCCATGATGTCTGCAGGGAAAAGCTAAACAATGTTAGATTAATAATGAAACGCAAAACTGGAACAGCTTAATACTGACAATCATAAAACATACATGGACCAAAATACAAGTAGCAAACAGTTACTGATCACTTCATCAATAGGCTCTGTGCTACATCAAACAGTAGCAGCTCCTGATGTTTTGAGAATTCATGAGTGCTAATGGAAAGTGTTCTCCAACATTTATTGAGGACTACACTGCTGAAGAAACCAACATATTAGGATTATGTCCTCTTTGATTTGACCAAATGTATCAAAAGTTTTATGTGACATTTTATGATTCAGCAAAAATTTTTTAAAGCAAGACGTGGAAAATATCTCCTCCTGGACTATCCCAATTTAACTGTAATGGACAGACTAAAGGAGAGTCCCTACAACCAGCTGGCTGCAATGAAAGCCCAAGAGAGTCACTTAGAAGATAAGGTAAGGTTAAAATGTAAGTTGGAGGCTAATTTCTTACAAACGCTGTGTGTAAAGAAATGTTTAAATCATTACAAGAAACTGAATCCAAGCTGTATTTAGTTAAGACTTGTTCAGTTTCTGTCAATAAATAAATAAAAAAAAAAACTTCCTGAATGTAGTTACTCTATGTGAATTTATACAAGTATTAATTTACAAGATTAAAAACAAAATAGAGAAAACACTGACACCTAACACCATTTAGCAGTTTTTAATCTTTAATTGAACAGATGGCCATAAAATGAATGGCTTTCACTATGATTGTTTATATGAATTTTCATTTGAATTGTTCAGAAAAATTATGAAACGAATATTTATGTTGAAAATCATTTAAACAACAGGTTGACTAATCATGACGCTTAAATATTCAACATTTGTTGGACAGCACTGTGGTGGAACAATAAAATTAACTTTATCAGTTACGAGTATGCAAAGCTGGTGAAACGCTTAGATTAACTAAGAGGGTCCATTGTTTGCATACTCGTCACGCAGTTCTATTTTCATCATTTTTATGTTAAAGTTACATTTAATGAACACAGTAAACTGTCAGTGACATCTAATTAACAAGCGGTATAAGGAATATATTTCGCTACGCTACTGATTTCATGCACATCATGACTTTAAATATGTGCTCTAAGTAGAATGTAAAACGGTCTAAATTGTTAAATAAATATATAAATAAATTTCTACGTACCTGTCACACCGTTTTTTCTAAATCAATCAGCGTGCCAAGAAATGACAGCGGTGGAAGACACATGCAAGTTAGTTGCTGTCACTGTTGTTAGCACTTGGCTAACTATTAGCACAGAGGAATAAACAAAATAGCTTGTCTTGAGACAGTTCGCAACCAGCCCAACACGTCCGTTACAGAAAAACAGTTACTCAAATGAGATGTGGTAACAAAAATGGAATTCTACGCCGGATATTTTAACACCAACTGCGTAAAAATAAGCTATCAGCTAGCATAGTATGATGACATCCTGAAGCGTTCAGTAAAGTGTGTCCGTAGGAGAAACAACTTCCTCTGAAATGTGGTTCCTAGTGAAGTGTAGTCGATTGTTAAAAGTCATAGAACGAGTTTTTTCATTTTTATTTATTTATTTATTTATTTTAGCGAAAAACCAAGTGATTTTCTTTCAACATTGAAAGCGTTTTCAAATTATATAATTTCATCAACCTTATCTAATGCAATACTGCAAAATGTAATTTTATTTTTACATTGTCCAGCAAAGAAAAGGAGGAAAAGGATATTCAAAAATATTAATCAAATAAACTAAACTCCTAAAAGTTTACTTTATCATTCTTATTCTATTTATGTGTATGTAGATTGATTTCTGTAAATAAATGTAGTTACTTATTCATTAAAGTAATTTTTGTGATCGTTTTATGATGATTAAGAGAATATATCAAACAGCATTTGTTGTATGACTTTCTGAAGGGTTTACACAGATACCAAATGTGATGTGAGGAGATTAGCAGCCAGAAGCCACCCAGCTACTCCTCCAGACTTCAAGCTTGAAAACTCCCAATGCACAGTGCTGAAACGTAACAGCAAATTGAGCTTGGGGAATGTGGCTTTGGTTTTGTTTGCTCTGGCCAGGAGATGAGCTTGACTGCTCATTACTGCTTGCTAGAAACCAGGCGAGCAACAAGGGAGGAAAGAAGGAGAGAAGAAAAAAGGACAAAGAGACAAAGTAGCTTGACTGTCTGTTGTTGCCTGAATTCCACAATACTGACACTAGAAAATTCAGTTTTCAGACAGGGTGCAGAGTGAATGTTGGCTGTTGGAAAAGCTGATGTTGAGCTGCATTACTTGACGGATGACTAGGGCCTAAACTGTGCTACAGACTTAATTTTATAGCAGAAAAAGGGTTATGAAAAGTCTGTACAGAATAAGCAATGAATAATTTAGAAAAAAAAGAAGATTTTCAGTTTAATAAATGTTGATTGTACTCAGAAAAAGTTGAGGTGTCCCATGATTCCTTACTTTTAGGGCTAGGGCTGCAAGTTTGAAAAACCCATCCTACATCAGGAACCTTGTCAGCCCCCGTTACCTGGCTGGGGCTATTAATACATTAACATTTAACATTATAATTCTAACCTTATTTACTATCACACTAAGAACTGGATACCGTGTTTAAAAATTGTGCCTCATTCATTTTCACTGAAATCTTCCCACTTGGTACATGCTCTGATAAATTGTTTCCCAAAAATCTACATATTTGGCACTTGTTTGTTACAGTTCTACAGTTTAGCCAACAGTGAGTGTGTGTCCAAAACTTCCTGCCAAGCCAGCTGACGTCCTGTTGGCTTCCCTGAATGAATGAGATACAATAAATACTACTCATACAGTTTTTCCAATTGTAATTTGATCCCATTCCCACAGTAAATATAATCAATTTACATATGTACTGAAGTTTTGTTCATATTTACTTGCCATTTCTGATTGTTCTCTGAGAAATTATTTTGAACCATTACTTTCATTATACACTTTGTACAATTATACACTTTATTCTTTCCTTTACTTGTTTCATCTGGTATTTGACTTGAAAACTTCTTCCTTCATTGACTGTAAGAACCAACTAGAGAACCAGGTGTGTAAGGGCGTGATGAAGTGAACATAATGGGGTTGCAAACTGAACTTGTATATAAGAGGAAATACGAAATTGGAAGAGGGACTAGGAGTTAAGTCTAGCCAAAGTTGAAGAGGTAAACATATGAAAGACTCTTACTTTCTTACCCTGGTTGTGACTTAAATAACAATCGTTTTGTAGAGATGATCTTTTGAATGAGTCAGTTAATGGAAACAATTAGGTTAATTAATAAAAAGAGAATATATTAAGAAAAAAGGAATTAATGAGCTTAATTGGCAACAAAGCATTGGGTCACAAAACAGAATAATTTACCCATTATCCCTGCTTAGCAAGAGTAGCTGAACTTTGCTGTCTGCTTGAGCACACATAAAGACTTCTTAAAATAACAGAGAAGTTATTGCTTATTGCATTTCAGAAATATCATTTACAAGGACACTGAGGGCAGTGCACTACCATTACTTCCAAATATGGACATGTTTAAAATGCAAGGACATATGATGAAAGATCATTGCTTTCTATATGCTCCAGCAATAAAAACTACAAAAAGGCCTGTTATATTTTTGCCCTTCAGGCCCCCAGTTTACAAGGTGTAGTCAAAATGAAGGTGACATCTACCTTGCTTCATAAAAAAAGGGGGCCCTGGCAAAAAAATAAATAAAAAAAAAAGAAGCTGCAGTAAAAGTCAAAGCAAACCACTGACACTCACAGTGATTACTACTTGGCTGGTTAACCACAGGGAGCTGATGTGTGCGAGACACTGCACATAAGCAAAGCAGGGAACTTGGCCGGTGCTTGTGAAAGTTCCCTTGACAAGAGGCAAATGTAAATCCACAAAAAGCCAACAAGAGAATATTGAGGACTACAGAGTTTTTAACAAGACAGAGCCAGAGTAGAGATATTTGTGCTGTTTCAAAGGAAAAGGACACAGGTCGCATTAACAAGGTGAGATTCCACCTTTTCCTTTAGGACTTGGTCAAAGGTTAACGGGTCAAATTCAGTCCTTCAGATTAAGAATTTATGTGAGATTACAAGTGCACGAACAGAACAAAAGCAGTGCTTTTTATTACTTAAACGTTCATCTTTAAATATTATTGAAATTGTGCTAAAATAACTTGATAAGAGATAATATGAAAAATACATTTAACAAAAAAAGGCTCTAGGAAGCTGTAGGATCTAATCAAATGCCATAAATGCTCATTGTACCTCAGAAACAAATCAGAGCTTGTTTTGACTTTCATCTCACATAATACATAAAAGATTATAACTTTTAGGTTTCCTTTGTAACAACAAGTGCTTGTCAACATTTGTTTAGTTTTTTTTAACTAAAGAGACGAATGGACGAAATAAATAAATTAACATAAATTATGCAGGCAAGCCTCCTGGAAAGTGTTGCAAAATGGGACGGTTTGGGTCGATAAACCTCACCTGAGCTCAGATCTGATCAATTTTCTTTTTTTCTTTTTTCAGAGTTCTCATTTGTCAGTGAATATGATTCAAATATGACAAGACAGTTTGTCATCTTAGATATAGCTACATGTGTAAACTTATTGGTATTTGAATCTGAAAATTTTTCTTAGAAATTCATGTTGTCCTTGTGATGTTTTGACTAACACTAATATTCTCTTTTTTTTTTTTTAAATGACTGATCTCTGTCCTTGCTGTACATCTGGTTTTATGGTGAGAGTGTGGTCAGCTCTTTGTATTATATATTTGAATTATGTATTTGTTTATTTTTAAAAGTAAAACATATAATACCAGAGACATGCTGTATCACATCTATCTTTATTTGGGATGTCCATGTTACTAAAGAGTGTAGTAATTGTATGAAAAACAGTGACAGTTGAGAGAAAAGAGAAGAACTTTGAATGGGTATTGTAAGGATTCCCATTAAACATACTGATCCCATTTATTTTGCAAAACATCAAAGTAGCAACAAAGAACAGCGACAAAGTCGGGATAATTTGTCAAACAGGCATTTCCTCAGTGTGGAGAGAAGGAGAAATCAACAAAAACAAAAGACAAAAAAAAAAAAGCTAAAATGTTTAGACAGGGACAGATGGAAATAGGCATGTAAATAGACATCCAAACACTTGTGCTGGTCTAATCACAGTGTGACTTGAAATGGAGCCCTCAGATTTCCTCTGATTTCCTCTGCCTCCTTGGCCCTGTTGCTGCATCTTGTAAATCATTCTCAATTCACTGAAACAAGCCAGTTGGATTAGCTTGGTTTAGATCATAAACATTTGCAGCACAGACCACCCAGGGAGAGCGCAAAGCCAAGGCGAGAGTGTGCATGAGTGTGTGTTCATGGGTGTGTATGTGTGTGAGAAGCCTTGCTCTGTGTTTAGAGGTAGGCATTGCAAAACATAAAAGCTCAAATGTGGTCTCACACAAGCACAGGCATGCACGCACACAGACACTTTAACAGGGGTTTGTGTTAAGGCCTCTTCCAAGGACAGTGCACTGTGGGGCCCTCACCGCTGTCGTGGAAACCAAAAGCCTGTTCGCCAAGTCTGTGTCAAAAAATGAACACACACTCACAATTCAGAGATAAAGATGTCTCTTTGCACTACAGCAGTGATGATTGTATTGACATTCAGTAAAATGTCCTTCAGAGATATGATTCAGTCAATTATTTTTGCTTTCACAGTGACTTTTTTTTGTTAAAAATTCAAATTGGTGTCAGATTTGTGCACCATCACTCTCAAAACCACCTACACACTGTCAAATATCACTGATATAAAGCATGTTTTCCAGTGACTTTCACAAATAAATGCCTTTTTTGGTCCCTAAGCAGTCTAGAAATTTAAATTAGCCATTTCACTTCAGTACAGTTGGAGTAATTCTTTTTTGTTTCTCTCCATATACAGGAGGGATCAAAGTGCCAAAGTGGTGTCAGAACCAGGAAATATCTGGGTTGGGTTTTGAGTTGGAAAAACTGGACAACTCCCTATGCAGGCGGTTGGCACTTTACTCTGTAAGCTGCCTGTCTGCGTCACTGAGGGTCTGTTTAACCCTTGTAACTGTATCAGCTGTCCATTTACATGTCTCCCTGCCAATATCCATCATTGGCAGTCTTACTTTTACATGGCTATGTGTGGTTGTAAATGTATATTATCTTATTCTGCATGAGAAACACACATTTCAAGTGTTCTGGGTCAGGGTGCATCTTCATTGGCTTTCATGAAACAAAAACAAGCCTCATCAAATATTACAGACATAAGTCATATTTTCCAAAAAGAGAGACTCTTGGGTGAAGGCTGTCTTTTAAAGATGTTTGCTTAGGCTTCTCAAGTGTGTGTGTGTAGGTGATGAGTAGGTGGTTGCAACGAAAGATACACATGGATCTCTATAGTTATAGCACATAGGGAGGAATATGACAGGAAGGAAGTTGAGGATGGACATGAATTTGGTTTGACCACACTCTTTACTAACTGTCTGTCTGTGTGTCCTTACTTGGTCACATTCTGTTTGACAGACTGTCTGGGAGGTCCTTGAACCAAACAGGTCAAACATGCACAGACACAGACTTGCATGTGTACACATGCAGACACAGCTTTTGTATTCAGTAAACATATAGAAATTAACTGTATAAAGAGTCATTAGTGTTTATTTCCGATAAAATCGCTTAAGTTGATGATGGAAATATGTGCCTGATCCCACAATGAATAATTGTCTTTCAAAACACAATATGCTGTTGGAAAAGAAGCTTTTCAAGCATCCTGTTTCGTATTACTTGACCCCAGAGGGATCTAATGTTGAATCACTCATGTAATACAGTATATGAAAAATGCAACAAACCAAAAAGACATGTCAACACGTTTAAAAATCAAAATTTCACAGTATTTTGTTTTGGTCTTTAAATTTCAGCTCTTGTTCTGTAACTTGCTACCTCCTAACAAGCCCAAAGTTAAAAAGAAGACAAAGCTTTTATGAATTATATCTCTCGTTGTCTGGAATGTTTCATGGATAAGCAATGATTCAGCAACAACTTCGGCTCTTGTTATACATAAACTTGTCACATTTTATGGACAACACACCCAAAATATTTGGTCATGTTTGATCTCTATCCGGTGGCACACATGTGTTGTTAAACTTTCCTTTGCTTTTAGCCAAAACTGTGCACAAGCTTACACACATAAACGCGCACATGCATAGCTACTTACACACACACACACACACACACACACACACACACACACACACACACACACACACACACACACACACACACACACACACACACACACACACACACACACACAAAAATCTTCCTTTCAACCAAAATAAATGTTTATAGCATTCCAAACATTTTGTGTGTGAGACGGTATGTGTGGTCCTGTCTGCACCTAGCATGAGGTTTTGAAGCTAAGGTGTTTGTGTGCTAGTGTTTGAGCTTTTCAGAGAAGCCTGCATGTGTGTGTGTGAGAAAGAGAGAGAAGTGAAAGAGAAGAACACCCGTGTTTGCTAATCAGACTTTTTGTAAAAAAGAGCAGCGAGTCAAAGAATATAAAGAAAAAACAAGATTGTGTGGGGGTAATTTATTAATCCAGTACATTACTAAATGTTCTTGATTCAGCAATTTACTGAGTCAGCAGTAAACTAAAACAAAGACGAGAACAGTGAGTTTTACTTTAAGTTAAAGTAAAACTCACTGTTCTCATTTTTGATCATTTTTTTGGAACTATATGATGAACTTGGTCATCCCACGCATGGGTGATGGTTTCCTCCACAGTAATCATGCGACATAAAAGACAATTAAGCAGAAATATGTTGCATACACTTACAGCTTGTATAAAGGAATGGCAGTTAATTTTTTTTATTGTTATTTTTAGTAGTCGTTCTGTAAAATGGTAACAGTAAAACCATTCTGTAATAAAAAAATAAAAAAAAATAGCATGCTGTGCGTCTGCAGCATTTTACAAATCTCTTTTTATTCCCCAAAGGACTGTTGTGCCAGACTCTGTAAAATACATGGAAACAGTTGTCTGCATTTAGAAACCATTATACAGCTAAATAGAGTAACGGAAACACATACATGTGGGCATTTTAACACATACAAAGGACCACACACACAAAAACTGTGTTAGTGCAAAGAACTTTAAGTGCTGAACTCCTGATTATCTAAACTTTTTCATGGCTGATTGAACTAAGTCAAAGTTTGATCTGAGGATATGTTGGAGGTCTGTCCTTTGTGTTTAACCCTAATTTACTTTAATTGCAAATGTTGGTATTCAGTTGTTGTCAGTATACTTTTGTGTGAGTGTCAGCAAAGAATTCTAAGTGACTTTTAATGTCATATTCATACATGGTTAAAAGATTGTTCAACCTTTTCTAACACTGTTGGCATGACTGTGTCTATCTGTTAGTGAAATGGTATAGACATTTCAGCAACTACAGAATGAGTTACAACGTGCTCTAAAGTGTTCCAGAGGATCCTAAAGATGATCCAGTCATTTTCTGTTTTTAAACAACATGCAGTAACAACTCCATGGTTTTAAATCCAATTTTGCAGGGAATAGGCAAGTACAGTTTCACTGTTTGGTCAGCTGTTTCTGATGCCCAGACAGCATCCTGTTTGCTTCCAATCTTGAAAGTAACTGTATTTCCTAATGTCTAAAGAGGGCCACATACTGACAAAAGCATTAGTATATTTTTTATTTTTGCATTGATACATGCAACCTTTTCTTTTTGGTTGCACTTATTATGTTAAAAGCCACATTATTTATGGTACCAATAGAGGGACAAACATTTTTTAATGAAAGTACCATGTAGTGTTTAAAAATTTAATGCATGAAAAGTCCATAATTGGAGACTGGGCAATGATGCTGTAGAGCTGTACACACAACTGTCATGTTTGCGTCTCATCCAACCCATTATTTTTACATTTTTATTTTGTTTTAACTTACGTTTTGCTTTTTGTTCCTGTAGACTTTGCATTCACTACAGTACTTTTTGATTACAGTTAGACTGCTCAATCATCTGGTTTAATCAGTCAGAAAAAAATGGATTATTTAAGAAACCAACACAACACAAGGGGCGGCCATGGGTGGCCATAACTACCTCAGACTTAAGCCGAGTAACCTCTCATGGTCACCACATACAACCAATAGCAAAATCTTTCAAAAGACTTTTCATGCACTCATAAAACTGAATTCCATGTGAATTAATACTATACAGCTCTGTGCCATTCAAGAAAAAAAAAAAAATAGAAATTTGTTTCTATGCCACATCAGGAGTAGTGGTCTCAATTTGACCATGCCAAAAATGTTTCTGGCTTTACCACTCCATGACGTCTTCACATAGATCCTCACACAATGCGCACCTTTGGTAAACTACCAACACCTGCAAATTATGTAAACTTGACCAAAGAAACCTCCAAATGTTTTGAATGTTGTTTTTTGTATCACAACAAAAATGTACAATATTTGTTCATCTCCATGAAAACAGTGATTTGGGTTATTTGCCTCTATGTGGCCTCTTTGGATCCTCTATAAGAAATATGAACAGTGTCATAAATGATTTGTCTGACCACGAAGTAGCTAGCTTTCTGCCAGATATGGTCTGGACTTATATCACAAAGCTTGCACTGCTTGCACTTAACGACACTGCAGAAAAAAGGAAATGGTAATATAAATGTAATGTCTGCTTTCTTGTTAAAAATACTGTAACTTTTTGTGTAACCACTGGTGGGAGGCTGTGTATTATTTTAAAGGTTTTTGTATCACAAAGGATAAGGCTGCATATTTTTCCACACACATTATGTACACACAAAGAGATATGGGTGTAAGCATCTGCTCCAGATGCTGAGAGTATTTAGTTTCAGTAAAGGTAGTGCAGCCTTACATCGAACAGCAGATAAATCACAGCTCTGGACAGCAGTGAAGACACTTTTAGAGGCTTTTCTAAACCAACCGCATTCACTTTGGTCCCATATGGCAATATTCACAGACACTGTTTGGAATGACACACACACACACACACACACACACACACACACACACACACACACACACACACACACACACACACACACACACACACATTCCTGCACTTACTGCACAGTGAGGACCGAGTGAAAAGGTCCACATAGCGAGGACCACCCTTTCTGTTTAAATTAGGAACACAAAAATACCATTTATGGACACAGGGTGGCACCCTTCTCCCAAACACTGCCTTAGATTACATTAAACACCAACATTTAAAAAAAAAGTTTTCAACAGGTTATGTGAGGACCAGTCAATGGCTTTGGGTTTTTTATGATTTAAAATGAACTAGAATGCTTTTTTTTACTGAATATTAATAATTGAAATCTGTATTGACATATATTACATTTGTAAAGGATGGAATTACAAATAACAGGGCAGTTTTGTTTAATGAAAATAGTATTTATTAAAGAGCAAATTGGTTATTTCAGTATAAAGAAGAATTTGAATTACCAGTTTAGCTGTCAAAAGGTAAAGCATATAATGATTTTCTTAAGACATTATGGTATCAGTTAAGCCTATTGTCAATTTTCAAAACAACTTCTTTTTAAGTCATATCAATTCTGTGGCTTTTTTCTATGTAAAAAAGAATTAGAATAGTAGTCCTAACTGATAGCTGAGCTGCCAGTTAAAACTGGAAATTTGTTGATCACATTTGATTAAGATGTAATATGATTGTGACCTTTTGTGGTTGCGCATACATTTAGTAATTAATCAAGTGAACTTCAGAAGTGCATGCTTCTTTTTCTGAAAGCTATTCCTGTTCCACAGTGTTAAACACAAACATGGCAGACTCAATCCATAAATAACAATAACAACTGGTGGACATTAGATTTATAACTTAGTCTTGGCAACCAAAAACGCCAGTAACAAGACTGTTGTGCAAAGTGCAGAAGATATAAACATATTGCAACTATTCAAAATGCAGCTTTTGATTTGAACAATATAGAACAGCCAGGTGTTTCCTGAGAAATTTTCCAAAAACTTAAAAAAAAACTGCATGTGTCAGTTCCTACTCAACGCAAACTGCTACATAAAAGATTTGCTGTGATGTAGGCCTCCTAACAAATGAACAGGCATAACAAACCCCTTAAAACACGGGAATAATCACCCTCTTACTCTCTCCCTTATCTTTTAGCACCTATCATCTCAGTTTCCTCCCTCTGTTG